>NC_138970.1:115492500-116117500 GCF_055761805.1 Camellia sinensis
AGCACACAAATGTAGTAAATACAACACACATTAAAAAAATAAATATTTACAATAAAAAATATTCACCCTAAAAAATAAAATTAAAATTTTTTTAAAATATTTTTAAAAAATAAATCCAAAACAGTTTCAAAATATAAGTTAAAACTCAAAACTCTTTTCAAAATTCATAACCGAACAAATTTCAAAAATTTATCTTTCGAAACACAACTTCACACTCAAAATTCAATTCAAAAACTAAACCAAACGGAGAGGGTTGTGATGTCCTGAATCTCTTTAAAACAAGTTAACAAATTTTGATTCAAAATTCCTATTCCATATTGGAATCCGTACTACTTTTGAACCTCATGAATCACGTGTTATGACCTACTTTCTCTTTATGATCGTTCGTGTTCAAAAGCGTATTTTGAAACGTCGACTTGGGTCTTTGGGTGTTGCAATGAGTTTGGGAACGATGGGAGTACTCTAAAGTCATTTTTTTTAACCTTACTTGAAACTAGAGTCTACTTGAGCGGTCCTTTGGTCGCTCCAGTGGTAAACTTGTCTATCTAGTTCTTTGTTATGAAATTTGAAATACTGGGAGTGTGATTTCACTAGTCGAGTAAAAGTTTTACCGCTCGAGCGATCTGTCCGCAGAGGAGAAAGATTCTAGGAGTTTGAATTTACCGCTCGAGCGTGGAATCTATTGCTCGAGCAATCTATCTTGAGTTAGGTTCGAAAAGTGTGTCCAATCACTTAAAATCTGAAGTAAATAACCTTCCCTTCTCACTTTTCTTTCTTCTCTCTCTCTATATCTCTCTCTATCTACACTTCACTCTACTCTCTTTTCTCTCATCTCTCTCTAGAGTACACCTACTAACCCTATTAAATTCTTGATCTCTTCAAATTCATTAGAGGTTTGACTCTAGTTGTTTCATCAAGTTTTGGAGAGCACATCAAGGGCTACGACATGTGCAGTAGAGTTCGGATTTTGATACTGTTGATTTTAGGGCTTTTTCACATTTTTCTCTCCAACCTTGAGGTATGGAGTTTTTTTGAATTATATATATGATTTTCGCATGTCTTAGCCTATTTCTTTGATGAAATCAATGTGTTATGAGTAAAGGTTTGAGTTATGGGTTTTGATTGTGCTTTAATAGGGATATTTTCTCATCTCTCTTATGAAATTAATTTGATTTATGAAATGTGTGATTCTTGGAAGTCCACTGATGTTAATACCTTTTGTAATGAGAATATTTATTTTGAAAGGAAAACCCTAGATTTTTGGAAATTGGAGAAAAATTTTTTTTTCTTGAAAAAAACTCATGAGATCGTGATATTTTATTGAGAGAGATGAGGAAAAGCATATGTTCATATATTGTTGAACCATCTATGAAATGGGTGGATTTTGTTGAGAAATGTGCCATGGATAATATGCTGAGAATACTTAGATCATAGGCTTTTGGTAATTACATAAATTGTGAATATGGAATTGTGTCATATGTCACATGCCACATATATATGGAGGTTGGTTATTATTCTAGAAATTGAGAAATATTGAACGTGGTATTTCACATTGAGAAAAAAATGTTGAGAATTGTGGGAAAATATACAATAAGGTTATATAATTGCATTTGCATTTCATTCATTTGCATAACTTTTGAATATTGATTATTATGTTTTGAAACTTGGGTAATTGTTTTGAGAAAACAATTGAGATATTGAAATGTTTTGAGGTAAATATGTTTGGTAAGTTCAGATGGAGGTGTAGTTTGGTATTGATTAAGTTGGCCTGAGTGTCACTACAACAAATAGCACTTTTGCCAACTAAATTTTTAGTCCCCTAAAGGTCAAGTTTTAGTGGCCGAAGGTTTTTAGCGACTAATTTTTTTGGTCACCAGATTGGTTATTGACTAATTGTCATCGGGACAGGTTTTAGTCACCAAAAGTCATAAATTGGCGACTAAATATTTAGTTGCCAAAAGTTTTCAAATAAAATTAATTTTAGTTTTCAGCAACTAAAACTTTTAGTCGTGGATAAATTTTAGTCACAGTATTACTACATTTAGGGACAAAAGAATTTAGTCACCAAAAAAATTATTTTTCATTTTATTTTAGCTTTTGCTACTAACTATTTTAGTCGCCCCAAATCTTTTTTATTTTTGGCTACTAAATATTTAGTCGCCAAAAAAATTTATTTTTCATCTTGTTGTTTTTGGCTACTAAACTATTTAGTTGTCTAAAATCTCATGTAGTTTTGGCTACTAAATTTTTGGTTGCTAAAATTATTGACTTCCTTTTTGGCTACTAATTGGTTAGTCGCCAACAAGTTCACCTTTTTTTTTTTTTTGCAATCCTGTTAGGTAGCTCAAAAGTGTCATGGCTCGAGTGGCTCGAGGTACCAAAACGACGCCATTTTGGTACCTCTTTTTTTTTTCCCCCTTTCTTTTACTCTCTTTCTCTGTGTTATTTGTTGTTCTGTCTTTAGAAAGAAGAAGACACAGAGCTTCACTCTCCCTCATTCTATGTTTGGAATCGTTATGACCAAAATCAACACACAACTTCATCTTTCTCAAGATCACCGTCACCATCACAGACAAACAACAAACAATATCACAGATCCAAGATCACCATCACCTTAAGATCCAAAATCAATTCCTCAAGATCACCATCACAAATCCAAAATCACCATCTCTCTCTCTCTCTCTCTCTCTCTTTCTCTCTCTCTTTTCTTTTCTTTTCTTTTTTTTTTTTGGGTCTTCATTACAAAGAAATGGTTTTTTTTTTTGGTTCATAGAGTTCTGCAAATGGTTTTTTTTTTTTTTTTTGAACAGACAAAGTGGGTTTGATTCATGAAGTTGAAGAAGAAGAAGAATAAGAGATTCATCAAACCCAGCAAGAAAGAAAGAAAAACAGTTTCAGAGAAGAAAAAAAAAATCAAAATCATAATAAAAAAATCAAACCCAAATCAGAGAGCGGGATGAGAGGTCTCTGTTTTTCTTTGTCAAAAAACGGATGAATTCACACAAAATCAAACCCAAATCAGAAAGAGGGATGAGAGGTGAGAGTGCAGAGAGTGTTTGAATAGACAAAAAGGAGAGAAGAGGAGATATAGAGAAGAGGAAAGGAAGAGAGGAGAGAGAAAATGTTCAGGCCACTCGAGCCAAAAAAATCTTGAGCTACGAAGCTTTTTCCTTTTTTTTGGCTATTAAACATTTAGTGGCCAAAAACTTTATTTGGTGTTTTTTTTTATTATTATTATTAATTTCTTTATAACCTGTATTTATTTTGTGCAACCTACACCCCGTATATAAACAAAACTATACATATACCTATTTCTATTTCACTTTCTACCATCCAAAATTTTGGTCTTTTAACATCAAATTCTATACAAACCAAATATAATCCAACCCAAAATAATAATTCCATACAAACAGATAAGCATACAAAAAAGATGTCCTCCGTACACAAAAAAGAAATATCCATTAGTAATCTATACCACGCCAATAGTGACATGTTCCTTCTGTGGTATACAGTCTACCTTGATAACCATCTTTTGCAGCATCCTTGAATTCTTCAGTAGAAATTGCACAAATGAGAAGTACAAGTCACATCAATTCCATCTTAAACTAGAAAACTTAACTATCTTTAGGCACATCATCAAACATTGAAAAACCTTCTTCTATGATGTCCAATAATGATCCTCGTTAAAATTGAAAGGTTGGGTGAGATCGTTATTGCAGATGAAGAATCATTAAACTGAAATCTATGCATGAGTTTAACAACATGACTTTAGCAAAGAATTTGACTTCTTATCGTCACTAAAATGATTCAAAATTCTACATCATATGTCATTTAGAGAATATTTTGAAGGTGTAAATATGATGGGCAAATAAAATTTATTTACTTGCCAAAAAAAAGAGGAAATTTCAATAGAATCATTTACAATCTAGAGGAATGACTCATAAATACTAAAAGCACTAGAATTGATTGGCTTTACTGGATAAAATACATAAAGACAGATTCATAACAAATTTTTGATGGAGTCTGTACGGGAAAGAAATAAACCTCCTTGTATAATCCTGTTGATCAAGTCTGTACTCCTCTGTACGTCGTCGCTTTTATCACCTGAAAACACAAACGTGAGCTAGCCGGCGGGTGTATGCCAGAAACCTCTCCGATGCCTAAGTCAGTAAGCTTGACAAATAGACAAAAGCTCTGTGTATTCAGAAAGCAAAGTTGTGTTACCCCTCCAAAGGTGATGTTTGTGAGCTTTTATAGGTTTCGTGTGGCACAATTCTAGTAGGACTTCTACTCCTCCATGCAGAGTCCTCCTAGGATTCATACTCCTGAAAGCTAATGCTTATCCTTCAACACCCCCGTCACTACTTAAACCAAGTGAGATGGTTTTTACCATGGCCGAACTCCAATATGACCGAAGTAATCATGGTTATGCTGAGCCGCAGAGTAGGCCGAACTATCCTTAGTTCGGTTCTTCCTTTCGCTACACCTTATCTCGGTTCTCTCAAGTACAAACCATGGTGTGATCAGACCGAGCTACCGAATAGTAAGGTTCTGACTGTTCTAACCACAATACGCCATGACCGGGCTAACTCAGAAACCGGACTAACTTCAAAGTGTCTTTAGACCGGACTAACTTCAAGTCTCCTCTGGGCCAGACTAGCTTCGGGGCTCTTGGACCGGACTAACTTTAAAGCCTTTTTACTCAGCCCTTTATAATGCGGCCCATAACGGCCCATTTCCCAGCTCGGCCCAATTTTCATATAAATTACCCTCTCAGATTCTTTCCATATCTTAAAGAAAATAATCAAGGAAATTATCATGAAAAGACATACCTCATTATTCATAAAAGGGGACATGGTTATGACTAATGTCTCTAAATGAGAAGAACTTTCCAAGACGTTTGCTATTCCAGGGAGGACTGATTCCTGAATACGCGTATCTAGTGTCAAGCATTCACACTTTGACAGGAGAATGCAAAACTTTCATTTCCATTATTCATAGTAGCTTTCCCTCATCAGAAGCAAGATGCAAAACAAATATATACATAAATACATATAAAGCAAGACAACACCAATTAGAAGATTCTAGAAGATTGTTTGACATACCTACAATAATATATTTTGTGTATTAAAAAACAAACTAACTATGTGCAATTCCTGAATCATATTTAATTTTCAAACCATTGTCACTCCTTACATTGGTGCAAAAGTAACCACAAAGGATCAGATCATGAAAACAAAATACTAAAGTAACCCAAACACAGTACTGTTAATTGTAATTGAGATTTTTTTTCTTCTAAATATCATTTAGCACAAAAAGAAGCACAAAATATGGACAAAGCCATAGCTCTTTTTTTTTTCTTTTTTTTTTTCCCCGCAACTAAGATGACTCAAACTCAATATCTGCACCTGCAATATTAGTTGTTTATATCATGGTATGAATTGCAATGGACTTCATCAATTAAATTGGGGTTTGAATCAACTACTTAGCTATGGGAGCTAACTGTCCCAAAAGTAAACAACTTATACTAACTATTACTATACCCTTCTAATTTAAGAAATATGCACAACCATTGAAGAATTGATTGGGAAAGTTACAAACAGCAACAATTCTGCATTATTCAAGAATTTAAGTCTTGAAATACCTAACAAATGATTCTAGACGCAGAAATTGTGTAAATTTCAATGAAGAATTACATAAATTCAATCAAGATTTAACCAGTGTTATTGGCAAGCTTAAACATAAATTATCTAAAAAGGAAATGATAGACAGACTTGGTTTATGTTTAATATAAAATTACATACCAAATGAATTATCTCTAGCATACTTAGAGAGAACTCTAAAGGGAGATTTCCCTTGCTATTTATTTTTCGCTGCCAAGTCAGAGATGCAGGTTTTGCAGGGTCAACCTTAATCTGGAAAACGAAAAAGTATAGGAATAAGATGACCACTAAATCAAAGCACCGACTAAGAAACACGTTAAAACTAGCATGCCACAACTAACAAAAAATATAGTAGCCTAAAACATGATCTAATGCAGACTAAAATAATTTTTTAGTCACCTATTGTGGCATATTTAGCAACTAATTTTTTTTAAGTCGCCAATAATTAAGATACAACTACTAAAAAAAATTAGTAGCTAAAAACCATATTCAACACCGACCAATGTAATTTTTAGTCGCCTATTCTACAACTTTTGGCGACTAAAAAAATTTTGGTCACCAAAAATGTAAATTATTATAGCGTGTCATGGTGAAAGACCGAAAATATGCGTAAAGCAAGTACTACGTGCTTTCCGGTTAGGAGACGGTAAAGTGATGATTGGTAGTGGTTGATATGCCAAATTGCAGATAGCAGCTTAGGAATTACCCGAGTCGTATTTACCACTCCGTATTTGTATTTTGAATTCATTGAGATAATGTGTTTTTCGCAAAGAGCATTGCGTGTGATTTTCAAAAGGATAAAACTTGCGGTTTTGGAGCATGACATGGCATTGCATCCAATTTAAGACTACTTAAAACATATATATTTTGTTAAGATCTTCTTATTGGGTTTCATGCTCACCCCTAGTGGATTTATGCAGGAAATGATGTGGTGGTTCCGCCGAATAGATGTTTTGAGAGTATAAGGCTCTTTTGTTTATTTGTTATATTTTTTGATAAGCCAAGGGCTTATGTATATGGGTTTGTAAATCACTTACTTGTAATCAGGCTTAAGCCTTAAAACTTGTGGCCCGGGGGGCATTACTTTGCACTTTGTTCTTTACTTTTATCTGTCTCACATTATATAGATTCATATTTTAGAGAAAATTGAATGTATATTGCATGTGGACACCTTTTGTACATCTCTCGCATATCAAAAAATACAAGTATGGAGATGTATTTAATATTATGATGTTAGGAATTTCATGATTATCTAACGGGATAAGAATAAAATCAAAATCCTTGTATGTTAATTATTTGAAAGTGTTACAAGGGTGTAATTACCTCAATTTAGACCCATATGGGCAACTCCAATCCGAAATCATAACTTCATATTTTGAAGTAGATGAATAGGGTTCGAGTTTTGTCACAACGACAGACCTGGACCTGACCCATTGACTGGTCAAAGCCCATGTGCTTAGGCCTAGTCATGAAATTTTATGTCCAACCCATGCCTTAGTGAGAGCAAACTAAGGCCACAATTTTCGTAAGATTTCAAATTTTATCTTTGATAGTTGGGTCAATTACTCACAGGCCAGTTATAAGCATTTGTGTATCATTAAGTCCCAGAAGTATTTACATATTCTATGAAGTCCCTTCAATTCATCGTTGAAAGTTGTTCTATCATAAAACTAAAAATGACTTTTAGTGATGATTTTATAGATCTATTGTTAAAATCTGAAAATTAATGATATTTTTTTTGTAACGATTTTCTAAATATGTTGCTAAAAAATAACAATTAATGATTTTTTCCCTGACAAATTTTTAATTGTTGCGGAAAAATAACAATTAGTGACACTTTTTTATGAAAACACCACTAAAAAAATAAAAAATAAAAAGATTTGTGGTGGTTAATTAAAAGTGAATAAGACTTTGATACACCAAAATGTCAAGAGGACTTATTACCGTCATCTTCCTAATACAGTTTTTTAGTCAGCTCCCTTGATATTCTTTTAAAAGGTCTTATAAAAATTATTTTTGTTTGAAGGACCTACAAACTAAAAAGCTAATTTATCAACAAAAAAAAAAAAAAAAAGAAAAAAAAAAAGAAAAGAATCTATTCAGTTTTATTATTTTTGTAAATATAGTGGGTCTTATGAATGACAACAGATTCTGTTTTTTGGGTTTTGCGCTCAAATTCTTTATTTTAAGTTGAATAATTTTAGGATTTTTTTTTTTAAGGTCCCTAATAATAATAATTTAGAGGATAAAGGACAAAAAAAAAATAATGATGCATCAGGTCCCTGAACAACTTGGCGCGCGTTTTTAATTATTTTGTGGACCAAAATACCCTTCCGAAAATCAACACAGAAACAAAACTTTCCGATGTCTGAGTTCCATTCCAAGCATCCACCATCTTCACGAACAACAGTACAGCAGAACTAGGGTTTCAATTTCATCTTCACCATCGACATTGGAGCTTCGTTATCTTCTGCAAAAATTATTTCCATTCCTTCCTCACAAATTTCTCTGACCCCGTTTTCACTGTTCGTCGTTCATCGTCATCTCAGTTCATCTTTGTCACGTCGCATCTTCATCTCAGGCCATATCAGCTCATCATTTATATGCACTTTATAACTAAAAAATAAAATTGTATTATTTCAAACTTTCTGAGTCATAACTAAAAATAGAAATAAAAAAATATAATAACTAAACACAACGTGAAACATAATTAAAGAAGTTACGAGTCATAACTAAAATAATGTCATAACTAAATAAACAAATTGGTCATAATTAAATAATAAAATGATATAATTATGGATGCATATAGTACACCTTTTTAAAGAGTGTGTATATTAGAATTTTTCAAAATTATAAAAGTATGAAAATGAGTCCTTCCTATATTGCTTTGCTACAAACAAACAAAAAATTTACTATAGAAGCTGATTGCAAAGACACAAAAATGAATAAGATTTTTCAAGATTTATTATGGGATTCACTTTAAAAAATCTATTTATGCATTTTGTATTTAATTTTGTGATCAGTTTATGTATTTATAGACGTATTTTTTTTAAGTGCAGGATCAAGAATTTTGTAAATGGCGAAAAAGGGGAAGTATCACAAATGATAAGACAATTATGTGACAAGTGAACATACTAGGCCAATTGTTTGAGCAAGTGGGCTTGGTGATATAGGTAAGCGTATCGAAAAAGAAAAATAAATAATAAAATTGAGCTATTAACAAATTTGAACTAGAAATTCTCTCCAAAAATAAATAATATTGAAAAAAATTTCAATTTTTATTAATCAAATATAAACTGTATTGTCCTAAAACTTACATCCTTATTTATAAAGATAATTCCTACGACAAGAAGTAAAAAAAAGTAAAAAATAATAATGCTTGCAAAGCAAGCAATCCTAAATCTTGTAAGAAAATAAATGTAATAGAAAATCTAAATAATCAAGAAATTAAAAATATTTCCTAATTAAATATTAAAATAAAAATTATTATTATTATAATTGATAGATTCTGAAAAAATTTAAAATAAAATAAAATAAAATAAAAATAACAATAATAAGTATCGTAATTGTAATTGTGTTACCTGAATTTCTAGCTAGCTGCTAATCTGATTGCAATCAAAAAAGGATAAGGTTATTCGATATTATTGAAAATAAACAATTAATTTACAAATAAAATTTTATTTATAATATTTATATAGAATAGTGTTATAGAATGTTTTTACAATTTTAAATAATAATGATAAGTATTTGAATTAAAAATAAAAGATCACATAGACAGACCACAATTTGTATATGTATTTTTGTAATGGCCTAGCTTGTCTCTTGTTCTAATCGAACTGAAATTGTATTGGGGGTTTTGTGAACTTGCTACGGAGTTCAAGTCAATGATTCGAACTGTTAAAGTGTAGAACTCATCGTATATTTCATTCTTATAAAAAATCACGTTAATCAGATTTCGATAGACACTTCATAGTTCACATTTCTGTCAACGATAAATATAATTTTTTAAAAAAATTGTTGATAAAAATGTTTTATAATCAAGTACTTATCGATATCCGATCAACATAATTTTTTTCAAGGATGAAATAATCGACAAGCTCTACATATTCAACGGTTCGAATTATCAAATTAAAACCCGTTATGTACCCTACAAGTCTGACAATACCGTTCAATCCACACTGGGGAGAATTTGCACCCATATAAAAATACATAACAAGAATGTATATTGTACCATATCATCATGACCCATCACTAGCTGACAAAAAGTTATTGGTTAGTTTAAGAGCGCCGCGTGACTATGTTCCTCATCAATCACAATTTATCATGTTTCCTCATATTCTCCAATCATCCAACACAAATTTATAGGCCCCATCTAAGACTACAAACGAGTTGAGCCAAGTCGAGTTTTAATATGTTTGGACTTATTTATTAAGATTTTTTAGGAGTTCAAACTCAAACTCGAACTCGAGTTCAATAAAAATTTAATTCACCAAGCTCGAACTGAATTAGTTCTGGTTTGGCTCGAGTTCAAACCTATTCACGAATCTTAACTAGCTAAATAAATTATAAATTCATATTTGCATATGAGATTAAAGTTACAATTGAAATTTTGATTATACAATTATATATATATATATATATATATGTAAAATGTAGAGACCCTAATTTTTGTAATTACCTTTAAATCCCTAACCTTGAGTTTATTTCAATAAAGTCCTTGAATTTTTACTTAATTGTGTTTTAAACCCTAGAATTGGGAAGCATCGCGAATTAATTCGAGTAAACCCTAATCGATCCCGTAGATTAATAATCATGTTTAAAACCCTATTATTAATTATTAGACCTGATAATTATAGATTAATCACGTTAAAAATCTTAACTCCCAGTAATGCCGTTTTCGCTTTGTTTCTCGCTTTTGTTTGCGCTTTAATTTAACGGGACCCAAATTTATTATTTTAACTATTTTCTAATGTTAGTATATTGTATACTAAATATCAAGGTTTCATAAATTTAGACTTGGTCCCTATATACTTCTATTTTATTTCATTCAAACCCTTAATTGTAATATTTTATTAATTAATGTAATTGTGACTATTATTTTATGTTTATAAATACAAATATGTTATATATATATATATATATATATATGTCTTGGAGCCCAAGTTGTTGACCATGTGATGGATGAAAGGGCCATAATGGCAACTTTGACAATTTGCACATAGGGAACTTAGTCCCTAAGAAACCTTACATTTCTTTCCCTATATATGCACACTTCTCCCCCTCATTTTACACATTTTTAGCCATGCACTAGAGGAGTGAGAGAGAGTGATCTTGGAAAAAGAGAGAGAGAGAGAGAGAGAGAGAGAGAGAGAGAGAGAGAGAGAGAGAGAAGAGAGAAGAAGAAAAAGAAGAATTTTGTTGAGTCTTGTACAACAAAGGTAAACATACATCACCTCTTCTCTCAAGTTCTTTTGCCACTTGTTTTTTTTCCTCCTAATACATGCTCTTTATATATATATATATATATGTTGTAGTATATGCCTACACTCTTGTATAAATGTGTATTAATCAAGAAATAGTGTGCTTCTCTTTCTTTCTTAAATTTCCAGCAGCAAATATTTTCCCTCTCTTGAATTTATTTTCCCATCAAACCTCCATAAACTCAAAATCTGTTTTTATGGTGTAATATTTGCTATGTTTAGAGTATGTGATAATTTTGGTAGCACCTAAGGATGTATTTTTATAACCTAAACAATTTTTCTACGTTTGTTACTCACAGAACCAAAAAAATAGTCAGCTTTCTCTATTTTTATAAAATTCCAGAAAAATAATATTGAGTCCAATTTTATGCCAAAATCTTAATCTTGGTGTTATATTTCAACTAAAATTTGTTTGAACTCAAGATAGTGAGGGATTTGAGAGAAAAACCGATTTGCGTAACGGTCAACAAATCTGGACAAATCTTGGTAATTCTAAATTATCTTAAAATCTAAAATATCTATCCTACTTTCGTAAATTGAGTTTGAAATTAGACTTATTTATCTACCAACTCACATGAGGCCAGGTACTTAGGCCAATAAAAGTATTTTTTTCATAATTATTTTCAAACTGGTTCAAATCTGGAAATTTGTGTTAATATGCTCTAATTTGGTTTGCAACTCTTATATTCTATGTTTCTTGAATGTCTTAGTCTTGATATGTAACCTATGATAAATTGTAAATTTGTTTTACCATGAATAAATTACTTATTTTTTAGTTTGGATTCGTAATTATACTGACCATGCTTTGCTATAACTGAGAACATAATGCACTTAATAAAGTGAAAATCAAATGGGATGGTAATGGGTTGCGATCATTGTATTAAATTTTATGAGATAATGAATGATGGATTCAAGAGGATGATATAGTGGAATGTGTTCCATTTTTGTGAAGTCTTGCGCAAGTGTGTTTTCGAACCCTAACATGGCACGAGAGGTATTCTGGCTGCTTAACGGAAATTGGAGGCATAAAGATGGCAGCGAGGGTCTCACACAGGGAGAGTATCCCTGGGAGCCCATTTCCTTGGGACAGACCGTGATGTCACCACTCGGGTATGTAACCTAGGTGCGTGGGTATCATTGGTAATTGTGCGGTAAGCGACACATTGGTATTGTATTAACCAAGGGGGAGTCAAAATTGCCCGTGGCCAGAGTTAGTGGTTGGGTAGGAACGAGATTCCGCGGGGAGTTGCTTAGAACTAACTAAAATTGACTATTATTTACGAAAACTGAAATTTAATTATAAGCTCTGCTAAATTATTGCTTTCGCTGTATGCTATGATTGTGCCGTTATGTTACTTGTGTATTTGGAATGGAAAAGGGTTGGGGTATATGTGTTTACTGGGTATTCCAAGCTCATGGCGTTTTATGCCAGGTGAAGGCGAGTTTTACACCGAGAACGGAACCCCTAAAAGCTTTACGGAACCATGGATGCCTTAGAGATTAGATTTTATATTTCCTGTATTTTGGATAATCTTCTTATATCAAGGAACTGATCTGTATTTAAAGACTTGAAGAATTTTATCTGTAACTAATAGTTTCTTTTAGTGTAATTATCTATATTTTGTGCTTAAAAATGAAGTGTATCCGCTAGTTAAACCCCGGTGTATCATTGTATTATATTATCAAAATTTGGAGCGCCACATAAAATATATAAAACATACTAAAAAAAAGTCAATATCTCATTAAAATAATAACATATACCACTACTATATAAATATATTATCTATAGTTACTATTATTTACATTATTAATAATATATTTATCATATATTTCTATATGTATTTTTATATTGTTTAATATATAATATATTTATTATATTATTTAAATAAATATTCAACTAACAGCTAATAAGCTGAACTAACGAGCTATTCAGCGAACAACTAACAAATCGAGCTTCAGTATGGTCTTATTTGGGAAGTTGATTATTTGACTTTGTAACTATTTTAGCCTAACTGAAATAGTTGTATTTGGGAAGTTGGTTAGGATTTTTTTTTTTTTTTTTTTGTAGTTAATTTAATGGTTGTAAAAGAAAATGTAAAACGATTATGAATTTGATGTGATATGTTATCTTATTGGCTATTTCAGTCTATTTTGTCATTTAATGGATTATTTTAGACCAACACTCTTCCCAAACACCCCCATTTTAGTGGATTATTTTGTCTTGAATATAATAAAATTTTAACGAACTGGGTTCGAACGAGACCTTACCAAATCGAACTCGAGTTTGTTCACGAAGGACTCTGTTCATTTTTAATCTTAACCCTATTTTCTCTACCAATCACAACACTGTTAGGACACTACGTTATGGTGCCCAAGACAAATCAATAACTTCTCCTAACTAATGAACGATGTTGAAAATTCTCACAAGCTCAAAAATAATGTTATATAAATAATTTTTTTTTATGGCTTGGGAAGTTAGTTATTTTAGTTAGTTATTTAATTTTTTGGTTATTTTAGGCTGGCTTGTGTTGACTTTTTTTTTTTATAGTTGTTTGATGGTTGTGAGAGAAAAAGTAAAATGATTATGGGTTAGATTTAATATTTTGTCTTATTGAGCATTTTAAACTATTTTATCTTTTAGTGAGTTATTTTAGCCCGCTCCCCCTCTTAAACCCCATGGACTTGAGGTGCTGGCACAACAGCCTATTGTGCCCCTTTGGAGAAGGTCATCCTGAGTATTTTTCGATAATCTAAACCTTTCATATTGTAAAGTTTGTTAAGAATATTATTTATAGAAAAAATAAAGTTAATCGGATATTCGTAACTTAATGTTTAAATCCTAATTGTTTTTAAAATTTTATAAAAGTTATATTAACGGTTAATTTTTATAAAAATAAATATATTTTTATTATAAAATTATAAATATTTATTCAACTTAATTTTTTTTACGTGAATGATCTTACCGTACACGTGATTCATATTATCAAAAGTGAATTAGGGCAATACTCCATAAAGAAGTACAATTCAACACAAAACATAAGTGCTGCTTCATCAAAAAAAAAGCAAAAGTTACCTTGCTTTGGGTCAGCTTTTCAGAAAGCAAAATTATTTTGGCACACATTCTTAGGGTGTAAATAGGCACTTTTATTATAACCTAGTACTTATTTGGAATATCCCATAAGAAAAAATAAAAAATCAAAACTATTCACAAAAATTAAGGATAGAACATGCACAACACGAAACAGAGAGAAAAAGACCGAATAACTCTTCTTTGTATTTGAAAAAAAAAAAAATACAAGTTAAATTTGTATTGAAGTAATAATATAAGCTGAAATCAAGAAACATGTTCAAAATAAATAAATAAATAAATAAAAATTTACATATATATATATATATATCTTTGATGTATGTTGCCCACCAAACAACTTCAAAGCAATTCGTACTGACTTGCTTCAATCATCACTGTTGGTACGCATAGGGGTGAAAAGATAATTTTTTATTTTGTATAATATTTTATCACATATTTTTTCGTAAAAAGTTAAAAAATTATCTTAAATAATCATCTTTTTTTCTTCTTCTTTTTTATCCAAAAATTCAAAAAAAAAACACTTATATAGTTTATCCTAAACAACCCCTAATTTGGAGTTAACTATTTTAATTAGTTTTAAATTTTTTAATCATTTTAGTTTGGTTTAAAAAGTTATATTTGAAAAGATAATTGATTTTTTTAGTTAATTTGATAATTGTAACAGAAAAAATAAAATGATTATAAATAAGATATGATATTTTGTATTATTTTAATATATTTTATCTTTATTAACTATTTTAATCTAAATAACCCTTCTCAAAGAGGACCTACCCTAAAAAGACATGTTGAAAGGTGTCTCAAAAACAATATGGTAGTGTTTGCTTTTGTTTTCAAATCATGATTTAGATCTCAAAAAAAAAAAAAAAAAAACATATTGGGTTAAAATGTTTTTAAAACACAACTCAAAATTATTTTTTTCTCTCTCCTCTCTATTTTTTTTATTATCAATAAATAAATCAATCATTTTTTTTCTCTCATCTCTCAAATTCTATACATTAATTAATAAAAAAAAATTACAAATCATTCTAAAATTATTTTTAAAACACATAACTAAATATATTTTTAATTTTCAAAAATCATTTCAACAACTTATCTTTTAAAATATAATTTAAAATTCAAAAATTAAACCAAACGGATTCATAATTTTGTCTTTTGAAAACCTGTCCAAAAACCAAGATAACTTTTGCTTTTTGATAAATCAAATATAGTACTGCACTGTGTGTGGTGAAGATTATTTTAAGTTAACAGTTGATAATTAGAATGCAAAAATTAAAAGTTTTCCACACTCAATTTCTGAAAAATCAATTTTTTCATCTTATTTAAATTATTGTTGCCTAATAAATTATATTGCACGGAATAATCTTACAAAAACTCCCATATTAAAAAAAATATTATAAGATGCTTCTATAATTCTCACCAAATACCCAAACTAAGTGTGATTCCAATTTTTTTTTTAAAAAAAATTACAAAATACTAAAAAGATCTTGAAAAAATTACAAAATTATAGAAAAATTTATCATTTTAATTATTAAAATTAATAAGTTTTATCACAGATTTGTAATTTTTTTTGAATCTTTTCACGGATTTGTAATTTTTCTAAATTTTTACAGATTGGGTCACTTGATAAGGTTAAGTTTCACAAATTTTAAAAACTAAAAACTTTTCAATTGAATTTTTAAAAATAGTTTTTGATTTTATCATTTTAATTATTAAAATTAATAAGTTTTTGTTTCGATGAGCCTTGAAGCGTTCCTACATCTCTCTTTGAGCTTACTCAATGATAGGAAGGAGGGGTGGTTATTGATTCATTGCATTCATTAATTATTGTCCAAAATCATGCCCTAACTCATAAAGAAATCAATTTGCTTATTGATGGTTTTGGAAATGACTTTGTTCTTCTCTTGAGGCTTACCATGAGAGAGAAGAGTAAAAGGGACAAAAAGAGTTCAGAATAACTCTGTTTGCACTGTTTTCACTTCAAACCACAAAAATAGGATTTTGCATAAAATTAAGACACGACCAGCCTTAGTTGGGCCTAACTATCACGACCCAAACCCATCCCTATAGGTTTAGCACCGTAACCGGCCAGTAATCCAAGATTACCGAAGGCCTGCTTAACAGTAATACAGAGTACAGGGGCTGGCGGAAGCCAATACAATAAATAAACAATGTCCAATGAGATGTGACAGTCTGTATGCCAAAAAGACTTTTCATACATATATGCAGTCAGTGACAAAACAGTATGTACATATATACAATCATTCAGTTCAATGACCTAATCCCGATCAAACAGTATCGTAACAGTCTATACAGTCATACAAAACAGATACAGAGACAGACGGAGAAATTAAAAACGCCCCTAAGCCATAACTTGACAGGCTCGGAACCTCGCAGTGAGGCACATAGGTTGGTTCGACAAAACTGGAGTTTACCCCACGCTTCTAGCCACGATCTGGTGCCTGTACACCTACATATATATATGAGCAGTGAGCTAAAACCCAGTGAATAACATAATGCGTAAAGGGGTTAAGAATGAATGTCCTTACAGTAATGAAAACAGTTCATTAAATCAGTATTTCAGTCGTTCAGTCAATACAGTCATATGTGGTACATCCATTAGCATAACAGTACAGTAAACAGTAGGTCTTAAAAGACCGAACAGTAAATGATGGCCATCAATCAGTAACAGTAGTGGTTCCAACAAAGGAACCGACAGAGATCGCTGTAACAGCAACAGTAAACAGTAGTTACTAAGGATGCCACAATACAGTTCAGAATATAGGACATACATTCATTCAATTAACAGTATCAGTTCAGAAAGCAGTACAGTTCAGTTGTTCAGAAGATAATCATTTTGAACATATCTTTACACAGTTGTTACTCACAGAGTTCTGGGCTACAGTAAAGCTAGAGCGCGTCCCCAGTCGCCAATCCTACACAGTTACAGATTGAACACACACTAAGCTACATAGTTGGGAAAGATAATAACTTAATCCCTAATTTGCCTCGGTGTGTTCTACATCTATATCCTCATTAAGATGTCTTAAACTAGGCCTAAGAATGCCTAGGATAGGATGAGGATGCAAAGATGCACTCAGAAAATATTTTCAGAATTTTTAGAAAACAGGGGTCACGCTCGAGCGTAGGTTACTCTGCTCGAGCGGACATGCAGACAAAGGTTTCCGCTCGAGCGTAGAATTACCCGCTCGAGCGTTCTGCAAAACAGTCAAAAGTGCTGGATAGGTGAAAATCACGCTCGATTGGGCACTCGACACCTGCTCGAGCATGAGACACAATGTCCTGCTCGAGCGTTAATTATTCCGCTCGAGCGGACATCAAAACAGTGCAAAGTGCTGGGAGCACGAATTCCACGCTCGAGCGCCAGTCACCCCGCTCGAGCGTGAGTCCAAATTCTGGAAATTCCAGATTTGAACCTCAAGCTCAAAACCAAGTTTTAAAACATAACTTTCGATCCTCTTGGGCCAATTTTCTAGAAAACACATCAAAACTCATAGTTTAACATGATTCCAAAGCTCAATTGTAAAATCAAAGCCCAAGGGTGTTTCAAACAACATGATTTTCAAACCAAAACTCAAGAACATAACTCAAACATAACTCAAACATAACATGCATGAGTTTAATCAATTTCCAAGCTTCAAATACCTTCTCTAATGAGCCAATTCTTCCAAAAACCCAGTTGAATTCATGGACTTAAACATAAACATGAGCATGCATGCAAGATTTTACCATGAAATCAACTCACAACTCAACAATTCAAACATGCATGCATGAATTAAGCTATAATTCAACATGTTAGAACTAAATTATGACTTAGCTCCTCAATTAGACATGAACCATGCAACATAAGACTTAATTTAGCAATCAAGAAGATGAGTTCTTACCTTAGGTCTAGGATGCAAGATATACAAGCTCAAATATACACTCAATCCTTCAATTTCCAAGCAAAATTCAAGATGAAGCTAAGTTCCTCTGCCTCTCTCTCTCAATCGGTTTTGTGTCTCTCAATGGCTGATGAAATGTGTTAGGGCTCACATATGTGAATCAACTAAAGGCTTAAGACTTGGCCCACTAAGTGGTATGTTGGTAAGTAAGCCAATATATGTAATTTAACTCATTTTAATCCAATTTAATCATACCAAAACACATTTTAGATAAATATACCATAAAATCACATTAATTCTAAGTATCACAAATCATCAATCAATTTCAGATTCGGCCGCCGATAAGGCCTTCAATTCGCAATTTAAACACAAAGGCATGAACAGATAATCAAACAGTCAACAGATAGACATACAATTGAACAGATATACTTAATCAAGTCAGTTCCAGATTTCAGTCAATCAGTTCAATACTTCAATCCAGTTCAGTACTTCAATCAATTCAGTTAGCAATCATAATCGGTCTCAGTTTAGCAGTAATCAGTGGTTAATCGGTAAACAGTGACGAGGGTTGTTACACTAACCGAGCTTCATTGGGGGCTGGCCCCGACCATCAATGTTTGCTAAGGCAGTATGTTTTGCAGAAGCAGAGGGCATTGACTGAAGGTGAAACAGAACAAATTCGAAGAAAGGCAAACAGAGTTACTTCTGAAACCGCTACGAGCATGCCATCCTTGTGCTTCCATTGTAAATTGTAAATTAATGATCTCAATATTGTTGTAATTATTATCATCGTAATTAATATTGTTATAACAATAATTTGTTAGATAGCTAGTTTATTTTGTTGTAATAGATTAGCTAGTTTAGTTAATTATAGTTTAGCTAGTTAGTTACTTATTCATTCATTCAGTTTTGTAATAATTAGTTTAATTCGGACTTTTGGACATTGATTCACACCCTTTTTCACGGGGGAAAATATATAATAACATGTATGTCTCCTAACCCAATGTCTTTCTTCCTTTTACTTATTCCCTTGCGATGGTAGTGTAGAGTACCATTTTTCAAATTAGCATCTTTATGCTTTGCATCCACTGTCTTTCATGTATCCAAGGTTCGGCTCATCATACTAATCAAATGTTTAAATTCATTACTTGAATACATGATTCATCACATGTTTTGAATGGAATCATATGCCATGTTCATAACCAAGCCTATTAAAAATATATAACGTGTGCATAGCATTTAGTCATATTGCATTAGTTAGAAACATGCATGTTTTCTAATTATTTTTCTTTGTTTTGGCTCGGAGTACTAGGTGAGCAATTTTGAGTTTAGTATGATGCATTGCGTATTAGTGTTATAATATCAAAGCATGATTTTATGAGGCTAAGTGCTTAAATGATATACTTGTTTGAATGCCGGTAGGTGAAGGCTAATTGCTTAAATTGGGACAAATTGATTATTGTACAAACTCACCTTTTTAAAGTGACGAGTTTCAAAAACAATTTTCAAACAAACATGAAATCAAAATGTTCCAACTTTTGCAAATTAGTCTATACTTATGTGCATCACATTGTAATGTTAGTCTAATAACCGGAACAAGAGCATATAGTGTAAATAAAAATCACATCATGATTAGTAGATGCCGATCTTTGATCGGGCGAGTAGGGTGCTCAATTCATGACCTTCCTCTCTCGTACCTAAGTTCCCTAGTTGGGACACTTTGGTGATGATGGACTAATGGCCTTTGGCATGAGTCTCGGGTTTCTTAAATTTCTCAAAAATATTTAGGTGGTGACTCTGTAATCTGGTAAAGCAGTCCACTTTTGGCATTTGATTCAAACATTGATTTTTCAAAAAGAATTGCCGATTTGGATTCTTTTTGTGTTTTCATTATTTCACATTGCACTTGTAAAATCAGATTCAGAATAGTCATATCCGAAAAGAGCATGAAAAGCAAGCTACAAAAGGGTACCTCAGCAAGACAAAGATATACCTACCCTACCCAACACCTATAAGTAAATGGTGGATCAAGCAATACGTTGGTAGTCTAGATTCAAGGCTTGTATTCCCACCACAACAAAGCCCATGTCTGGCAAGCCATTCGGGATGTTAAATGGCAAATACAGTGACTTAAGCGCACCAATACATGCAATGCAATGAAAATATATATGTAAATAAATCTCATATCATGGAGTTCTAGTCAAGGTCTTTTAGTTTTCCCAACAGAGTCGCCAAAAACTGTAGGTGTCGGGAGGGTACCCGAGCATGCCCAACAGTTTAAACCATCACTAATGCAATGTGAAATAAAAAATGGGAATCCAAATCTGACAACTTTTATACAAAATTCATTTACTATAAAAAAAATGCCAGAAATGGACTACATCACCAAATCTCAAAGTCATCATCTAATCTTTTTGGAGAAATTAGGAAACCCATGACTCGTGCCAAAGGCCATTGTTCGTTATAATCAAATATGCCTCAGTTCGGAACCTTATGTATGAGGAAGGAAAGGTCATGAATTAAGCACCCCCACACCATGATATGAGTTTTGTAAACAATATATGCTCATGTTCTGATTATTTATTAGTACTACAAATTACTATGTGAAGCAATCAAGTATAAACTGTGTTATCCATTTTGGAACATTTGGACCCCATCTATTTTGAAAGAGTTTTGATGTATGTCCAACTCAAATGAATCTGAGCCCACAGGCATAAGAGTCAATACTATTCTAAATTGAATGACACAACCTCCATCCACTAACAATCATAGGGATATATCAGTTAAGCATGTAGCCTCATGGTAAAATGCTTAGACATAATAAGAAAAATCATTCACAGGCGAGATGCTAAAGTTATAAATGTTCACCTAGTATTTACTCACATCCGACTATGAGGATGAAACAAAAGTTGGTAAAATATGCGTGATCCTATATGCAAAATACTAATGCAATACATACACAAGAATGCAACTATAGATTCAGCTACTAAATATATGATATGTGTATTATCTCAAGGCATGAGGTAGCGCACATAATCAGTTCAAAAATGATAAATTCCATAAATGCAGATGAGTCCAACCCAAATGTATGAAAAATGGATGCAATACATGAGTATGATAAATAAAACATGATTCTATGTATATACATAAAGTACAAAAATAAAAGGGATAGAAAGATGTGGGGTTGAAAGATTATTACAACAATTCAAATGAAAACAAAGAAAGACGAATTGAGGGAGGAATTATTAAAACAATTGAATGAAATAATAAAAGAATGAATTGAAATAATAAAACAATTGAATGAAATAATAAAAGAAAGGCGAATAGGGTTAGAAGAATTATTACAACAATGAATTGATTTAGCCTAATTATTGCTGAATCTAACAAATCATACTGTATAAACAAAATAATATAACCAGCAGCTCCAAAACCACTAAGGACAGTACTCCCCAGAAACTATTTGCTCTGTTCTTGGAAGGATCATCTGGCCAGACACAAAAATGGGCCGGCCGAGTAGAAAATTAGTCGACCTAACTCTTCTTCCGGTTAAGATTTAGGTCAGTGCAAAAATTCTAGAACAGAGGCCAAAGGACATTTTCTAAGGGGTGCTGATCCCTTCTACCCCTCTACTCACAAGGATCACTTAGGGAAGAGATAGATGGGCTATAACCCTCAATAATGATATAAACAAATATATACAATAGATATTTTGCTAAAAAGAACAAACTAAATTAATCAAAAGCAATAACAAATTCAAGCCCAAAAATGGATAGGAATCTACATCTTCTTTTTGTGAATAAGGGCAAATTAATACCCAAATCCATGCCATTAAGTGGAGAGCGAAGATTCATGCAAATCATTTCTTGGTGGAAGCTTTGCTTTTAAAACAAGGGATTCATCAAAACCATTGAAAACTCCTCATCTAGTCATAGAACAAGGATGTTTCCACCCTTTTCTACGTGCACAAATGATTGAGAAAGGAGATTTTAACATCATTTGACCCAAAATCTCTTGTTTTACTTCTAAAAAACAAACAAAAATAAAGAGAACACAACTTTTTTCAACATCAAATCTCAAGAATCACTCAAGGAATCCTATAGAACCACCCTACTCATTATTTTCGAGCATAGGTTGAAACATATAGATTGATACACTTGAGAGATAGGATAGATGAAGATAAGGAGTGTAACAACAAGAAAAACTACTTTACTTAGTGAACTTGTGAATGGATGGCTAATAGCTACTCCCAAACACATCCACAAGGGTAAAAAATGGATAAAAACAAGAAATTAGAGCTAAGGAAAGCAAGGAACATAAATGAAAAGCTATCAACTCAATGAATGGGTGGCTAAATCTACCTCATCCACATCCATGAGGACTTATCACATGATTATAACAAGCTAATAATAAGATACAAAGCTTAGAGATGAAGAAGAAAGAGAAGATGAAAAAAAAAATGCCCAAAGCTTCACCTTTAGAAGAGAGAAAAAGCTTCTTGATTGCCAAACTTGCTTCCAAACACCCTCAAGGTCCTTGGATATGGCTTGAATCCTCAACGAGAAGATCCAAGTTCAAGCTTCAATGGTGTTGGTGTTGTGTATGTATGAAAAGAGAGTTTAAGTTTTTATGAAAGCTTGAAAATTGGAAGTAGTCTTAGCTCTTACAAGTCTCTAAGCTTGTAACAAAAATTTCCAACCCTTAACAATGAAAAGAAGATATGTATATATAGATTTTTGGAGGCAAGGCTTAAGAAGGAAGTCAAATGCAAAATATTTAAGATATTTGCATGAAGCTTGTGTAGGAAGCCAAACACAAATATCTAAGATATTTGTGTGCAGCTTGCAGAGGAAGCTCAGTATAAAAATATCTTAGATATTTGCAGGAAAAGCTGAAGTTCCCGAAAATGCTCTGTACCTGGACAATTCAACCGGCCGTGCCATTACTCATTCGACTGACTATTTTTTATCCGACCTAGAATAGCTGCCCAGCCAAACGAAAAATATATCGTTGAATCAATAAAGTAAAATTAGCATGATTTGAAAAGGGAAACATGTATTTCATAGGATATCACCCCTTCCATTCATCCACACTATATCATTTGCTCGATCTACTAAAAAAGACAACATTTTGAAATGTGATTCTTAGGATATTGTAGAAATGTTTGGAATTGCGCTACCCCAAGATTTTTACAAAGGTTTTAAAAGTGTCTAAAATAGTTTGGCCAAAATGGATGTAAAGCTAAGATTAAAGTCTGAACCCGACTTTTCTCCTGATGAATTCGTAAAATAACACATTCCAACTTTCATCATCAGGTGTTTAGAAGAAAGCGCCCAAATCTTAAAACTGGTCAAAATGGGGTGTCTATAGCGAGGTGCGATTTTAGCTTTTTAAATAGGCCCAGCTCGTACCAACCCATTCACTGGTCAAAACTCGAAAAATCTATTAAAATATAGGATTTAAACACAATGATTATAGGTTAAGTAAGTCCCGCCCGTTCTATTGATAACCCCTAACTATCATGATGGAACCTGCGCAGATAAGAGAAAAAAATATAAAATTATTTATTTATTTATTTATTTCTAATATACTAGTACTTTTGTTTTAAATTGTTTGTTAAGTGCTAAAAAAACAAAAAAAATTAAAATAAAATGTTTTTTTTATAACTTTAAATTTTTTGCATACAAATTAAAAGTACTTAATGGAATATTTCAATTGGTGAATGTTTTTTTTTTTTACAAAAAAAATTAATAAGGAAATATACTATTTTTAAATTTTTGCTTTTTATGTTAAACAAATAATATGGGATAAAGAGAATATAATCTATTTTTTTGGTTCCAATTTTTTTTTAATTCAATTTTTTTAACAATTGAGTTTTTTTGTTTTCTATATTTTTTTATTTTCACTAAATGTTTTTAATATTTTAAATAATTCTTTTAGTTTTTAGATACACTTAATATAAATACAATTAAAAAGTGTAATATTTTTGAAATTTTTTTTAAAAAACAAATACTAAATAACAAAAATATAAAAAAAATAAAAATAAAAATTAGTTTTTTTTGTATTCTTGTGTATTTATTTAGTTTTTAAAATACTTTTTTTTTAATAAATATTTTACTTTTTAGGTACATGTAAGTTAGGTGTATATAAAAAGTAGAAATTTACTTAAAATATTAAAAAAATCACTAAAAATAAAAAATATATATATGAAAAATAAAAAATTTGGATTCCATTTGATTTAATTTTGAAATCATGAATTTTGAGTTATGTTTTAACTTTTGAATTTTTTAAATTAGTTTTCAAAAGAAAAAATTTGTCTAGTAACGAATGTTATGGGGCTTGTTTGGTTTGTATCTCAAGATATAATTTTTGAGAAAAATTTCTAAAATTTTGTTTGGTTCAAATTTTTTGAAAAAAAATTTCAAAATCATTTTTTCTTTCCTACACATTAATCAATCATTTTTTTTTCTCCTTTCTCCTCTCTCCTCTCTCCTCTCTCATTTTCAATCTCTTTTTCTCTCGCTCACACATATCTACTCAACTATATTGGAGTTGTTTGGGATGTCTTAAATAAATGCATTTTTTGACTTTTTAGACTAAAAAGTAGAAGAGAAAAAGATGGCTATTTGAGATAACTTTTTGACTTTTTACGAAAAAATGTGTATTAAAATATTGTATAAAATAACAAAATTACCATTTTACCCCTATTATATCTAAATGCCTACTGACTTGGATTGTCTAGGAAGCCAGATGGTGGGCAACAAACATGTTTAGGAACAGATTGCCTATAGTCCGAGATCGGAGTAGACGGTGCTGTTCGGTTCATGGGGGCCCACCACAAATCCTGTTTTGATAATCGGAACCGTTCAATGTGTAAAAATCGTCGAGTATTATATGCCTGTAAAAAATCATGTTGATCATATATCGATAGCTATCTGATCAGATTAGTTTTTTGTCAACCGTTAATTTCTTCACCGTCCAATTTTTTTTTTTTACAAAACTAATTTGATCATATAGTTATCGATATCTAATCAACGTGATTTTTTACAAGCATATAGTACTCAAACGAGTTCGACACATTGAACGGTTCTACACATTAAACGGTTCAAATTATCAAAACGGGAACCGTGATGGGCATCCACGGGCCGAACGACGTTGTCATGTGTATCATGAGAAGTGCATTCGGCTGTCTAATGTGTACCAGCACTGCAGACAACACATCACTTCAATACACTTTTTGACTAGTACTTTTTTTTGTAAATTTATTCTTTTTATATATATATTTTTTGTGAATAGTGATAACTTTTTAATTTTTTAAATAAGTTTTTGGTTTTTAATCTTTTTTCATGGATGCCAAGCCAACTCAAAATATCAAATCATCTCAAACTTTTAAACTCCAAAACTATTTTCAAAATATACAATCAAATAAATCAAAAATATTTCTAAATACTCTCTCTAAAAATATTTTTAAAAATTTATCTCAAAACACAAATTAAACGCACCCATAATTTTTTATTGATGGTACACTGGTTTCATGGCAGTCCCACTTGTCATTATGGCCTATTTTGGGAAGATGGTTATAATCAATTTTTTGGTGAAAAGCTGCTTATAAGCAGCTTATAAGCAGCTTTTTGTGAGAGAGCGGAAGTGGTTTATAATCTAAAAAGCAGATTATAACCAAGTTGCCAAAATAGGCCTATATTTCCAGTTGTAAGCCACAAACACGAGGAATTATTATGGTGAGAAGTTATTAATTGGTTTTGGTATCGTGATTTGATGTTTTAATGCTTTTTTGGTATGTGAGTCATGATTTAAGCAGAGCTTATTTGGGAGAGATTGGATCAAGTTCTCATATTATAATCTTTTTATTCGGAATGGCTAACAGGACACCCTGATGATTTCTGCAAAGGACACTACCTTGAACCTGCAGGAGAGTAGGGAGGATTTTCCTGTAATAAAAAAAAATAGTATTTCGATTGGTGAAGTGGGTATGATTTATAAATTTATATTAGGTGATTGAGGAATATGAAAGTATGTAATAAATTGTGATTGATGAGAGATATGGTCACATGGCGCCCTGGACCAACCAATAATTTTTTTTTCCTTGATTTAGTTCTGAAATCATAATTTGAGTTTTGTGTTATGTTTTGAATTTTAAGTTTTTAAAATGAGTTTTGAAAAGATAAAATTTATTTGATTATGAGTTTTGAAAATAATTTTAAGTCATATTTTGAGTCATAACAACTTATTTGGTCAATACTTAAAAAAATAACTAATTTTTTTTTGAAAAAAATAAATAAATAATATTTTTCTTCAAAAATAAAAATAAAATAAATATTTTTTTCAAGAAAATAAAAAATAAAAATAATTTTAAATAACAAAACATGTTTAGAAAAGAGTTTTGAAAATAGTTGCTGACAAAAGTTTTGAATTGAGCACTGGATTATGAGTTTTGAAAAAAAATTTAAAATCTTTTGCTGAAATCATGATTCAAAAATTAAACCAAATGCTCCAATTTTTTAACTTAAATTTTCTGATAATTAAGTTTTTTGTTTTTAAATTTTTTTTTTAGTGAATGTTTTTTTTTTTTTAAAAAAAATCCACAAATATTATACTATTTAAGTATATTTATGTTAGGTGTCTCTAAAAACTAAAAAAATTATTTCAAATATTAAAATAATTCAATGAAAAAAAATAATAAATAAAAAATACAATTTTTTAAAAAGTGAATTCAAAATTCTAAAATCAAATAAGGTTATTTGTCTTATTTTTAAGCTCCAAAACTATGAGTAGCAACCATTGATCCACCATTAAAAAAATACTAATAAAAATCATTGTACCAAATATAATCAAATTACAACAATAAAACAAAATGGCCGAGGCAAAGGGCATGGTTACTTAAAAGCATGTGTTAACACGTAAACATTTAAAATCCAATCAAAGACAAGCTACAAAGGTAGATGTCGGTAGTTGGTTGGCACCAATACAATAATGAATAAAGCTTGGGAGCTCGAAAATTCTCCCCCCTAATCCCCCTAATGGGCTTCTTCTTTTTTTTTTTCTTCTTCTTCTTCTTCTTCTTCCATTTTCAGTCTGAACGCAGAGAGGAAGGGGGAGAGGGAGAGAAAGAGAAGAGAGAAAGAGAAGAGAGAGAGAAGAGAGGTGGTTCGTCGATCGCCGGTCGTCGGTCGTTGTCGGTCGTCTGCCCAGCCCCGGTCATCGCAGCGCAGCCCCGCCTCTGCCCAGCCCTGCCTCCGCCTCCTCCTCCCCCTGTGATTATGGCCCCCTCCAGTTCCTCCTCCTTCCTCCTCCTCCTCCTCCTCCTTTCCCTGCTTCTGAAAAATAAAAAAAAAAAAAAAAAAAATTAGGGGGACTTAGGGGAGCTCATTTTCGAGCTCCCTAGCATTGCTCTACCATAATATGAACTCGAACAAGCAAATATAATTTTGTTTCTTAAATTATTATTTAAAAATTAATTCAAACCGTATGCTTTTAATAGTATCAATTTTATACTTAAATTATATAATTTTGTATCAATTTCATCTTTGTTGTTAGTTGTCTTTTATAATCAAACGAAAGTCGCTAACGTAATACTGAAATTTCATTTAAAATTTTATTTTACCTTCCAAACTATTTATAAAATATCAATTAGACCCCAAACTTTATTTTATTCAAGGGTCTAATTGATATTTGGGGAATAGTTTGGAAGTAAATTAAAATTTCAAATAAAATTTGGATGTCACATTAACAACTTTTGTTTGATTATAAACGGTAATTGACGTTGGGGATAAAATTCATACACAATCAGATAATTTAGGTATAAAATTGATATTATTAAAATAATAGGATTTAATTAATTTTTGAGTGATAGTTTAGGAGAAAAAAATAATATTTTCTCCTTTTATGGTTGATAACTTGGCTTTTTTTATTAGTCTTTTAGTATTAAATTTTTTTATAAGGTGAAAAAAGTTAATATATTTAGAATGATTTTTTTTAATTGAATAAATAGTTATTAGAAAAAAAAAAGGATTGATTCATGTATATTGTGATATTTTAACCTTTTTGATTTTTTAATATTTTTCTAGGAAAATAACCTGAGAGTGATGTTAGAAAATATTAATTACAAAAAAATATATATATATTACAAATATTAATAATTAAAATTATAAATTTTATCATTAATTTTCATTGATACAATGTCAATGTAATTATCTTTTTTATATATATAATTTTTTAACTAAAAAATTACAACTCAAATAAGACCTAAACGAGTCCAAATCATTTGTTGGTGCCTAAATGAGTCCGACTCATTTTGGCACTCTTTCTTTCCCCCATATTTCTCTTTTGTATCCGTTTAGGGGAAATTACCAGGGAGAGGGAAAAAACGAACCGCGAACGAAGATGACCGGCGAGAAGTCTGCTTCGAAGATTTGCCATTGAAGGCTTAACACCAACTCTTCTGCAATTTGTTGCTGCTGTAACCTCTTTCTTTTTGTTAGGCTTAACATCAACAGGTTTTCATATTCTAGCAAACAACACCATTCAAGCCACAAAAATTGAAAAACCAAAAGTTCCAATAGAGAGCAAAAATGATCAAATTGATCACCAAAAACAACATAAAACAGATTCGAAATCCCAAGCAGATCCACATCTGTTCTCTCAAGGGGGAGAGAGAGAGAGACAGAGAGGAGGAGATTGTGGATCCATTAGCGTTGCCTCACTACTACTATCATTGTCGCCCTCGTCTTGTTCATTCGTCATTTAGGATTAAGGTGTGTGCTATATGCATATTATAACTAAATAAGAAAATTGTATAATTTTAAAATTTTGAATCATAAATAAAAAAAATACATGTCATAACTAAATACAACATGAGATATAACTAAAAATTTCATGAGTAATAACTAAAATAATGTCACAATTAAAGAAAAAAATTAATTATAACTAAAAAAATGACATAATTAAAAATGTATATAGTACACCCATTTTAAACCTATGTATTTTCAAATAAAAAATAATATCAAAATAACGTCGTTTTAAAAGCATAGCAGAAAACACCACCGGAAGACACGACTGAATATTCGGCCTCGGGTCTAAACAAGTCATTGAAAGTTCCTTCTCTTTCTGATTAATTGTAAATAAGTTGTGCTAAGACGGGCAGCAATACATAGTTGAATGTTAAATGAAATACAATCATCTTCGCATGCTGGCCAGTCAATTCCAATTTTGTGGTGGTCTATTGGGCCTCGTTATTTTCTATACCTCTCTCTTCAATTCAAGTGTAAAGCCGTAAATGAGTTAAGTCGAGTAGAGTATTAGAATGTTCAAATTAAAAAATGTAACGAGTTTTAAGATATATTCAATTTTAACTTCTTTACAAAATGAGCCAAACTTAATTGAGTTTTTAACAAATTAAATACGAGTCCAGTTTGATTAATTTAATTTTTTTATAATGCATATAAGTATATCAAGTTGAGAAGTAGATTATTTAAGTTTGATTTGAAAATTTAATAAGTTTTAAATAATATTTATTCTTGATTTATTTATATAACACAATGATCTCAAACAAAATTTTAACAAACTGGAGACATAAGTCAAGCATGAATAATTTAATTCGTTTAACAACTTTACTCAAGTGAACTTTGAACATCTCTACATCGTTTGAAAAGTGTGAATTTTACTTTAGAAGTCAAAATGTAATTAAAAATACTATAAAGTCAACAAGCTATATAAAAAAAAATCAAGCATTCTATTTTTATTTTTCTTTCTCCATATTTTTTCATACAAAATTAAAAAATGTCCCAAACATACTAAATTTTTACTTCATATTTTAACTAAAAATTTTATTAAAATGACTTGTTTCAAACAAAGTGATAAGAGTATCAGCAATATCCCAGTAATCTTACTATTTAGCTACTTTACATTGCCACAGTAACAAACGTTGCTCCGATATCCTTAAGCAATTCTCGGGGGTGGCATTTTTAATTTTAGAATCATTTTTTTAAAGTTTAAAAAAAATAATAATAAAAATTTATTTGATAAAAATAAATATTAAAAAAATATTATTTTTTAATTTTTAAAATTACTTTTGCCCTCAAAAAATGATGAGTTCTTTTATTTATTATTTTTTCATAAAATTAATTATTCATTTTTTTTTTCCCCAAAACTTAGAGAACAAATCCTGAGAACCAAACCAAAGATAAAGATTTGTGGCAAAATGCTTGCCATCACCAGATGTGCACTCAAAAGATTATTCATAAATTATTTTCATTACAATACAAGCAATAACTCTCTTCAAGAAATAAATATTTAGGATAAAATACTACAAATGGAATAAGAAAATAACTTTTTGAAGACAACAGATATTGTTAACATGGCATTAGATATCGTCGTAAAAGAACTTTTTGAAGGCATCCATATGTGCTTCTTGCAACTGCAGTGGGATAAGAAAAGAACCATCTTCATCACGACCGGGGAGGATGAATGCTTTCCCATCATGTCCAATTATTCGGGGTGCCATATAAATTTCCTTTCCCCACCCAAAATCCACCCCATATAATGGTAGTCGAGTCCAATCAGTGATGCTTATATTTGGATTCCCATAGAAAGCTCCAAACATAGATAAATTTGGTTCATTTTTCAGAAAAACAAAACAGAACCTTATGTACTCATCTGTCACCTTATTTATAACTTCTCTTAACTTCTCCACGGTATAACTTAATGGTTTCGACACTATATCCCCCGAGGTAGTGGTTGCAACTACTGGCAAGGCAGTGCAACCGAAATACCCACTACAGGAAATGTAGGTTTTAACGGTATTTATTTAATGGCGTTTTTCTGAACGTCACTGTTTTATAATATTTAACGGCGTTTTACAAACGTCGCCTTTTTTTAAATGAAAACGGCACCGTTTTAATGATAGGAGGCATTCAAAAGCGCCTTCAAATCTCTAAACACTATCTCCTTAAATGGGCGGGCCGCTGACTCACTCTTCTACACCCTCTTCCTAAGCTCTCACTCACTCAACCCTCTCCTGATCTGTGGACGGCTCGCTCTCTCTCTCTCTCTCTCTCTCTCTCTCTCTCAAATACTTCCAATAGCAGTGATTCATCTCAGAATATCAATCGATCGATATCTCAACGGATCGCTCTCTCTCAAGCTCTCTCTCAACGGATCGATCGATCGAATCTCGGTGATTCATCTCAGAATGACATCTCGGCGATTTCGATTTTGATTTCAAAGCGCGCTCTCTCTCGATTTCGAAGGTCTCTCTCTCGATTGCGAAGGTCTATCTGTTATGCGGAGATCAAGGCATTGAGAGAAGGCAGAAAGGTTCGGATCTACCCCTTCTCTCTCTTTATATGACTATAGTAAATCTGATTCGGTGATTCTGTTTTGTTTGTGTTGGTTCAGTGATTCTATATATATATATATGTATGTATATATATATATATTATAACTCTCTTCTGTTTTGTTGATTTGGTTGTTGCCAAGTTTTGATTCTGCAATGCGATAGTATTGCTCTGTTTCAGTGATTGATAATCTAACAGAGCTTGTTTTGCTAACAGAGCTTGATTATGATAGCCAAGATTGCTCAACCCTAGGCCTCTCCAAGGAAGAGGTAAACAAATCTTATTTCAATTCTGCCAACAAAAACCTTTACTACCATACGAACCGCAAAAAAACCTTCTGGATAATTGAAGATAACTTGTCTAAAACATACTTAGGAATCTTAAAAAAAGAGAAAAAGCAAATGGGAATAGACTGAGGAACATATCGAGCCAGAGTACACTGGCCTGCCATATTAAGAAGACCACATTTCCAGTGCTGAAACGTTTTATGAATTTTTTTGATCAAGGCCCTAAATGCCTCATATTTTTTAGTGGTATTGAAATCCAAATTTGCCCCCAAGTAGGGGCTAGGCTTACTCACACGATGAATATTTAAAATATTATCCAGAAAATATCGATGTTGGAATTTAAAATTAGGACTTACAAACAGCTCAGACTTTTGAAAATTAATCTTTAATCCTGACGCATCACAAAAATATTATAAAAACCGATGAAGACACCAAACCTCCTCTGGACAAAACTCCATAAAAATGAAAATATCATCAATGAAAAGAAGATGTAAGACTGGAGGTGAATTCCGACTGATTGAAATTCCTCAGCAAATATTATTTGAACCCAAGATGTAAGACTGGAGGCTCGGGAGCTTTAAGTTTTCCAATTTGAAAAAGGGAGTTAGTGATCTCAAAACCAATAAAAGGCTTATCTAGCAAAGATTTATGTGTAACAGAAAGATGGAATTTGACAGCATTCAACACATTAAAATTAACAGAATCACCAGAATGAAAACATTGGTCCAGAGTTGAGGTTGATGCAATATTAGCATTGAATAGAGTGGTAAAATGTTGGACAAACTGGTGTAGAATTTGTTCCTAATCCGTGATAATAGATCCATCCTCAAGCTGTAGACAAGCAATTCTATTTCGTTGTTTCTGCCATGTTACCATCCTATGAAAAAATTTATAATTTCGATCTCCATTAGCAAGCCATTGCTGCTTCGACCTCTAGGCCCAATATAATTCTTGTTTATTCAGCAAATCATCCAACTTACCCCTTAATTCCCAATCATATTTGACATCACCTTTCTTGAAGGAGAAAAGCAATCTCTTCACCAAGACTAAGGTAATTATGGACTCTTTCAGTTGATGTCAGTGTAATTTAGTGTAAATTTAGTAACTTCAGCCTTTCATTACATCTTAACAGAGTGAAAATTGCTTAATAAATCCAATTAAATTTATGTGTGTGTTTTAAAAGCGAGGACCGTTGATCTCCATTGAGTATGAAATATCATCTAATTGGTTGGTAACTATGTCAAGTTGTAGAATAGAATTAGCTTCATTAATTTATTTGTCTATTTTCTTCATGGTTGAGTTAATGAATATTTTTTTCTCACTCATACTTCTGTGTTTTGTTTAATTTTCTTAATTGTTGTTGCTTATTATGAAAAGATTATTTTTAATAGGCCCGTAAGGACGCCACCCTAGTGGTTGCAAATCTGCAGAGACAACAGATTTATTCACATATTTTTAGTGTTTTATTTTATTTTATTTATTTTACCTTAACTTTGTAACACACATGCTGTTACAACTATTCGGAAAACATTGGCAGAAATTGATGAGCAAGCGGAGCTTCTACCTGATGGAACCCTTCTCGTGTACGTAGCTTTGTGGCTTAAAATATTTCATTTTTTTTTTGTTTTTTTTTTGTTTTGGGTTCTAAATTTGTTGGATTACAATGTGATGTTTTTATTTGTAAGTTATTACTTTAACCAGTTGAAAGCCTTTGCTCCTGCAGTGGTGGTCAAGCAATTGCAGTCATCTATTTCAGAGCTGGGTATGCACCAGCTGATTATCCCTCAGAATCAGTGAGTAGATTCACTTTTGCAGAATCAAGTTTTTTTTCATAAAACTAAAGCATCAGCATAACAAAAGTTTAATCTACAAACAGAATGAGTACTGCATTCTTCCGAAGCTACCAGCCAAATTACTTTCGAACTTTGCATTGATCGATATCTGGATAAATTAACAATTCCATGAGCTGGAGTGATGTGATGATAAGTTTCTGCCAGTTGTTGTCTCTCCCTAGGAAATAATAGCAAGCTCAGGCTCATTTGTTGAAGAGGCTAATGCTGCTGATCTAATACAGTGCAGACAGCGTTCTGAGTTTCAGTGTAAGTACTCCAAACTGTTGGTGTCATTTTTGTTTTCTATTCTTTGTTTTCATTTTTCAAAAAACACAGAAAACTTGTTAGGTAAAGTGTTTCCAGAAAAAAAGTTCTTGAAGCAACCCAGTTTTAGGAAAACACCAAATAGTTGTTTTCAAATTTTAGAAAAATTTTGGAAGTGATGGATGACTTTGAACTTTTCATTGCTTTTGTTTCTGAAAACATGAAAAATGAAAATGATACCAAATAGTTATGTACATTTAACATTGACGGTGTCTATTGAATTAACATATTTTCTTTGACAGCAAGTGTGAAGGGGACCCTTTTTACAGCTATAAAGGTAAATCCCGTCATCATGCTTAATGAAATTGATCCTAATGTAATGCATATTTAGACTTGATTTTACAGATTTAAAACCTACAATGCTTCATTGATTCTTGATGTGCCGATTTCAGGCAAACCCAGATCTTGTTCCATCCTTATTGACTTTGGCGATGAATGATGCTATGACTTATGATAAGGTGAGAAAGAGTTTTACTTGTTGACAGTTTGAGATGAAAGTAGAAATTTATATTATTCCTAAACATTACATATCAAGAAAGCTCATATGATTCTAATTGAGTTTTGCAGGCCACAAAATCTGGTGGCCCAAATGGATCTGTACGTTTCAGGTACTTCTAACATATAGCATTACCACGCATAAGTATGTAGTATTAAAGAATAAAGTAAAAGAATGAAATTCTGCATTCTATCAAAAATTAGGATTGGTATTTCATGTACAGCGAAGATTTTCACCAAACCAAAGATGATTCATCTATTATTTTTTGTTCCGGCTTATTTTTTAGGGATTTTAATGCCAATTCACAAAATGACCCTATTATTTCAGTGTCGATGATAAGCAGATGTATTAAATGTGGTAAAAAAAGGTTATGGAATATGAAAATTATGTTAAATTGTCAAAATTGTATTGAGGTTTTGGATCCTGGATTTAGTTGGTTTAGGCATCAGTTTCCTTTTGTTTGCGTCTTTTGGCTGAACTGTTTTCACTCCTTACTTCTTATTTTTTCGGTTAGAAGTTTTTAAGTCAATGCTGAAATGTTACCTTGATGTTTTTTTTATTATTTTTTTCTTGTCAATTATATTTTCATGCTTGAAGCTCAGAGATTAGCAGACCAGAGAATAAGGGGCTCTCCGCCGCAATGAATTTATTAGAGGAAGCAAAGAAGGAAATAGATTCATATTCCAAGGGTGGTCCTATTTCATTTGCTGATCTCATCCAATTTACAGGTTGCATGTCATTCTTATCACCAAGTTTGTCCTGTACACTACCTACATGGCCATTAACTTGCTCAGATACTCTGGAATCAGTCATCGTATTTTTGTGGAGTGTACTCTATAAATCATTTGTTTTTACCAATATGTTCATCATCAAATTTATGGTAGATGAATAGACTATAGTGTGTGCACAATTGCACATGGAGTCTCTGTGTATTTATGTGGAGTCTCTGTGTATACACATTTCATATGTGGTATCCATTATGCTTTACCTCGCTTAACTCAAATTATCAAATTTGCTACGAACATAGAAACTGGTCAAAGAATTTACATGATTTGTTAATGAGATCCACTTTTGAAAAACTATATTCGGCCATATATATTTTGTGTCCAATTTTGTGATCAGTTATTTCAAAATTATTAGGGGACGTGGATGTAATGGATACAATTGCTTTTTGTAACTACAGTGGGGCTTGTTTGACAAGCAATTTGGGAGGTCAGATGCTCAAGAGCCAGGTCCAGAAGGGAGGGTTCCCTTGTGGGTGAAAGCAAAGTGTTCAGGAAATGAAAGATAAGTTCTCGGCCATAGGCTTTGGTCCCCGCCAGGTATTTCAATTATCATGACATCAACTGGCAGAAACTTATCATCAAATCACTCCAGCTCATGGAATTGTTAATTTATCCAGATATCGATCTATGAAGAAATACACTCATTTAAATTCTCGTCCTCTTCTTTTACACTCTTTATTTATGTGTTTTTCCTTTCCATTTATTTGGTAAGTAAGCATTTCGTTGATGCTAAATCTGAATTTTCCTATAACACTTGAATATTATCATTGGAGTCACTTAGCTCTATTGTTACATGATATATCTAAGGCTTTCATATGTGTTGTCTTTATGTAGTCAATAAGTGTTGAACAGGAAAAATGGGTTTAGGCGGCAATATGGTTTACTAGGTATAAAAGTGGGGTTCTTGGATCAAAGCCGATCAACATGGTTGAAACCAGATGATATTCTGTATTTATTATGTTTTTCTACTTTGTTACCGTTCATGTTTGATTCAAATTCATGATCACGTAATTCATTCTCATATTCAATGATAAGCTTGGGACAGGTGGATGTGCCTGTTTATGCAGCAGGAACTGGTGTTAAACCTGCAGAAATAGCTAGGCAAGGTCTAGAAGAGGCCAAAATGAAGAATATGGATGTGGTCATAGTGGACACAGCTGGAAGACTTCAGGTTATATCAGCTATCTATTTGGGGCTACTTTTAATAAGATCTGTTTTTTTAATAAAATAATAATAATTATTATATATGTACTTTTCAACCTTATTTTAACTGATCTATCTTCTTTTTTATATGTGCGTGTGTTTGACCCTGAAATGTTGCACCAGTTTTACTACCCTAAGGGATATGAGTTAACCATTGGGGTAGAAAGTTCTGTCATCTTCTTCTTCGAGGATTGTTTTCATGTCAACTTTTTCCCCTTACAAACACACATTAATGTGTACTAATTGGACGTTATTTTTTTTTACTGTTTTCATGTCAACTGAGAGAATTAAATAATCAATGATATCTTCTAGGATAATGTAAAGCTCCTCACTCATTTGTATTTATTTCTTTTGAAGGTTTGGTAGAGGGAACTAGAAGCTCATCTTAAATTCAGATCGTGACATATTTGAAGAGAGAACCGAGGTGAGAATTTTTTATGGTTGTGCCTTTTTTCTGCTTTAATATTATTTTTCTTTATGTTAACATAAGGGCTTCTTTTGTTTAGGTTGATTTGAAGGACAAGTGGAGAAATATGATACATTACTAACTCTTAAAAACAGAAGATGGTCTGCAGTTTGTATTATAGTTGAGGTATGCCCCCCCCCCCCGACCCGACAAGTTCATTGGAGAGAGGTTGTTAAAATACAAGGGGTTGGCTATAAACTCTTTACTTATCTAAAAAATGGCTTTAGAAACTTTTGTATTGAATAGTTGTTATCATATTTTGTAGATGTAGTTAATGCTCTAACAAGCTAAGGTTTGTAAGGTAACCGAAAGGACGGTTCTTGCATGTTGATTGATTCTTCATAGTTTTCTACTCTACTTGATGGGTCTTCAAAAAGGAAAAAGAAAATATTGATTGCTGGAATACAATGTTGGTGCATCAGATTTCTTCTTCTTCTTCTTCTACTATTATTATTTATTTATAAATTTTTTTTTTGAACTTTATACCAAATGTGTTATGTGATGGATAGATGAGAGTGTAATCATGTTACTAATCGGTATAATAACATGTCAAGAGCCTCATTATTTTATTTTTAATTTTGTTTTCAAACTTAGTTTATTTATTATTTTAATAAACATCAATTATTAGTTCTTAATAATTGTTTATGACAGGTATTTTTTCAACCATATAAAATTAGCACAACGTTAAAAATAAAAAAAAATAAAAATAAAGGCTATGGCGGCGTTTTTTGAACGTCACTATATCCCCACCCCAACGGTTAGATTTTTAAAATGTATAAATGTCTTTAACGGCGTTTTCAAAATGTCGCTAAATGTCATAGTGACGTCACAATACAATTAGGTAGGACTTTTGGCTAAAAACGCCGCCTATAATAAACGCCATAAAGCTATAGCGACGGCCGCATCGTCGGCGTTTGGTACTAAACGTCACAAAAAGAATTAGCGACGTTTTTAGTACTTATAGCGGCGTTTTAAAAACGCCGCTAAAAGTCGATTTTCCAACAGTGACCCCTCAGGCAATGATGATTGCAAACGGCTAAGAAAATTCACAACGGCCCGAAAGTTAGTTAGCTGCTCGCTTTCATGTTGACGTGCCTTGTATGCACACCTCCACATATGAGCAGTAACACTCTCATACCTTGTAAAGGCGCGATTAGTACTGGTGGCGCTATTTTGATACTCATTAGCCTTGTTCTTCAACTGGTTGATTTGTTCTTTGCTTAGCTTTAGCATAGCCACGACAGTCTTCTTGTTTTGCTCATCTGTGTTGTTTGAGTGGCCTATTAAGAGCGGTGGTGGCTTGAAATCTGAGTGATCAAAGCTTGTTTTTGGCAAAGGATCCTCAAGTTGTAAGATTGTTCGATCAAGAAATGGGAGGTTCTCTGGTTTTTCACCGCGAGCAATTCTAGCCGACTCGGAGATGAAGTGAGCTGCACATTCACCATCAGCAAGGGCATGCGATATACCCAAGCCAAGACTAAATCCACCACAACTAAACTTGGTGACTTGAACCAAAAGCAATGGTAGCTCATGAATTGGTCTGTCATAGTCCACTGATGGTATGAGTGCTCTAGTCTTTGAACTCGGACAGAAGTCCCCAAAGTCATCAATTTTGGCTTCGGATTCAGCTTCGAGGAACTGGGCACCCATGGAGTTGCAGTTGATCTTGTTGAAAATATTACAGGAAGTTCTATTAGAATAAATATTATAACAAGGGTAAATCACATCGTTATCCCCTAAATCTTGACTGACTAGTGTCATTTTAATCCTTATAATATTAATTTGTTCAATTTTAACTTGAAATTTTTTATTTTGTCTCAAATTGCTTTAGTTGATTTCAATTGTTAACATTTATTTTTATGACAAATGAATGGCATATTTCATGCGCAAAATTATAAACTTGATTAATTTAGTAACTTAATGTCAACTAACTTAGTGATAATTTTTTTTATCAAAAACCTTAATGGTGTTATCTATTGGGTGAAATTAATGCAAAATCCAAAACTAAGGATTAAAATTGAGTCAATTGAGAGTGTAGGAACCAAAATAACATAAGTGGCAAAATGTTGGGATTATTGGTATAATTTGCCCTTATAACAATGGGTTAATTATATTTTGGTCCCACAATATTTAAATTGTGTCAATTTTAATTCCCAATATATAAAATGTTTCAATTTGATCCTCAATATTTAAATTATGTCAATTTGATCCATAATATATAAAAAGTGTTTCAATTTAGTTCCTCAATCTAACTTTGTTAATCGACGCATTGGGAGACCAAATTAAAATCCTTTTTGAAAATATTTCAATATGATCCCCAATGTACACTATTTTCTTTCTTTCTCTTAAAAAAAAAACTTGAAAAGAAAACAATTAGTTCAATTCATGATATATAGGCTTAGAACACCCCAATAGAGACCAGTACAATTCAATTCAACATTTTCTTTGATTGGGTTTGATTGTGTTTGTAGCTCTATAATACAAATTAGTTATATCATTTGATGAGCTACATTGCTAATATTGATCCAAAAAAAGTAAGTATAGCTAGTCCGTGAACAACCAACCATCACACTATAAAAGTTAGATAAGTTCGATCTAAGCTTACAAATAATAGGCCTCGTAAAAGGATCTACTAAATTCATCGAGTTGTGCCAAAGAATAAAAACGGTATTTCATTGAATGGATTCGTTGTCTACTGTGTATAAAATATTCCTTTGGCAGAGGGTTTCCAAATCTATACCATTAAAAAATATTTCAATTTGATTTCCCAATACGTCTATTAAGTTAGATTGGAAGACCAACTTGAAACACGTTTTTTTATTGGAGATTAAATTGAAATACTTTTAAACATCAGTAATTAAAATGACACAATACTCATACTTTGAGGACCTTAAATGTAATTACTCCTATAATAATTAACCAAAAATAAAAGAACAAGATATTAATTAAAAAAAATAGAAAAGATTGTTTACTTGAAGGCGACCCCTAGCAATCCTTTGCAGGCGTCCAGCGAGAGGGTAGAATATGACTAGTGCTTTGCTTAAAGAGTCTTTTAGAGTATGTATTACTGAATTTAGAGTCAACTCACCAGAGGGTTGATAGAAGTAAACAGTAGGTGCATGAAATATGGAATCAAGTGATCAAATTCTGATAAATACATGAGCCCAGTTGGTGTTTCCTTGGTTGGTTTCACCATGTAAGAGGCCTTTAAGGTCACCATTGTTGGAGAGAAGAAAGAGAGGAGGAGAGATTTTTGGTTGTTAAGTGCTTGTGACATTCTTGTGAAGTCCAAGGCTTTAAATAGAACTAATCATCGACGGATGAAGCTTTTTTGAAGAATGATGTACAAATAAAAAAAATTAATATAGAATATTCGTACATAATAATATGGGTTAATTTAAACTTTTTACATTCAAATTAAACATCCCTGAAGAGGTAATGATTCCTTTCAATACCACTATCTTTTATACTCTTCCATATTATATTTCGTGAGCCTTATGTCAGGTCCGCTATGAAAATCTGAACTATTCATCTTCTAAAACCAACAATAAAGATGAATTGTGTAAAAAATCAATTTTATCGGATATGACTAGACACATGAACAATTTTTGTTTTGTTTTGTTTTGTTTTTAATAAATGGAAACTATGAGTTTAAACTTAAATTGACCATTATATAAAATAAAATGCGATTTGTTCATCTATTCATTGATATTCAATGAAATGAGATGAGTGATTCGTATCATCGTTATGGACCCACAGTGGACTCACAAAATAAAATCCAGAGGAGTATAAAATATAATAGCATGGAGATGAGTCATTCTTATATTATTTTGCTACCAAAGGAAAAAAAAAATGATTATAGAAACTGATCACAATGTACATATAAATGGATAGATTTTTTAAGATTTATTATGAGATTCATTAAAAAAAAAGAGAAAAATTAGGAGTCATGAAATTTTTTTCATGAAAATAATCATGAAAGAGTTAAGATCCTTGGATTACCTTGATTAGTGTGTGGTACTTTATTCTAAGTGTAATTCAAGGGTCACAAAGTTTTTATGATTATTTTTATGAAATTTTTTTCATGATACCTAGCATTGCTCTAAAAAAAAAAAAAAATTATCTATATATATGTTATGTATCTGATTTTAGAATCAATTTATGTATTTATATTATAGTCATTTTTTTTGGTGCACGATAAAGAATTTTGTAAATGATTAAAAGGGTAAGAATGGGACTGCAGGTAAACACGTGGGCTTGGTAGGCTCAAATGACATAAATATGATGGTTCTAGAGTGTTGTTCTGAGGCGCATTTACTAATAAGTATCATACGGAAAGTTTAAATTTTATTTAATTCCAAAATAAAATATTTGCACGAATTAATTTTATATATTTTTAATTGTTACAAAAAATTCTTTTTAAAATTTTTTTTTATAACTTTAAAAATGCTGATACATCCAACGACTTCCGTCAAACTCACCAAAGACTTGCCAAAATATTCAACATCATTGGAAAGTCGCCGGAACATCACCGGAAGTTCGCCGAAGTATTCTGAACATTACTAGAAAATGTCAAGAACATCATCAGAGATTCACTGGAATATTCAGAATATTTTCGAAAAAAAAAAGAGAATAAATTGAGAAATTATAGTTAAAAAATATAACAACAACAAACAGCAATGAGAAAAAGTGTATATTATTTTTCAATTTTTGTAGGGTTTAAGCAAATAATCTGTAATATTGATCAAACTGAAAAGTAAGCTTTGAAACTGTAAAATGTTACGGTTTCAAAGCATTATTCTATTAAGCTGAAAAACATGTTATGAAACTATAAAATTTACAGTTCTAAAGAATATTATGAAATTGCAAAATGTTGCAGTTTTAAAGCTTCATTCATTTTAACACCAAAAAAGTTGAAATTGTAAAATTGTACAGTTTTCACCGCTTGTAACTAAAACTTAAAAACAAATTATTCAGAATTTGAAATTTTTCTCCATTAAAATAGAAAAATAGACTTGTGTAATAGAGAAAATGTAGAAAAATTGAGAAATTGAAGGAAAGAATAGATATAGAAAGAATATTGTACTCCTGCAACTATTTTTTGTTTAGATCTAGTCGGATCTCATGTAAATCTACTCAAATTTGATGTAGATCTCATCTTCTTCATTGTCGGTAAGGATGAAGTCACGAGTTAATGTTGGTGGTTGGTGGTTGCCGATAAACCCCAATCAATTATAGTCGTCGGTCACCAATGACTATATATTAGAAAGAGAAAGAGAATAAGGAAGGTGTGATCACCGGTTGTCAGACATGACAAAGAGAAGGAAAAGAAAACGCAAAGAGAGGAAAATATAAAGAATGAGACAAAAAGAAGAGAGAGAGAGAGGGAGAGAGAAACGTGTAGAACTTTTGGGTCTACTCAAAAAGTTGTTGGATTAAATAGTGTACACATATTTTAAACAAGACCTATGGGTAATTTCCCCCTTGTTCTAATGACTTTTGTGGTGGATAAAAATCAAATCACTTAGGTTGTAACAGTAACGCGACAGAGATAGCTTGATTCTTGACTTGAAAAACATTTGGATAAAGGTAGAAGAGGGGCAGCTGGAGCAGCCTAGGGACCCTCTGATGCCTAAGTCAGCAATAGAGGTAAATAAAGGTGCAAGATTATCTTAGTGGGGTTGAGATAGAAGTTCTTGCATACCTCCATTCTACTGATTGTTTCCCCTTTCATAGCATGCTCTTACTAACCGTTGTTGGCTGTTAGGCTTTCCCCCGCTCCTCATGCCAGCCCCATTTTCTAGGGATTGTGCTCCACCAGATGCAGATTTCTAGGAGTTGGTTGAACCTAAAATAAAAAGATATGGGCTGACTGGGTCTGCGCCCTTCTTAGGCGTGCTCTCTGCCGCCTTTCTCCTGCCCTAAAACTTTTCTAACCTAGTTTGGTCCTAGGCTTCCAGGCTAGACTCAAACTATCCTGAGCTGACTTTCCATTTTGCTAGCAATGCTTCATTCCTGCTACCAACCCAGGAATTCCAGTCCTGCCTTATGTGGATTCGTTTTTTGCCTCACACAATTGCCTCTAAATTCTGGCTTCTTTTTCTTTCTAGGCTGAAAAAGGAATTAGAGTTTTGATTACAACTGCAGGAGTTTTTTTCCCGTAATCCTAGGGCCTCGTGCCTATCATTTCAATTTTTAAAAGGCGTGACGTCCCTTCGCCTGTCGCACCGCCTCTGCCCTAGAACAGGTGGCCTCACCTTGTAAGTTCCAAACCAACACGTCTATTATACGAAGCGACAGACATGTCCATTCAAAATTATTTATGGCGCTATAAATTTCCCACCAGAGTCCTTCCTTCTTCAATACTCACTATTCCTTCTAGAGAAAAGTAAGAAAAAATATTCCAACCATAGCGTTTTCAGTTCGATAATTTTTCGTTCCGATCTTCCTTTGGTTGTCTGTAAGTCCCCTCTCTCTCTCTCTCTCTCTCTCTCTCTCTCTCTCTCTCTCTCTCATATTTCTTGATTTTTTTTCCCTTTTCTAGTCTAATGGGCAAGTATCGTGTCCTCCTAGAATCCCCTTCCTCCTTGGCCGCCTTTCGCGAACAATTTGGTATCCCAGATAATGTCCATATTCGCTTGCAAAAGAATGTGACAACCTTGACGGTGGCCCAGATTACAATTGTATGCCCCTTGTTGCCATTACTGAGGAAAGGGTTAGGTTTTCCCTAAACCCACTTTTGAGAGAGTGCATGTGGTCTTGGTCCCTTGCCCCTATTCAACTCTCTGCTGGCATTTATAGAGTTGTGAATGGGGTTTTTGAGTTAAATCGAGCCTAAGGCACCCACCTTGGTCAAATGGAGATTATGTCCGTTTATGTTCTTACAACCTACAATACCAAGCCTCAACTGAGGACCTTAAGTATTATTTGAGGCCAAAATGCCTCAAAGAGACTCATCACCCTTCTTCCCAAAACCATTAAGGACCTAGACGAAGATATTGTGATGATTTTTGAGAATTGGGAATTTAAGAGCTCTCCCCATACTTGGTCTGTACCTATATCCTTTGCAAGAGCATGTCCTTTCCATTCTATATTCCTTATTTTTCCTTTGAATTTGTATGGCTGACTTGTTCTTTAACCATTCATTCTCTTTTTGCCAGATCCTACCACTAACATGGTAAAGCACCTTCATGAATACGTCATTCGTCAGGAGGAACTAAAGAAGATCTAGAACCCTCCTGAAGATGAGAAGTCTGCTCACAAATTTCTGGGTTTTGAATCCTCTGCATCCCATCTAAAAGATGAGAAATAGTGGTTCTAAGCTTTTTAAGAACAACAAGAAAGCTCCACTAGTAGTCCTGCCAAAAGAATTTATGGCCCTATCATTGACCTTGCTACCACATCCATGGACGTAAAGGTTGAGGACTTGGCTGATTCCCTCGTGCGACGTTCTTCAAGGATTGTGAAAACTACTACCCTTCCCTCCATAGAGAAGAAGAGCAAATTTCAAAAAGGTGCTGAACTCCTGAAGGTGAAGCAGGAAGTAGGAGTCGTGTTTTCTATTGTTACTACCGCCGGTGCTAGTTCCGGTGTTGGTGAGTTCATTACCCCTGAATCTATGAAATCGAAATGATTTACCCCTCATACAACTACCACTGCTACTGACCATGAAGATCCTGCTACGAAACGCCTCAAGACACAAAGGGGTGGCAAGACTATGTCCTACAAGGTTCCTGATGATTAGTTCAGGCGTCAGATATTGCTCCCTAATTGTCTTTATGTGTCGAAGAATGACAGCCTAATGGAAGTTCCTGAACTAGGCTTTCAACTTAACAAAGGGTTTACCATACCTAGGGATATGGCCTCCCTCCATCCTTTGGATGATGCTTCTCTGATCTGTACCGATGTGGTCAGTGCTTTAAGGGTAAGCTTTTTTGTACTCAAGCTTTCTATATTCCTTGTATTTTGACTGAGTTTAATCATTCTTCTATTCTGTAGGCCATCCAAGTTTGTCATGAAAGTTTGACCAGCATGGACTCTTATAAGGCTGAAGCCTGCATCTAATTTGTCAAGGCCTCTAGTGCTCTGAAAACTATCGCTGATATGGAGAAGATACCGAAATTGATGTTTGACTAGATTTTGAAGCTTACAACTAAAAAAGAACTTGCTGAAAGTGTAACTCAATTACCCAAGATCCAACTGGAAGAGTCCTAAGAGAACCTGGCCTTCGCTCTTGCTGCAAATGAGACACTAAAGAATGAAAAGAATGAGAAGTTGGATAAATACCGTAGGGACATTAACGAGAAATATCTACGACAAATCTATAAGCTTGAAGATGATATGTTTATTGATGGATGAAAGGCTGCCTTGGCTAAGGCTGGGGTTACTCTTGATTCCTCCTAGTATTCTAATCTAATTCTGTCTTGGAAGAAAGATTCATGGCCAACGGAGGAAGCTGAAGAAGTAGGCTTTGAGGAAGACCCTGAGAAGGAGGTGGAGACTGTTCTGAATGCGAGTGCCCAGAATGCGGCCACTCCTACTGATGAGGTTGAACTTCCTACCCCTAAGCCTCAAGAAAAAACTTATTCCAATGCTCCATATGTTCTTCCTGCCACAGAAATTCCTACCCCTACTGAAGGTGGGGATGTTGGAATTGTTTCTTCTAGAGATGTTGAAGTTGGTGTTACCTAGACCCCTGTTGTGATAAAGGATTAAGAAACTTGCCTTTTGTTTTTGTTTTACTTTTTTTTAATTGTGGCCTAGAAACTCTTGTATGGTCTAGTCTTTTTGATGTAATTGCAACTTTTTACAAAATAGAAGGCTTTTGTGTTTTATTTTTATCTAAGTGTTAAGTACTTTTCTAAATATTTTTTTTAGGCTGAGATGGGTGTGTAAGGCACCTTGCTTGTCCCCCGAGCTTGGATGGTTTTGACAACAAAGACAAAAAAGCTATATAAAATTGGTAAAGCGCTAAATTTAAAGAAATTAGACTACGACAAAACTAGAAGAAATTGTAATGATGTGGAAATTTTGGAAACATTTGACTAAGTAAAATTTTGAAAAAATTTTGACACAAGTAAAAGTTGACGGAAAATTTTTGACTTGAGTAAAAGCTTTGAAACAACTTTGACTGAGTAAATTTTTTTTAACTACCCCCATATGTAAGAGGGTCTACTTTCTTGGACATAGGAAAACTTTTGGTAAAATCCTCTAAGTCCAAGAAACACAATCCAGAACAAGATTTGCCTACCTTTCTGATTCAGAAACTGTGCTACATTCCTGAGCAGGGAAGTCACATTTCTTGGGCTAAAAAATTCTTTTTAGTCTTAAGGACCTCAATCCAAAGTAAAATTGTTCTACGTTTCTGCATCAGAATCCTTCCTACACTCCTGAATAGGCGTGTTGTTTGGAGAATAACCATCCGAAAAAATCTTGAACGATTTGTTTTCGTACTAGAATGTTACTGCAATCAAGACAGGATTGCATCCTGTGCTAGATTGCCATCTATTCTTGTACTCAAGCAATTATTGTAAACTGTACTTAGGCAAAGAACCATTTGGAAACATAACAAAAAAATCTCATAAAAATTGCATATTTATAAATTGTTTTTGAAACAAATACTTAATGAAAATAAATCCTAAGGTTTGCAGTGTTTCAAGGAAGAGGTACGGTCTTGCCATCCATATCTTCCAAATGATAAGCCCCATTTTCGCCTACTAAAACGACCTTATATGGGCCCTCCCAGTTGGGACCTAACTTTCCATCAGTTGGATTCTTCTAACTACCCAGAACTCTTCGCAAGGCAACTGATGGCTAGAGTTCCATGAGGTGAACTTTCTTGTTGTACCATTTTGAGAGCTTTTTTTGGTAATTTGCCAACCAGACCAGAGCTGTTGTTCTCCTCTCTTTGATTAAATCCAAACCATGTGCCAACGTTTGTTCATTATGTAACTCTTCGTAAATTTCTGAGTGCATTGTGGGCAATCCGACTTCCAATGAGATAACGACTTTAGTTCCAAAGGCCAGGGCGTAGGGTGTCTCACCCATTGCCCTTCTAGGTGTTGTACGATAAGCCTGTAGAACATTGGACAGTTTATCAACCCATCTTTCCTTTAAGCCATTCTAAACACTTCTTCATTCCATCCAGCACAGTCTTGTTAGAGGCTTCTGCCTGACCATTGCTTTGAGGATAACAGAGAGTTGAGAAGAAGTTTTTTATTCCCAATCCTGAGTAGTAATTTTTGACGAGGGTGCAATAGAATTGCGTGCCATTATCAGAAATGAATGCATATAGGATGCCAAACGTGGTTATGATGTTGCGCCAAGCGAATTACTTAATATCCTTCTCTTTGATCATGATCAGGGGCTCAGCTTCCACCCACTTAGTGAAATAATCTGTAGTCACCAATAGGAATTTCTTTCCTTCTCTGCCCTTTGAAAGTGGGCCGATCAAATCCATGTCCCACTGGGCAAAGGGCCAAGCACTAGTTAATGGGTGAAGATGGCTGGTGGATTAGAGAGGGAAAATGCTAGCACTTGTCATATTTTTTTACGTAAGCCTAGCCATTCTTGTGCATAAACGGCCACCAATAGCCATGAGTGATTGCATGTTCTGTTAAAGGCCACCCTCTAGTATGCATTCCACAAATTCCTTCATGAAACTAATATAGGATGTTATCAACAAGGGCTAGGTGGACGCAGAATAGGTATGGACCTGTGAAGGATTTTCTGTACAAGACTCATTTTTTTGATATCCAAAATCTAGGCGCTTTTCTCTTGAGTTTATTGGCGTCCTTCATATCTTCTGGGAGTACTCTCTCCCTAGTATACATAATGATTGGATCCATCCAGCTTGGGCTATAACTAGATTTTGGATCTCAAAAAAAGCACTCTTCTCTTGACTTTATTGGCTTCCTTCATATCTTCTAGGAGTACTCTCTCTCTCTCTGGTATGCATAATGATTGGATCCATCTAGCTTGGGCCATAACTAGTGCACAAGATTGACTGTATGCCTTGCTCTGTTTCTGGCGAGATACTGGAGTGAGGCAAGAACTCAATTACAATGGTTTTGGTCTCTATCTTTTTTACTACTGAAGCAAGGGTGGCCAGGGCGTTTGTATGGAAATTATGTTCCCTACCTATCTTGACAATCTTGAATTTTCAGAAGGATTTTACCATATCCTAGACTTTGTTTAAATAGGCTTGCATCCTTTTGTCCCTGGCGACATACTCTCCAGTGAGTTGGTTAACCACTAACTGAGAGTCACAATGGTCTTGAATGTTAAGAAGTTTCGCAATCCATAATCCTACAAGCAGGGCCTCATATTCTGCTTTGTTATTCGAAACTTTGAACCTTAGATGGATTGCTTGTTCGTAGAGAATGCCCTCAAGGGAGAGCAAGGCCACACCAGCTCCTGCTCCTTTCAGGTTTGATGCACCATCCACGAAAAGTTTCTAGTTATCCATTCCGCCGACATATAGCTTCCATGTTAAATCATTACCCTATCCTAACTGACCTTGTTGCCCAATTTATGTGGTATTGGACTGTTGTGATAATGCCAATTCTAGCTTTTGTTTCTCCTGGATCGCACCCTATCGACCCCCTAGTTCTGCGGCTGGTGACATATTAGCTCTAGAACTCTGTTAAGGTTGTTTGATTGAGAATTTTACAACGAAATCAGCCAGAACTTGGGCTTTGATGGTAGTTCTAGGCTGAAAAGTGATTTCAAATTCCCCTAACTCCATAACCCACTTAGCAATGTGCCCAAAAAAAATAGCTTTGTGAAAAAGGCTTCGCAAAGGATGTTAGGTTAACACTGTGATGAGGTGACCTTAGAAGTAGTGTACAAGTTTCCTAACTGCAGTCATGAAGGCCAGGGCTAATTTTTCCGAGGGAAAATATCTGGTTTCTACGCTATTTAGAGTTTTGCTGGTGTAGTAGACCGGCAGCTAGGTGCTTTCCACATTTTTGACCAAGACTGAGCTCACCGTGTGCCCTAACACTGTACAGTCTTTCACCCTATTGAGGAGCTGAGAGTTGAAAAGGTAAAAGGAGGTACTGTTTTAATTCCTCTAGTGCTTAATTGCACTGTTTATTCCAATCCACTCCTCATCCATTCTTGAGGAGCTAAAAGAAGGGTTTACATTTGTCTAAAGAACGGCTTATGAAATAGTTAAGTGCTGCTACCATCGTTATCAACTTCTACACTTCTTTGAGTTTGCGAGGTGGCTGTAAGGTAAGGATGGCTTTCACTTCCTAAGGGTCTGCTTCAATCCGTCTTCTCGTCACCAAATAGCCCAGAAATTTTCCCGACTCAACACCACAAGCACATTTAGCAGCATTTATTTCAATTTATAGGTCTTGAGGCTATTAAATGTGGTCTCCATGTCTTTTAAATGGTTAGTTTCTAGCCTGTTTTTGACAGCCATGTCATCAATATAAATTTCCATGGTTTTTCCTATCTGGTCAAAAAACATAGTGGTAACTAGCTGTTGGTGAGCCCAAAAGGCATCACCTTATAACAGTACAGCCCTCGTGGAGTTATAAAAAGAAGTTTTTTCTTGGTCTGGCTCATTCATTGTTATTTGGTGATAGCTTTATAGGCGTCTAAAAAATTCATTCTAGCGTACCCAGAAGTGGCATCCACCAATTGGTCAATCCTTCATAAGGGAAAACAATCTTTTGGGCATGTGGGCTTTGTTAAGGCTTGTGAAGTCTACACATACCCTCAATTTTTCATTATTTTTCTTAACAACGACGGTGTTGGACAGCCAAGTGGAGTAGTGTACTTCTTTTATGGCCTTTGCGTCTAGGAGTCTTTCAACTTCCTCAACTACTGCCTAAACATGATCTACATGAGACCTTCTACTCTTTCGAATTACTAGTTTATATGCAGGATCAACATTGAGGCAATGACTGATAATATTGGAGTCTACCCCTAGCATCCCATAAGGTGTCCAAGCAAAGACCTTAATATTATCCATTAAAAATTAAAAATGATTTTTTTTTATCCTGCTCAGACAGAGAAGATCCGTGCAAGAAGTACCTTTTTGGATCGTCGAGTGATATTCGGATTTTATGAAGTTCTTCTATCATGCGCTCCTCTAGATCTTTTCCAATCTCCTCTAGAACTTTTGAGTCTGGAATTTTAACTGAGTAGACTCGTTTCTGAGCCAGCTGAACTTCTTTTTGCCCCAAGGCTAGCATTAAACATCGTTGTGTGGATATTTGGTCCCCTCAAATGGTTTCAATGCCTTCCTCCTTATTAGGAAATTTCAGGGCTTGGTGAAGTATGGAGGGTACTACTTTAAGCTAGTGCAGCCATAGTCTGTCCATAATAGCATTGTATAGTGAGGGCACATCCATGACAAGAAAGCATACTTCAAGGTGTACGGATCCTGCTCTAACTGGTAAGTTCACTGTTCCGACCGGCCAAACCGAGTTTGAGTTGAAACCTAACAGTGGCGAGTCAACCTTCTTGAGATCCTGATCCTTGAGGCCCAAGCTTTAGTATAGTTTATAGTATATAATTTCGGCTGCGCTACCTTCATCAACTAGTATTCTCTCTACCCCAAATCCATCCATGTCCAACTTAATAATCAAAGCGTTTGAGTGGGGCTGGACCAACCCTTGCATGTCTTCTTCAGAAAAGGAAATGACTGGACCGTTGGGACTGGCCTCGATCCTTGGCCTTTTACTTCCCAAGGAATACTCTGCTTCGTAAACCTCCCTGAGATACGCTACTTTGTACATCTCTCCTTTGGCATGTGCTATATCTGTCTGGATGCGCAACTCCATGGATGACATGGATCATCCTTCTTGGGTACTCCGCTGTTGCATCATTCTCTTTTTGCTAATTGTTTTGCCCATTCTATTATTGTTCGCCCAAGAACTCATTCAGATGTCCAACGGCTGCCATCTCATTAAGATACCACTTGAATGAAAAGCAGTCTTCCGTACTGTGCCCTACATTATTATGGTAGGCGCACTTTGCCCTCTGGTTTCGTACCTTCGAATCTCCCTTTGTTTTGGCTGGCCACTTGAACCACGGCTTATTTTTAATCTCTGGAAGTATTTACCAAATCAAAAGTCTGAACACAATTTGAATTACGTAATCTATGTCCTTCTTTTTAATGGTCTGGCTTTTAGCCTCCTTTTCCTCCTTGAGTGGAGTACTGGTCTTCTGTGTGCTGGTTTGCGTGCTACCCTATCCTGTAGACTTTTGGTCTTCCTTAAGCTTACTGTACCGATCGATCCTGAACTGCCAGTCTGCGATAGTTTTGAGCGGGGTATTGGTTAATGACTACCATAGCTTGTCCTATGGTTGGAGCCCTCGCTTGAAAGTTGAGATTGTCACCTTATTTGAGCAGCCCTCTTCTATCTCATGAAAAGTTTCCCATTAAAGTTGGGCGTATTGCTTAATAGTCTGATCCTCTGTATTCTTTAGCGCCATGAGTGTGTCCAGTCCTTTTGCCCTTTTACTATTTGCTATGAACTGCTTAGTAAACTTATCTGCCACTGTTTCTAATTGTCCATGGATCCCACCTGAAGTTTCTTATACCAAGCGTATGCTGCTCTGCCCAGACTGGAAGTGAAAATTCGATACATAAGTGCCTTGTTTTCGTTCTAGAGGGCCATGGCATGGCGGTAGTGGCACAGGTGGTGTCTGATCTTCTATCATATAGTTCAAACTTTAGGATACTAAACTTTTTTTGTGGTTCTACTGTGGAAATCCTTTTTGTGAATGGTGACACCAATAGGACCGGTCTCCTATCAATTGCTCCAAAAGCAATCTCTTCTATTTGTTTCTGAATAGGACTTCAAATTTTAGGATCTGGTTGGGTAACTTCTTCAGTTTTTCGTGTGTTCGTCTTCCGTGGAGCCCTGTGGCTGGTAATCTTGCCATTAACGGCCTTGCGGCCTGGCCTGCCCCGTGGGTTGTTCTGTCTTGATATTTTCACAACTGATCTAGAGTGCTGTCTAGTCTGGTCTTAGATTGCCCTCTACCACCTCCGGGTGTTAATAAATGACCTCATGTCCTCTATAGGGAAGTCAGAACTCTGGGCTGCACCTAACCTCCTAGTACATTTTCCTCACGCTACTTCTCTTTTGTATAGAAAGGATCTTACATCGTCTGAACAGGCATAGTCTTTTATTTGATACTCCTTTTGCTTGGAAGAGGTCTGATGGTGCCCCTTAGATCGAGGTAGACTACTTGCCACGTGACTGGTTTCGCAAGCCCTACAGGTCAGTGCAAGTCTCGGGTTTGACTCAGTTCTCATCCTCCCTTTAGATCGTTGTGAGGACCTCTTTGTTTTGGGGCACAAGCATACTTCATTTTTTCCTTAGGGCACCAGTGGTTGGTTCTGGTCTTGCTTCAAGACCCTGATTTGGTCAGCAAGCTCCTTAAGCTGCTGGTTCATGCCACATATAGTTCCATCACGGCTAGCTAATTCTTGCACCCAATTGTTGTTTTTTGAGTTTTCAATGGTGAGCAGGTTTGTCTCTCCTTGTTCGCGTCATTCTTGAGATGTTCCGACATTCAAAGGGCGCCTTCATTAGCTTGGGGTGAGGTTCCCATCATGTTCATCCTCAGTAAATGGCTTGGCGTCTTACACCACCATGGATAATCTGGAATCTCAGCAAGTGGAGCTAGGCTTTTGGCTGCAGAATTTCCACAAACAGCGCCAAATTGTGGTGGGTAAAAATCAAACCACTTAGGCTGTGGCAGTGATGCAACGGTGATAGCTTGGTTCCTGACCTAAAAAACACTTGGATAAAGGTAAAAGGGGGCGGCTAGAGCAGTATGGGGACCCTCCGATGCCTAAGTCGGTGACAGAGGTAAATAAAGGTGCAGGATTATCTAAGTGGGGTTTAGATAGAAGTGTTTGCATACCTCCATTATGTTGATTGCTTCTCCTTTTATAGCTTGCTCTTACTAAACGTTGTTGGCTGTTAGGCTTCCCCACACCCCTCACATCAGCCCTCTTTCCTTAGGGATTGTGTTCCACCAGGTGCAGATTTTTAGGAGTTGGTTGAGCCTAAAACAAAGGAATGTGGGTTGACTAGGTCTGCGCCCTTCTTATGCGTGCTCTTTGCCACCTTTCTTCTATCTTAAAACTTCTCTGGCCTAGTTTGGTTTTAGGATTCTAGGCCAGACTCAAACTATCATGGGTTGACTTTTCATTTTGCTGGCGATGCTACCTTCTTGCTGCCAACCTAGGAATTCCAACCCTATCTTATGTTGATTCATTTTTTGCCTCCCACAACTTTCTATAACCGAAATGAAATAAAGTCAATCCATACCAGCAATTGCGGTCATTCTTATAAAAGCAATTTCAATCATTATTACTAATACGAGATAGACATAGGAGTAATATTGTAAGATATTATTTGATAACTTAATTCAGCATTAAAATTAAAGTTGTTAGTCTCATTTCATATCGGATTGTACCAATCAATACATTACATTTTAGGTAAAAATTAGTACAAGCTAGTCTTAGTTCCGTTCCAGTTAATTTACCAGCTTGTACCGTGCTATTCCATATATTATACAGTAGTGTTTTGCCTAATTTCGAGTCATCTCAGAGTGTTCCGATGCATACCAGTTGAAAGAAAAGAGGAGAAAGCTGCTTTTATTTTGATTAGATAGAAAAAATGATGGAAGACAAAAGATATGTTGTATTGTCAAATCTATTAATGGGATTGCTTTGGAAACAAGAATTGAAGTGGTTGTTGTGCAGATACATAAAATTCATTATTAGGGATGGTCACAAGTTGGGTTTGGGATTGGTTTATAGAAATCCGCTCTGTTCCATATCATATCGGGGAAGAGATAAATCGGGGAATGATGGAAGTGGGGTAGGTGCGAGACGGTTAATTTCACAAGTTGAAAAATGAAAATATTAATAAAAATTATAGATAATTTAGTATATTACGAATAATAATTTATAATTAACAAGAATTATATTATATAAGATAGAAAGTAAATGAATAAAAATTAATATTAAGTATAATGTTTTAGTATTTTAATTTTATTATAATGAAAAATAAATATATTATATATATTATATACATATAAATATAAATATATTTAATAAATATAATCAAGGTGGGGTTCGGGTGGAACAGGACGGGGGAAGCAAGACCCGTTTCCGTCCTATTTCTTAATCAAGCTGGGGAAAAACCGTGTGGGGCAGGGTGGAGCGGGGGATACGAGTGCAGAGTAGAGTGGGAAAAAATGACCATCTGTAGTCACTATTGTGCGACCTACGTGACCTATTTTGATGTTCATTTTTTAAGATACATCAAGTAGAATATACTTGTAAAAAATCAAGTTAATCTGATATCAATAGACCTTTCATCAATCTCATTTATGTGTTTGTAAAAAAAAAAATTGGGAAAATTACAAAAATATCTCAAAATTTGACCTTTATAACAAAATAAACCATGAACTTTTAATTTTATCAATTTAAATCCTAAATTTTTAATTTGTTTTCAATCTAAACTATTTGCCTATTTTCCTTAAGTAAAATCAATGAAAAAAATGATATTTTAATCATTAAACTTAACAATAAAAAAATTATTTTAGACATTTTATATATTCATATATTGAGTTTAATAACTAAAATACTTTTTTTTTTCCATTAGTTTTACATAGTAAAAATAAACAAATGATTTATATTGAAAATAAATCAAAAAATTTAAATTTAAATTAATAAAATGAAAGTTTTCGAATTTATCTTACTAAAAGACTCAAACTGGAGGTTTTTTTTTTTCTTTTTAATTTTTATAATTGTTCCACTTTTAATTTTATTTTTGTTTTGGTGCATGATCAATAATTTATGACACCAGATAAACATGTGACAAGTGGCTTGGTAGGCCCAAATGACAGATAAATATCATTGTTGTACATGGGGAAGTGTTTGGGTATGTAAGTTGTATATCATATATATATTTATGTAAGTTTTCATAACTATATATATATATATATATATATAAGCTGTGATTTCTCAAATTTTTATAGGTTAATTTACGTATATTTATGAAAACTTAGTCGATTTTGTAATATAACTTACATATATTTGTAAGAACTTACGTAAGTACATATGATATATACTTAAACACTTAAAAATTGCTCATACTATTAAAACCAGATAGACATAAGAGTAATATTGCAAGTATGTAACTTATAGCATAAAGAGTTGATTATTTAATTGTTACAATTAACAGTGAAAAGATCAAAATAAAATTTTGATAAATCATGTAAATAATATCATATAATACACCTAAAATATTTAATTACTTGTCTTCACTTTGATGCACAAGTCATGGCATATGCACTGCCCGTCTAAACAAGGAAACAAAAATCACTTGATTATGAAATAAACAAGGAAAATTATCAAGGGATTCTGTTTTGTTTTGAAAATTATTATTGAGTCTTATCACATTTTAATGTAAGTGATTAAGTCCTATTTTTTTTAAATTGTCCCAAAATTTTCAAATCTTCATAATGGTAGAATTTATCACAATTTCACACCTCTCATTTAATATGAAAATTAATTTCACAAATAATTTTAATTTTTTAAAATTTTTATAATTAATAATATTTGAAATTTTGAAATTAATTAAAATTTTATAAACAAAAGAATAAATATAAAATTCATCAACTATCTCATGCAATGAGAATATATGAATTTGCCACGATATTATTTTCCGTAGAACTATTGATGGAAATTTAATAAAATTTTATCACTTTCAAATGTTTATCCAAAAAAATTTCATTGTTTGAAACAACAAAATGATGAATGCATGCCATGGTTTTGTCAATCCAATTGTTATTTATGATTTTATTTAATATAATATTTTTTAATTTTTATAATTAAAAAATATAATTTAAAGTAAATTAAAATTATTTACAAAATTATTGTTCATATTAAACAAGAGTAAAATTAGAATAAAATACATTATTATGAAAAATTAAACGTTTGGTGAATCATAGGTAAGTATTGAAATGAGCACATACTCAAAATTTTAATATAAGGGGCGATCATATATTACTGATAAAAAAATTAAAAAATTATGAACTAAAACGTCAATTCTTATGGACACAGAAAGTTAAAAATAAAGTAAAAATATAGGTATAAATAAGCATATTTTCTTATTTATATGTTAAATTACAAAAGATAATAATTATAAAATAATTTTCATACTAAAATGAGACATTTTAAGTTGTGTTCGGCTTTTTTTCACAACATTAAAAACATATAATAAGATAAATATTTGTTATATATTTTTTTATAATTTTATAGTTTGACTCTATTATTTCATAGATATAAAGGGACGACAACCCTTAAAAAGGCAACATATAATAATAATTATTATTATTATTATTATTATTTTAAATGAAATAATTTAGAGACAAGATAATATAGAAAATATTTTTTGAAATATTAAGAGGACGATCACTTCTCATATTCCTTTCAGATGCATCCTTAAAAGGAAAATGTTTGGTGGTCACAAATTCTGTGGCTCAAATGGTCCGAAAATGCCAAACGAGAGTTATTTTGTACTCAAAACGACGTCGTTTTGACATTTTCGGACCATTTGAATCACAGAATTTGTGACCACCAATCATTGCCGTTCTTAAAAAGACGCACATTCAAACAGTAAAGCTACTTAGATTAGAGCAACTCTGACATAAGAGATAAAATGGGCAACTCAGGCATTTTTTTTTTTTAAAAATTTTTTTTTATGAGGCTCTCAATCAAAAAAGGGATTTTACCTATTTTCATATTGACTCTCCATATGTTGCTAGTGTCTAATGTTGGGCAAACGTGACTTCCTGTCATTGTGTTGCTTGCTCCATCTCAATTTTTCCCAGTTCTAACCCATCAATCCTTATTTTATTTTACTTTTATTGCATTATTAATCTTTTATAAATGGGTATTGCTAGTGATAGGAAATTTTGGCAATGATCCATCAAGTTTTGTGTGAAATTATTTATTTTTAAAAATATATATATTTTTTAAATGTTACTGTTCCGCAAATGTCATATTCACAATCATGCCATAATTATGTGCTTACGTTCTATGATATAAAAATGTATTTTTTATTTTATGTATATGAAATTTTTGTTTTTGAAAATTTATTGGCTTAGTCTTCGTTTGTGAAGAGTTAAAATAGCCTAACTTTTTGACTTTTTGTCTATTTTAACCTGACTTTTTTAGCCTTGTTTGATTTTTATTTTTGACTTTTATGACTTTTGTGAGAGAAAAAGTGTAATGTTTATGGTTTGAATGTGACATTTTATCTTATTAACTTATATAGCTAATTTTGTCTTTTATGCTTTTTTAACCAAAAATCCATTGTCAAACATAACTTTAGTGTGTATAGTTAAGTGAAATAGAGAGCGTTATTGGAGTATATATTAGATACAGTGATTTAGTAAAATACAAGGTGTATTTTTTATGTACTTTTGCTAGGTAAAATGTATGGTTGTCGGAGTTGCTGGACTCATACCAAATAATAATAATAATAATAAATTAAACTCATATCCCTTAAAGTTTGAAAAAAGGGTTAATTACACTAATAGTCCCTATAATTTGGAACTTGTGTTATTTTGGTCCCTGACTTTTTAATTGTGACACATTTGACCCTGAATTTTGAATCTTATTCCAAATAAAGACAATTGAAAATATCATTAGATTTTTTAAGGGTAAAATCGTCAATTTGATAAAATATAAACTAATTTGACAAAAATAAATGTCAAAAAAATATTTTTAATTTTTTTAAAATTATTTTTATCCACTAATGATAAAATTATGTAAAATTAATAAAAATTACATGATTAATTTTTTAAAATTAATTTTACATGATCATCACTCAAACACATAATAAAAATTAATTTGGTAAAAAAACTAAATAAATGCCTAAAAGATTTATCTATTTTACATAATTTTATTTTTAGTGGGTAGAAATAATTTTTAAAAATTCAAAAATATTTGTTTGACGTTTATTTTTGCCAAATTAGTTTATATTTTATCAAATTGACAATTTTACCCTTGAAAAATCTAATTATATATTCAATTGTCCTTATTTGAAACAAGATTCAAAATTTAGAGTCAAATGTGTCACAATTTAAAAGTCAGGGACCAAAGTGACACAAGCCCCAAACTATAGGGACTATTTGTGTAATTTGCCCTTGAAAAAAATACAATTAGTCTTACATTTTTAATATAATTACACTGACTTCCATCAAGTTTTAATTCACATAACATTTACGTTATTTTTCATCAATAATTTATTAGTTGTTTGAATAAAAAAATAATGTTATCATCACTTTCCTGTTAAAATATATATTTATCTTCATTTATTTTAATATCTACTCACCATTGGTATTATTAGTTTTGATCATTTTAATCTTCTTACAAGAGAAATTAATATAATTATATCAAAAATATAGAATTAACTGTATTTTCTCTAAAACTTAAATGGAAGTGAGTATAATAATAATAATAATAACAACAACAACAACATAACTTCGGTTACTTTCAAAATCAAACATGATGCTAGTAGATTAATGGGTAGATTACAAATACACAATTTACTTAAAATATAAATTGCTTCGTGTGATTTAAAAAATTACAATAATTCATTGTTATAGTTTTTTTATTTAACAGAATTAATTGAACAATGTTAGATTTTTTGTAATTGGCAAGCCCGTTGGATAAAACTCCATTTAGTTATGTTAGGCTTTTGTAATTAGCAATTCCATTTGACAAAACTTCTTTCAGTTATAATTTTATTCGCTCTTTTGTTTTAGTGAGAATGTAAGTGTTTAGATGCAAATCTAACTCAAATTGTGCCGATGCAGAAGAGTTTGTGATCTTGAGGCTTCCGTGTTTGCCACTTCCCTGACTATGTACGGGGAGTTGGTAAGGTTAAAGAAAATAAGGTACACCCTATTTTTATTTATCACCATTGTGGTATGTTTGGTCATATTTGCCCTTATTGTTATGAGTTATATGGGAGAATATCTCATAGAGGTGGAAGAAATTTTAATACCTTGTGGGGTAGGAGACATTTCATTGGTCGTAATAAGGTTAAGGGTCATATTAGACCAAACATGACGAGAGGTTGTATTTGCTTAATTAGACCTAGGAATAGGAGATTGGAAACCAAGTCAAGATGGGCTCCTATTGAAGGGAAAGGGAACCACAACGTCAAGACGCCACCCAAGAACCACAATTTTCACAACTTTGTTCATACTAAAGCGGTTTGGGTGAGAAGGCTTGTCTTGTGTTAATTTGTTTATTCGTGTTTGTTTGTTTGTTTTTTTTGGTCTTTTGTATATATTTGTCCATTTCTTTCTTGCTTTCCATAATTTTTTTTTTTTTTAAAAATCCAAAAAGATTTTCCTAGTATGATTTTGCAAGTTTCAAATTTTTGAGAAGTTCTTGGTATATATTGGAACTAATGAGAATATCCATTACTTATTAATGTATGTGTGTTTTTTGTGGTCATTACTCATTTCGGATTGTGTGTACTTCGATTAGTATGTCTCATTCTATACACGCGCTTAGATTAGCAAATCCGATAACTTTTATAGAAAATTCATTTATTGCAAAATATGCCAGAAATAGACTACATCACCAGATCTTAGAGTGGCTTTGGAAAATTAGAAAACTCGTGACTCGTGCCAAAGGCTACTATTCGTCATAACCAAAGATGCCTCAGTTCGAAACCTTATGTATGAATGGGGAGGTCATGAAGTGAGCACCCGCGCTCACCTGATCAAAAGATCGGCCTCTACTAAACCATAATATAAGTTTTATAAACAATATATGCTCTTGTTCCAGTTATTTATTAATGCTACAAATTTACTATGTGAAGCAATCAAGTATAGACGATGTCATTCATTTTCGAACATTTGGACCTTGAAAGACTTTTGATGTATGTACAACTCAAATGAATCTAAGCCCACAAGCATAAGAATCAATACTATTCCAAATTGAATGACACAACCTTCATCCCCTGGCAATCATAGAGATACATCAGTTAAGTATGTAGTCACATGATAAGATGCTTAGACATAATAAGAAAAATCATTCACAGGCGGGATACTAAAGCTATAAATATTCACCTAGTATTTACTCACATCCGACTATGAGGATAAACAAAAATTACTAAAATATGCATGATCCTATATGGAAAATATTAATGCAATACATACATAAGAATGCTACTATAGATTCGGCTACTAAATATATGATATGTGTATCATCTCAAGGCATAAGGTAGCGCACATAATCTGTCATGACTCGAACCCCCCCTATGGGTTAAGGACATAACCGGCCAGTAATCAAGGGATTACCTACGGCCTCAAACCAAACAAGACATAACTCATCAGAGTAAAGGGGCCAAACAGAAGCAAATTTAAAACTTCTGTCCATAGAGCTGTGCTTACGTGGCACATCATAACAGTCCATATATACATATCTGTTAATAACTCACATCAAAGGGATAACAACACAAAGTTCTGTACATACTCAAGATCATTCAAGTCTTAGTCAACCTAACCAAAACTTATATACAAAGGTAATCCAACATTCTCGCCATCATAACAAAATGTAACAAACTAGCAAAAGGGCGAAAACAAGTCTCGTGTGTGAGACGTATGGGCTGACTCTTCAAAACCTTGACTGTTTCTCACATATTTCACCGAGGCTGGGTTTGGACGTTCCTTGGCTCACCTACATAGACATGAATGAGCGTGAGCGAAAGCCCAGTGAATAATATCAATTAAGGAAGATACATGAACAATCTTTGAAACAGTTTATCAGACGGCCTTGGGCCCAATTCATGTTTCTATTTAATGTATCAATCGACTAAAGTTCTAGACGTATCAAACGGCCTCAAGCCCAATTAACTCATACCCGACGGCCTTTAGCCCATCCATTCATGTCTAACGGCCTTTTTGGCCCAATCGTTCAGATCCGACAGCCTTCGGCCCAATCGTTCATATCTGACGGCCTTTGGCCCACTCGTTCATATCCGACTATCATTCATGTCAAACGGCCTTTGGCCCAATCATTCATATGTCAGACTATCATTCATATCAGACTATTATTCGTGTCAGACGACCTTTGGCCCAATCATTCATATGTCAGACTATCATTCGTGTCAGACTATCATTCATATTAGACTATCATTCATGTCAGACGACCTTTGCCCAATCATTCATATGTCAGACTATCATTCGTGTCAGACTATCATTCGTGTCGGACGGCCTTCGGCCCATTCATTTTTTCATTCATGGCAGACGGCCTTAGGCCCAACCATATGGCATAGCAAACATATGTCCACAATCGAATTAACAAACTTATAAGACTTATAGGAAAATAAATAATTGGACAAATAACATACTTCAAAATATCTTTATTAAGATATTACTCACTGTGTTCTGCCGGTGGATTTGCCGTGGAGCTCGACCTTACACATTACATAACACATATGGGTCATAATCAATTCAATTCGTTCTTAATTCATACATCCCTCTTAGGCTTCTTTCTTATTCTTTTAATTCATTCATAATATTCAATGCATGTCTAAGAGTGGTTAGAAGTGAAAGAGAACGGAAAATGAAACACAGAAAACTCTTGCAAAATTTCTGAAACAGGGGTCCCCGCTCGAGCGTGGGTTCCGCCGCTCGAGCGAACCCTCATGGTCTGCAGAAGTACTGGTTGCCTCATTTTTACGCTCGAGCGTGAAATCGGACGCTCGAGCTGAAAGTCATTCTACATAGCTCCCCGCTCGAGCGTGAACTTCCCCGCTCAAGCGTAACTTCCCCGCTCGAGCGGACATCAATGTCTTCAAAAGTTCTGGGAGCTCGCATTTCACGCTCGAGTGGCGCTTTCTCTGCTTGAGCGAACATGTCAAATTCTGGGTTTTCCAGAACTGTTCTTGAGGCTCAAATTCAACATTCAAAGGCTTTAAAGCTCGAATTAAGGCACCAAAAATAGGGAAACACATGATATATCATGAGTATACAAGCAATATGAGGTCAATTGCTCAAAATCATAATCTAACCCTCAATTCATCACAACAAAACACATAGCTTCAACGTTCAATTTCAATGTACATATACCAATACTCCATAAACTCCTTGAATTACACATGCATGCTCATTTTTTACTCCAATTCCCTTTTAAATGACACCAATGGTGTCTATAATCATAAAACTCAACAAAACCATGCTTGCATGTATGCTTTAATGCTCAATTTTTCATAATCAACATATTTCATGCTAGTTTATGCAAATTCATGACAACTTTATGCATGCATGAACATACCAACTTCAATTCAAGCTCTAGATGATCATCTAACTTGAATTCACAAAGTTACAACTTCAAACTTATGAAATCATAACCAATTACTCACCTAGAAGCTTAAATGTTCCAAGTTATGGTTAACTCTTGAGTTTATCTTCAAGATTCCAAGCCTCTTGATCAAACCTTCAATGTTGGCCCCTCTCTCTCATTCTAGCCGACTCTCTCTCTCTCTCTCTCTCTCTCTCTCCTTAGAGTAATCTTAGCCAAATTGAATAAAAAGAGAGGAGTTAAGTGTAAATGACCCCTTTTATAGGCTCTTTCTTAATCACATTTCCTTGTTACTAATTAATTGAGCACTATACCATCAATTTAATATATTTTATTTTATCCAAATCAATTTTCAATTAAATTTCACCGTAGGCTCTAAAAATTATGCTAATAACAATGGCGTAGTTAATTTCGATTTCTGTGGCCGACAGGGCCTTCAATTTAAATTCTAAAGCAGATAATCAAACAAATTTTCCTATAGTAAACAGATAGAAATTCAAAACCACATATATTCATATAAATGGCACTCAAAACCATATCAAACACATAATCACATTCATAATAAAGATCAATTAGCATAATACGGAGCAGGGTTATCACATAATCAGTTCAAAAATGATAAATTCTACAAATGCAGATGAGCCGAACCCAAATGCATGAAAGATAAATGCAATACATGAGTATGATAAATAAAACATGATATTATGTATATACAGAAAGGACGTAAATAAAAGGGATAGAAAGATATAGGGTTGGAAGATTATTACAACAATTCAAATAAAAACAAATAAAGACGGAGGAGGGAGGAATTATTACAACAATTGAATGAAATAATAAAATAAAGAAACGACGTGCGGTTAGAGAAATTATTACAACATTGAATTGATTTAGCCCAATTACTGCTGAATCTAACAAATCATACCATATAACAAAAAAAATATAACCAGCAGCTCTAGAACCACTCAGGAGAGCACTCCCTAGAAACTGTTTTCTCTGTTCTTAGAAGGATCATCCGGCCAAACACAAAAATGAGCCAACCGAGTAGGAAATTAGCCGACCAAACTCTTCATCCGGTTTAGATTTGGGTTAGTGTGGAAATTCCAAAACAAAGGCCAAAGGACATTTTCTAAGGGGTGCTCATCATTTCTACCCCCCTGCCCACAAGGATCACTTAGGGAAGATGTAGATATTCTATGACTCTTAACAATGATATAAACAGATATTTTGCTAAAAAGAACAAATTAAATGAATCAAAAGTAATAACAAATTCAAGCCCAAGGAAAGGATAGGAACCTACATCTTCTCTTTGTGAATAAGGACAAATTAATACCCAAATCCATGCCATTAAGTGGAAAGCGTAGATTAATGCAAACCATTTTTTGGTGAAAGCTTTGCTTTTAAAACAAGGGATTCATCAAAACAATTGAAAACTCATCATCTAGTCATAGGACAAGGATGCTTCCATCCTTTTCTATGTTCACAAATGATTGAGAATGGAGATTTCAATGTCCTCTGACCCAAAATCTCTTATTTTACTTCCAAAAAAATAAACAAAAATAAAGAGAACGCAACTCTTTTAACATCAAATCCCAAGAATCACTCAAGAAATCCTATAGAACAACTACCCTACTCATTATTTTTTTAGTATAGGTTGAAACTATTGGTTTTTTTGGCTTTCGAAGGTTAATTATGTAATTTTAAGCATGCCAGCAAGGATCAATAAGTCCTTACAAAATTTTAATTGCCAACAAATTATCAGACGATTGTGTTGAAGTTCTTTCAGCCTCAATGAAGAAGACTTTTACTGGTGGCTTGCTAAGAAGGAACTTATAAATAATGACGAGTACAAAGAACAACTTAGAAACTAAATTTCATTAAGTAAATGAGAACTTAAAATGAACTTGCAATGAAATAACCTTGCCATGACCCAAACCTGCCCCTATGGATTAGAGTCATAACCAGCCAGTAATCACGAGATTACCTGCAGCCTCAATTAGAAATCAAGTCATATTCAATATTAGGGGGCCAAATTGTGGAAGAAAAATTTACAAAGATTGTCCAACGGGCTGTGCATATATGGTTTAACCAAAACATTCTCATATTCATATAATAACTCACACCATACAAACATTCATATTATGTATGTATCACATACGTCCAGGATCATTCGGTAGTTAGTATTAACAAAACTAAGGTTGTACATAATTGGTCATACCTGACCCTAAAGGATCAAAAACAAAAGATCAAAGGACAAGTAAAACAAAAGTAAGGCCTCTTGCGTGAGGCGACCTTGGTTGATCTCTCAAAACTTGGTTTCTCATTGCTCACTAGGGCAGGGGCTGGACATCCCGATGCTCACCAGCATACATAAATATAAACAGTGAGCTAACACTCAGTGAATAATACCAAAACAAATGAGTTCATGAACAAGATTCTTATAATCACAGTTCACTATTACACTTAGTATTCAATGTTAAAGCAGAATGACCTCAGGACCCTTCCATCATATCCCAAACACAGAACAATCTTGGGTCCATCATAGGCAAAATGATCTCGGGTCCAACTTACATATAGAACGACGCTGGGTCCATTACACACTGAACGACCTTCGGTCCAATACTCACAGAACGACCTTAGGTCCAATTCATATACACATTTATTGTGTGCACATATTTAGATATATGATCATATCCGTTCTTGTATCCAGAATGACCTTAGGTCCATATCTTTTCCTTATCCTGAACGGCCTTCAGCCCATTTAATAATCATACAGAACGTCCTTAGGCCCAACCCACATCCTCATTGAATATACTGAACGGCCTTCGGCCCATTTCAGACTCATACATTGATCACTTCGTACATTTCATTCTGAATTGAGTGATTGAAATGCTCGTTCATAATATCATTTTAAAGGTCTAGAACCTTACCACATAGGCTTCGTTTAGAAAATAATGCGTATACAAAATATCTTTGTTAAGATATTACTCACCATGTTCCGATGTTTGATTCGTCCTTGTACTTGACCCTACATAATTCACAACACATTGGGTCATAATACCATTTAATCCGTTCTTTAGTTTGCTTAACATTCTTAGGCTTCTTTCGTGTCCTTTAATTCATTTACAATGTTCAATGCATGCCTAAGAGTGCTTAGAAATGAAAGAGAACAGAAAACGAAACATAAAATAACTTTCAAAATTTCTGAAACAGGGCTCTCCGCTCGAGTGCAGCTTTTCTCACTCAAGCGTACCCTTTTGGCCTACAAAAGTACTAGTTGTCTTATTTTTGCGCTCGAGTGTGAATTTGGTTGCTCGAGCCAAGAGTCAAAACGTGTGAGTGGGCGCTCGAGCGTAACTATTCCTGCTTGAGCAAACATCAATGTCTGCAAAACTTCTGGGAGCTAGCATTTTATGCTCAAGCGACACTTTCCTTACTCAAGCGGACATGTCGAATTCTGGAATTTCCAGAACTGTGTTTGAAGTTCAAAACTTGATTCCAAAGCTCAAAACTCACATTTTTGGTACAAAAACATGGAAAACATTATATGGCATGGAAATACTTCTAATTTTAAAACCAATTACTCGAAATCATGGACTAATTTCCAAAATCAAGTTCAAATCATTCAATTCCATGTTCAAAACGTTGAGACTCATGCATGTATGACCTTACACAAATTCATCATCTTCAAAACATGTAATTAAGCCTCATAATCTCATTATTCATGGATGTGTGTCTCAAATGACTACCAATTCAACTTGTTTAACATGTCTTATACACACACACACACACACACACACACACAAAACTGGAGTACAGGAATTGAAGAACTGGAAATATAACAACTAGAAAGAAAAATATATGAAATAAATAACTGGTTTCTAGATCTGAGTTTGGGTCCTTCTTCTGTTGGCCTTCTCTACCATTTATACTCTTTAATGGTAACCGTCGAAGTAGACTTCTAACCGTTGAAATGCCCTTCCATGATCATTGGTTATGGCCTTTAACAATCTGCTCCCACTACGCATTCCTTACAGTTAGGCTTCCCTCTTGAATTTAAATTTGAATTGTGAGTAACCATTGGGCCATATCATCTTGTGCCTTCTAACTGCTCTAATGTTGCGCAAATCCATTATTACCAATATGAACTGCCACGTGTCTGTTGTTGATTGGAGACTTGGATTAACTCCCTAAATTACCCTTTACGAACCACGTGTTAAGCTGTGATTGGATTATACAAAATATGTAGCCAATATTACTCCCCGCACTAATATACCCAATACTTGGTGATATTAGTGGATCAATGCACTTTGCCCACGTCCTAAGACGTGCATGAACTTTGCTTATCTTGGAAGTGCCACCATATTCTAGCAATGAAGCACTGAACTTCATTAAATTCTCCCTTATACTTGAACATTTCTTCTACTATATGAGAATACGAAAGGGCTGATACATCTCCAATGGCCAAACAAGCCCTCTCTTATATTGATCTAGCATATAAGAAGGTGTTCGACAATGATGACTGGCCTCGAAAGAACCTTCACACATTTGTTGGCCACCTTTATCCACCTCTATTTATACAAGTCATGGAAGCTTTTGTAGAATACAAACCTCTGGACCAAGAATTTTCAAAGATGGATCTTGGAAACTCTTTTTTTGCTCCAAAACTTTCTGCATGGGACGAGGCTGCTTCCTCTTCCTTTGAAAACACTGGTTGAGATACTTGGTCAACACCTGTTCAACCTTAAATAAGAAAGCTAATTCATCACAGAATTGTTGAATTCGATAAACCCTTTTTGGTGCTTCCTTCTTCCCGAAGCTCAGTAGTATGCCCCTACATACCTTTTGATCGCCGTTGTTGTCTAGAGGACAACTTGCTTTTAGCGTGGTATACCTCCTCCCTTCTAATGAGGATAGTGCAGAAGACTCCTAATCCAATCGAAGCATTGGGATTCAGTCCCTCATTCTTGGCTAAGAAGGCAAAATATTATTCTTCTGACTGGCTGGAGTGCATAAATGACCCCTAATTCCCTTACTCTTTTGGGATAGACCCTCCTGCACCCTCTCTTCCTTAGAATCCTAACTGGATGGAGGAATTGAAACTTACTCTCTTCGAGGGTCAGCTTTTCTCTTCCTATCAATCTCCAGTTCCTCCAACTGCATTTTAGCAGTATAAAGCACAGCTCCTACTTGTTGCCTTCTCCCATTTTCTTTTCAAAGTACTTGGAGATGAGGTTTCTCACAAGAACTTCATATGGGCTTGTGACATTGTGTCTTGAGGTCACGTTCTCAACCCCATAGCCTAAACAGAGCTCCACACCTTCTTAGACCAACTCCCTCTCCTACTCAACTGGCATAAAAATACCCTAGCCACCAGTGATTCATTGGATGAAATCACTACCATTCCAATTCATACCCAGTATGAAGCAGAGAACCTTCTTGAAGAATATGATGCTTTCAAGAACAAGGACTCAGTGTATTGGGATGATGTAGACATGGACGAGATAGAGCAAGACTTGAAGGCAACGAAGTTTGAGGTGAAGGCTGAGTAGCTTTTTCATCAAATAAGAGCACATCAGCTACAAAAACCTAGTTTAGATAGAATTGAAGACAAGATAAAGAAAGATCACAAGTTAATAGAACATTGTTGGGTTAAATTCAATGAACTTGTTACTTTTTCCATTTCTTACTATTATGAAATTGAATTTATAGCCAAATAGACCCTCCTAATGTAAATATTTATACATTAATGAGACTGGGTTTTTGACATTCCAATTGTATGATCCATTTAATATGTCCTTATTCCTTGCTTTGTTCAATAATCTGTACAAACAATAACTTCGAATTAACCAATCTTGCTTCGAAGCCTGGTTTAATTGTTTTCGAAGAATGGAGTTTCTCTTAAGAATGATAACATTTGCTTTTGAAGGTCTTGTCTTAGCAAAAAAGTTCAAGAAAGTGTTTTCATGCATAGATAAGTCTTTTGGTCTTTGAACTTTTCACATTGCTTGACCAAGTACTGGATTCATAGTGCTTACTTATTTTGAAATCCAAAAATCAAGTAAGAACCATATTCTAACCATAAAATATTACAAGGATTCCTTCGAAGGAAATTTTCTATTACGGAAAGCCTAAAAGAATACCCTCAAAACCTTCGAAGCAAACAAATCCCAGTAATACTTAAGTTTAAGGTATAAGACTAGCTTCAAAGCCAACTACTTGCTTTCAAAGCTAAGCTGAGTACTTAAAAAAATAGCTTCAAAGCCAACTCCCTATTTTCGAAGCCAAGCTGAGTATTTAAAATGTGTTTCCATCCTTCATAAGGTATTAACAAACTTGTTCAAAGGTAGCTCTCTTTGTATTTTCAGGGATTTTAAAATAAAAGCCTTAATCACACACATGGGTCAAACCTAGGCTTATTTGACCCGCTATGTTAAATGGGTAATATTGAACAGAAAAGTTTAAAGCCCCAACTTCTCGCGCTTTACCTATAACTTGTCCAAAATTCCCTTCTATTGCTCTCGACTGCAATTTCTTACTCTTCTTATACTCACTTTCTTTGCCCTCCCTTCAACCCCTCACTAATGGCTTCTTCTTCCTCGAAGGTGCTAGTTATTTCATGAGCCCGTCTATGGCTTTGAAGAGGTGTACTGATGAAGAGAGAGTTAAATTCAAACCTAGTGGACCAAGTGCCATAGATAGGCATGTCTTTATCCCTCGCCACAGCGCTCAGGAAGAATACGTCCTTGGACCTATCTTCAGAGATGCCCCTGCCCAGCTTCCTGCTTTGTATCCTCGTTTAGAGGATCACTGCCTTCTTTACGAAGGGGGCCTTGATCGAGGGAGCTGGAGGATGAACCAACCTCATCGCTGCTGGCCCACATTGAGGATAGAATGGGAGGAACGGTACGACTGAGTTGTTCTTACTAGAGAATGGGACCTGTAAGAGCTCTGCATTCTTGACACCCTTTGCCTCTCCAGGTTCATTATTCCTGAAGACCCTTTTTTGATTCCTGCTGCCCTTTGCTTCTAGAACTCAACTTTTAATTTTTTCCAATTCTGATGTGATATGATAGCTCCCACTGTCATTGATATCTACCATTTCTTAGGGCTCTCACCAATTGGTAATCCCTTTACCTCTGATTACCCAAACCCTCCGGTTAGTTTGACCATTTTGTCATTGAACTCTTTCTTTAGTGATTTTGCAAAGACTGAGAATAAGAAAGAAAGTCCTGTGACTGACCAAAGAGTTCTTTTCATTTATTCTATATTGGTTACTAAATTCCTTTTTTGTACCGCTTCTCAACTGATCATGCCTAAGTTTGCCCCTCTTGTTAAGGCTCTTACTTTGAAGAAGAAGATAGTCTTGGCTCCTTATGTTTTAGGCCATGTTTATAGGGTCTGTTCCTAATTTTGTGAAAAACCTCTGGACATTAATCAAGGAGGCCCACTTTAAGTATTACAACTCTGGCTTTTTGCATATTTTTATGATTTACACTCCAGGTGTTTTAGATTCTTAGTGCAAGACCCCACTACCTATGGAGAAAAATATGTCAGGGTCCCCTTTTATCCCTCTAGCTTTTCTTATTACTTTAATTTCTTCTATCAACTCCTAATTTCTCCTCTTTCCACCTCCTTCTGCCCCGTCGAAGCCAACACAGGGCCAGCGTAGCTGAGAACCTTTTTAGCTGACAAGAAATGCTCTAGGTCTTTACACAAAGATATGTGGGCCTCCATTTTACTTCCAATGGAGCTCTTTATTGGCACCTTGAACCTTCGAGCTTATAAGTGTATATCTGAAGCTTACTGCCCTTCCCAATTTTCTAGGCTATTTAGGCTTACTTAAGGGATTCTTCTTCCTCTATGTAGCCTCTCCAACTCAAATCTTGCAACCAGAGAGCTGAAAGTGCCTAAAACCAAGTTGGATGAAGCAACCTCCAAACTAATGCAAGACTTAAATGACTTTGAATTTACTCCTTTCATCTCACATGGCGTAGCCTTAAAAAGATTTTAGAATTGGTGAACAGCCAATATGGAGGTGCACCTGGCTATTTTCCCTAAAGATCTGCTGGTAAGGCTAGATGTGCCCTCTCAAGCCAAGCCTAAGGAGACTGGGGTCACCATCAGCTCCTCTACTGCTCCTGCTATTCCAATTTATGCTCCTACTACCTCATATCCTCCTCCTACAGTCACCAGGGCCACTTCGAAGAAATGTATGCACCTTGCCTCCTTTACCCCCTTCTCTTTTACGCTGCTTTATCTAATTACCTATAACTTTAATATTTGGTGCAGAAACTTCACAGGAGGCTTCTTCTCAAAGGACTCAAGCCTTGAACATTCTCAAGGGCAAGAAGAAATAATAGAGGAAAAGAAAACTTTTGCTTGACCTTGAAGAAGAGGTACCTGAGGCTCATTCAGATGAGAAGGAAAAAGCAAAAAAAGGCAACACCATTGAAAAGGTAGAAAACGAAGGCATTTTCTTTTTCTGAGCTCACTAGGGCCCCCACTTATGAATCAGCTGCTAAAGCAGTGGAGAGGGAACAGTCCAAGGAGATTATTGTCTTTCAAAGGTCAAAGAAGAGGAGGCAGCAACAACTATTAAGAGAAGAAGCTACTGTTATTGATGCAATGCAAAAGAGAGACTGTGAAGAAGAGTAAAACTGCTAAGCACTATACTCTTCACAGTTCTCCAATCATTACTACTATAACCACTAAAGCTGGTAATTTCTCTTAGTACTTTTGACAATTGCCCTTTTCAAGACTTAGCATGCATTTAACATCTTTCTAATTTTTGGAATGCAGCAGCAGCCAGCCTACACCTTCCCACTTCGACACTGCCTTCTTTTACTTCACCTGGGGATGAGAGGCCCTTTTTTACTTCTATGGAGCTGAATGCATCTTTAAAAGGAAAAAAAAAAAGTCAACGTTGAAATGCCAATGAGTGCAGAGTCTATCCAGTCGATATTTCCACTTCCTAGCTCTTCACTCTCCATGCTTTCTTCCCTTTTTTCCTTGAGGCGAAGCATCCCATCTTCCCTTTCTCATGGCCTTTTCAATTCCTTAAACTTACCCCTGATCTTTATTGCCTTTCCATCGCAGCCCTCTCTCAGAGTCCTGGTTACCCCTTTATCATCTGAGAGAGCCTCAGTTATGACCTCATCTTCAGTGGCAGCTAGTACTTCCAAGGAAGACACTGGCAACTCACCAATTCCCTTTCCACCATCCAGCTCCAATCCCTCTTCTCTTGACTTGCTAGTAGCCATGACCATGGATACTGCTGGGGAATCCTTCACTCTTTCTCATATTCCCATGCTTCCATCTCTTCTTTCAACCTGTGACTCCTCTGTATTGCAAATGTCAGAGGAAGAGATGAACATCTTCGAGGCTCAGCTGGCTAGTTTATTTGACATATCTTCACCAGCTCGAGCAACAAACAATGAGATTGAGCCATTGATCCTTGCTGACTCCCTTTCGGAGATTATTGAGAGCTCTTCCATTGCTACTGAAGCCTCTTTGCCTCGAGTGGACTTGGGCACCCGCTTGGATTTGCTGAAATCATTCTCGAGGATTCCATTTGAAGCGTCACAAAAGCCTATTATAAAAAATGGTTTCCCCAAATGCTGTGAAATTTTCGAGCAATCTAACATGGCATTCTCAAGCCACTTATCCCAAGCAGCAGTCACTATGGATTTCTATATCAATATATGCCACACGGCCAAGGCTGCAGAAGAGGAGTTGCTGAAAGAGAAAGAGTTTGTCTCCCAAATACATGCTGAAGTGTTTGACTTGAAGGGACAACACTCCCATGCCTCTCAGTTTCAAAACCAACTCTTGTAGAGGAAGGCCCAACTAGAAGAGGAGCTAGCAGCAGTCAACCTAGCCTTGGATCAAAATGCTGAAAGATTGCTGACTACCAAGCAAGGGCTAGTTGATAGAAGGCAGGAAATGGCTACTGCTATACAGTTGTTCCCATCCCTTAAGAGTAGAGAATCAATTGTAAGGGAACAACTGAGGTTTTGTAATGATTTTTGGGCCAACTTATGGCTTCATGTACTTAAATCCTTATGTAATGAAAAGCCCTTTTCTTTTATATTTTCTTTGTCCAAGTGTTCAATGTTTTTATATCACTTTTACTTGGCATTTCTTACACTCTTTGTTTTTCCCACACAGTTGGATAATAAGAATTCAAATAGCTACCATTGATTTTCTTAGGATGCACATAACCATTTAGATTTCTTAGATAATAGGCTCCTCCAGGCAGGACTCTATGAATTTGGTATGGTCCCTCCCAATTAGGTGAACGTTTGCCATATGGCCCTTAATTCTTATAGGAAGTATTGTCTTCCACACCAAATCACTTTCATCAAAACTAATGTGCTTGACTTTTTTATTATAGCTCTTGGCTACTTTTTCTTTTGGAAAAAGGATATTATTTAATGCCAAAATTCTGGCTTCATCTACATTTTCTAACTCCAAGAACATGCTCTGATGATATTGCTCTGTAGTTAACTGGTCTTGGCATATTACCCTGAAGGATTTAATATTAATTTCCACAGGCAATACTGTATCATGTCCATATACTAAGGCATAAGGAGTGATTTCTGTACTTGACCTTAGAGAAGTTCTATAAGCCCATAATGCATCTAATAACAAGCTATGCCAATCCCTAGTATTGTCTTCCACAACTCTTTGTATTCATTTTTTCAATGATTTGTTAGATGATTCAGCTTAACCATTTACTTGTACAGAATAAGCGGTGGAGTTAATAAGACTAATTCTAAATTCTGCTGCGAAAGATCTCACCATTTTCCCATCCCATTATCCACAGTTATGGTCTATGGGATGCCAAACCATGGATTAATTCTTTGATAAATCCAATAACTTTAGCCTAATCCACAGCCTTTTAAGGCTTAACTTTGACCCATTTAGTGAAGAATCTGTGGCCACTAGAATGAAACAATGATACTTCGAAGAGGGTGAATATATTTTCCCTATCATATCTATTGCCCATCCTCTAAATAGCCATGGCTTCACAACTACATGCAAATCAGTTATTGGTACATATCTTATCATGCCATACTTTTGGCATGCCTAACATCCCTTTGCATACTTTAGGCAATCATTGAGGATAGTTGGCCAATAATATGAATGTCTTCGAAACAACCATCTCATCTTCACACCAGGTTGATGGGCACCACAAACGCCTTCATGCATTTCAGCCATGGCAGTCAATGCCTCTTTTGGCCCTAAACATTCCAATAGCAGCCTATCTGCTCCCCTTTTGTAAAAGGCATTCCCATATACTATGTACTGCATACACTGCAGTTTAAGCTTCTTGCTGGCCTTCGAAGATAGGCCGTCAAATACTAAATGATTGGATGCCTCCAATCTTGTTTTTGCAGGTCATTCTGATTAGCTTCTACCATGATACTTCTTTTAGCCAAAGGTGGTATTACCTTTTGATATGTTGCTTGACTTATATCTGTTTGAGTGTTAGCCTTTCTTCTTAAATTCGAAGCCCTCTGGGCTGCATCATTGGCTTTGTAATTCATGAATCTTGGGACGCAAGTCATAGTTGCTATTTAAAATTGAGAAAGCAAATGTAAAGTAGCAACATAATAGGGCTATATGCTTGCACTTTGACAATTAAAAATTCCTTTTACTTAGTTGATTACCAATTGGGATTCCCCAAATATATCAACTGCATGAGCTTGTAATCCAATAAGTATCTCAAGTCCCATTACTAAAGCTTCATACTCAGCTTGGTTGTTGGAACAAGTAACTTCATCAATTCTAAAACCATGTGTGGTTTCTATCTCTTGTGGTGACTTAATCACAACGTCAATTCCAACTAAACCATTGGCTTTTGATCCATCGAACCACATTTGCCATAGCTCAACATTAACCATACCAAGATCCATTATCTTTTGGCTCTTTGTTTGACATGGATGATTTGCCAAAAAATTAGCCAAAACCTATCCTTTTACTGCCTTTTGGGAAACATATTCTAGATGAAATTTTGATAAGGCTAAAATCCATTTGTCAATTCTTCCTCTTAGCATAGATCTAGATAACATATAGTTAACCAAATCTGTGGTTGAAATTACCAAGACAATAGTAGGCAAAAGATAATATCTTAATTTCATTGCTGCAAAGTGCAATGCTAGACACAGCTTTTCTAGAGCTAAACATTTACATTCACAAGAATTTAAAAACTTACTAAGGTAATAGATTGCTTGTTCTTTGCCTTCTTCATTATCCTGAGCTAGAAAAACTCTCAATGATTCTTCAACTGCAGCAATGTATAGCTTCAAGGGTTTGTCTCTCCTTAGTGGCATTAACACTGGAGGCTTGGCCAAGTAGGCTTTGATTCTTTCGAAATCAGCTTGATGCTCAGCTGTCCACACAAATTCTTCTTCATTTTTTAGTTGATGGAGGTTTGGCTTCGATGATGGCCTTGGCTTTGTTCTAATCAATTCATATTCCCTTCTTGTGTACTGCATACCCCAAGAAGTTTCCAGCTAATACACCAAAAGCACACTTGAGAGGATTAAGTTTTAGCTTGAATTCTCTCATTCTTTCGAAGGCTGATGTCAAGTGGACTAGATACTCCACCATAGACTGAGATTTCACAACAATATTATCAATATAGCATTCTAAGTATCCTCCAATGAGATCATGGAAGATAGTGTTCATTGCCCTTTGATATGTTGCCCCACCATTCTTTAGTCCAAATGGCATCTTAACCCATTTGAAGGTGCCAATGTTTCTAGGGCACTTGAAGGCTGTCTTGTGGATATTCTCCTCTGCTATGCAAATCTGGTTATAACCAGAATGCCCATCATAGACAAAATCTTGTGTCCTAATGAACTATCCACCAATAGATCAACTATAGACATAGGGTACTCATCTTTTGGAGTTGCTACATTTAAGTTTCAAAAATCAATGCACACCCTTATTTTGCCCTTATTTTTTTACCACAGGCACAATATTAGACAACCATTCAACATACCTGGCTATTCTAATGAAGCTTGCTTTAAGGAGCCTAACAATCTCCTCTTTTACCTTTTGAACCACTTCAAGGCTCATCCATCTTGGTTTCTGCTTGTGTGGCCTAAAATTAGACTTCAGTGGCCTAAAATTAGGCTTCAGTGGGAGCCTATGTTCCACTAATATTCTGTCCAACCCAGGTAATTCATTATAAGACCAAGCAAAATAATCCTTGTATTATTTCAGGACAAACAACAACTGGTTTCTGTCATTAGGATACAACCAAGCACTGATATAGGTAGGTTGTTGTGCTGAACCTTCACCTAGGTTGACTTCTTCTAAGGGATTTTGCGCTTGGGCACTCACTGATGCTTCTCCTTTGACTTCTTCTATCTTCAAAGCAACCCTTTCATCTGGTTCTACCTTTATCCCTTCTGGTTCAACATCCCTACTCTCTTCTTCATAGACAAAATCTGTCCACAAAGCCTCTTTTTCCTGTATTTCCTGGACTTTCATTTCAATGTCCAATGCATAGTACTTACCAAGAGCCAAAGGTCTGGCCTTTTGTTGCTTCTGACTATAACTAATCATCATGGATTCTCTCTCATTTTCTTGCACCTTCTGGACTATTGATTCTATGTCCAATGCTAAAAATTTGATTAAAGCCAATGGTCTGGCTTCTTGGTCTTAATCCTTTTGCCTACAACTAGGCATCATTATTATCTTTGGTGATGAACTCCTCATCAGCACTCTCCTATACTAGATGCTTCAGGTGTGCTACTTCTTCATCAGCCATTACTTTGACTTTTACATCAGACTTCCTCAGCACACTGAGTGGTACCACCCCTTCAGTGTATAGCTTGGCCTCTACAAAATCTACACAAGTAATAAAGGGTTGTGGATCTGCATTGATCTCATCTGTTTCCCCATTACATAGTGTTATCATTTTCTTATGATGTAAAGAAGAAGGCACACATTTGTTTGTGTGGATCCAATCCTTGCCAAGCAAAGCATTATACTTGACATTGTTGTTTATAACAAAGAATGTTGTCATGCAGTCTCTGGTTCCCACACTTAGGTTGATAAGAAAATGCCTTGAGCCATCTGCTTGTCCCCAGCAAAACCAGCAATGATTGTGCTTGTTGGGATCAACCTAGAGTTCCTCTTCCCTAACTTCTTCAAAGAGGACTTTAGAAGTAGGTTCACTGCTGCCCCATAGTCCACTAGCACTCTATTCATTTGTATCCCATCGAAGTAAGCCTTAATGTACAGAGGCTTAACATATGTAGGGTATTCGAAAGGGTATGAGAGGTTAATGCTTACCTCCTTACTCTCCTTATCATTTTGAACCATGTTGAACCATGTTGGTTTATGAATCCTCATTGAAAACTAGAATGGGATGATGCTCCTACCCTTCTTGGTTCTCCTCCTCGGCTTGAAACTCTTGAGGTAGCACATAAACCATATTAACTGGCACTGGATGGAATGAGCCAAATTGTACCAATAGCTGTGATAGCCCTCATTCCATATTAGTTTGCTCTAATGCTTGGGAGACATCGTCTATACTGCAGTCTGGTACCTCAGTGCTAGTAAGTTCCTTCGAAACAGTTTGTTGATGGTCTACTCCTGTTGGCTTCTCAACCGTAAAGGTCTGTTCAACCATGAAAGCTTCGAATATTTCATCTTCAACCAATACCTTTTCTTGGCCTAGTTCAATTTCCTCATCTATCTCATCATCACTTTCTATCAAGGCCTTTTGGAGGCCTGCTAGACTGGATCTCTCCTTGGCTCTTAGTTCAGCATGTACTTTGGCCAATTACTCTCTGCTGGCACTCCTTTTGATCTTAGGACCCAACTTTGAACTTTCTCCTTCTTTTGTCTGGCTTTTTAACTATGCCAAGGAAGTACTCTCTCTATTTTCTTTCAGATCCCTTTGATACTAGGTGTACCTTCGCTGGATCTTCCTCCTTTGGGACCTTGAGATTACAAGAATCATGTATGGTTCCCTTGTCTTTGGGTCTCTGAGTAGCACCTAATTGTTTGGAGCCACTAAAGGGAGTTTGATCATTCTTCCTTTATCTCCAAAAGTCTTTCTCTGGGTAGGCATCATCTTAGGTTTGTTCTGCATAACAAACCAATCTAAAACCCCAAGGACCTATGAGCCTACTGCTCTAGTTGCTGGGTTTGTTGTCCCTACCTTCAAAGCAATCTTCGAAGCAGTCCTTAATCATTAGTCCTGGTCCCATGCCTTGCACCAATTTCAGGCTTTCTTTCAGGCTAGTTGTCCGCCCTGTAATAGTTGGGTGGTCTGGTTTTATGTAGAGGCCTCTTACCCTTTGATTGTATCCTGGTATCTGGTGGGCCAGGTAAGGATAAATGCTGTCTAGGACCAGTTGGATATGGCCCTCTATTATAGGTGCTCGCTGGTTTTCAGTCTCTCTGCATATCTTTGTAGTACTACTTCTCATCAACTAGGAGCCTCTTCAGCCATTTGTAACTCAACCTCCATTTGGGACACATCTTCTGCATTACAACTTCTTTGAGGGAGTCATCATCCAATGTTTCTTCACCAGAGCCTTCCCTTTGGCCTGCAAAGCTTTGCCCATTGGCTAGTGAACTTCTTGAAGGCAATTTGGCTAGCAATATGCATCTGCACATTGACTTCCTCCAATTTCTACAAAGAGAGATTTTGGAAATCTGGTATGCTAACATTGGCTGCTGCCTCTCCAATTTCTGGAAATGAGTTGGTGTCAATTTTCATAACTTTCTCAATCTTGGTTAGAAACTTTAGCCTTCTCTTCCGAATTTGTTCTTGGATCCTGTCTCGAAAAATAATACAGTTTTTAGTTGAGTGGGACCAAGAATTATGACATTTGCAGTACAATTTACCTTTAAGTTCTTCAGAAGTTGGGATCTTAACCTTTTTTGGTAACTTTAAGAAATGTGCTGCAAGCAAATGATCAAAAATGGCATCTGTTTTTGTTATGTCAAAAGAATATTTCTTATGAAGGTCTTTCTTTTTAAACTGCTGGTTTATTGTAGTGTCTTTCTGAATCAATGTTTCACAGGTCATAGGTTCTTTTCCAATGATCTCTGTTGCATCAATTTCATAGTTAGGGTCCCTATAATAGGTCTTATAGGATTCATTGCTTTGGTCTTGTTCTTCTTCAAGTAAGGTTTTCAAATTTGAAAACTTTATAGGTTAATTCTACTAAGTCTCGAAACTCAGTTGAATCAAACTTCTTTTGAAGCCTAAACTCCAACGCATTTTGAGCCAACCTCACAAATTCAGGCTCAGGTAGTATGACTCTACATTTGTTTCGTGTCCTTTTTAAATTTGGCAATGAATTGAGTAGCCTTCTCATTAGGCCTTTGGTTCAATCTTGCTAAGTCTGCTATAGAAACTTCAGCTTCTATTTGGAAAAATTAGGCATGAAACACTTCCTCAATTTGTTGCCAAGTTTGAATAGAGCCAGGTGCAAGGTTTATATACCATACGAAGGTTGTCCCAATTAGAGAGTTTGGAATAATTCTTAGTTTTATATAATCATTATTGGTGAATTCACCACACTGGCATGTAAACCTAGTAATGTGTTCCACCGTTGACTAATTTCCATTTCTAAAAAAAAAAAAAAAAAAATGAGAGCAAAATCTGGTATTCTAAATTCCCTTGGGTATTCATGTACTTTGTCCACCCATTCTGGGTAAGGCTTTCTATACACAGGAGTTTGGACCCCCCAAGCCATAGGTCTACACATTTCTCTAACAATATCAGTAATTTGGTCCCTAGAAACCATGTTTTGTGCTGTTTGGACCACCACTAGAGGAACAAACATAGGGCTTGAAGGAACTCCATGTGCCTGAGGGGCCTCTTGGTCCATATATAGGTACATTCATGACCGGTTGCCCTTGTTGTACTGGTTTCTGTTGAGGGTATCGTTGGCCTCTTGGGACCTGCCCTGCGAAAGGTGCCATAGGAGGAGGAACATGTGTTGTTTCTCTTCCAGGCACAGTAAACCCTTCCAACCCCCCGGGTGCAAATTCAAACACAAGATTAGTGAACATTCGTGTACCAGGCTTGGTTTCAAACATGGGATTTGAAAACACCCTCATGTCATTTCCTTGTTTTAATCCAAGCCCACCAATTTGTATGGTTTCGCTGGTAGATAATGGTACATTTTGATTTGCCAATGGTCTCGAAGGAGCTTTATACCATGACTGAGACACAGATGATGGCCTCTCGTGATTTTGATTACTAGTCTGACCATTAGTTTGTCCATTATTTTGCATAGGCTGTTTATCTCGAGCCAATCTTTGTTGAAGAACATTCATGTTTTCCTCAGCCTGCCTTATGATAGTTGGTTGATGAGAGTTCATCGATCGATAAAGGATGTTGCCCATCTTTCCATTGTATACATTAATTACTGTCCCATAGCATCTACCAAACCTCTCCATGGATTCATTGGTTGGGTAGAAAGGGCAATCGATGGTCCAATTTCATGGCCTTGTCCAATGTTTTGGACATGTGTTGCATATTCTGAAGTGCTGGTATGTTCGATCATTTGTGGAGGATCTGATGAGGCAGGTGCGTCCATAGGATATAATATTGCATTATCCTCTAGGTTAGGTACTTCTACCTCTCCTTCCACACCCTTTTCCAGTTGTTCATTTTCTCCTCTTGCTCTACGTCTAGCCATTTTTAAGTAGTCCCACTGGGCGTGCCAAAAATATATGTTGACTTTTTTCGCTTTCGAAGGTTAATTATGTAATTTTAAGCATGCTAGTAAGGATCAATAAGTCCTTATAGAATTTTAATTGCCAACCAATTATCAAACGATTGTGTTAAAGTTCTTTTAGCCTCAATGAAGAGAACTTTATTGGTGGTTTGTTAAGGAGAAACTTATAAATAATGACGAGTACAAAGAACAATTTAGAAACTAAATTTCATTAAGTAAATGAGACCTTGCAATGAACATACAATGAAATCACCCAGTCTCGAAGAGGTTCATAGCAACAAACTACTTGGAACTACTTCTAAGAAATGAAGTGCAGTATAGGGATTGAAGAACTAGAAATGTAAAAAACTGGAAATGTAACAACTAGAAAGAAAAATATATGAAGTAAATAACTAGTTTCTAGATCTGAGTCTGGGTCCTTTTTCTGTTGGCCTTCTCTACTATCTATACTCTCCAATGGTAATCGTCAAAATAGACTTCTAATCGTCAAAATGCCCTTCCACAATCATTGGTTATGGCCCTGAACAATATGTTCCTACTACGTCTTCCTTGCAGTTGGGTTTCCCTCTTAAATTTGAATTTGAATTGTGAGTAACCGTTGGGCCACGTCATTTTGTGCCTTCTAACTGCTCCAATGTTGTGCAGAACTACTACGTGTCTGTTGCTGATTGGAGACTTGCATTAACTCCCTAAGTTACCCTTTACGAATCACATGTTAAGTTGTGGTTGACTTATACAAAATATGTAGCCAACAGAAACATATAGATTGAATACTTGAGAGATAGGATAGGTGAAGAGAAGGAGTGTAACAATAAGAATTGCTACTTTACTTATTGAACTTGTGAATGGATGGCTAATAGCTACTCCTAAACACATCCACAAGGGTAAAAAATGCATGAGAACAAGAAATTAGAGCTAAAAAAAACAAGGAACATAAAGGAAAAGCTATCAACTCAATGGATGAGTGGCTAAATCTACCCCCTCTACATCTATGAGCACTTATCACATGATTATAACAAACTAATAATAAGATACATAGCTTAGAGATGAAGAAAGAAAGAGAAAAGATGAAAAAAAACCAAAGCTTCACCTCTAGAATAGAGAAAAAGCTTCTTGATTGCCAAACTTGCTTCCAAATACCCTCAAGGTCCTTGGATATGGCTTGAATCCTCAGCAAGAAGCTCCAAGTTCAAGCTTTAATGGTGTTTGTGTTGTGTAGGTATGAAGAGAGAGTTGAAGGTTTTAAGAAAGTTTGAAATTTGAAAGTAGTCTTAGCTCCTACAACTCTCTAAGCTTGTAACAGAAAATTACAACCCTTAACAATGAAGAGAAGAAGTGTATATATAGACTTTTGGAGGCAAGGCTTATAGAGAAAGCCAAATGCAAAATATCTAAGATATTTGCATGAACCTTGTGTAGGAAGCCAAATGCAAATATCTAAGATATTTGTGAGAAGCTTGCAGAGGAAGCTCAATGTAAAAATATCTTAGATATTTGTAGAAAAAGCCAAAGTTCTTGAAAATGCTTTGTACCCAGACAATTTAGCCGGCTGTGACATTACTCATTTGGCCGACTATTTTTTATCCGGCCAAGAATTGCTGTCCGACCAGATGAAGAATATATCGTTGAATCAATAAAGTAAAGTTGGTATGATTTGAAAGAAGAAACAGATATTTCAGAGGATTTCACCCATTCCATTCATTGCCACTATATCATTTGCTCGATCTACTAAAAAAGACAACATTTTGAAAAGGCAAGTCTCGGGATATTGTAAAAATGTCTGGAATTGTGCCACCCCAAGATTTTTACAAAGTTTTTAAGAGGATCTAAAATAGTTTGGCCAAAACGGATGTAAAGCTGGGATTAAAGTCTGAACTCGGCTCTTCTGCTAAGGAATTCGTAAAATAACACATTCCAACTTTCATCATCGAGTGTTCAGAAGAAAGTGTCAAAGTCTTAAAACTGGTCAAAATGAGGCATCTACAGTAGGATGCAATTTTAGCTTTTTAAATAGGCCTAGCTTGTACCAACCTGTTGACTGGTCAAAATCCAAAAAATCTATTAAAATATAGGATTTAAACACAATAATTATGGAATAAGTAAGTTTAGCCCGTTCTATTGATGACCTCTAACTACCATGATAGAACCCCCATGGACAAGGGGAAAAAATATAAAATTATTTATTTTTGTTTTTTCTAATATACTAGTACTTTTGTTTTAAATTGTTTATTAAGTACCAAAAAATCGAAAAATTTAAAATAAATTTTTTTTTTTTTGGTTATAACTTCAAATTTTTTGAATACAAATTAAAAGTACTTAATGGAATATTTCAATTGGTGAATTTTTTAAAAAAAATTTAATAAGGAAATATATTATTTTAAAATTTTTGCTTTTGCTTTAAACAAATAATTTGAGATAAAGAGAATATAATCTATTAGTAATGACACATGGGGGGTGTTTGGGAAGTTAGTTTTTAAGTTTTTTTTTTTTTCACTAAAAGAAAAATTAGTTACAAAATAAAAAAAAATTCAAACAAAATATCACATCAAACCCCATAATCATTTCATTTTTTTTCTCACAAACATCACATCCAACCAACAAAAAAAAAAAAAAAAAATTCTCTAATAATATCCTACAACTAAAAAAACCTACAAAAAAAACTCACTTCCCAAACACCCACATAGTTCTAATACTAGAGTTCTAAATGAAGCTCTAGTGAAGTGGAAGAGAGAGAGAGAGAGTAGTGTGGGCTCTACCTTTACATAGGCACTCTCCACAACATTATAGTTGCATTAGAACTCTCAAATTAGAGCTCTCAAACATTATTTATAATCTATTTGTTTGGTTCCAATTTTTTTAATTTAATTTTTTTAAAATTGAGTTTTTTATTTTTTGATATTTTTTATTTTCCTTAATTTTTAAAATATTTTAAATAATTCTTTTAGTTTTTAGATACACTTAATATAAATACAATTAAAAAGTGTACTATTTTTGAAATTTTTTTTAAAAATAAATAACAAAAATATAGAAAAAAAATACAAGAATTTAATATATTTTTGTATTCTTGTATATTTATTGAATTTTTACAATATTTTTTTTATAAATATTTTACCTTTTAGGTACATCTAAATTAGATGTATCTAAAAAAAAAAATTACTTATAATATTAAAAAATCACTAAAAATAACAAAAAAAAAATCTAAAAATAAAAATCTTCGATTTCTTTTAATTTAAATGATTTGAGAGGTCTGGACAAGCTTCCAAGTTATAGTCTCTTACTTGGAACGGACAACAGGACGTCCTGGTGATCTCCTCATGAGGCGTTGCTTTGGACCTGCGGGAGGGTGGGAAGATTTCCCTGTAACAAAAAAAAAAAAAAAAGATTTAAATTTTGAGTTATGTCTTAACTTTTAAATTTTTTAAATGAGTTTTGAAGAAAAAAAAAATTGTTTAGTTGGGAGAATTATGGGCTCTGTTTGGAACGCTTTTTCAAAGCTAATTTCATCCCTTTATTTGAGTTTCATATTTGTTTATAGTTTTTTAAAGTTAATTCCACATTTAATTTTAAAAATTCTGTCTTAGGTGAAAAATTTGAATTCTATAGGCCGGTTGATCGGAACAGTAAATTTTTTATTTTTTATTTTTTGTAATTGACACATATTAATTTTTATATATTTGAAAAAAATATTTTTTTAACTTTATATGAACTTTAATAGAATTTTGAGTTGTGTATTTGGTTATAAATAATAAATTTTTATATCAAATATCATATATCACATCAAAAATTTCTCACTCTTTTCAAAAAAAAATTTATTAAATAAATTTTTTATATTCAAATTATAATTTTAAAACTCACAAACTTAAAATATAACTCTCATTTCTTATATCATAGTTAAAAATTCTACTAAACACAAATTTTTCATTGATGGTGCACTGGTTTTTTGGCAGGCAATGGTCCCACCTATCATTATATATTTCCAGCTGTAAGCCACAAACACGAGGAGTTATTTTGGCTCCGTTTGGTGCTCCGTTATGGTTGAGCTTGGCATTCCCACGTGTATCGCAACAGTATTGTAATTGATAAAGGCCTATTTTGAGAAGGGAGTTATAATTCATTTCTCATATTATAATTCACTTTTTTCCTCACAAAGAAATATTTATAAGTTGTTTATAAACAGTTTTTTTATCAAAAAAATGATTATAATCATCTTCTTAAAATAGGCTAAAGAGTGTAACATCTATAAATTTATATTAAATAATTAAAACATATAATGAGGTATTTTAAATTAAGATTGACCAGATATATAGTCACGTGACACTTTGGACTAATCAATAATATTTTTGTTTGGTTTAGTTTTAAAATCATAATTTGAGTTTTGTGTTATGTTTTGAGTTTTGAATTTTTAAAATGAATTTTCAAAACATAAAATTTATTTGGTTATGAATTTTGAAAAAAGTTTTAAATTATATTTTGAGTCTTGAGTTTTAAGTTATATTTTGAAATTTTTTGAGTTTATTTTATTTTAAAATATTTTAAAATATTCTTAATTTTATTTTTTAAGGTAAATATTTTTTATTTTAAATATTTATTTATTTTTTTAATGTGTGTTATATTTACTATATTTGTGTGCTTTATTTTAAATATACAATTTTTATTTTTATTTTAAATATTTTATTTTATTCTTTAAATATTTTTTAAAAAAATTTTGGAATATTTTTTATTTATTTTTTACATATTTAAATTTGTTTAATTTTTTTAATTAAAAAAATTTTGAATCGCCCATATATATCTAAATCATAACAACATATTTGGTCAATACTTAAAAAAATAACAATTTTTTTTTTGAAAAATCAAAAAATAAAATATATTTTTCTTCCAAAATAAAAATGAAAAAAATATTTTTTCAAAAAAATAACAAAAAATTTAAATAACAAAATAAAAATATATTTTTTTTAAAAAAAAATTGTTTTGAAAATAAAATTTTGAAAGAATTTTCAATTTTGAGTCTTGAAAAAATTTCTAACAAGAGTTTTGAATTGAGTATGGTTCGTTTGGGAAGAGCTAAACGGGACTTTTTTGGCTATTTTAGCCGCAAAAAATAAAATAGGTTATTTTAGTCACAAAAAATAAAATATCACATCCAACTCATAATTATTACACTATTCTCTCACAAAAAAAGCCGAAAAAGCCAAAAAGCTAAAAAGTCAAAAAGTCATTCCCAAACCAAACTTTTTAACCCAGGCTAAAATAGCTAAAAAAGCTAAAAATTCAAAAAGCCAACTCACTTTCAAACGGAGATCTTTTGATTGAAATCATTATTTCAAAATTAAACTAAATGCTACCTGAAGTTTGGTTCCAATTTTGTAACTCAAATTTTTTGAAAATTAAGTTTTTTGTTTTTAATTTTTTTTGTATTTTAGTGAATTTTTTTTTTAAAAATCACAAATATTATACTATTTAAGTGTATTTATGTTAGGTGTATTTAAAAATTAAAAAAAAATTACTTCAAATATTAAAATAATTCAGTGAAAATAAAAATTAAAAATGAAAATTAAAAAATTAATTTTTTAAAAAGTGAATTCAAAATTCTAAAATCAAATAAGGTTATTGGTCTTTAAAAAATATTAATCAAATCGAATGTACCAAATATAATAAAATTACACCAACAAAACAAAAAGGCCGAGGCAAAAGGCATGGTTAGTTAGGCTGGTTTAGGAACAGGCTAATTTAGTAATTTTTTAATTATTTGGCTAAAGTATGAGCTAAAAAAAAATTAGTATGTTTGGGATGACTTTTTGACTTTTTAGGAAAAGATATGCAAAAAATAGAGAGAAAAAAGAATCTTTAATTTTTTGGTATGGATTGTTGACTTTTTGACTTTTTTAATAATTTTTTGACTTGTTAACTAAATCGACCTTTCCCAAACGAGGCCTTAAGCATTAAAGCACATGTTAACACATAAACATTTAAAATCCAATCAAAGACAAGCTACAAAGGTGTATGAAGGTAGTTGGTTGCCACCAATACAATAATATGAACTCATATAAGGAAATTCTTAAATTATTATTTAAAAATTAATTCAAATTTTATTCTTTTAATAGTATCATTTTATACTTAAATTATATAATTTTGAATCAATTTTTTTTGTTTCTGTTGTTAGTTATCTTTTATAATCAAACAAAAAGTTGCGGACATAATACTAAAATTTCGTTTAAAAATATACCCTCCAAATTATTTATAAAATATCAATTAGAACCCACCTTTATTTTACACATGGGTCTAATTGATATTTTGAGAATAGTTTAGGGGTAAAATAAAATTTTAAATGAAATTTGATTGTCATATCAACAAATTTTGTTTGATTATAGACGGTAATTGACGTTGGAGATAAAATTCATGCAAAATCAAATAATTTAGGTATAAAATTGATATTATTAAAAGAATAAGGGATGAATTGATTTTTAAGTGATAGTTTAGGAGAAAATAAGGTAGCGTTTGGTAGAGTTTTAGAATTATGATTTGATAATAGAGTTGTATTTTGAGTTTATAAGTTTCGAAATTATTCTTTGAGTGTGAAAATTCTGTTTGGTTATAAGTTTTGAAAAGAGTTTTGAATTGAGTTTGAAATGAATGATGTAACATATAATATTTGATTCAAAAACTTACAACTCATAACCAAACACACAATCCGAAATTCTATTCAAAACTTATAAATTTTTTTTTTTTTAAATCTGAAAATATTTTTTATTTAAAATATATAAAAAGAAAAAGAACATTGTTCCAATCAACCGGTCAGACATCTGGAGGGATGTCTGGGGGATGACCGAGTAGACGTGTTTTGAAAAATTGGTGTGAAATTAATTTTTGAAAGCGCTAATCAAACACGACACTCAAAGTAAGGGGTGGAACTACGATTCCAGAACTCTACCAAAAAAATATTTTCTTCTCTTATGATAGATAACTTGACTTTTTTAGTAGTCTTTTAGCTTTAAATTTTTTTATAAGGTGAAAAAAAATTAAAGTATTTAGAATTATTTTTTTAGTTGAATAAATAGTTATGAGAGGAGAAAAAAAATGATTGATTCATGTATATTGTGATATATAAACTGGGAGGGTAATTTATACTTATAAATTGGGCTGAGCTGGGTAATAAGCCGTTATGGGCCACGTTGCGAAGGACTGAGTAAAAAGGCCATGAAGTTACTCCGGCCCAAGAGAGGTGTAAAGTTACTCCGGCCCAAGAGGGGTATGAAGTTGCTCCGGTCCGAAAGAATCTTGAGGTTACTCCGGTCTAAAGGAAGCTTTGAACATAGCCCGGTTGCCGTACTCAAAGTCAATCCGGTCTTGGCTTATCGAGGTTATCTCGGCCTGAACCTTGCTGTTTGATAGCTCGGTCTGATCACACCGTGGTTGGCGCTAGGAGAAACCTGGGTAAGAGCAAAGGACAGAGATCCGAACTAATTATAGTTCGGCTAAGTAGGGCCATGCTTACTTCGGTCGTATGGTAGTTCGGCCATGGTAAAACCATCTCACTTGGTTTAAGCAGTGAGGGGGGTGTTGAGGGATAAGCATTATCCTTTCGGAGTATGAATCCTAGGAGGACTCTGCATGAAGGAATAAAAGTCCTACTAGGATTATACCACACGAAACCTACAAAAAGCTCATAAACATCACCTATGGAGAGGTAACACAACTTTGCTTTCTGAATACATAGAGCTTTTGTCTATTTGTCAAACTTACTTAGGCATCGGAGAGGTTTTCAGCACACGCCTGCCGGCTAGCTCACGTTTGTGTTTTCAGGTGATAAAGCGACGTCGTACGGAGGAGCGAAGACTTGATCAACAGGATTATACGAGAAGGTTTATTTCTTTCCCGTACAATTGGCGCCGTCTGTGGGAAAAACAGACAGGACAAAACCTCTTGATCAAGCTTTACCTCTTTAGGAACAATGGCGGACAATGAAGATTTACCACAATCCGCCATCGACGGGCAAACACTAGATGGGGGTGCAAGGCGTGAAGGACTACCTTCTATCCCTCCCATGGCGGACTTGGAGCCCCAACGACATAACTCCAGGAGGGATACTAGGGGAAGGCGGATTAACAGCCCCCGTCACTCTCATTCACAAAGTCCTGACAAGCAAAAGCGGAGGATTGATCCTCAAGTTCTGGAGGACCACGTGAAGGAGCAAGACGAATTAATAAGGAAGATGGCGGCGGACATGGAGGCCTTGAAGCGCCAGATGAAGGGAAAATGAGTGGCGACAGGAGAGGGGCGCAAAAATAAGACGCCCCCTCGCCGCTCGGAAGACTATGGAAGGCATTCCACACCGTCACAAGCAAAGAGTAGGAGCCTCAGGACGGGCGATACTCAGTCTAGAACCTCCAGAACTCGTTACTCCAGGTCTGAGAGAACGAGATCATTGAGGTCTTACACAGAGGGAAGTACCTACCGACCCTCACACTCGCACCAAACATCATCCAAACAGACGGAGTTGCCCAGATCATCCGATTTGCGGATCATGCTGGAAGAAAAGGCACGATGGAAGGAGGACACCAGGGCGCGCGACCCTCGTAGAGTTTCTGCCCTTCAACGATTGGCTCCTTGATCGCATGGAAGCGTCGAGGTTAGAATGCCATTACCACGCCCTGTCTACGAACCGACGGACAAAGCATTAGCAAGGCTGCAGACCTCGCCGTTCGTTCCGGCAATTGAAAACCCCTACCTACAGGCTTCCTTCAGCCCAAATTCACCACGTACGAGGGGAAGATGGACCCTTACATTCACCTAAGCCACTTCTACCAGGTTATGGTGGTATATCGACGAAACGAGGCTTTAATGTGCATCCTCTTCCCATCAAGCCTTGGCGACCTAGGCTTGACTTGGTTCGAAAAACTTTCGGAAGGCAGCATAGCCTCCTGGGCACAATTGGTGGAGGCGTTCGTCACAAGGTTCAGAACAAACACCAAAACCCCTGTGGAGATTGACCAGTTACTCTCCATCGACATGGATGAAAAAGAGACACTAAGGTCCTATAATAGTCGCTACTGGGAGACATTCAACCAGATTGGGGACTACCCCACCAATCTCGCCATTGCACAGTACAAAAGAGGCCTTCCAGTCGGGAATAGACTAAGGGACTCGATCACCATGACACCGCCCCTCACCATGGAAGCCCTGATGGAAAGAGTGCATCAGCACATCAGGGTGGAGGAAGATGGCGCACGTGCCAAAGCAAAATCTGGCGCGACCACAACACCAGAAAAGAAGACCTCAGCAAAGGTCAACGCGGTAGATCGTCCGAACAGAAACGGACGTGGCAGACGAGACAACGGAGAGGACCAGGATAAAAGATGGTTGAGGGTCCGCACGGCCATAACCACGGTATTCAAGAAACCGATCTACCGAATTCTAAGTGAAATAAGAGATAAGCCTTTCGTCAGATGGCCAGCCAAACTAGGGGAAGCGCAGAAGGACTATGACGAAAGATCACGGTGCACCTTCCACAAAGAAAAGGGGCACTGCACTGAAAATTGCACGCCATTGAGACAGCACCTGGAGGAGTTGGTGGTAGCAGGACACTTGGATAAATACATTGAAGGAGGGACGCAACCGGCCCCCCATGACCATAATAACCCCAACGGGATGCCAGTCGATGCCCCACCTCTAGGCATTATCAATGTGATACATGGAGTCTTTGAACCTGAGCATATATGCGAGCTCAGGGGATCAATCAAAAAGGCTGAACACTTAAGAGAGGTGCTAAGTGCCCAACCTGCCATCAAGAAAGGGAAGACAGAGGCCACAAACGTCATGTCTTTTTCAGATAAAGGCTTGGAACGGATATATTGCCCTCACAATGATGCCCTGGTCGTCACTCTCCGAGTCAAGGATTTTGACGTCAAGCGGATTCTGATTGACCAGGGTAGTTCATGTGAAATCATGTACTACGAAACATTTAAACAATTGAAGCTGCAAGACAAAGACTTGGCGCCTGCCGTATCTCCCCTAATTGGATTCAACTCCATGCCAGAATGGCCCGTCGGCAAAATAATTCTTCCAGTCAGAGCAGGAAGCGTGACGAAATAAGTGGAGTTCTGGGTATTGAAGGTCCCCTCCACTTACAACATCATCTTGGGCAGAACATGGCTGAATGCCATGCGATCGGTGGCGTCATCCTACCACCAAGTAATGCGGTTCCCCAACAATACCGGGGTAATTGAAGAAGTCTATGGAGATCAGATCATGTCGAAGCAATGCTTCGTGACGGTGAATGGCAGCCGCGCTGCCAAAGGATACGTTCATTCGGTGGAAGAACCTGAGAGCAATGAGCTATTCGCAGATGTCGGCAAAGCAGCTGATCAGAAAGCGGTGGAGGACTTGGTAGAGGTGAGAATAGATGAAAAGAACCCGGATAAGTTCTTTTTGCTCGGTTCATCGTTGTCCAGCGCTGAGAGATTAGAGGTGTTGGAATTTTTGACCTCTAACATTGAAGTGTTCGCCTGGACACCATACAACATGCCAGGTATTGATCCCAACTTCATCTGTCACCAACTCAATGTCCACCCATCCACCAGACCAATCATCCAACGCACACGCAGATCGGCACTCCACCATGCCGAGATAGTGGCGGAAGAAGTAGGTAACCTGCTAGAGGCAGGAGCAATCAGAGAGGTGCACTACCCAAGATGGATCTCCAACACAGTTGTGGTGCCAAAGAAGAATGGCAAGTGGCGTGTCTGTATCGACTACAAAACAGTCAATAAGGCATGTCCAAAAGATAGCTTTCCTCTACCACGGATACATCAACTGGTCGACCTAACGGCGGGGCACAACCGACTTAGCTTTCTGGATGCATACAGAGGCTACCATCAAATCGCCATGCATGAACCAGACCAGGAGGTCACATCCTTTACAACCCCAAGAGGATTATACTGTTACAAGGTCATGCCCTTTGGCCTAAAGAACGCAGGGGCAACGTTCCAACGGATGGTCACCAAGATGTTTGAACCATTGCTAGGCAGAACAATGGAGGCTTACATCGACGACATGGTGATCAAGAGCAAGGATGAGAATGACCATCTCAAGAGCCTAGGCGAGATGTTTGAGATCCTGAAGAAGCACAAGTTACGCCTCAATGCATCCAAGTGTGCATTCGGAGTAAGGTCTGGCAAATTCCTGGGCTTCCTTGTGACCAACCGGGGTATAGAAGTAGACCCCTCCCAGATCAAAGCAATCTAGGATTTGGAGAGACCAAACTCAGTGAAAGAAGTGCAGTATCTCACCGGCATGGCAGCTGCGCTCAATCGGTTCATAAGCCGGTCATCAGACAAACTACGACCATTATTCCATGCACTAAAAGCCAAGTTCGAATGGGACGAAGAATGCAACCAAGCTCTGGAAAGCTTGAAAGAATACATGTCTTCTCCACCATTGCTGGTCACCCCAATACCTGGAGAAGAACTCTTCCTGTACCTAGCATTCTCTCAGCACGCAATTAGCGTAGTGTTGATCCATGCGGAAGGAATTCAACATTTGCCCATCTATTATGTCAGCAAGACATTGCTGGGAGCCGAAACAAGGTATTTCCCACTGGAAAAACTGCCATTGGCCTTGATGATGGCCTCAAGGAAGTTGTCGCACTACTTTCACGCCCATACCATAGTTGTCCTCACAGCCTTTCCATTAAAAGCTTTGTTTGAAAGGGCGAACTTTTCTGGGCAAATTCTGAAGTGGGCAGTAGAGTTGGGGCAATACGACATCAAGTTCCAATCCAGGACCGCAATAAAAGCTCAAGCATTGGCAGATTTTGTCGCAGAATTCACACCAGGAAGTCATCATATCTGCCCAGTCGACCTGACTGATACAACCAAACCAGGGATAGAAGTTGACGCCGGAATAGCGCAACCCCTGGTGCAGGATACTCAATCAGATCCCATGGCAAACCAGACTAAAGGCAGCAAGGACGAAGCAAACCAAGCTACACCGAACCAAGACTCACCAACAAATAAAGACTTGGTACAATCAGATAACGAGGGGCAGACCGCAAGCATGGACCTTGAAGAAAACACCAGCAACATTCTTGACCCCACGACATCGTCTGACCCCTCCACTTGCTGGAAGTTGTTTGTTGCAGAGATGTGGAAGCTCTTTGTGGATGGAGCATCCAACCGGCATGGTGCAGGACTTGGCATAGTCCTCATCTCACCAGACAACCTGGTTATGGAGCAAGCAATCAACCTTGACTTCCCAGCATCAAACAACGAAGTGGAGTCTGAAGCACTTCTTGCAGGTCTCAAAACAGCGTTCTACATGAAGGCCACCGAACTAATGGTCTACAGCGACTCACAGCTGGTGGTAAACCAAATATCTGGCGACTATGAAGCAAAGGATGTTAGAATGGCCAAGTACCAAGAATTGGTCAGAATAGAGATCAAAAAATTTGAAGTAGTGAGGATAGAACAGATTGGCAGGGAGGAAAACAGCAGAGCAGACGAACTAGCAGGCTTCGCCTCAATGGCAGATACTTCCATCCCTCATCCGTTGCTCATCGACTACTTACCAAGACCAAGCATTGAAGACCCCGAAGCAGAAGAGGTATGTTGCGCCGAGCTAGGCTCCTCGTGGATGGATCCCATCATACTGTTCTTAAAATATGGCGTCTTACCGGAAGAAAAGAAAGAAGCCAACAAAATTAGAGCAAAGTCGCAGCGATTTTGGCTCTCCCCATCTATGGCATTGTACAAAAAATCCTTCTCAGGACCCTATCTAAAGTGTGTCCACCCCAGCAAAGTGGAAGCATTCTTATACGAGATACACGAAAGGGTATACGGAAGCCATCAAGGAGGAAGATCGCTGGCTTACAGGGCCATTTCGCAAGGATACTGGTGGCCATACATGCAGGCAGACTCAGAGAAATATGTGAAGAAGTGCGAGAAATGCCAAAAATTGACACACCAAATACATTAACCAGCTAGAGAACTCCTACCATTGACTAGCCCATGGCCTTTCGCAATGTGTGTCTTGGACATAGTAGGACCACTTCAAATAGCACCCGGCAACAGGAAGTTCTTTCTCGCAGCAACAGACTACTTCACAAAGTGGGTGGAAGCAGAAGCATTGGCATCAATCAAGGAAAAAGATGTAAAGAAGTTCATCTGGCAAAATATCATCACTCGGTTTGGCATACCAAAAGCCCTAATCTCAGATAACGGCACTCAGTTCGACGGCAGAATCTTCAGAGGCTTTTGTGAAGAGTACAAGATAGAGTTCTATAATTCTACACCTGTATATCCCCAAGCAAATGGACAGGCAGAAGCTTCAAACAAGGTAGTCTTGGATGGGTTGAAGAAAAGGTTGGAGAAAGCCAAAGGCAAATGGGCGGAAGAGCTTCCTCATGTTTTATGGGCTTACCGCACCACACCTCGGCGGTCAACAGGAGAAACACCATTCTCCTTAGCCTACGGTATGGAAGCAGTAATCCGACTAGAAGTTGGCCTCTCCACAATTCGAAGCGAAAATTTTGATCTAGACTTAAACGGCGAAGCCATAACATTGGAACTCGACCTTGCAGAAGAAACAAGAGAAAGAGCACTAGTTCACATTGCCTCATATCAGCAAGAGTTATCCAGGAAATACAACAAGACAGTGCATCCAAGGCAATTCAAGATCGACGATTGGGTACTGCGCAAAGTGATGGGAAACACCTTGGTACTGGGAGATGGCAAGTTAGGACCCAACTAGGAAGGACCTTACAAAGTGGTTGGATTAGCAGGCAAAGGGGCATACCACTTGGAAGATACGGATGGCAAAGCGATTCCCAGGCCATGGAATACTGCCAATCTCAAGTTATTTTATTTTTAGTTTTTTTTTTTAAATTTTGGTGTAATTTTTTCTCCCCATCAATAAGACAAAGTCAATTCTTTTCAGCATAGTTATTTTCTATACAAGATAGTTCTAGCAAGTTCGAAACATTGTAAGCGCTTTATTCTAAGTTGGCAGGAAAAACCAACTTAGAGGTTGGCTGGATTAAACCAACACCCCTCCTAAGCCCAGGATAAGGATCCAGGCTGCAGGACGTTTAGTCGGAATAACCAAACATTTTATTCTAAGTTGGCAGGAAAAACCAACTTAGAGGTTGGCTGGATTAAACCAGCACCCCTCCTAAGCCCAGGATAAGGATCCAGGCTGCAGGACGTTTGGTCGGAATAACCAAACATTTTATTCTAAGTTGGCAGGAAAAAACCAACTTAGAGGTTGGCTGGATTAAACCAACACCCCTCCTAAGCCCAGGATAAGGATCTAGGCTGCAGGACGTTTGGTCAGAATAACCAAAAATTTTATTCTAAGTTGGCTGGAAAAACTAACTTAGAGGTTGGCTGGATTAAACCAACTCTTGTTGCTCCTCAGTCGAAGTAAGGGTATGGCTGAAGAGTGGTTGGCTGGATTAAACCAACTCTTGTTACTCTTCAGCCGAAGTAAGGGTATGGCTGAAGAGTGGTTGGCTAGATTAAACCAACTCTTGTTGTTCCTCAGCCGAAGTAAGGGTATGGCTGAAGAGTGGTTGGCTGGATTAAACCAACTCTTAATACTCTTTAGCTGAAGTAAGGGCATCGGCTAAAGAGTGGCTGGCTGGATTAAACAAACTCTTATTACTCTTCAGCCGAAATAAGGGTATAGGCTGAAAAATGGTTGACTGGATTAAACCACTCTTGGTACTCTTCAGCCGAAGTACGCATATCAGCTAAAGAGTGGTTGGCTAGTAAGGTCAGTCAGCTGGCACAGGTAAGACCGAAATAAAGTATCTCGGCCGAAAAATAGTATGCTTCAAGTTACAGTTAGAAAGCATGCTCAAACAGGAAAGTAAACCAAGATTATAGTTGGAACAATAGAAGTCATTAAAAAATCATTACAGGCACAAGCATACAGATCAAACCGAAATAACAGTTAGCACAAAAGAAGATGATTTTCATTGATCAAAGTTCAGAGCAATTACAAGGGAAGGGCTCCCAGCCCGGTTACAAGTCGAAGCAAAAAGAAGAAAAAGAAAAAATACAAAATCAGCTAAAAAGGTCATCTATTTCGGCATCCAGCTCGGCATCAACCCGGAGTCCGATTTCAAACGGCATAACAATCTGAGTTGGGAGCTCGGTTTCAGCTGGTTGCTCAATGGTCAGATCTTCTACCACAGGCTCCGCCCGAACTGATTGGTTAGCTGGAACATTGTCAACCGGAGTGTCAGTTGGTTCATTCTCTTCATCATCGTCGTCAGATGCTTCAAGGAATTACTTCTGAAGATCGGCTGCATATTCCGCCAGTGAGGCCGGAATAAAATACTGAGGAGCATTGAAGACCTCGGTATCGGGACCGCAACCGAGCTGCCCCACGGCACCCCTCTAGCCGCACTTGAAGAACAAGTCCTTCGTAGCTTCACACTGCTAGACGTATGCAGCTTCGCCTTCCTTGAAGCCCTTCACCTCGGCATCTTCAGCTTTCTTCTTCAAAACATTTATTTCGGCGTCCTTAACACCCTCAAGTTTCGCCAGTTCCCGCAAATACTTGTCTTTCATCTCGGTTAGGGCTCTCTGTCTGTCAGCATCAGTCGAAGCAACTAGGCCAGTCAGACGAGTCACCTCGGCCTCCAGCTCGGCCGTCCTCACTTGTTCTTGTTTGAGCTCGGCGATTTTGGCTTCGGCCTCTGCCATGGCCTCCCTTGATGTTCTCCTGAGCTCCAACACCCGCTTGTGTGCAATGTGGTTCTTCTGAATGGCCTGCAATAGAATAGAAACTTTCCTTTTTAGCGAGCTGAAAGTAGAAATAATTAGAAAGGTACAAAAGCAAAAGAGAGTGCTACCTACCAGGATCATGGATTTTGTTGAAGACCGGATGGCCTTCAGCTCGGTGTTTAGTTGATTGTGGTGCTCCATGTCCTTTGGAAGGCACACACTTTTGGCAAGGTTGAAGGCTAGTATGTGATCCTTCTCAGCAACCACCGAATCAGTTTCCACAATATCTCAGTTCTGATAAGTGAGCTTCGGTGCCCACTTGGAGGTAGCTCGGTCAGATGGCTCTGATTGCGGACTCGGTGGGTGGCTCGGTGGGAGGGTGGTTTCGTCTTTATCAACTAACCGTTGTTCAGTCTGGGTAGTCCGGGTGCATTTAGTTCGGCGTGATGAAGAAGGCTGTTGAGAAGGAAGGGCCACCACGGTCTCTTGAGTTTGGCTTGGTGGCAAAACTTCGGGTCTATTGGTTTTGGTCAAGAGGGCCCTGACTCTATTTCTTTTGGCCATTTCTTGTTTGGCTGTGAGAGGGACCAGGATAATTTGGGGTAAAGTTGGGTCCGGTTCTGGGGCGTTCTCAAGTAGAAAATCTGTTACTCTGGCTTTTCGGCGACCGCTGTAACGGTATGTCGGCTCAAAATTAAGAAGTTTGGCCCAACTTCTTTCTGAAAAACGTAGTGCGGCACGAAGCGTGTTCAAGTTGGGGTAACTATACAAAGATTGAAGATGGGTTGAATCTGCATAAACAAGACAAACTGTTAGTTCGATTCAAGAGCAGGTAACCGAAATAAAGCAAAGCATGCCAAAAACCGAAGTAATTATACCAGGTTCTCCTTTATTCCAGTTTATACTTTGGCCAGGGATTTGGGCTTGCTGGTATTCAAAATTGCCAGACACCTAGAAAAAGTCATCATCGTTTAAGTCCTTATCCGGCGTATCTTTTATTATTTTTTCTCTGCGGCGGCGTATCCTAAGGTAGTAGACCCAGCCGTCATCTTTGGAGCCAATGGAGTATTGGTGGAGTATTTCGGCTAGACCGAGGTTAAGACCGGCTCGGAGGTTTAGTTCGGCTATTCGCATTATTATACGATAAGAATTGGTGGAAAGCTGAGTTGGGCATATTCTGGTTTGTCTTAGGAATTCACAAATCAAGGTTTGAACGGGGAATCTTAGTCCGGTTTCTATTATTGATAGGAGGGTGAAAGGTACATAGCCCTGTTTTCCCCATGGAAGGGTATCTTGTTCGGCCAGAATAAGCTAGACGTCGTCAAGGATTTTGTAATCCCTTCGGAATTCGGCCAGGCCACCAGGGGTTTCTACCAAAAACCTATACTTCCCCATTTATTTTTTGAGTTATGGATAAATTAGTTCGGTCGCAAAATTGTGCTCAGTATCTCGGTTGGGCGCGCAATGGAATGCCTGGGCAACCTAAGTCTGCAAAGTGGAAAACAAGGGGGTTAAGCATAGATCATTGGACCGTGCTACAAAATAAAAGTAAGAATAGGAGTCTTACTTCGGCTGTGTGGGATGCTACAGGTTCTGTCTCGGTTTCAACAAGATGCTTAGTAGCTTGGATTGAGCATGGGGTTCGATAGCTCGGTCTTGGCAAAGCGATTTGTTATCTCGGTTAAAGAGAAGGCTCAGTCAGATCGGTTAAGCCTCTAGGGGCAGCTTTCTGAGTTCGGTCTAAAAACTTAGAAAGCTGGCTTAGCCCCAAAGACCTAGCTCGGTCGGAAGATAAGGTTTCAGTATCCTATGTTCGAATTTGGTTCGGTTCGTCTATCCCGGCTACGGTAAATCAAATGATGGTTTGACTTATTGAAATTGCTAGTATAAGTATGAAGTGCTAGCTCGGTCGTATAGATAGATTAATGTGGCATCGACTACAAACTTTTTAGTTCGGTTACATTGTAATCTTGGATCAAACACAGTGTTTTATAGATTACTTCATGAAGTTCATGGGGTTCTTATGAAGTTTTTCCTAGAAAACGCAAGGTAGAGCAAGAAAAAATGTTTTGCAAAAACAGAAACAGTGTACCAAGAATGAAAGAAAGCAAATGCAAAGACCATAAAAGTAAAACAGGTTTAAAAAAATTACCAGGTGAAGAGAAGGAAATGGAAGTAGAAAATAGCAGCAAGCACGAGCTTCACAGTTGCAAAGGATGGAGAACAATGGAGGCAAAAAGAGATAGGAGAGCTTGAAACGGTAAAATGATCAACGAGGGTGATTCAAAAGACGAAAGTATTGTTTTCGGATATAGGAAGGATGAAAACGTGCAGGACTGTTCAAATTTTGCGAAGTACGAGGGCGACGCGACAGCTGCAGTAAGCCAATACTAGCATGCCACGTGTCATAGGGATGAGAATCGATTCAATTTCTGTGATTGAAGGGACGTTGTGACCGGACAAGCACAACTCGGCTTAAGTTTTAGCTCGGCTGGGAGGGTTAAAAGTATATAGCTCGGCTGGAAAGGCTAAAGGGTTTTTTAGCTCGGCTGAAAAGATAAAACTTTAGCCCTGTTTATAGACAGGTAATCCCTATCATGCTACGCAGATGGAATTAAGGGGCAATTGAGAGGGTAATTTATACTTATAAATTGGGCCGAGCTGGGTAATAAGCCGTTATGGGCCACGTTGTGAAGGACTGAGTAAAAAGGCCATGAAGTTACTCCGGCCCAAGAGAGGTGTAAAGTTACTCCGGCCCAAGAGGGGTATGAAGTTGCTCCGGTCCGAAAGAATCTTAAGGTTACTCCGATCTAAAGGAAGCTTTGAACATAGCTCGGTTGCCGTATTCAAAGTCAGTCCGGTCTTGGCTTATCAAGGTTATCTCGGCCTGAACCTTGCTGTTTGATAGCTCGGTCTGATCACACCGTGGTTGGCGCTAGGAGAAACTTGGGTAAGAGCAGAGGATAGAGATCCGAACTAATTATAGTTCAGCTAAGTAGGGCCATGCTTACTTCGGTCGTATGGTAGTTCGGCCATGGTAAAACCATCTCACTTGGTTTAAGCAGTGAGGGGGGTGTTGAGGGATAAGCATTATCCTTCAGGAGTATGAATCCTAGGAGGACTCTGCATGGAGGAATAAAAGTCCTACTAGGATTGTACCACACGAAACCTACAAAAAGCTCACAAACATCACCTATGGAGAGGTAACACAACTTTACTTTCTGAATACATAGAGCTTTTGTCTATTTGTCAAACTTACTTAGGCATTGGAGAGGTTTCCGGCACACACCCGCCGGCTAGCTCACGTTTGTGTTTTCAGGTGATAAAGCGACATCGTACGGAGGAGCGCAGACTTGATCAATAGGATTATACGAGAAGGTTTATTTCTTTCCCGTACATTAACTTTTTTGACTTTCTAATATTTTTCTAGGAAAATAACTTCACAATGATGTCAGAAAAATTTAATTAAAAAAAATATAAAAAATATTATAAATATTAATAATTAAAATTGTAAATTTTTTTATTAATTTGTAATTAATTTTCACTGATACAATGTCAATGTAATTATTCTCTTTTTTTTTTTAATTTTTTAACTAAAAAATTACAACTCAAATACGGCCTAAACGTGTCCAAATCATTTGTTGTGGTGCCTAAACAAGTCCGAATCATTTTGGCACTCTTTTTTTCTCCTTCTTTTCCCATTTTTCTCTTTTGTATCCGTTTAGGGGAAATTACCAAAACAAGGGAGAGGAAAAAAACGAACGGCGAACAAAGACGACGGGCTAGAAGTCTGCTTCGAAGATTTGCCATCGAAGGCTTAAAAAAATGATATAATTAGAAATGTATATAATACACCCATTTCAAATATGTATATTTCTAAATAAAAAATTACATCAAAATAATGTCCTTCTAAAAGCATGACAAAAAACACCACAAGAAGACACGACTGAAGATCTGGCCTCAGATCTAAAGAAGTCTTTGAAAGTTCCTTCTCTTTATGATCAATTGTAAATAAGTTGTGTTAAGACGGGTAGTAATACATTGTTGAATGTTAAATGAAATACAACCAACCATCAGTTTCCAATTTTGTTGTGGCCTATTGGGCTTCGTTATTTTCTATATCTCTCTCTTCAATTCAAGTGTAAGGACATAAATGAGGTAAGTCAAGTAGAGTATTAGAATGTTCGAGTTAAAAAATTTAACCAGTTTTAAGATATATTCAGCTTTAACTTCTTTATAAAATAAGTCATTTTTAATTGAATAAATAACAAATCAAATACGAGTCAAGTTTGATTAGTTTAATTTTTTTATAATGTTTATAAGTATATAAGGTTGAGAAGTAGATTATTTAAGTTTAATTTGAAAATTTAACGAGTTTTAAATTATATTTATTCTTGACTTATTTATCTAACAAAATGATCTCAAACAAAATTTTAACAAACTGGAGACATAAGTCAAGCATGAATAATTTAATTGGTTTAACAACCCTACTCAAGTGAACTTTGAACATCTTTGCATTGTTTGAAAAGTGTGTATTTTAGTTTAAAAGTCAAAATGTTATTAAAAATACTATAAAGTCAACAAATTATATAAAAGAAAAAATCAAACATTCTTTTTCTATTTTACCTTTTACATATTTTTTCATAAAAAATTAAAAAATGTTCCAAAGATACTAATTTTTTACTTCATATTTTAATTAAAAAATTAAAAATTATTAAAATAACTTTATTTACTAAAAAATTTTAAAAAAGGCTTGTTCCCACAAAAAAAAAAAAGAAAAAAAAAAGAAAAAAGAAAAAAAGAAGAAGAAGTATCAGCAGTATCCCAGTAAATCTTACTATTTAGGTACTTTACATTGCCACAGTAACAAACGTTGCTCCAATATCCTTAAGCAACACTCGGGGGTGGCATTTTTAATTTTAGAATATTTTTTTTGAAATTTAAAAAAATAATAATAATAATTTATTTGATAAAAATAAATATTGAAAAAATATTATTTTTTAATTTTTTAAAATTACTTTAGCCTCAAAAAATGATGAGTTCTTTTATTTATTATTTTTTTCATAAAATTAATTATTCATTTTTTTCAGAACTTTGAGAACAAATCCCGAGAACCAAACCAAGCATAAAGATTTGTGGCACAAAAATGATTTAGACCTCTAAAAAAAGAGTTCTAATAGAGCACTAATTTGTCTTTTTCTTTCCCATTTTTTGTCTTTTACTTCACTATTTTTTATTTTTATTTTTTATGGATGGACAACCCATTAGAACTGTAGCAGCTCTAATTAGAACTCTGCAGCATGACCCTTTGTGGAAAAATGCTTGTAACTTGCCATCACCAGATGTAGACTTCAAAAGAGTCCAAATGCTCAGCCCCTGTTTCCTGCGGTGGGACAAAAACGACGCTGTTTTTTTTTTTTGGGGGGGGGGTCTCCCCTCTTTTCTCTTCTCTGTCACCTAACCTAACCTAATAGAGAGACGTGAACTGAGAGACGGAGAAGAACGACGGCGAAGGAGATGACTCCGTTGGTGACACGACAGCAGCAAGGCAAGATTGCGGCAGTGACGAGTTTTGTTCCACAACCCTCATCATCATTCTCATTTGTTCAAGTTTTATATGTTATATATACATATATAGATATATGAATTCTTGAGTTGAATTTGTTTTTGATTTTTTAAATGGGTTTGATAAGTAGTTTGATTTCTTGAGTTTTATGGATTTAATGATTTAGGGTCATTGATATCAGATTTTTGCGAATGAGGGATTTTGATCTGATGAAAGGAAAATGGTGAATTGATTTCATAAATTTTTGCAAATTAGGGATTTTGATTTGATAATAAATTTTGTAGACAGATTCATAGAAGAATCCATAGCGATGATGGTGTCGAGAATGTTGTCGGTGTGATGAGCGAGGTCTCTAACTTGGTGAACCCAAGTTTGGAGCTCTGGATCAGTGTCTTCAATTGCATCAGCAACTCTCAAGAAGACACTCATGCTCTGAATTTCATCTTTGATGAACACAATTTCTGTCTAAACTCCACTCAATGATTTCAACACTTCTTTAACAAAGCTTGTCACGCCCCACTTTTATTTACTCGAAGTCATTACCAAATTCATTAACTTAATTCAATTTCAGAGATAACATGCGGAAATAAACTCATACATTTAATCCATAGAAATGAATATAAACACTCTCATTCGTATGCAAAGTAAATGTTACATGAACATACTCAATAAATTGCCCTTGGGCTTACAACCTTTAAATAAACAAATGAAGGGGTGTAACCCTTTTACACATATGGTGTTCCACCAACAACAAAGAGGCCCCGTGACCAACAAATAAGAAGATCCAAATCCTGTAGCACAACCTGCTAAACACCTGAAAAAAAGATTCAACAACGTGGGATGAACATAAAGTCCAGTAGGGATCTCAACATGATCCTCAACAATAACAACTTACAGATAGCTATGATCATGCACACTCATTCTCATACTAGAATAGTAATATGACAGTTTATAGAAAATATATATATATAAACTTTTCTTGAAAACTACCGTTTCATTCAACGCTATAAGCGATTCATCTTTCCTTATTCCTTTCATTAATCCCCAATCCCATTCTTTCATAACATTAACAATTACTTAGGAAAATAATCTCCCTAAGCCCGATACTCTCTTCCACTTCCTATACATACACAGATGTACCTTTTCAAAACATGTTTATCGTTAAAACATTCATTCACCTTCACACTTTCCAAAAGACGAAAAAGACATTTTTGTTCATTTCCACTACTATCATACCTATACATGCATAACCTTGTAAAAAAAATAGATTTACAACCCACCCACATGTATACAATCAATCAATGGAGTAACTCGGTTCTCCAAACTGAAACCCACCAAATCTATGATATTTTCAGTTACAACTAAACAACAACAATTCCACCCTGCTCAACTAGCTATGCGCTTAGTAAGCCAAATATATACTGAAATAACTACAACCAACTTCGCTCTACTAGCTATGTGCGTAGTAAGCCAAAATATATACTGAAATAACTACAACCAACTTCGCTCTACTAGCTATGTGCGTAGTAAGCCAAAATATATACTGAAATAACTACAACCAACTTCGCTCTACTAGCTATGTGCGTAGTAAGCCAAAATACCAGTTTACCAGGCGCCAGCTGGAAGGGTATGGTGCCTTCTATTATCAGCGCATACAGTTCTCCAGGCGCTAGCTGGAAGGTAACGGTACCTTTGATTATAAGCGCGGCATATAACGCCAACAACAACCATGCAACAAGGCATATCCAACATGTATAATGCATATACATAACCAACAAGAAACTAACAACGAGTTAAAATAGATAAACTCAAAGGTGTAATGTATACACAACAATTCAACACAACCATGTCATCCTCCACCGATGACCAAGGACAAAACCTCTAGATGCATGTATGTTGTACATCTATTAACAGACTCAAATATTATGAGATCATCAACTTATCACTAATACTAACATAGTAGTATAAGATACACCAATCCAACATTCATACTCATTTCAAAGTACCTTTCCCATTTCACAAAACCAACTCTCTTTATTTTTCAAACCGGTTTTATTCCTTTTGTTTTTCACAAAATCAAATCCAAGGACAAATAAGCCAAAGCTCATTTTAATCTACTACATTCATCTCCAAGCCATTCCAATTTAATTATACAAATTAAATCATAATCACTAAAATAGGATTTCCCCCCCCCCTTTTCCCAATATTGATAAAAAGGTTTAATCATCTACAACAAACAACAATGGCTTCATTTAAAAACCCAAATTACCCAAGTATTTACCCAATGATCAAAACCCCTCTATTGAGTTATTAAACCAAATAAATATTAGGGTTTCCTCTCCTTACAACAACAACATGCTAATTAACACCCAATTAGCCCCAAAACACATCTAATGATATTAGATCTAAATCCAACAACTAACCCAAAGTTCAACCTCATGAATTTATACAAAAAATCCAACATTAAATGGTTTTCATGCAATACAAAAATTACCACATGTCTATCTATAGACGTAGTATTGAGAAAGAACAAGGAGAATCCCTACCTCAAAGGAGAACTCAAAAGGAGATGATGACCCGAAATCAAAGTGCTCCAAATCCACAATTTTTCAGATTAGAACGAAGCCCAAGCCGCCCTCTATCTGTTTAACAAAGGACCTAGGATGGATTCATACTAGAAGTAGATGAAATCTAGAGAGATAATAAATTTAGAGAGAGAGACTCTCGGCTGCTAGGGTTTCAAGAATGAAAGAGGGAGAAAAATGATCTTTTTCCCCGCTGCTGCCTACTGAAATACGATAGACTCGCTCGAGCGAAGACAAGCTCGCTCGAGCCAAGAATTCCAGTGTTCAGGTCCTAGTTCCAGACGCAACGCTCGCTCGAGCGAAGTCACCCTGGCTCGACCCACCAGACACAAAACTCCACTCTCGCTCGAGCGACAAACAGCTCGCTCGAGTGAAGGACTAAAAACCTGGGCAGCAACCACCTGCTCCCAATCACACCCAACCTGGAACGAACAAGTCCAAAACATTCTATAACTCAAATTTAAAGAATTGAAGGACAGAAACAAGTTCAAAATAACAACCGGAATTCACGGAACTAAGTCCGGATACTACAACCAAAGGAGAAAGAACCGGGATCGCTATAAAGCTTGAATGCTTTTTGAGCAAAATGGTCACTGCACTTTCTGCCATTGTTAATGGAGAGAGAGAGAGAGAGAGAGAGAGAGAGAGAGAGTAAAGGATAGAGAAGCTTCAAAGTGTTTGCCTACCCAAGTTGAGTCCAAATCATTTGCTGTTTGGAAGTGAAGAAACATTTTCCAAAAGATTTGATTCAACAACTGTTTGATGAAGTCAGACAACCTCTCCTTCAAAGGTTAGAGAAGAGAAAAGAAGGAGACCCAAAAAAAAAAAAACGACGTCGTTTTTGTCCCGTGGTAGGAACCACGGCAGGAAACAGCGACCGAGGATCCGGACGCGACTTCAAAAGACTGTTAATAAATTATTTTCATTACAATACAACAATAACTCTCTTCATCACAAGCAATAACTCTTCATTGCAAGCAATAACTCTCTTTGAGAAATAAATATTTAGGATAACGGAATATTATCTTATATTGTGTATTTGGCCAATAAAATACTACAAATGGAATAAGAACATAACTTTTTGAAGATAATAGATATCATTACCATGGCATTAGGTTAACATGGCATTAGTTATCGTCGTAAAAAACTTTTTGAAGGCATTCATATGTGCTTCTTGCAACCGTAATGGGATAAGAAAAGAATCATCTTCATCACGACCGGGGAGGATGAATGCCTTCCTATCATACCCAATTGCTATGGGTACCATATAAATTTCCTTTCCCCACCCAAAATCCACTCCATATAACGGTAGTCGAGTCCAATTAGTGATGCATATATTTGGATTCCCATAAAAAGGTCCTTGACTACTTCTAACAATATGAAAGTATCGAAACTTAGATAAATCTGGTTCATTTTTTAGAAAAACAAAACATGACCATATGTACTCATCTGTCACCTTCTATAATTTTTATAATCCTACGAAATTCTTATCTTGATTAAGTTTCTTTTAAAATGATATAGGAACAATGCAAGCATTATTCAAATTATAGAGAAGGATTTATACTTTGATATAATATACTTGTGTCATTAATAGAGGAAATGAAAGATAGAGAATTACTAACATAATCAATTAATGATTTGTTTAAGAAGTTCTTTTTATGAGCAAGGTAACAAACTTAGATCAATTTTTTTAAACAACAATGATTCATCCCCACTTTTTCCCCCACCCCCTTTGACCCCCTCTCTCTCTCATTGGTTACATTTTCTTTTTCTTTTTCTTTTTTTTCCTGCTCCTCCAATCACCACCCGCCACGTGGCAAAGGGGGGTGAGGGGGTGACCCCCAAAAGAGGGTCCCAAGCATTATTCTTTTTTAAAAAACTACTTATAAACTACAATTAAAAGTTGATAGTTATTCATAATTTGATCTCACAATAATAATATACGCCACTGATTTAAAAGTCCAAGTAAATTTATGATAATTTTTTTGAGTTTATAAAATTTTGTTTGGTTTGATACAAATTATTTATATTATCAAGTGATTGTAATACTATTATTCTCAACAATTTTTATAATTAATAATTTTTTTTATGTATATCAAAATTTATTATGAAATTTTGTGGGTTAATTATCTATTAAGACATAATTTAAGATTAAGATGATTTATTTATTGCACAAAATATATAATTTATTTTTCCATGCATCGCATGGGTTACCGCTAGTTATATTATATAAGGAAAATAAGATTTTTAGTGAGAAAGCTTGTGAGAGCTTCAAAGTCTCATTCCACAATTGCTAATTTTTGTAATTTTAAAATATTTAAAAATAATTCTATTGACTAATAAAGTAATTATAGATTTAAAAAAAAACCCATCTAAAATTTTTAATTACAAGTTCCTAAAATCTCTCCCCCCAATACACTACAACAAAAACACATTTTAGTGACACCATATTAGTGGCATGTTCTTAAAAAATGTCACAAAAAGAATATTTGGTGGCATTTTTTAGAAAAATGTCATAGAGCCACAAACATACAAGGCTCTAGTGGCATTTCAATTAAAAAAAGTGTCACTTCACTACAACAATAATGTCACTATAACAAATTTACACTTTAGTGACACTACACTAGTGGCATGTTTTTAAAAAAAGCCGCAAAAATAAAAATTGTCATTAAATGTTTTAAAAAAATGCCACAGAACCACAAACATATAAGGCTCTAGTGGCATTTCAATAAAGAAATGTCACATCAATTTTATGGCATTTTATAAAATAATGACACAAAAAATTATGTTCGTGACATTTACCAACAGATGCCACTAAACTTTAGTCGTAATGACATTTTTTAAAAAATGTCAAGACACTAGCCAGGTGCAAATTACTTTTTATGGCACTTAGGTGAAAAGTGTCATAAACAAATATTTTATAGCATTTTGAGAAATGTCACTAAGCCAAAAACTTTCCAAGCTTATAATGGCATTTTTGAAAAAAAAAAAAATGCCAATATATTTTCTAAATTTTTAAAATGCAGTAAATGATTAAAAATAAATAAATTAAACTCAATATACACTACAGGAAAAAGCACATTCGGTGACTAAATTTCCTAACCAAAAAAAATTTGGTCACTGAAAGTATAGCTTTCAGCGACCAAAACAGCATTAGTTGCCCAAAGTAAAGCATTTTGGCGACTAAACAATTTTTTATTTTATTTTTGATAACTCAGTTATACCTAACCCGCTGATTTTAACGGAAGGCAGGACTAATCCTGAGGACCCTGAAGTTAACGACCGAGCAAACCTCCAGTGGCCCCAAGGGGTGACTCAAACTCGAGACCTGTGGATTTTATCCTCCAGACTTTACCATTCGGCCACTTGCCTTGGGGTTGGCAACTAAACAATTTTAGTAGCCAAAAGTCTACAATTTGCGACTAAAACTAAGTTTGGTCGCTGATTATATGGGTTTTAGTAACTAAAAAATTTTTAGTAGCCCAAAGTAAAACTTTTTGACGACTAAAAAAATTTAGTAGCCAAAAGTATACAATTGGCGACTAAAAATAATTTTGGTCGCTGATTATATGGGTTTTACCGACTAAAAAAATTTTAGTAGTCAAAAGTAAAGCATTTTGGTGCCAAAAAAAATTTTAATAGCCAAAAGTCTTCAATTGGTGACTAAAAAATAAGTTTAGTCGTCAAAAGTGGTCATTTTTAGCGTGGGAGAACTAAAATCCTAAGGCGGGAATTAAATTTTTTGGCGACCAAAATTTTGGTAGCTGAAAGTGCATCTTCGGCGACCAAATCCGATTTTGGTCGGCAAAAGGTAAGTTTTTTAGCAACTAAAAAATAATTAGTCGCCAAAAGTGGTCTTTTTTTATTTTTCTAGTAAATAATTTATTTTACATAAATTATGTTCAATAAAATAATTATGTTTATACATATACTTTTATATTAATATGGATGTATGCACTATATAAATAATATATGTTGCTTATATAATCATGTGGTGCTATAGAGGTGTAGTGGGAAGAGTGTGGTGTATAAGATTTATGGTGCGAGAGGTTGGCGGTTCGAGTCTCCGCAAGAGCGGATCAAATTGTTCTACAACGAATTATCGTCACGAATGACACTTGATAACGTCACGAATAGTGCCTACCATGACATTAAAGTGTCACTGAAAGGTTTTAGTCTTGATGGTGTAATGACACTTATAAGTGTCACTAACTCTTTTTTTAATGACGCTTGATAGTGCCACAAATAATATCTACCATGATATCAAAATGTCATGAAAGTTTTTAGCCATGATGATGTAGTGGCATTTACAAGTATCTACCGTGACACGGATACAAATGGCACTTGTTCAAAATGCTACAAGACTAAAAAATGTCATTAAACCAATAGTTTTGTGGCGCTTTCAAATGTCACTAAACTAAGAAAATGTTGTAGTGATATTTCTCTCTTTCCTAAATCTCATCTCATAATAAAGTAACTATACATTAAAAAAAAAAAATACAAATCTCATCTCACAACAATGTAATTATGTATTTTTAAAATTAAAAAAAAAAATTATACATTAAGAGAACATAAACCACAATTGCTAATTTTTGCAATTTTAAAAATATTTAAAAATAGTACTATTGGCTAACAAAATAACTATATATTAAAAAAAAAACTAAATTTTCTAATTTTTGTAATTTTAAAAATATTTAAAAATAATAATATTGGCTAACAAAGTAACTATAGATTTTTTTTTAAAAAAAAAATTTGAATTACAAATTCTTAAAATCTCTCCCCTAATATTTATCTATTTCTTAAATCTCATAATCTATCTGTCTATGCTATATATTATACTAAAGTGACTTTTCATCTTAGAAGTCCTGCGTGTTTCAATTTTTAATTTTTATTAAAGAAATTAAAACATCTATTGGGTATTCTAAGTACATAAATATTAATCTTCAAAATTATTTAATGCAAATATATTGCCTGTAAAAAAAAAAAGAAAGAAAGAAAGAAAAGAGTACACAATTCTCAACCCCCTCTCCCTCTCAAAATAAATCAAGCCTTTATTTAAAAAGAATATAAATCTCATACAATTTGTTCTCTTCTAAAATAAATTTAATGAAAAGGAAACTTTCTCACATTCCATAAAAATATATACTATTAATATCTTTCACAATTAGTCTGATCTATATAAACTTAAAATTAAGCCTAACATAAAATAAAAATTGAACCTTATATCTAGAGTCTCTCTATTCCATAATTAAACACAATTTTATTCCCAAATGAATTTAAGCTTATCTATACTATATATATATATATATATATTTAAAAATCTCATAATTTATTATTTTTTATAATGATTTCATGATTTATAATTTGGAAAAGGAAATATAAAAGAATTATTCTTGTTCACTTTTTCTCTAACCAATTCTTTCTTCAATCCAAAAATCCTAACCATCATACATTATATTTTTTTCAAGTCATTCATGTCTTTCTCACCCTATAAATATTACATTTATGGGACGATGAAATTCATTGTTTTTTAACTTTATTTTTATGAGACAATTTAGAAATTAGTTTATGTTTAATTTATTATATTTTTTAAACATACTCTTTTATCCTTTAGGTACACTATTTTTTCTTCTTCTTTTTATTTTTATTTTTATTTTATCTATGACCATTTTTTTGTTTTTGTATTTCATATTATATGTGTCATTTCTCCCTCATCTCTACCAACGATTATCTGTTTTTTATTTATAACTATTTTTGTTGCTTAATATTGTTTTTCTAGAATATTTATACTAAAATGGCGTGATAGGGTCATTTGTATAATTAAAAACATGTCACTCGTTATAAAGTGATAGATCAAAATTTTAAAAAAAAATCATTATTAATAAGTTTTTTGTATTGATTTTATGTTTGTATAAAATTACTTTTTTTAGAAAAAACTTACTTTTAATATATTTTTTGATATCATGATATGTGTTAATTGACAATTCGTGTAGAGCATTACTTCAAAAGCATATAGTAGTTTTTCAAAGCTATAAAAAGAAAATAATAATTTTAATCATTTTTTTCAAAACTATTAAAGGTGTTAGTCAATTATTTAATTATTTATCTTTAATATGTGCGGCTCCTCTTTTCCTTTATGGTACTTCTCTCTCTACTCTACTGTGAGTTCATATGTATTTGGAAAAAAATCATATGTAATTTAAAATTTTGAATCCTTTTATATAGGAAGTTAAAAAGTAAATTTTGGAATTTAAAATATAGCTATATTTATAATTAATTTTAATTTATCTATTACCGATCTTTATTTATATTATTATATAAAAAAAAAAGTTGTACGATAATTGAAATTCAAAATCTTACTCTATTTTTTTTTTCAAAATTTAAAATTGTTAAAATGCATATGTTGCAATATCATTAATTTCTTCTTATTATAAATTTTATTTTAAATCTTATAAGATTTGTGCAATGACTACTATTCAATTTTAGTAAAACAAATCCAATATATTCCTTCCAAAAGTTAATATAGCAAGTCTACAAAATCATTTTTTAAAACTCAAAACGTTTAATATTTTTATTTATTTTTATTTTTGTTAAATAAGCATGTTAATATCCAAATAAAATTATACTTATTAATAAATATGACATTAGTTTTAATTGTAATCACATCTTTTTAAAGTCTTTATTCATTTTTAACTTTTTTTTGATATTTTAAATTATATGTTACGATAATTCTTTCTTTCTCATTAAGTTTTTAAAATTTCTTTAATTATTTCCCTTTCAAAAACCAGTATAACAATTTTTTAAAATTCATATATTTTTACTTTAAAATAGTGAAGTATTATAACTATGTCATTTTTTTTATAAGCATAATTTTAATTGTTAATTGTCGATACAACAATTTTAATCTATTTATACTATATATTATAGTAAAGGAACATTTAAAACAAAACTCTTAAACTTAAATATAAAATTTTATTTACGAGATACAAAATATAAAAAAATTAAATATAATTATTGTATTTTTAATAAATAATATATTATTTTATCTCGTACCTAGCACGAGTGACATGGTAGTTATATATTATAGCAAATGGTGTTTTCAATGAAAAGAGCTATGAGAACTCCAAAACTCAATTTTAAATTACTTATTTTTAAACAATTTAAAATTCTTCTATTGGTCAACTATCATTTATTTATTAAAATAAAATTTCAATTATTTTCAAAAATAAAGTATATATAATATTATTTTATACAAAATATGGAAAACATTCACCTAAATAGAAAAGTGAAAATCAAGCCAAAATTCTAATAAATGTTTAATTTTTATGCATAATACGTGTTTCCTTCCAAAATAAATTGCATGTAACTTTTCAATATAAATAATTTATACAAATCTCTTTTTCTCACAAAAAATTTAATGGCCCACTCTTTCCCCCTTTCCTTCTCTCTACATAAATCATTGGTCCAAATATAATTTTTTTTATCCCTTAACTCTTTATTTATTTTATTGCAAATTATAAAAAAAAAATTCTAAAAAAATAAAATAATTTTTTAAGACTTACATTCATTTTTTTTTTTTAAAATTTCCAATTCATGCCTATTAATGATTGATTAAACAAAGAATTTCAAAAAAAAATATTTTGCAAATATTTTTTTTTTTAAAGTTCTACCCATTTATATTATTTGAAAGGAAAAAAAAAAGTTATACCAAAAATGACATTTTAGGGTTGAGATTGGAAAAAACTTTTAGGTCATGTTTGTTTGGGCGGACTGGATTAGCATTCCCATGACTAATAGTCCTAGGACTACGAATCCGTTGGATTATGTATCCTATCTTAACTAATAGTCAAGTTTAAAATAATTAATCCATACTTCAATTGTTTAACCAAACATCGGATTAATAATTTTATTGGACTATTAGTCCAATCCCAAGCTCATGTCCACCCAAACAAACATGGCCTTAAGGCCTAAGTTGGGCGGAGCGTGGGATTCGGCATGAGAGATTTTTGTATTTCTTAACTTAAGCATGACTTAAACTTGTCTCAATTTTATACCAAAAAGGATTTAAAATTTTAATTATTTTAAAATAAAGGGGAATTTTTTTTAAGGTCCCTAATAATAACAATTTAGAGGATAAAGGACACACAAAAAGATAGTGATGCATCACGTCCCTGAAACAACTTGGCGCGCGTTTTTAATTATTTTGTGGACCAAAATACCCTCGCCAAAATCAACACAGAAACAAACTCATTCCGACGTCTCAGTTACATTCCAAACATCCAGCATCTTCACGAACAGGAGAACAGCAGAATTAGGGTTTCAACATCATCTGCACCATCGACATTAGAGTTTCGTTATCTTCTCCAAAAATCATTCCCATTCCTTCCTCACAAATTTCTCTGACCTAGGTTAAAGCTTCGTTTTCACTGCTCATCATCATCTCAGTCCATCTTCGTCACATTGCATCTTCATCGCGGGCCATATCAGCTCGTCATTCAAGTTTCATCTTAACTCTGGTGAGTTTTTCTACAATACAACTAGATTTTCTCTGGAAACACAGTTAATAGCATTTTATAATAACCTTTCATAAATTAGGGTTTCAATTTCGTAATAAAAAGCTACCTGAATTTGAAAAAATTTATTTCTGTGTATTTTGAACTTATTCTTCAACATGTTTGTGTGATTTTATCTGTAAATTTCTCTGGCATTTGAATTTCTCTAATTTTTTATTAATGTACGTTTCTTCTTTCAATTTTCTCTGGCATGTTTATTTTCACAACAATTTTTTGTGTTTTTATCTTATTCTTGAACATGTTTCTGTAATTTTGCCTATAAATTTTCCTGCTCCGTAAGTTTCTCTGTAATATGTATTTTTAATTGCAATGTCTTTCTTAATCTAGAATGTCTATTGCTTTCTTGCCTCTGTCTTAAGTTTCTCTGGTATTTATAATTTTCTCTGACCACATCACATCACTTTCCTCCCTTGTGTCTTTGTCATTTTTAATTTTCTCTGGAATTTTAATATTATGGACTGGAATGAATGTTTCTTCTTTGAATTTTCTCTGCCATATGTACTTTGAGAAAAAGTTATTTCTCTGAATTTTGATCTTATTCTTGAACATGTTTCTGTCATTTTGTCTCTGAATTTCTCTGCTTTGTAAATTTCTCTGGAATATGTATCTTTCTCTGCAATGTCTATTACACTCTTGCCCCTGTCTAAGTTTCTCTGGTATTTATAATTTTCTCTGACCACATCGCACCACTTTCCTCCCTTGAGTGTCTCTATCATGGTTAATTTTCTCTGGTTCTGTATGTAAATTTCTCTTGCATTTTAATATTAGGAATTGAAATTTTCTCTGGAATGGAAATTTCCTCAAGAATGTGTAATTTTCTCCAGAATGTGCATTTTTCTCTGGTATGTTTATTTTGTTCAATTCTCGATTTCAATATGGTGTACTTCTCAGTGGCATGTTTACATTACTTTGTTTATTTTATCTTTGCTAATTGTGGAATGGAAATTTTCTTTCACTTGCCATGTTTACTTTTTTCTATCATTCATTTTCTCTGGTATGTTTACTTCTATCTGTAATTTAAACAATTATTGAAAATTTATCTCCCATGTTTATGATGCTGTGTTGATTTTCTCTGACATTTAATTTTTAATGTCCAATTTTCTCTGGCATGTCAAATTTTCTGTAATTTTCCCTTATCTGTAATTTTCTCTAGCATCTCCAATTTTCTCCCTTATCTGTAATTTTCTCTGACATGTCCATTTTTCTCTGGGATTTAATGTTGACATCTCTATGCTTTAATCATTGTCTAGAAATGGCAAAACGTAAAAGCAGCGAAACACCGGAAACACCAAGCAAAAAACAGAAACTCTCTCAGTCTTCTTATGGACTAGGATCAAAAACCAGCAGCAAAACACTAAAAACACCAAGCAAGAAAGAACAACTCTCTCAGTCCTCTTATCATCTAAGATCAAAAACCAACACTAAAACACCACAAACTCCTTCCCAAAACACACAAGTCCAAGCTAATGAAGCAACTAGCATCCAGATGAGTACCCCAACTTCAAAAGACTCAAGCTCAAGGGGGAGAAAACCTGTTAAACTCCACAGAAAGAGAGCTCACTACAGCATTCAATTCCGATCCAACCTCTCATCTGTCGTCTCCTTCTTTCAAACACTTAAATTCAGTTCAAAACATCTTCTAGAGCTTCAAAAGACCCCATTCTGGTATTTGATCCACGCTCTAACCACTGGAAGGATGGATCCAAAGAAATCTAGGAAATCCGATGATGATGTAGTTGCCATAATCCAATGTTACAATGAAAAAACAAAAGCATTCACAGTTGGGAAGAAGAACCTGACCTTTACAACAAATGACATGACCTTGATTTTTGGTTTGGAAGGAGGTAAAGGAGCCATGTCATTAAGATACTCTAAAAAGCCAAAATCTGCATTCCTCGGGAGAAGATTCCAAAAGGACACAAGGCTCACTGGTCCTGTTCTTAAAAATGCCTTGATCAAAGCAATGAAAGGCAAGCAACCAACTGACTTCAAAGATGTAGCAATCATTGTTACATTGTACTTGTGTCTCACCCTATTTTTTGCAACAGGTGGGAATTCAATAGGTTGGGTTTTTATAAAGTATGTGGAACCTCTTGAATCAATGAAACAGTATGATTGGCCGGAAGCAATCACATCAACATTGATTGATTCTATCATGGTATTGCACAGAACTCCAGAAAAAGTTACAGGGTGTGTCATTGCATTGCTGGTAAGTATAATATCCATTCAAATTTGCAGTTATCATACTTACAAATTTGTGCGTTTACAAAATTTTATTTACTTTCATTTTCATCACAGTATTGGCTATGTGAACATGCAACTATCATTGACTCGGAAGACAGTAACACAACAGAATTCCCAAGATGTGCCAAGTGGAACCTTCAAACCTTGACGAAACAGCTCCAGAAGACACCAGTCCACTCTCTTGCACCTCGACAGGTTAGATTCCTATTGCTACTGAAATCTCAGTGAAATTCCAAAATTTCTCTGACCACTGCTTTGTTTCCCTCCTTGTGCATTGATTGATTAAGATTAATTTTCTCTGAAATATCAATTTATGTTTTCTTCTTTGCTTACCACTGGTCTATTTCTGCCATTGTAATCAATTTTCTCTGCCATCCAAATTTCTCTGGCCACAATTGTAACACATTAACTTATATGCCCTGATTGATTTTCTCTAATATTTGAATTATGTTGTTTGTTACATAATTTTCTCTGGCCCATCAAATTTTATCTCCTTGTGTGTAATTTTCTCTGCCCATCACTTGTGTGCCTTGCATCTTTGATAAACACTGTTTATTTCTACCCTTCTAATGAATTTTCACTGGAATTCAAATTTCTCTGACACAAATATAGTAAAACATTAACTTATATGCCTTGATTGATTTTCTCTGATATCTAAATTATGTTGCTTGTTTCATAATTTTCTCTGCCCCATAAAATTAACTCCATGTCTCTAATTTTCTCTGGCCCAATACAATTTTCTCTGAAGTTTGTTTCCCATTAGTATTATTTAGATGAATTTTATTTTCCTTATTTGAATTTTTTCTCTCAGTGAATTTTGTAATATTTCTCTAATAAAACAGTCTCCTGTTACAGATTGATAACAAGCAGCTAGTCAAAAACCCATCTGAGGAGTTCTGTCTTGGCAAAAAGACGAAGAAAGAATTAAAAAAGGCAATTGTCATATTCAAGGAGACATTACAAAATCCATCTGAAGATGGAGGGAATGAACAAGCAGAATGCAACACAGAAGAATATGAAGCCAGCAATGCACAAGAACATCAAGCAAGCAGCACAGAAGAACAAACCAGTGAAGAAAGTGAAGATATAGAACCAGAAGACAAAGAACAAAAAGAATAAAAAGAAGAAGACAGTGAACAAGAAGATGAAGAAGAAGATGAACAACAAGAAGAGAACAAGGATGAAAGTGATGAAGAAGAAAATAATGAGCCGATGGACCAACAACATGATGGCATTTGTGGCTCAACAATGCATCAGCCTGAAGAATTTGAGGAATCAAAGGATGCCCAAATTACTGATCTACGTCAAAGACTGAAGGCACTGTCTCAATCTAGAAAAGAAGAAGACAAAAATTGGATTGAATTACTTGCTGAAAAGGATATTTCAATAAGAATCCTGACATCACATAACTCAGAACTTCAAGAAAAAGAAAGCACACTCCGAATGCAACTAAGGATGTTGGAGGTTGAAAAAGCAGATGATACAAAAACAATTCAACAGTTGAGGTGTTCAAATTCGGAGCTTGAAACTGAAAATGCTAAATTGCATGAACAAGTTCAAGAACTATCCGTCCAACTAGCAACACAACCATACCGAACACCAACACAACTTCAACCACAAGGTCGGTGAAAATCTTGAGCCACAAAAAGTTATGTCCTTGTGCCAACATAACTCAGAGAAATTTCTATTTATTATAATTTTCTCTGTCATTGGTAATTTTCTCTGGAAGTTACATCTCTCTGAACACATTAGTTATATTTCTACTCCTCATTTCATCTCTCTGTATATTTTCTTATTCCATTTTTGGGGTTTGTTTGATTTTCCCTGTGTATAGTTGAAATGCAAGTGGAACAACAACCAACAACCCAACAATAACAAATGCCACACAAACAACAACCGAAACAAAAGAAGAAACTCTATGGTAATTGCAAAATATTGAATTAAATAAATTTACATATTGAAATATCATCTGTTGCTTCAGAGAAATTTCACTTTTCCTAATACTTTCACTGTCTACAGTAAAAAAAGATCCGACATCAATGATAAAAAATTTAAAGGCAAAAGAAAGGAAGGAAAAGCAGCATGATCCAGAATTCCAATATCCCAAAGTTGCGAAAGTGACTAGAGCTTCAAAACAAGCTGCAAAGCAAGTTGAGCAAAGCATGAAGGACAAAGAAGTGCTTGATGCTGATGCGTACTACTTGCCTCAACCTATAAACATCAGAAAATCTTGGGTCTTTCCACAAACTCTTCCAATTTCAAGATTGATAAAAGATCATATAAAAGACATCTTGCATCACATATCAAATGTGTCTGGGCTTGAGTAAGTACAACAAACAAAATAGAACATAACAAACAACAAGTTACAAACTTATGTTGCATTAACAACAATTCAATCCCTTCTTTGTCATCTTGTAGAGCTTTAATTTGGACAAGTGAGTTGAATCTCATTACCTTTGAAGACATTGGAAACCTAATAAAGCAAAAAGAAATTGCCAACAATGTAAGTATTTCCCTTTCATCAAAATTTCTCTGCAATGTTCCATCAGCCTTTATAAAACAATATTACAATTATAAATCATATTTTTCAGGTCATTGATGGCTATGGAGAGATCCTTTTGGCTGACCAAATGAGAGAGAGACAACAACCAACCTCATTTTTTTTCACATCCATGTGCTTAGTATGTTACTACTATTTTATTTGATTTTCTCTGGAATTTACTTTCTAATTTCTCTTCTTAATATACTTCTTGAAGTCAGTTGTGTGACTAGTCATAACAAAACCATTTTTTGATTTTCTCTGAGCACAGAATTTCATCAAGATGACAGAAAATCAAACTTTTCGAGTATCCTTATTTGACAAGCACATTGAAACAGCATGGAGGAACTATAGGTTCCTCCATTTCCCAATAAATACTGGAGGTAATGAGAAGTCCACACATGGAAATCACTGGACCTTGCTTGTCCTGGACAAACAAGACAATTTATGGAGATTCTACAACTCACTGAGGCCAAGGAGGGATGATGCAGAAGACAAATATTTCAAAGATGCAAAATAATTGGTAACGAGTGCAAATTTCTCTGATCCATCATCATCTTTATGTGATGATAATTTTCATAGAAAACCATTGGCTTGTCCGTAAATTTCTCTGTTATATAAAAATTATTTTTTTGCAGCAAGATTACGTGAAGAATTTTTTGAAAGCTTGCCTTGAAAGAGACGCTCAATCACAACCCTCTTTCAAATTAATAAACTCACAAAACACAAGTTACGACTTTGAGTATGTCAACAATGCTCCACAACAAGAAAGCGACTCGTAAGTTTCATACATCTATAAATAAGATAATTTGAATTGCATGTTACTTAAAACTAACCATACCTATAATTTGTATGCAGTCTGGATTGTGGCCTCTTTGTCTGCTATATAATGAAACAATATAGCAAGCATGAACCTATCAGCTCCAAATTGTCCACACAAGAGATAAGGTTGCTGAGGGCAGAACTCATAGAAGGATTTGTGACCGAAGTTGGCCGGTCATGGACTGAACCAATTGAAATACCTCCAGAAGAACCACAAATGTAATAGTGAAACTAGTGAAAGGAAGACAATGTACATATCTACACAGAGAAAATTGTCTCACATATATGTATATATCCTTTCTTGTTGATACATTGAACGAATGATGATCCTTGACATATATGTATATATCCTTTCTTGACTAATCTAAATTTCATTTTTTTTTTATTTCAACTAATGTAAATTTCATACCCATCGATGGTTAAATATATATATATATATATTTTTTATTGTCATTCATAGAGAAAATTGTCTGCCAGAGAAAATTGTCTGCAGAAATTACTCTGGTATGAACTACCAGAAATTCACAGAGAAATTTAATTTGTATCGTCCCAAGGGGATGCCTATATGATCATGTAATCTGTAATACTTTGTGTTGGTACAAAACAATCATCAAACTCAACAAAACACAAAGCACACAGTAATTTTATCTGGCACTGGAAAATTTCATTGCATGAATTTCAAATTTCAGAACACAATACCCAGATAGTTTTCTCTGATGGTGGAAAATTTCTCTGGATGAATTTGACAGAAGATGGAATTTCTAAGTTATGAATTTCTCTGGGTTGAGTGATTTGGAGAGGAGGAATTTCTCCGAGTTGGTGAGGAAAATTTCTCTGGCTTTGACACAAATTTCTGAGTTGAAGTGAGTCCAGAGAAATTCTTCCCTGGTCCAGAGAAATTCTCAACTCAGAGAAATTCCAAAAGAGCTTAATTTTGTTTCTTGGTTGTACAATAATTTTTTGTATGCTCTGTCTGGTCTGCACATTTCTTGAAATGACTGATATGAAGCTACCGGAAATTTACAGATAAATTTAACTCATATCTCGCCAAAGAAGGTGCCTATATGATCATTCAATCTCTAATGCACTGTGTTAGTACAAAACAATTATCAAATTCAAAAAATACAATCCACACAGTACTTTAGCCTGCCATTGTCAAATTTATGTGGATGAATATGAAGCTTCAAAACACAACTCACAGAATTTTCTCTGCCATAAGAAAATTTCTCTGGATGAATTTGACAGGTACTACAAACCCACTGCCTATAGTATATATCAACAAACACACTTTAACTGATATTGGAAAATTTCTCTAGATGAATTTGATTGATATTATTATATACACTGTCTAAAAAATACATTTCACAAAACAAAATAAACAAAGTAATCATCAAATGTATTATTCAATCAATAAAATGTATAATCCTCACATATTTAACAAAGGTTCCTTGCATGTCCTCTTATTATGGTGACCAATACTCTCACAACGACTACACTTAATCACCCTTTTAAACTCTCCAGTAGAAGCAATTCTGTTCTTCTTCGGCCTCCCAGCAGGTCTCTTGCTCAATGGAGGTAAAATCATAGCATCTTCAATGCTACACACAGGTTTTTCAACAGTTGGAACTGGGCCAATCGAAAATGAGTATGCTTGACGATACATATTAGCATGAAAAAATGGTTCAACAAATGAATTCAAATTCTTTCCACTCCTAAAAATTGCAGCAACAGCATGTTGACATGGATACCCATTTATTTCCCATTTTCGACATGAACAAGTTCTCAACCCAAGATCAACCATAACCGAAGGAAAACAATGCACTTCAAAGACATTATCAGATGATAAACTCACATTCCATGTCCTCCCGTCCAAAAAAGACTTCTCCAACACACTATCCATACGAGGACACAAAATTTTATTCAATTTACTAGAGAGTAGCCTCCTATCAGACCTCATATTCATGATTTGCAACCGTATCATGTCCACCAAATTTGTTATTGGCAAGTGCCGAGCTTCTCGTATCCATGAATTGAATGACTCAGCAACATTTGAATACATCTCACCATAGCGTTTCCCCGCAAAATATGCATCACTCCAATTTTCATATGGTAAACTTCTCAAGAAAACACTCACAATGTCTCCTCCCTCACTTTTTAATTCATTTAACTTGAAATGAAATGATGCCTTTGTTGGAGCATATGCGCATTCTGAAAACTTGGACACAATCGTCTCCCTAACCAAATTTGTGTTTCCACATGACAACTTATCCCTCAAATTTCTCTTTAGATGTTCCAGACAAAATCCATGAAAGCAGTTAGGGAAAAACCTAGCAATTCCCTCCATAATTCCACAATGTCGATCTGATATGAAACTTATCACCCTTTCTGATCCTAATACTCCATATAAATGTTCAAGAAACCAACACCAATTGTCTTTATTCTCAGCATCAACAACAGCAAAAGCTACAGGAAAAAAACCTACAAAACAAATAGGAACAAGCATATTAGATATACACATGCAGAGAAAAATAGAACAATAAACAACCAGAGAAGTTTGACACTGCCAACATCCAGAGAAAATTCACACATTGGCAACATCCAGAGAAAATTGACTTAGTGACCAGCTACAGAGAAAATTCACACAATCATAATATACAGAGAAAATTCACTTAGTGACCACCTACAGATACAATTCACACAATGACAACATCCAGAGAAAATTCATACACTGACCAAAATCCAGTGAAAATTCTCACAGTGGCCACAACAATAGAAAATCCACACAGTGGCCAAAACCAGAGAAAATTCACATTCACTCAATTCCTACATGTATAGAAAATTCACCTACTTAGATAAAATTAGATATATTTACAATTACCTTCATTCCCATCTTTCCCCGTTGCAGCAAGCATAACTCCTTTGCATCGTCCTTTCAAAAATGTTCCATCAAGAAAAAGCAATGACCGACAATATTTGAAACTAGCAATGCATGCATGAAAAGCCACAAACACTCTTTTGAAACGCTTGTTATCTTCAAAATCTAACTCAAAACGACTCCCTGGATTGTTCTTCAATGCCTCATCAAAATACCACCGTAATTGATCAAATGACAAACAAGAATCCCCATATGTACTACATTTTGCTTTTTCAACACCCAACCAACCACAGTTATAACTGATTGAGACCCCATACTTGTCTTTCATTTCTTTCACAACATTCACTGGACGAGTTAAAGGTTTTGCACTTACCTCTTCAAGTATCAGCCCAGAAACTAAGCTGGAAGTCATCCTCGAATGTTTACTCGTACAAACCGCCACACCACACGTATGTTCATTGTTCAAAGTCCTTATGTAGAAGAACCCATTTGTTTTTTCAACAAAAGCATGTACACGCCACATACATCCCCTTGATTCCTTATATGCACATTCTGCCGTAACCCTCAGCTTGTCATTTTTAACATACGTAAACTGAAAACCAACCTCAATAGCATACTTGCATAAAAAAGTACGAAACTCAACCACACTACCCTCAAACTTTTGTCCAACACTCGTAATATTATTCCGCCAACTAACCGACAATAACACATTTTCTTGGTGAGAACAAAACTTAGAGAGTGAATTCCTTTCAACATCCACCAGCCTATCACACTCACCATCCACAACATCTACCCAATTAGACCCCACTTCATCCTCTTCATCAGAAATACTACATCTACTAACTGAAACATCAACTATATCAACACCGCGTGCACAAACAACCCTCAACATATTCACAAAATCAATATTATTTCGAACCATACAATTCGGATGGCCCAAAATAGAATATGAAATACACATAGTCTCAGGTTTCAAATTCTCCCATGTTTTACACAAAATGCCAACCAATTCCTCAAAATTCAATTCGCATGAAACATTAATGACAATAGTATCATTCCGATATTTGCACAGCAACAACACTGCACTGTCCATTGAAACTGAAACAAAAAAACAACAAAAAAAATCACAGAAACACTTCACAAGAACAACATAAATGTCCAGAGAAATTTCTAAAAATTATAATTTTCTCTGAACTTAAAATAAAACTCCAAAGACATCTACAAACTGATATTCACCTTCAAGATGATAAAAAACAAAATCACAGAAACTTAATGAATCACAGAGAAATTTACTGCTAACTATTAAACACAATTATATAAAAAAAATCACATAGAATACAAGTCCAGAGAAATACTTTTCTCTGAACTACAAACTGAAAGTGAGTAACAAACTTACAATTTTCTCTGAACTACAAATACAAGTCCAGAGAAATTTATAAACTTACATTCACTTTCTCATATTCTATCTTCATTACAAACTTCTAATAATATGTCCATATGCACTCATAATTTCCTCTGGACTACACAAACAATAGTGCAGAAAATGAAATTTCTCTGGTTTGAAAAAACATAGAACAAAACTTATCATTCATCAGCATGTTGATAAAAAACAGAGCACCAAAAATAAACTCTAAACATCAAAATCACCTACACTGTCAAGCTGGCCTCTCTCTAAACAAAAATCAAAATCCATTTGGAATCTAAATCGAAAACAAACCTAATTCAACTCAACTCAAAAACCTACGCGATCAACACACTGTCAACACTCTTTCAAATTGATTAAAAAACAAATAATAAAAAATTAATTCCAAAAATAAAAATCAACTCTATCAAGCTGGCCTCTCTCTAAACAAAAATTCAAAACAAAAATCAAAATGCATGTGGTATCTCCATCGAAAACAAACCTGATTCAACTCCACTCAAAATCTACGCGATCAACACACTATAACACCACTGAAATCTCCGACGAAATCTCCAACGAAATCAACACGATCGTAGCAATCTTTCTCGTCAACTCCATTGAAATCTCCAACGAAATCTCCACCATAAAATCTCCACTGAAATCTCCGACGAAAACTCCGACAAAATCTCCACTTCAAATTCGGTTTCCAAAATCTATCAGTTAAGTCAACAATATAATATTCAAACAAATTTATGTTATAAAGGAAGGGTAATTTAGGTACTTTATAACCTAAAATAAATTTGAGGGACCTTAGCCATCAAAACATATTATAAAGGACCTCTCCTCATATCAAAAGTAGAGGAGGGACCTTAGGCCAATTTTCCCTAAAATAAAACAAGGGGAACTTACTGATAAGTCTCATGTATAAAGTTCAAGACCCAGCAAATCCTCAAACAAAACACTTGCACCAATTAGTCCAATACATTTTTAATTGTTACCAAAAAAATCTTTTTTTTTTTTAATTTTAATTTACAGACACTGTTCACATCTTACTATCGTCGGACTTTCGTCAAACGGTCGCCGGAGACTCGTCGGAATGTTCAACATCGCCGGGAAGTCACCGGAGTATCACCAGGAAGTCGCCGAAATTTCGCTGGAAGTTCACCGGAGTGTTAAGAACATTAATGGAAGTCGCCGGAATGTTCAGAACGTTCACTGGACGTTAAGAACATCACTGGAGACTTACCGGAATGTCTAGAATATTGCCGAAAAAAAAGAAGAATAAATGGAGAAATTAGAGCAAAAAAAACATAGCAAAATGTGCTAAATATTGATAAACTAAAAGGAAAAAAAAATGAAACGACAAAAAACAGCAACAATTGGAAAAACATATGCTATTTTTCAATTTTTGTAAGGTTCAAGCAAATAATCTCCAATATTGATCAAACTGAAAAGTAAGTTACAGTTTCAAAGAAAAAATGTATTAAGTATTTATCTTTATTAATCAAACTGGAAAACATGTTATAAAACTGTAAAATTTTACAGTTCTAAAGAATGTTATAAAAATGAAAAATTTTACAGTTTTATACCATTATTCATTCCAGTACCAAAAAAATTTGAAACTGAAAATTTTACAGTTTTCACCGCCTGTAACTAAAACTCGAAAACTACTTGTTCAGAATTTGAAATTTTTCTCCATTAGACCAGAAAAACAGAAGCGTATAGCAGAGGAAAAAAAAAAGAGATCGAAGGAGAAAAGTGGATGTAGAGAGAAGATTGTACTCCGGCAACTATTTTTTGTTTAAATCTAGCCAAATCTGATGTAGATCTACTCAGATCTGATGTAGATCATGTAGATCTAGATCTACATCAGATCTAAGTAAATCCACTCATCTTCTTCGTCGGAAATATATCATCTTCGCCGTCGGTGAAGGTGAAGTCACGAGTTGATTCGATGGTTGGTGGTTATCGGTGAACCCCGATCAATGGAGAAAGACATGATCACCGGTCGTTGTCCATGGCAAAGACGATGAGAGAAAAATGTAGAAAAAAAGAGAGAGAGGAAAACGTAAAGAGGGAGACAAAAAGCAGAGACAAAGAGAGAGAGAAGGGAAAGGACTTTGGGTCTACTAAAAAAGTTAAAAGGATTAAATGGTGTCTACATGTTCCACATAGGACCTGTGGGTAATTTCCCCATAAAAGAACTATAGTTTCACTTAGCCTATGAACAATAGTATAGTACAAAATTTTATCTAAACAACATTTGTCAAAATTTAAGAAAATAATCAATTTTTATTTTTAAAATATGAGGGTGATTAAACTTAGAAAATCTTGATAAAACTAGAAATGAATGTATTAAATGAATATTACTTAAAATGATCGATATTGAATTAATTTTTAATATTAAAAATATTAAAATAAAAATGTTCACCTAAGATTGAATAAGAAAATTTCATTCGTACAAGTCTTGAAATATTATACAATTAATAATAAGACATAAATAAACTAAAAATTCAAATCATGTTTAGGTAAAATTTTAAATTATAAGTGATAGTTATGTATGCATTAGCAGATGCACTCAACAGACAATTCACTTAAACCAATTGTAACGGTTGGCACATGTAATGTGTGTGTAATTCAAATAAGTACAAAAAAAAAAAAAAAAAAAAATCTTGTGTGCTACTCAAGTATTAAGAGTGTTCTTCATCTGAGTCTTGGGAAATATTTTCAAAGTACCACGTGTCTGTACTCTTTAACCAATCATCATTCAATATGTCTCCTCATGTTCCTCAATCACCCAACACAATACCCCACCTACTCACATTTTTCACCAATCATAATATTATGAAATATTACGTGTTCATATTTCAAAATTACTAAATAATTATTCTTGAGTCTCACTATCTTCTCTATTCTTTTTTTCTTTTTTCTTTTTAATTAAAAAATCCAGTTGGCATACAGAGAAGCCAAAATTTCAAGAAACCACTATGGGTGTTTACTTTATATATAGAGTAGATAACCTTTAATAGAACTAATAATTTTAAAGCATTGACAATTCAAAAATCATTGAACATAAACCAATATAACTTTTAGTAGGACTAATTGAAAAAATCATAATTTTAAAATAATAACAGTAAAATTTTAATATTTTGAATTGAAAATTTCTACTTTTTTTTTTTTTTTTTTTTTTTGGAGGTTTTCCTTTAACAATCAACTTTGTAGTTAATTCAAAATTAATGTATAATTTTTATTTTATTGGAATATATGTACAGCTTAAAATAATAAAATAAAGGATGAAACACCAATAAATTTCAAATAATGATTTTATGAACTATTTGATCCTTTTTTTTTTTAAAGACTCAAAGGTCTCATTCTAATGTGAATTACATAAAGAGTCAAGTATAAACGTACGTGTGTTATGTGTTAAGGGATAAATGTAGATTTTCTCATAATTTTGAAATTACTAATCATAACACTTCAAAAAAAGCTCTTTAGTGTACTTTTTTCAAATATAACACTCCAATGTAACATACTAAAAAATTTCTTAGTGTACTTTTCTCAAATGTAATAACGCAACATTCTAAAAAACTCTTTGGTATACTTTTTTCAAATATGACACTCCAATCAATGTAACACACAAAAACTCTTTAGTGTACTTTTCCCAAACGTAACACTCCAATATAACACACTAAAAAACTCCTTTGTATATTTTTCTCAAACGTAACAACGTAACATTTCAACAAAACTCCTTAGTGTATATTTTTCCAAACGTAACACTTCAATCAATATAACACATAAAAACTCCTTAGTATATATTTTTTAAAATCCTTAGTATACTTTTTCCAAACGTAATACTCTAATCAATGTAATACATTAAAAAACTCATTAGTATACTTTTTTCAAATATAATAACGTAACATTCCAAAAATAACTCCTTAATATATTTTTTCCAAACATAATACTCTAATCAATGTAATACAAAAAAACTCCTTAGTGTACTTTTCCAAACGTAATATTCTAATATAGTACTCCAATGTAATACCAAAAAACCACACTTATAGAAAATATAAATTTTAAAGCTCGACAACCAATACTTCAGCCACCAATCCCCCAAAAAAGAATCTTCCACACCTCAACTTTGCATTCTCATCCCAAAAACGAATTAGGAAAATTGAAAAAATGGTTCATAAAATGACATTCGCTTAAACTCAAATGGCACCAAATCAAATAAATACAATTTTTCAAAACGAAAAGGACTAATTGGTTCACAAGAAAACTCTTAAGACTAAATGGACCAACATTCTCCCATAAAGGATTTATGGGTAGATTTTTCTAAAATAAATTAATTTTATTTTGTAAAAATATTTGTATTTAACGGGTTGATTGCTAGTATTAACAATACAAATAAAATTAATATTTTTAAATAATGAATTCATATAGACTGACAGTTCATTGCTTAATTTGTCAAGCAAATACCCCTTCTATATTATTTCTGAATTTATGTAGGCAAAGTTAATCAACACACAAATGAAACCCATTTAGCCTCCGTTTGGGAAGTGGGTTGGCTTTTTGGCTTTTTGGCTTTTTTGGCTATTTTAGCCTGGGCTTAAAAGCTTGGTTTGGGAATGGCTTTTTGGCTTTTTGGCTTTTTTGAGTTTTTTTGTGAGAGAAGAATGTAATGATTATGGGTTGGATGTGATGTTTTGTTTGTTATGGCTAAAAAAGCCTATTTTGTTTTTTATGGCTAAAATAGCCAAAAAAGCCTGCAAACCCACTTGCCAAATAAAATATAGAGATTCCAGTCAAATAAAATATAAATTTCATGTTCAAACAAAAATATAAATTTCAAGTTCAAGCAACTTAAAATAATACTAATCTTGTCATGACCCAAACCCGTCACTAAAAGTTTGGTTCATAACCGGTCAGTAATCACATGATTATCTACAGCCTCATATAGAAACAAATGCTTTTCATAATGGGGCCTTAAGCGGAAGCAAATATATAAATAATGTCCATTGAGCAGTGTTTTAATGATCATGATAAACTTTCATATACATATCATGATTTCCAAACACAAACTTATATACATAAGAGTCATCAATATTAAGTTTACGTATTCACAAACCCATTTATCAAAACCAAATAGAAGACTTAACATAAACATAACACAAAAAAGGAAGAAGCTCCATCTTGGAGGCTTGGCATGACAGGTCCACATAGACAATTCCTAAGGTTGACTTTAAGTCTAATCACCTTACTAATCACCTATATACATATAAAATAGGGAGTGAGCAATACTCAATGAGTAATAACAATGCAAATGATTAATAAATATCAAAGAAAGTACTTAACATAAAACGATAAGTTGTTGGAAGTAAAAACGAAACATAGTTTTCTTCATAGTCAAATTTGACAATTGGTCTCAGGTCTAACATGTTACGGAACGACCTTAGGTCCAATTATACAAAACGGTCTCAAGCCCAAACATACAAAACGACCTCGGGTCCAATATGCAAAATGACCCTGGGCCCAAATATACAAAACAACCTTAGGTCTAACATGCAAAACGGTCTCTGGCCCAAACATACAAAATGACCTCGGGTCCAACATACAAAACGGCCTCAGGCCCAGACATACAAAACAGCCTCGAGCCCACATATAACAAAACGGCCTCGGGCCCAACATAGCATAGAACAACATCAAGCCCAACATAGTACAGAACGGTCTTAGGCCCAACATAGTATAGAACGACCTTAGGCCCAACATATTACATCATACCATAAACGGAACAACCTCGGGTGTATATATCATTTATTTATCATTCATGCTTATAACATTCGTAAAGCATTCATCGGGAGTCATTCATATCATAACATAAGGCAATTTCAGAAATCTATGTATACAACATTCATATTGTTTTCAAAATAATAATTAAGAACATATTTATACAAACTTATTACTAACAGTGATTTAGGCCTTGCGATGATTCCCCGTGCAAGCAACCTACGCAATACATCACACATACAAATCTGAAAAACAATACGTTCAATTTTGGGCTCTTATCTTTTTAATTAATCACGTTATTTCTCAATAAGTTTCTAATTATCTTTTAATTCTCTAGAGAGTCTAAATAAGGTTGAAAACACGTTCAGAAGGTTGGAAAGGTCAACAAAAGTCAATAGAATTTTCCTTGTTTTTCGCACGTGCGGAAGTCCCTGGCCGCACGTGTGGGCCACACGTGCAATTAAAACAGTGTTCAAGCCTCTGTTCTGCCCTGTGTTCTGCACGTGTCAGGCTCACAGCCGCATGTGCGGTTTTGGGTAAATTTGAGAAAATCGAAATTTGTTCAAAGTTTAAGTTTCCAAACTCATTTTTAAGACCAAATTCATGCAAAACTACCTCAAAAACATGATATACTTACATAATTAAGGTTTAATTCAAGCTCAATTGAATCAAACTTACTTTAATTTCAAATTCAAATCCCAAGCTTCCATGAATTCAAAGATTTCAACATTTAAGCTTCATATTCATGTAAATTCATCTCTTGCATGGTTGGATTTCACTCATAACTCTTTTGCATGTAAAACCCTAGAGCTCATTTCATGTATAATTCTCAACATTGAACCCAAATCAAGCAAATCCAAAGGATTAAGGTTCAATTTCTTGAATTAAGCTCAATTAAACTTACAACTCAAGACCCTAGCTCAATTAGGTGTTTAATCTTCATTTTAATCCTTGAATTCAAACAAATAATGAGTTAATTTCATGAGTTTTAGTTGAATTTCACATACCTTGAGTCAAAAACTTTCGATTTCAAGGTTGTGAGGCCGATCTCCAGGGGTATGATTGCCTGAGTTCGAAAGCATAAAGCAAACGGCGTTTCCCCAGTGGATCGCCTCGACGTAGTTCGATGAGCCCACAATACACTCGGCAATTCTTCGACCCATTTGCCTTTAGCTTTCTCTAGCCTCTTCTTGATGCCGTCCAGGATGGATTTGTTAGAGGCTTTAGCCTAACCATTGCTTTGTGGATAAGCTGGCATGGAAAAGTAAGGCTGGATACCATACTTGCTGCACAACTCTCGGTAGATGCCACAGTCAAACTGGGTGCCGTTGTTTGAGATAAGTGCTCTTGGGATGCCGAATCGTGTTATGATATTTCTTTAAACAAAACGCTTCACGTCGGTATCTCGGATGTGCGTTAGTGCCTCCACTTCTACCCATTTTGTAAAATAATCTATCGCGACAATCAAGAACCGCTTGTTACCCAGGGTATGAGGCAGTGGTCCGACGATGTCAAGTCCCCATTGGGCGAACGACCAAGGATTGGTTATGGAGCTTAGCTTTTCAGCAGGAAGGTGGGTCAAAGGAGAGAACCTCTGGCACTGTTCACACTTTTTCACGTAACATTCGGCGTTGGCTCTCATTGTCGGCCAGTAATACCCCTGAGTCACGACTTGATGAGTCAAAGAGCGCCCGCCAAAATGGGCGCCACAGCTGCCTTCTTGTATTTCAGTCAGAAGCTCTTCGACTTTGTCCGGATGCACACATTCCAAATATGGACCAGAAAGGGATTTTTTATAAAGCTTTCCTTGCGGATCCAAGTAGTATCGCAGGGCTTTGTTTCGCAGCTTGTGCGCTTCTTTCTTGTCCTCTGGGAGCTGTTCGAAAGACAGGAATGCAGCAATGGGATCCATTCAACTCGGTCCAGCTTCTATGACATTGACCTGGACTTCCTCCGAAGGGCCAATGCTCGGCTCCGGGATGAAACTTACTTCGATGGTCCGTTTAATCTCTGAGTTAATGGCAGAGGCTAGGCAAGCCAAGGCATCTACATGTGTGTTCTGATCACGTGTTATCTAATTTAATTCATGATGGTCAAATTTTGCCAGCAAGGAGTTAGCCGTTTTCATGTAAGCCGCCATACGGTCGTTTTTCGCCGTGTACTCCCCCTTCAGCTGATTGATCACTAGTTTTGAATCGTAAAATACAGTCAGACGCCGAGCACCCAAAAGATGTGCATTCTGCAAACTGGTTAGAAGGGCTTCGTATTCGGCTTCGTTATTTGATGCTTCAAAGCCGAGCTTGACGACCTGCTCAATTATTGCGCCATCAGGAGCCATGATTACTACTCCGACTTTGCTACCTCATTGATTGGATGATCCGTCACAGTACAACTACCAAATGTTGCCAACATAAATTCTTTAGTTCGGCTTCGGTCGAATTTCATCAGATTTGAAGTCGGCAAGCCCCCTAGTGAATTCGGCGACAAAGTTGGCCAACACCTGTCCCTTGATTGAGGTTCTCGGTAAAAACTGAATATCGTACTGGCCGAGTTCAAGAGCCCACTTTGAAACATGTCCTGATGCTTCTGCATTACGTAGTACTGATCGGAGGGGATAGTCTGTTAGCACCCTAATGCTATGCCCTTGGAAGTAATGCATCAGTTTTCTTGCCGCCATGACTAGGGCCAGGATGAGTTTTTCCAGTAAAAGGTAGCGTGTTTCGGTGTCAACCATTGCCTTGCTCACATAATACACTGGCCGCTGCTCCCCTAGCTCTTCCTTTATAAGTATGGCATTGACGGCCCAGTCGGAAACTGCCAGATACAAAATGAGCAGGTCTCCTGCCGAAGGTGTTGTCAAGAGGGGCACTGATCGGAGGTATGCCTTAAGGCCGTTGAAAGCAGCTTCGCAGTCGGCGGACCATTCAAAAGCCTTGCCCTGCCGTAGTGTATGAAAGAATTGTCAGCAGCGGTCCGTTGAACGACTGATGAACCTGTTGAGTGCGACGGCCATCCTCATTAATTTCTGAACTTCCTTGATCGATCGAGGGGAGCCGAGTTATAGGATTGCTGTGATTTGCCTTGGGTTCGCTTCGATTCCTTGGTGGTTGACAATGTAACCCAAGAATTTGCCAGAGACGATCCCAAACGCACATTTGGAAGTGTTCAGCTTCATTCTATATTTACGTAGAATGCTGAATGTCTCTTCCAGGTCGACTATATGGTTCTGCTCTTCCTTGGACTTGACCACCATATCGTCAATGTACACTTCCATAGTGTGGCCGAGTTGCTCCTTGAACATGGCAGTGACCAGTCTTTGGTAAGTTTCCCCTGCATTCTTCAACCCAAAAAGCATAACCTTTTAGCAGTAGGTTCCTCTTGAGGTGAGGAATGCAGTTTTCTCTTGGTCCTCCGGATGCATGGCGATTTGATGGTAGCCTCTGTAAACATCGAGGAAGCTCATACGCTGATAGCGTGCCGTCGCATCTACAAGTTGGTCAATTCTAGGTAGGGAAAAGCAATCCTTGGGGCAGGCTTTGTTCAGGTCCATGATATCAACGCACAAGTGCCAAGTTCCATTTTTCTTCTTCACAACCACAGTATTTGAGAGCCAAGTAGGGTAGGTCACTTCCCTGATTGCCTCAGCATCAAGCAGCCTGTCAACCTCCTCGATAACGGCTGTAGTGTGCTCTGCGGCTGACCACCGACTTTTTTGAATGATCGGCTTACATTTAAGGTCAACATTTAGACGGTGCTGTGAAACGGACGAATCTATACTCGGCATCTCCTATGGAGTCCACGCAAAGACATCAAGGTTGCTGAGAAGGAAAGAAATTAGATGTTGTCTGTCGGCTTGATTCAGGGAGGCGCCGACCATGAAGAACCTCTCTGGGCTTCCGTTGATTTCAACTCGATCTAGGGCTTCCGTGGCCTTTTCACTTGGGAGCCGCCCAACATCGTCGAGGCTCTCCTGATCCAGGACCTTAATGGAATTCACTTGCAACTCTTTTGGCGTCTTTCCAGCAAGGAGATAACTTGCTTGTGCCGATTTCTGGGAGCCACGGATTTGCTCAATGCCGCGTTCTGTCGGGAAGCGTAGCAGCTAATGATAGGTACTCGACACGGCCTATATGGTGTGCAACTAGTTCGCCCAATGATGAGGTTATACGGCGACGGCAACTTAACGACCAAGAATTCCACTTCCACTGTTTGAGAGCCTGCTCGAACGGGTAGTGTGATTTTGCCCAATGGGTATTCTGGATTGGCGTTGAAGCCAAATAGTGGACAGGGTGCCGGAGAGAGATCCAATTCGGGGAAGCCAAGTTTGGTGAATGTCTTGTAGTACACAACTTCCGATGTGCTCCCCGGATCAATGAGTTCGCGCTCAACTGTGAAGCGGTTTACGCGCAATTCAATTACCAAGGGATCGATGTGGGGAAGTGTCACTCTGGCCAAACCTGAATCATCGAAAGCAATGCTCGCAGCTTCATGGGGCCATTTAGCCAGAGTGAGTTGATTTTGAGGGTCATGATTTGACTGAATCGTATGCACAACGGAAGACATTGGCAGGCTGTATATCATGTGGATCACGCTGAGTGGAGGGAAGTCTTGTCTTAAAGTTATCGTTTTGGTTGAGTTGCCTTTTCGGACGTACTGTTGTAACCGACCATCCTGTACCAACTCCTCCAAGTGATCCTTTAATGCATAACAACTCTCAGTATCATGGCCATAATCCTTGTGATACTCACACCGTCTATCCCGTCTTCTCGTGTCCGGAGGTCCCACCATTTTGGATGGCCATTTGAAGAATGGAAGGTGTTGGACTTTGGGCATTACTGCGCTGATCGGCTCTGTTAACTCCGTATATTTCTTGTCGGCGCGCCTCGTGCGCCTACTGTCAACTTGCAGTTGTTCATTTGCTCGGCTAGAGCATTGGTTGCTCGATCGGCGAGAGTCCCGTCTTTTGTCTCGTTTGGCCCGATGCCGTGGTTCAGGGCTCTGAAGTGGTACATAATTTATCGGTTGAGCAATTTCAGAAGGAGCTGTCTTGTTGGCCGTGTTTTCGGCTTTAACCCGCAAGGCGTCATCTTCCACTTTACAGTATTCTTCAACTTTCTTCATCAATGACCAGACTGTTTGGGGGGTCTTCTAGTCAAAGAACTGCGAAGAGCGCTGTCAGGATGCAAACCCATTTTGAAGGCGGTGACGGCCATGGAGTCGTTGCAAGCGTCATCAACAAGATTAAAGCACTCCCAATAACGCGCTGAATACGCTCTTAATGTTTCTCTTGGCTAGATCTGCATTGCCCAGAGAGAGTCGGCTTGTTTTGGTTGGACCTCGTTGGTGATGAATCTGGCCCTGAAGGATTTCTGTTACTGATGGAAGCTTTTGATCGAAGCCGACTCCAGTTTATAGTACCACCTGATAGCATGGTCCCAAACTACTAGGAAATATTTGGCACATGAGGGCCTTGTCATCTGCATGCAATGTCATGGCTTGATTGTAGTGACGGATGTGATCGGTAGGGTCTGATTTGCCATCGTAGAGAGTGAACGACGGAGTTTTGAACTTTTTGGGCAGAACTGCCCTGGCGATCCATCGCACAAAGGAATCATGCTGGTCTTCTTCATCTGTACTATTTCTTCTACGCTTATGCCTTATACATGGACTCTCTTCAGAGGAACTGGAAGTTTCGGGTCGTCCCTTCTTCTTGGGCTCCGGGGATAATGAGTCAGAGTCGCTATCAGTGTCTTGTTGTTGGGCTCGAGGTCGTCGACCACCTGCCTTCAGAGGTTGTTCCGGATCTTGGCGTACAGCTTGTTTGGACTTCGCTACTTCCATGGCCAAATCCTGGTGGAGACGTTCGTTCTTAGCGATTATGTTCTCCAACCTCTATTCATTTTGCTTTGCTTGTTCCATGATTGCTTGCATTGCCTCATGCTCTGAAGTCGAGGGTGAGGCAAAGTTCAAAGCGCGTTTTGCAGGGATAGTCTCCAGTCCAAGCATGTTTGTTGGAGTGAGGTCGTCTCTCTGTGTGGTTTCATCAGTGACTATCGGAGGGTCTTCCGTTACGCCTGCCATGGATGTATTTGAGTATTTCCACAGACGGTGCCAATTGTGGAGAAATGGTTTGGAAATACTCTTCAGATCTTGGGGAACGCTCGTGATTCTCAGTTAGCCACCTGAAAAATAATTAACACTCCGATTGGGGGTGCCGAAATTAGCACTCCAACAGATAAGTCTATGTATGCTCTCTTGATTGCTTGTATCTTAAGTTAAACATGCTAGTTCTCACATACCTTTTCTCTGACTGAAGATCCTGTATTTATAGTATTCTCTTAGGCCTTAGGGCCTGGCCCATCCCTGATACTATGCAGGTACTTCTACTCAGCCTTTCTTCTATTGCTTCGAATGCTGACTATTTTACTCGGCTCTTCAATTGACAAGGATCAATGCCGAATAGAGGCTATGTTCTGGACCGGACTGGTCCATTCTTCTTTATTGATCCAATGAAATTCGACTCCCACATTAATAATGAAATAATGAAAACTGCATGGGAGAAGGCAGCACAAAAATCTCACAAAATTAATTTTCATCACTATATTTATCCAAGGTAATAACTTGATATTCTTTCTATTAGTTATTAAAAATAGTTTGCATTAGATCATTGTTATGGCTTTTTACTTTTTATTTTTTTATAAGTCTATCATTTATTATAGTATTTCTTCAATCCCATCTCTAAATTCTCTTTTTGAAATTTTTGTTTTTTCAACAATAAAGTTTAGAATCAATTTCTTATCAAATTTGTTTTCTTGAAGGATCGAGACAAGTAAAACTTTTATATGATATATGAAATTAATGAATATAATACAAAGATGATAGGGAAGTACTATATATTTGTCAATATCTATATGTTATTATTAGTTGATTTTCTAGATTATACTATCAATTTAGAGCTCATATAATTGAATTCAATGTCCATGACTTTATTTATATTCAACCATTTTTTCATTGAGTAACCTATATATATATATATATATATATATATTTGGTATATAATGATTAAAACTATCATGTAATATTTCTTTAAAATTTGAATAATTTTTCACCATTTTTTTTATAAATAAAATACATTAAAACTATTTTCTTATATAATTTTTATAATCCTACGAAATTCTTATCTTGATTAAGTTTCTTTTAAAATGATATAGGAACAATGAAAGTATTATTCAAATTATAGAGAAGGATTTATACTTTGATATAATATGCTTGTGTCATTAATAGAGGAAATCAAAGATAGAGAATTACTGACATAATCAATTAATGATTTGTTTGAGAAGTTCTTTTTATGAGCAAGGTAACAAACTTAGATCAATTTTTTTTAAAAAAAAACTTATAAACTACAATTAAAAGTTGATAGTTATTCATAATTTGATCTCACAATAATAATATACGCCATTGATTTAAAAGTCCAAGTAAATTTATGATAATTTTTCTGAGTTTATAGAATTTCTCTCTTTTAATGTTTTGTTTAGTTTGATATAAGTTATTTATGTTATCAAGTGATTGTAATACTATTATTCTCAACAATTTTTATAATTAATAATTTTTTTTATGTATATCAAAATTATTATGAAATTTTGTGGGTTAATTATCTATTAAGACATAATTTAAGATTAAGATGATTTATTTATCACACAAAATATATAGTCTATTTTTCCATGCATCGCATGGGTTACCGCTAGTTATATTATATAAGGAAAATAAGATTTTTAGTGAGAAAGCTTGTGAGAGCTTCAAAGTCTCATTCCACAATTGTTAATTTTTGTAATTTTAAAATATTTAAAAATAATTCTATTGACTAATAAAGTAATTATAGATTTAAAAAAAAAACCCATCTAAAATTTTTAATTACAAGTTCCTAAAATCTCTCCCCCCAATACACTACAACAAAAACACATTTTAGTGACACCATACTAGTGGCATGTTCTTAAAAAATGTCACAAAAAGAATATTTGGTGGCATTTTTTAGAAAAATGTCATAGAGTCACAAACATACAAGGCTCTAGTGGCATTTCAATTAAAAAAAGTGTCACTTCACTACAACAAAAATGTCACTACAACAAATTTACACTTTAGTGACACTACACTAGTGGCATGTTTTTAGAAAAAGTCACAAAAATAAAAATTGGCATTAAATGTTTTAGAAAAATGCTACAAAACCACAAACATATAAGACTCTAGTGGCATTTCAATAAAGAAATGTCATATCAATTTTATGACATTTTATAAAATAATGACACAAAAAATTATGTTCGTGACATTTACCAACAGATGCCACTAAACTTTAGTCGTAATGGCATTTTTTAAAAAATATCAAGACACTAGGTAGGTGCAAATTACTTTTTATGGCACTTAGGTGAAAAGTGTCATAAACAAATATTTTATAGCATTTTGAGAAATGCCACTAAGCCAAAAACTTTCCAAGCTTATAATGGCATTTTTGAAAAAACAAAAAATGCCAATATATTTTCTAAAATTTTAAAATGTAGTAAATGATTAAAAATAAATAAATTAAACTCAACATATACTACAGGAAAAAGCACATTCGGCGACTAAATTTCCTAACCAAAAAAAATTTGGTCGCTGAAAGTATAGCTTTCAGCGACCAAAACAGCATTAGTTGCCCAAAGTAAAGCATTTTGGCGACTAAACAAATTTTTTTTTTTTTTTGATAACTTAGGTATCCCCAACCCGCTGATTTTAAGGGAAGGCAGGACTAATCCTGAGGGCCCTGAAGTTAATGACCGGGCAAACCTCCAGTGGCCCCCAAGGGGTGACTCGAACTCGAGACCTGTGGATTTTATCCTCCAGACTTTACTATTCGGCCACTTGCCTTGGGGTTGGCAACTAAACAATTTTAGTAGCCAAAAGTCTACAATTTACGACTAAAACTAAGTTTGGTCGCTGATTATATAGGTTTTAGTGACTAAAAAATTTTTAGTAGCCCAAAGTAAAACTTTTTGATGACTAAAAAAATTTAGTAGCCAAAAGTATACAATTGGCGACTACAAATAAGTTTGGTCGCTGATTATATGGGTTTTACCGAATTTTAGTAGTCAAAAGTAAAGCTTTTTGGTGCCAAAAAAATTTTTAATAGCCAAAAGTCTACAATTGGTGACTAAAAAATAAGTTTAGTCGCCAAAAATGGTCATTTTTAGCGCGGGAGAACTAAAATCCTAAGGTGGGAATTAAATTTTTTGGCGACCAAAATTTTGGTAGCTGAAAGTGCATCTTCGGCGACCAAATCCGATTTTGGTCAGCAAAAGTTAAGTTTTTTAGCAACTAAAAAATAATTAGTAGCCAAAAGTATAGAATTGGCGACTAAAAAATATTTTTAGTCGCCAAAAGTGGTTCTTTTTTTATTTTGCTAGTAAATAATTTATTTTACATAAATTATGTTTAATAAAATAATTATGTTTATACATAGACTTTTATATTAATATGGATGTATGCACTATATAAATAATATATGTTGCATATATAATTATGTGGTGCTATAGAGATGTAGTGGGAAGAGTGTGGTGTATAAGGTATATGGTGCGAGAGGTTGGCGGTTCGAGTCTCCGCAAGAGCGGATCAAATTGTTCTACAACGAATTATCGTCACGAATGACACTTGATAGCGTCACGAATAGCGCCTACCATGACATTAAAGTGTCACTGAAAGGTTTTAGTTTTGATGGTGTAATGACACTTATAAGTGTCACTAACTCTTTTTTTAATGACGCTTGATAGTGCCACAAATAATATCTACCATGATATCTAAATGTCATTGAAAGTTTTTAGCCATGATGATGTATTGGCACTTACAAGTATCTACCGTGGCACTAGTATCTACTCTGACACGGATACAAATGGCACTTGTTCAAAATGCTACAAGACTAAAAAATGTCATTAAACCAATAGTTTTGTGGCGCTTTCAAATGTCACTAAACTAAGAAAATGTTGTAGTGATATTTCTTTCTTTCCTAAATCTCATCTCATAATAAAGTAACTATACATTAAAAAAAAAAAAATATTATACATTAAGAGAACATAAACCACAATTGCTAATTTTTGCAATTTTAAAAATATTTAAAAATAGTACTATTGGCTAACAAAATAACTATATATTAAAAAAAAAAAAACTAAATTTTCTAATTTTTGTAATTTTAAAAATATTTAAAAATAATAATATTGGCCAACAAAGTAACTATAGATTTTTTTTAAAAAAAAAATTGAATTACAAGTTCTTAAAATCTCTCCCCTAATATTTATCTATTTCTTAAATCTCATAATCTATCTGTCTATGCTATATATTATACTAAAGTGACTTTTCATCTTAGAAGTCCTAAGTGTTTCAATTTTTAATTTTTATTAAAGAAATTAAAACATCTATTGGGTATTCTAAGTACATAAATATTAATCTTCAAAATTATTTAATGCAAATATATTGCCTGTAAAAAAAAAAAGAAAGAAAGAAAGAAAAAAAATACACAATTCTCAACCCCCTCTCCCTCTCAAAATAAATCAAGCCTTTATTTAAAAAGAATATAAATCTCATACAATCTGTTCTCTTTTAAAATAAATTTAATGAAAAGGAAACTTTCTCACATTCCATAAAAATATATACTATTAATATCTTTCACAATTAGTCTGATCTATATAAACTTAAAATTAAGCCTAACATAAAATAAAAATTGAACCTTATATCTAGAGTCTCTCTCTATTCCATAATTAAACACAATTTTATTCCCAAATGAATTCAAGCTTATCTATACTATATATATATATATATTTAAGAATCTCATAATTTATTATTTTTTATAATGATTTCATGATTTATAATTTGGAAAAGGAAATATAAAAGAATTATTCTTGTTCACTTTTTCTCTAACCAATTCTTTCTTCTATCCAAAAATCCTAACCGTCATACATTATATTTTTTTCAAGTCGTTCATGTCTTTCTCACCCTATAAATATTACATTTATGGAACGATTAAATTCATTGTTTTTTAACTTTATTTTTATGAGACAATTTTGAAATTAGTTTATATTTAATCTATTATATTTTTTAAACATACTCTTTTATCTTTTAGGTACACTATTTTTTCTTCTTCTTTTTATTTTTATTTTATCTATGACCATTTTTTTGTTTTTGTATTTCATATTATATGTGTCATTTCTCCCTCATCTCTACCAACGATTATCTGTTTTTTATTTATAACTATTTTTGTTGCTTAATATTGTTTTACTAGAATATTTATACTAAAATGGCATGATAGGATCATTTGTATAATTAAAAACATGTCACTCATTATAAAGTGATAGATCAAAATTTAAAAAAAAAATCCATTATTAATAAGTTTTTTGTGTTGATTTTATGTTTGTATATAATTACTTTTTTTAAAAAAAATTTACTTTTAATACATTTTTTGATATCATGATATGTGTTAATTGACAGTTCGTGTAGAGCATTACTTCAAAAGCATATAATAATTTTTCAAAACTATAAAAAGAAAATAATAATTTTAATAATTTTTTTCAAAACTATTAAAGGTGTTAGTCAATTATTTAATTATTTATCTTTAATATGTGCGGCTCCTCTTTTCTTTTATGGTACTTCTCTCTCTACTCCACTGTGAGTTCATATGTATTTAGAAAAAAATCATATGTAATTTAAAATTTTGAATCCTTTTATATAGGAAGCTAAAAAGTAAATTTTGGAATTTAAAATATAGCTATACAAAACCATATCTTTTTAAATATAGCTATATTTATAATTAATTTTAATTTATCTATTACCTATATTTATTTATATTATTATATAAATAAAATTTTTGTACGATAATTGAAATTCAAAATCTTAATCTATTTTTTTTTTCAAAATTTAAAATTGTTAAAATGCATATGTTGCAATATCATTAATTTCTTCCTATTATAAATTTTATTTTAAATCTTATAAGATTTGTGCAATGACTACTATTCAATTTTAGTAAAAAAAATCCAATATATTCCTTCCAAAAGTTAATATAGCTAGTCTACAAAATCATTTTTTAAAACTCAAAATGTTTAATATTTTTATTTATTTTTATTTTTGTTAAATAAGCATGTTAATATCCAAATAAAATTATACTTATTAATAAATATGACATTAGTTTTAATTGTAATCACATCTTTTTAAAGTCTTTATTCATTTTTAACTTTTTTTTGAAATTTTAAATTACATGTTACGATGATTCTTTCTTACTCATTAAGTCTTTAAAATTTCTTTAATTATTTCCCTTTCAAAAACCAGTATAACAATTTTTTAAAATTCATATATTTTTACTTTAAAATAGTGAAGTATTATAACTATGTCATTTTTTTTTATAAGCATAATTTTAATTGTTAATTGTCAATACAACAATTTTAATCTATTTATACTATATATTATAGTAAAAGAACATTTAAAACAAAACTCTTAAACTTATATATAAAATTTTATTTACGAGATACAAAATATAAAAAAATTAAATATAATTATTGCATTTTTAATAAATAATATATTATTTTATCTCGTGCCTAGCATGGGTGACATGCTAGTTATATATTATAGCAAATGGTGTTTTCAATGAAAAGAGCTATGAGAACTCCAAAACTCAATTTTAAATTTCTTATTTTTAAACAATTTAAAATTCTTCTATTGGTCAACTATCATTTATTTATTAAAATAAAATTTCAATTATTTTCAAAAATAAAGTATATATAATATTATTTTATACAAAATATGGAAAACATTCACCTAAATAGAAAAATGAAGATCAAGCCAAAATTCTAATAAATGTTTAATTTTTATGCATAATACGTGTTTCCTTCCAAAATAAATTGCATGTAACTTTTCAATATAAACAATTTATACAAATCTCTTTTTCTCACAAAAAATTTAATGGCCCACTCTTTCCCCCTTTCCTTCTCTCTACATAAATCATTGGTCCAAATATAAAGAATTTCAAAAAAAAATATTTTGCTAATATATTTTTTTTAAAGTTCTACCCATTTATATTATTTGAAAGAAAAAAAAAAAAGTTATACCAAAAATGACATTTTAGGGTTGAGATTGGAAAAAACTTTTAAGGCCTAAGTTGGGCGGAGCCTGGGATTCGGCATGAGAGATTTTTGTATTTCTTAACTTAAGCATGACTTAAACTTGGCTCAATTTTATACCAAAAAGGATTTAAAATTTTAATTATTTTAAAATAAAACAACTATAGTTTCACTTAGCCTATGAACAATAGTATAGTACAAAATTTTATCTAAACAACATTTGTCAAAATTTAAGAAAATAATCAATTTTTATTTTTAAAATATGAGGGTGATTAAACTTAGAAAATCTTGATAAAACTAGAAATGAACGTATTAAATGAATATTACTTAAAATGATTGATATTGAATTAATTTTTAATATTAAAAATATTAAAATAAAAATGTTCACCTAAGATTGAATAAGAAAATTTCATTCGTACAAGTACTGAAATATTATACAATTAATAATAAGACATAAATAAACTAAAAATTCAAATCATTTTTAGGTAAAATTTTAAATTATAAGGGATAGTTATGTATGTATTAGCAGATGCACTCAACAGACAATTCACTTAAACCAATTGTAAAGGTTGGCACATGTAACGTGTGTGCAATTTAAATAAGTACAAAAAAAAAAAAAACAAAATTCTTGTGTGCTACTCAAGTATTAAGAGTGTTCTTCATCAGAGTCTTGGGAAATATTTTCAAAGTACCACATGTCTGTACTCTGTAACCAATCATTATTCAATATGCATCCTCATGTTCCTCAATCACCCAACACAATACCCCACCTACCCACATTTTTCACCAATCATAATATTATGAAATATCACGTGTTCATATTTCAAAATTACTAAATAATTATTCTTGAGTCTCACTATCTTCTCTATTCTTTTTTTCTTTTTTCTTTTTAATTAAAAAATCCATTTGGCGTACAGAGAAGCCAAAATTTCAAGACACCACTATGGGTGTTTACATTATATATAGAGTAGATAACCTTTAATAGAACTAATAATTTTAAAGCATTGACAATTCAAAAATCATTGAACATAAACCAATATAACTTTTAGTAGGACTAATTGAAAAAATCATAATTTTAAAATATTGATAGTAAAATTTTAATATTTTGAATTGAAAATTTCTACTTTTTTTTTTTTTTTTTGAGGTTTTCCTTTAACAATCAACTTTGTAGTTAATTCAAAATTAATGTATAATTTTTATTTTATTGAAATATATATACAACTTAAAATAATAAAATAAAGGATGAAACACCAATAAATTTCAAATAATGATTTTACGAACTTTTTTTTTTTTTTTTTTTAAAGACTCAAAGGTCTCATTCTAATGTGAATTACATAAAGAGTCAAGTATAAGCGTACGTGTGTTATGTGTTAAGGGATAAATATAGATTTTCTCATAATTTTGAAATTACTAATCATAACATTTTAAAAAAAAGCTCATTAGTGTACTTTTTCTAAATATAACACTCCAATGTAACATACTAAAAAATTTCTTAGTGTACTTTTCTCAAATGTAACAATGTAACATTCTAAAAAACTCTTTGGTGTACTTTTCTCAAATATGACACTCCAATCAATGTAACACACAAAAACTCTTTAGTGTACTTTTTCCAAACGTAACACTTTAATATAACACACTAAAAAACTCATTTGTATATTTTTCTCAAACGTAACAACGTAACATTTCAACAAAACTCCTTAGTGTATATTTTTTCCAAACGTAACACTTCAATCAATATAACACATAAAAACTCCTTAGTATATATTTTCTAAAATCCTTAGTATACTTTTTCCAAACGTAATATTCTAATCAATGTAATACACTAAAAAACTCATTAGTGTGCTTTTTTCAAATATAATAACGTAACATTCCAAAAATAACTCCTTAATATATTTTTTCCAAACATAATACTCTAATCAATGTAACAAAAAAAAACTCCTTAGTGTATTTTTCCAAACGTAATATTCTAATATAGTACTCCAATGTAATACCAAAAAACCACACTTATAGAAAAGGGTTGTGCTTTAGACCCCCAGTGACGTGGCGCACTAGGGTTGGCCGAAAATCCAAAAAAAAAAAAAAAGGTTTTTTTTGGGCCAATGGGAGCCGACCCCAGCACCCCCAGCTGGGGGTCTACAGCATTTTTGTATAGAAAATATAAATTTTAAAGCTCGACAACCAATACTTCAGCCACCAATCCTCCAAAAAAGAATCTTCCACACCTCAACTTTGCATTCTCATCCCAAAAACGAATTAGGAAAATGGAAAAAATGGATCATAAAATGACATTCACTTAAACTCAAATGGCACCAAATCAAATAAATACAATTTTTCAAACAAAAAGGACTAATTGGTTCACAAGAAAACTCTTAAGACTAAATGGACCAACATACTCCCATAAAGGATTTATGGGTAGCTAGATTTTTCTAAAATAAATTAATTTTATTTTGTAAAAATATTTGTATTTAACGGGTTGATTGCTAGTATTAACAATACAAATAAAATTAATATTTTTAAATAATGAATTCATATAGACTGACAGTTCATTGCTTAATTTGTCAAGCAAATACCCTTTCTATATTATTTCTGAATTTATGTAGGCAAAGTAAATCAACACACAAATGAAACCCATTTAGAGATTTCAGTCAAATAAAATATAAATTTCATGTTCAAACAAAAATATAAATTTCAAGTTCAAACAACTTAAAATAATACTAATCTTGTCATGACCCAAACCCGTCACTAAAAGTTTGGTTCATAACCGGTCAGTAATCACATGATTATCTACAGCCTCATATGGAAACAAATGCTTTTCATAATGGGGCCTTAAGCGGAAGCAAATATTATAAATAATGTCCATTGAGCAGTGTTTTAATGATCATGATAAACTTTCATATACATATCATGATTTCCAAACACAAACTTATATACATAGGAGTCATCAATATTAAGTTTACGTATTCACAAACCCATTTATCAAAAACCAAATAGAAAACTTAACATAAAACATAACACAAAAAAGACAGAAGCTCCATCTTGGAGGCTTGGCATGACAGGTCCACATAGACAATTCCTACGGCTGACTTTAAGTCTAATCACCCTACTGATCACCTATATACATATAAAATAGGGAGTGAGCAATACTGAATGAGTAATAACAATACAAATGATTAATAAATATCAAAGAAAGTACTTAACATAAAACGATAAGTTTTCGGAAGTAAAAACGAAACATAGTTTTCTTCATAGTCAAATTTGACAATCGGTCTCAGGTCTAACATGTTACGGAACGACCTTAGGTCCAATTATACAAAACAGTCTCAAGCCCAAACATACAAAACGACCTCGGGTCCAATATCCAAAACGACCTTGGGCCCAAATATACAAAACAACCTTAGGTCTAATATGCAAAACGATCTCTGGCTCAAACATACAAAATGACCTCGGGTCCAACATACAAAACGGCCTCAGGCCCAGACATACAAAACAGCCTCGAGCCCACATATAACAAAACGGCCTCGGGCCCAACATAGCATAGAACAACATCAAGCCCAACATAGTACAGAACGGTCTTAGGCCCAACATAGTATAGAACGACCTTAGGCCCAACATATTACATCATACCATAAATGGAACAACCTCAGGTGTATATATCATTTATTTATCATTCATTCTTATAACATTCGTAAAGCATTCATCGGGAGTCATTCATATCATAACATAAGGCAATTTCAGAAATCTATGTATACAACATTCATATTGTTTTCAAAATAATAATTAAGAACATATTTATACAAACTTATTACTAACAGTGATTTAGGCCTTGCGATGATTCTCCGTGCAAGCAACCTACGCAATACATCACACATACAAATCCGATAAACAATACGTTCAATTTTGGGCTCTTGTCTTTTTAATTAATCACGTTATTTCTCAATAAGCTTCTAATTATCTTTTAATTCTCTAGAGAGTCTAAATAAGGTTGAAAACACGTTCAGAAGGTTGGAAAGGTCAACAAAAGTCAATAGAATTTTCCTTGTTTTTCGCACGTGCGGAAGTCCCTGGCCGCACGTGTGGGCCACACGTGTGGGCCGCACGTGCAATTAAAACAGTGTTCAAGCCTCTGTTCTACCCTGTGTTCTGCACGTGTGAGGCTCACAGCCGCATGGGCGGTTTTGGGTAAATTTGAGAAAATCGAAATTTGTTCAAAGTTTAAGTTTCCAAACTCATTTTTAAGGCCAAATTCATCCAAAACTACCTCAAAAACATGATATACTTACATAATTAAGGTTTAAGTCAAGCTCAATTGAATCAAACTTACTTTAATTTCAAATTCAAAGCCCAAGCTTCCATGAATTCAAAGGTTTCAACATTTAAGCTTTATATTCATGTAAATTCATCTCTTGTATGGTTGGATTTCACTCATAACTCTTTTGCATGCAAAACCCTAGAGCTCATTTCATGTATAATTCTCAACATTGAACTCAAATCAAGCAAATCCAAAGGATTAAGGTTCAATTTTTTGAATTAAGATCAATTAAACTTACAACTGAAGACCCTAGCTCAATTAGGTGTTTAATCTTCATTTTAATCCTTGAATTCAAACAAATAATGAGTTAATTTCATGAGTTTTAGTTGAATTTCACGTACCTTGAGTCAATTTCTTGAGTTCTACTTCAATTCCTTCAATTCCCCTATTTCTCTTCCAAATTCCCTAGCTTTTCTTCTCTTCCTCTCTTGAACTCTCTTCTTTTCTGTCTTTGTTTAGCTCCAGCTCATTTTGGTTGAGCCCCTAAGACTCTTAACTCAATTAATATATATATATATATATATATATAAGGGTCCTTAATTAACTTAACTTAGATTAGATTAATTATTGATTAGGCTTAAGGAAATTTAGTTTAATTGATTTAAATCTAATTAATTTACTTTGAATCAAATTTTTATCAAACTTCTCATTAGTCTCTAAAAATTATACTAATCACAAATATTAAATTAATTTTGGTTTTTGGTGCCTCTAAGGCTTCCAATTTTCAGTCAAAAGTCATAATTTCAACAAGTTTGCCTACGAACAACAGATATAAATTCAAAATCATATAAATCACACAATTAAACATGCAATTTCACACCAAACACATATTCACAAGTCTAATTAAAGAATTAAAGCATATTACGGAGTAGGGATATCACAGTCTTCCCCCTTTTAGGAAGTTTGGTTCTCTAAGCTTGTGTTACCCGTATGTAAAACAAATCATATATCTCACTACAGAAGGTGCTGGCAACTAATCTAGCGCGGTAACAATATACACATGCCCTGAAGGCCTCTGATCCACCTGCTTACCCCTTAGAACATAGTACACGGATTGAGCCGAAGTGACTCTTGATTAGCCCTCGAGGCCTGTGCTGGCTGATGGCTCTATGTCTGCCTCGAAATCAAACGCACCAGATGTGCCACAAGACTAAGGGAAAAACCTCCTCAAGTGCCCTGATTGTCCGCACTAATAACAGGTAGGCGACTAATCTCTCCCCTAACTTTGGCTTTGAGGATGAGCTGAAGACGGTGTAGACTATTGCCCTTCTCCTCTTTATGAACAAACTGAAGACTTGTGGCCTAACTGACCACACTTAAAGCAAGTAAAATCACCCTAGTTACCTCTCCCAAACATGAGCATGGTACAGGAAAGGTGGATCTAAATTGAGTGGCCTGGGACTACTATAGAGTGGAACCTCTTTGCTATTTGTTGTCCCTTGTGTCCTCTTAAATATATTGGGGCCCATACATGGAGCCCCTCATCCGTTTCTCCTCTACTTGGATAACGGTCTCTAAGTGGACCATCGACTCCATAAGATGGCTGTAATCCCTAATCATAGACTTGACCACCTTGAAAAGGAGCCCGATCTTCAACCTCTTTTTGAACTCGATGCAACGGCGTTCTTCCATCGCTACAAGTTCTGGTGTAAACCTCGATAAACTAGTGAAAGCTGCCTCAAACTCAGTTACCGGTGTGCTCAACTGCTTGAGTTTAAAAAACTGCTCCATCAACTTCTCCCTAGTAGTGGGTGGAAAAAACTTGTCCTGGAAAGTATTAACAAAAGCCTCCCAAGTCACCCCAATACGCCCTTGTGTAAACTTCCACCACTGACCTGTATCTCCCTTCAGTTAGAAAGACGCCAAGGAAACCCTCAAACCATCGTCGTAGATGCCAAGCATCTCGAACGTCTTCACAATCTGTTTGTGTCACTCATCGGCCTTCAGTGGCTCTTTCGGATCCTTAATAAATTCGTCCGAATTCGATCAGAAGAACTCTGTCTTAAAAAATGTCGACACTATTTCTGCAACATGGGCTTGCACCTGACTCTCAGCCCTAAGAATGTCCATGCGTTCCCGTAATGCTTTGGCTATTTCGCTGGTTAAAGCATCCCATGGCTTACTTATCTATTGGCTCGGCCACATTGGCCTGACCAACTCCCTCCTTCGGTGCCGAAATTTCATCCGGTATCGGCATCTCCTGCTACCTAGGCATGCCACGCTTACCACCACTACATCTGTGTTTTGACATTCTAATAAAGGTAACACAGTAGTTTAGCACATTTAGAAATGTGCTGAGGCTAAATCACTCACATCCTAATACAGTGGACAACAAGTAATCATTCCACATAAGCACCGAATCACATCAGATAGGCAGGGAACATAATTTCCATGCAGACGCCCTAGCCGCCCTTGCTTCAGCAGTGGAAAAGATAGAGACCAAAACCATTACAATTGAGTTCTTGCCTCAGTCTAATATCTCTCTAGAAGAAGAGCAAGACATACAGTCAATCTTATGCACTAGTTATGGCCCAAGCTGGATGGATCCAATCATTATGCACATCAGGGAGAGAGTACTCTCAGAAAATAAGAATGAAGCCAATAAAGTCAAGTGAAGAGCGCCCAGATTCTGGATCTCAAAAAAAGAAGTCTTGTACAGAAAATCCTTCATAGGTCCATACTTTTCTGCGTGCACCAAGCCCTTGTTGATAACATCCTATATTAGTTTCATGAAGGAATTTGTGGAATGCATACTGGGGGGTGGTCGTTAGTAGAACGTGCAATCACTCATGGCTATTGGTGACCGTTTATGCAAAAGAATGGACATGCTTACGTCAAAAAATGTGACAAGTGCCAGTGTTTTTCCCCTTTAATCCACCAGCCAGTGGCAAATCTTCACCCATTAACCAGCCATTGGTCCTTTGCCCCGTGGGACATGGATTTGATTGGCCTACTTCCAAAGGGCAGAAGAGGTAAGAAATTTCTATTGGTAGTAATGGATTTTTTCACTAAGTGGGTGGAAGTTGAGCCGTTGATCACGATCAAAGATAAGGATATTAAGGACTTTGCTTGGCGCAACATCATAACCATGTTTGGCATCCTATATGCATTCATTTCTAATAATGGCACGCAATTCTGTTGCATCCTCTTCAAAAATTACTGCTAAAGATTGGAAATAAAAAACTTCTTCTCAACTCCCTATTATCCTCAAAGCAATGGTCAGGCAGAAGCCTCTAACAAGACTGTACTGGATGGAATGAAGAAGCGTTTAGAACGACTTAAAGAAAGGTGGGTTAATAAACTGTCCAATGTCCTCTAGGCTTATCATATTGTAATGCCATCAAAATAAAGGGAAAAATCCATCCCATGAGATTCAAGAACATAATAGAAAATGTAATGCCTTCATTCCTCAGAGTTTATATTACAAGAGATATTACATGCATTACACTTTCATAAACGTTCATTCTGAAACTACAACATGTAACACTAGTTGATAACAACAAAATAAATGTCCTATGGGCTTACATCTTTCCAAGATATCACTTGGTTACAACAAAAAGAGTCATAACCTCTATACATGTAAAGCCCTCAGCTTGAATAAACATTTAAGCATAAATATAACAAAAACAAAGCCTCCAACTCCTAAGTTCTACTAAGCTACGTCCTTGAAGGAGGCATATCACCTGTACCTGAAAATGGTTTCCCAAGTAGGGTGAGCCAAAGCCCAGTAGACATAAACTAACACAAAGTATGAGATTTAACTAAGATATAAATATCAGATAAAAGTCCAATACTCAAGGCCAACTTACATTCTCCCCTTTACCATTTATTACTGATAACCACATCTTAATTCATTTCCATTTATTCATTTCAAATCAATGCATAAGTGTAGTTCCTTATTCTATCTCGTTATATATCTCTTTTCTCTCAAGTAACTTCCTTACCCTTCGATGTTCTCATCACAAACATTGAACGTATTTTCATTGAATGGTTATGAACCCAAATTGTGATTCGTCCCGGTTCATATTGTTATCAAAAGCGATTCAGTAACATATAGCAAATCTCGAAGTCAACCTCATAACATGAAGCCACAAAACATATTAACCACAACGTACTACTTTCATCCATCATATTACTCAAATACTTTTATTTGGTTAACCGCATATCGTCTAATAATTCAGTTATTTCCAAATAACCCTTGTCTCCAAATAATCAAGGATTAATCACAAACGATATTTATGATCTTATTTAACTATAAATAAATCAAAATACTTCTCTATTGACATCACATATGAAGTCTTCCACCTAAATAACTATTTATACAACATGAATAACAAATTCAACTTTTCGATCCACCAATTCCTTTGCAATAATAACCTTGACATTCGTTCTTATATGAGTCACAAACTGCCAATAACACATTAAATAAGGTGGGGATTTACTCCATGGATTCCACAAGAAAATCTATTCATACACAACATTGCATCCCAGTGATCCATGTCCAAGGCACTAAGTCGTAGTCATAGTATTGCATTCCCAAATGATATAAGTCCTCCGGCCGATGAAGAAACACTTATTATGCATTAATGAACAAATTGGGTTCTAATCCCGTCAAGATATAGACATTCCACTTATATCTTGTTTAGGTCCTCGAAATAGTAGTCTTAGTGCATTGAAGTGTTCTCATTCTAATTATCTTCAACAACCTCAAATTAAGTTTCAACTATCCCTACAAATGAATTCTAAATTCTCCAATAGGTAATCAGTCAAATATAAGACAATGAATTTTAACTCAATACTTTTTGCATTTATTAAACATAGTCCTGTTGATCTCTCATACCACAGAATTCCCAAGCACATTCTTTGATTCCTTTGTTGGCTGGCAATTTCCAACTTCAAAAACAAATCACAACTTCAAAAACAAACCCAATCTACTAATTGAACACTCAAAACTTCAATTAAATTGTAAAAACGTAAGACATATAGTTAGAAGCTTCAACTTTAAAATCCATGAGGAATCCTTAGAAGCCATAGAAACCATATAAGAAAACAAGTGTTTTACTATGCAATTCAATGATTCATCACTGTCATCTAAGGTTTTTTAGAAGGCATCAGAAATATAAAGTGGATCTAGATACCAATTCCCAAGTCAACAAGGGTAACAACGAAACAATCAATCACATAATGTACATAACCCTCATATCCCCATAGTATCAATTATAGGGTATGCTAATACTGAGTTAGTTAATTACAAAACGAACTAAATTCATATACTTCTAGATAGTCAACGTTTTTAATCCTAAGTAGTGTTCATAATCAAAATAATTCACGATTAACAATTCTTATAGCATCAGGTTAAAACACGATAACACAGAACTAGCCATTTGGTAAACCAATCAATTATCAACCCTGCATATTTTAATTCATTTGTACCATGTACTTTCCCCATAGTCGAAGGTTGGTTCTTAATAGTGTTCATGTCTGTTGTTGGCAATCCACATGCGGTTCTTATCATAATATAACTTGGTCATTTGTTCGTAAACAATTCATAATTCTCCTGTAATGAAATCAAATTAAATAGAGGTTTTCATCAAATCAAATCAGATAAAGGTTCTATTAGATTAAATCAAATAAAGGTTTTATCTCATCATTCTCAAACAAGGTACAGTTGGTTCCGAGGGTTACAATCAATTCGTCTAGAGATTTCATCCAAAGTCTCACAATCGTTCTAAGTTTGTCTGTTCTCAAGATCATACATCATAATGGTTCATATCAAAGTGTCCCAAGTCCTACACAATATAGTTTTCTTCAAATAAGTTCATATCCAGATAGACAAATATACATTTGTTTATAACATAAAGTTCATTGGTAGTACATAATATACAATTTGTTATGCGAAAATTCCAAGTAGGTTAAACAAGCAAATAATCTAGTCACAAATTTGTGATTCTAAGAATCTAATCAAATAATCTAGTCAACGTTAAACAAGCAAGGTACATAATCACACATAACATAGAGTTCATTATATGGAGTGCCCAATCTAGTTACATAGTTGTAGAGTTATAGCCCCAACGGTCTAGATAGTGGGAATAAGTACTATAACAATCATCCCGAACAAAGGTATATATATATCCAGAGTCAATTAACATTCTGAGCGAAGGTGTATATGTATATAAGAGTCCCTAATCAATCAACACATGCATTCGTTCATGAATGATAAAGGTACCTGGGACAACAGTCCTAGTATTTTGAGTGTTTTTTGGGACAAGTGCAATTACTCTACCTTGGCTAGCAATTCCACTTGTTGTAACAGGTCTTGGTACAAAACCAAATAAGGTAGCGGGTCTATTCACATTTTGTTCAGTCTGGGGACAATTCCTTATCTTATGACCTATTTTGCCACATCTATAACAAGTCTCGAAAAGTCGATAACAAATCCCTTTGTGTTTTTTCCCACATTTTGAACAAACCGGTGTTGAATCATTTTTTTGATTGAATTTATCTTACGTAGATGCTTTGGATTTTCATTTCTTATTCTTCATGAATTTTTTGTTCACATCAGAGCTTTGTCTGTTTTTTTTTTTTTTTCATTTAAGAAATTAGTTCATGTTGGCCTCAAATATCAGGGTAGGATCTAACACTTTTTGCTATCTTAAGTCCTCTGCCATTTCTTCTACTATTCTTTCTAGTCTATCAAGTCAAGAGAAGATAGACTCCTCCAATTCGTCCGCCCTTGTTTTCACCATTTTGCAATATATATAAAACATACATCAATAACATAGTTGCACATGTAGGTTCATGTAAATCATATAACTTTCATGTTCATATGTTCATGTTCACATAAGTCGCACATTCAATAGCGACATCAAAATTACATATTAATTCACATAATTTTTTTTTTTGTTCATACTCATATCACATACTCACATAGGTTCTCACATAGGTTACTTCTCATGCTAAGATTAGAAACGTGCACATGGTTACATAATTTCCATGTTCATGCTCAAACAATAATTATACTTACCCATATATTCTCATATACTTCATATTCAATAAAAAGCTTAGGAAAGCACACTTGTATCTATATCTTTCATTCTCAAGTTCACATAAAGATCATGGATACACATCTTAACTCACACACTTTAACAAAAATGCAAATGTTCCTAACTCTTTTATAGACTCCTTATTGCTCAAATGGACCAGTGTATGAGTTATTAACTCGTGCTCAGATATCACTCTGTCATGACCCAAACCCGCCCCTAAAAGTTTGGTTCATAACTGGCCAGTAATCACATGATTACCTACGGCCTTATACAGAAAACAAATGTTTTTCATAATGGGGCCTTAAGCGGAAGCAAATATTACAAATAACGTCCATTAAACAGTGCTTAAATGATCAGGATAAACTCTCATATACATATCATGATTTCCAAATACAAACTTATATACGTAGGAGTTATCAACATTAAGTTTACGTATTCACAAAGCCATTTATCAAAAAGCAAATAAAAGACTTAACATAAAACATGAACACCAAAAAAAACATAACACCAAAAAGACAGAAGCTCCATCTTGGAGGCTTGGCATGACATGTCCACATAAACAATTCCTAAGGCTGACTCTAAGGCTGATCACCCTACTGATCACCTGCATACATATAACATAGGGAGTGAGCGATGCTCAATGAGTAATAACAATGCCAAGGATTAATAAATGGGTTTGAATTAAAATAAGTATTTAACATAAAACAATAAGTTTTTAGAAGTAAAAACAATCCATAGTTTTCTTCATATTCAAATTTGACAATTGGCCTTGGGTCTAACATGTTATGAAACGACCTCAGGTCCGATTATACAAAATGGTCTTGGGCCCAAACATACAAAACGACCTCGGGTCCAATATGCAAAACGGTCTCGAGCCCACATATAAGAAAATGGCCTCAGGCCTAACATAGTACACAACGGCCTCAGGTCCAACATATTACATTATAGCATAAACGAAACAACCTTGGGTTCACATATAATTTATTTATCATTCATTCTTATAACGTTTGTAAAGCATTCCATTACCTTCATAAAGCATGCATTGGGACTCATTCATATCATAACATAAGGTAATTTCAGAAATCTATATATACAACATTCATATTATTTTCAAAATAATAATTAAGAACATATTTATACAAACTTATTATTCACAGTGATTTAGGCCTTGCGATGATTCTCCATGCAAGCAACCTACGCAATACATCACATATACAAATTCAATAAACAACACGTTCAATTTCAGGCTCTTGTCTTTTTAATTAATCACGGCCTTTTGAATGAGAATGCCACTGCAGATTTTGAGTATTTCTCTGTGCCTCTTGTTTATTGCATTGATCATGATTTTCAAAATTTTGATGAAAACGATAAGGAAGGAATTCCGTTGGTTCTGAAAAATTTGATTAATCGAGAGAAGCAGAGGTTTGCAAAAACCTCTTGCTGATGAAATCATTGCTATTAACGTGGGTACTGAGAAAGATCTGCGTCTGGTCCAAATCAGGTCCATGTTGTCTTCAGTGGAACGTGAGCACTTAGTCTCTTTATTAAAAGATTTCAAAAATATTTTCGCATGGTCCTACAAAGACATGCCTGGAATCGATCTTGAGATTGTACAGCGACCCCGAGGCCTGACCCATCAAACAGAAGTTGTGGAGAATATGCTTGGATTGGGCTTTTGAAGATTAAGGAAGAGGTCACTAAGCAGATAGACGTAGGGTTTTTGCTAGTATCTGAGTATCTGACTTGGTTGGCCAATATTGTCCCAGTGCCAAAGAAAGGCGGCAGAATTCGGGTGTGTGTGAACTTTACGAATTTGAACAGAGCCAGTCTGAAGGATGATTTTCCTTTGCCGCACATTGACGAATTTGTGGACTTCACCGCAGGCCATGCATTTCTCTCTTTCATGGATGGATATTTCGGGTATAACCAGATTCTGATGGCACCCGAGGATAGAGAGAAAATTACTTTTACTACGCCGTGGGGAACCTACTACTACAGGGTGATGCCGTTTGGGCTGAAGAATGCCAGGGCTACCTATCAACGGGTCACAACCACAATTTTACATGATATGATCCATAAAGTGGTCGAGGTGTACGTAGACGACATGATTGTCAAGTCCAAGGAAAGAGAGGCCCACTACACCGCCTTGAAGAAATTCTTTCAACGGATCAGAGAATACCGGTTGAGATTGAATCAGCAGAAATGTACTTTTGGTGTAACAGCAGGGAAAATGCTGGGTTTCTTGATCACACAGAGGGGCAAAGAGGTAGATCCTTCCAAAATCAAGGCCATCCTAGAAATGCCACCACCGAGGACTGAAAAGAAGGTACAAGGCTTTCTAGGCAAAGTGCAATTCATAAGATGCTTTATTTCAAAATTAACCTTGACTTGTGAACCACTATTTGGTCTCCTAAAGAAAGGAAAGAAATTCCGATGAGATGATCGATGTCAATTTGCTTTCGAGTAGATCAAGCTGTACCTTCAAAATCCACCTGTGTTGTCGTCGTTAGAGCCGGGAAAGCCCTTGATTTTGTATCTGTAAGTCACAGACAAAACAATGGGATCCATGCTTGCTCAGGAATCTAAGGATAGGGTGGAACCATTTATTACCTAAGTAAGAAAATGTTGGACTATGAGACCCGTTACACCCCGCTAGAGAAAGCTTGCCTAGCCTTGGTATGGGCTACCAGAAAGTTGAGGCACTACTTGTTAGCTTACTCTGTAATTCTGGTTTCGAGATTAGATCCCATCAAATATCTCTTTGAGAAACCAGCGCTTACGGGTAGGCTAGCCCGTTGGTTGCTTCTTCTCTGCGAATTTGATTTGAAGTATGTTACTCACAAGTCTGTCAAGGGGAGAGTGGTAGTAGAGTTCTTGGCAAATCACCCAGTAGGAGGGGATGAAGCGGGTAGAATACCTGTTCCCAGATGAAGCTATTCTGTAAGTCAAGGAAGAGATTTAGACAATGTACTTTGATAGACCGTCTAATCAGTATGGTTATGGGATAGGGGTGTTGCTGATAGCACCCGACAATTCCCATATATCCTCAGCCTTCAAGCTCCGATTCAAGGTATCTAATAACGAAGCAGAATAAGAGGCGTGTATCGCTGGTTTGGAAGCCGCCCTGGAACTAGGGGCAAAAAGGTTGGACGTCATTGGGGACTCGAACCTAGTTGTGTCTCAAGCAAAAGGGGACTTAAAGGTTAAAGAAGAAAAGATGAAGATCTATCACCAGACCTTGGACGTTCTGATTCCTAAGTTTGAGAAGCTGACCTTCATGCATCTACTAAAAGAAAACAACAGGCTCATTGATGCCTTATCAACTCTATATTCCATGATAGACATCCCGTTTGGAGTCTGGATGTGTCCGATCATCATTGAACAGAGGTATACGCTGGCCTACGAATCTATCGCCATAATAGATGAAGTGCAATATCAAAACCCTTGGCTCTATGATATTTGGAACTTCTTGGAAAATGAGGTTTATCAACCAGGGGCAAATGCCAAAGATAAGAGGGCAATACGGCGTATGGCCGTTCCATTTATCATCTACGGAGGTAAACTGTACAAGAGAAGTCATCTGGGAATGCACAAGTTGGGTGTTGACGTAGAGGAATTAAAATGCCTAACGGAGGCCATCCATGGGGGAGAGTGCGGAGCGCACATGAATCGAATAATGTTAGCCCGGAAGATTCTCAGGCAAGGTTACTATTGGTCTACTATGGAGGAGGATTGTATTGGTTTTGTTCGACGATGCCACAAATGCCAAATTCATGCGATTGCCAATCGCATGAATATTCCGCTGTCAAAACTATACAACATGACTTCACCATGGCCTTTCTTAGTCTGGGGAATCGACGTCATTGGCGCAATAACACCGAAAAGGTCAAATGGGCATGAATACATTCTAGTGGCAATTAATTACTTCACAAAGTGGGTGGAAGCTTAGTCTTATGCAGTGTTGAAGGCAGCGCATGTGGCTAAGTCCATTCGAAACAACATCATTTATCGTTATGGAGTCCCAAACGAGATCATCTCAGATAATGGCTCCCATTTCAAGAAAGAAGTGATCGACTTGTTGAAGAAATACAACGTGGCTTTTCATAAGTCATCCACATACCGGCTATAAACCAATGGAGCTGTTGAGGCCACCAACAAGAACATCAAGCATATTCTGCAGAAGATGGTTGAGACCTGTAGGGACTAGCCAAACAAATTACCATTTGCACTCTAGGGTTATAGAACTTCAATTCAGACGTCTACTGGGGCAACCCCCTACTCTCTTGTTTATGGTATGGAGGTTGTTCTTCCAATCGAAATAGAAGTCCCGTCGCTGTGAGTTATGGCTGAGTGTCAGATATCAGAGGCAGATTGGAAGCAGAGCAGGTTTGAAGAACTGATGATGTTCGATGAAAGAAGGCTGAAAGCACTGTACCATGTTCAGGGTTATCAACGTAGGATTTCCAGAGCTTTTAACAAGAAAGTTAAGTCCCAGAATCTCAAGGAGGCGGATTTGGTGCTGAAAGACAACTGAGCTCCCATTCATGACCCTAGGGGCAAGTTCAGACCCAATTGGACTGGTCCTTATATCATCAAAACTATCTAGTCGGGTGGAGCTATTATTCTCATGGACTTGGATGGCTTAGAATTTTCCCAACCAATTAACATGGACAAGTTGAAAAAATACTATCCCTGATAGGCTCGCTAGGCCGAAAACTCGGAAGGGCGACCTAGGAAAAAGTTAGAGCATAAAAAAATTAGAAATAAAGAAAAATTGAGCTCGCAAGGTTGAAAACCCTAAAGGACGGCCTTGGCAAAAGTTAGAGCGTAAAAGGAGAGTGTTAATACTCGAGTGAACCTGAATCGAACTACGAAAGGCATGATTCCCATCTTTGGGATACGTAGGCAACTTCATTCTGAAGTTTGGTCGTAAACACCTCCAACTCAACTGTCATGTGTTGATCAGGTCATCTTTGTCTATTCTTTATCTGAGAGTTCAGTTGTGATCTTCTCTAAAAACTGGTTACAGTGCTGAGCAGTGTTATTCAGGCAAGGGGTAATCTGTTATCTTTAGATTCGGGGTTACACATCTTAAGGATAGATTTTGTGCGTGTCAAGTAGTGATCCTTATCGAAAATGATTTTGAAAAGTTTTGATAAAAGTTGACTTTGCTCAAAATTTACCTTTTACAACTTAGATCATTTTTTGACCAAAAGGAAAACTTTCAGTGCTCACAACTTTAATTTCATTGATTTCAATACAAAGTTCCCCAACTCTCGATACAAATCAAAGCTACTTTTATTACATGCATAAAACTTGGAAAGTAAAGATCAAAGCAATAAATTTGGGGCATAACTGAGTCAGGTGTTCCTGCGTCCCCCACTCGTGCTTGTGGAAGCTTCTGATACCAAAGTGGTCCCGGATTGTGCCTCATCTTCGAGCCAAGTTAGACACTCGTTAGAAAGGGCGCAGCTGAAAGTAAGAGCAGAAGCCAGAAGCTCTCTCGTCCTCCAAGCAATGGGATATCTAGCCAAATGTGAACCTCGGATGAGGAATGAAATCGGGTATTTTACCCCCTCCTCTGGGCAGTCTGATAATGTCCAAACAGACGTTTGAACTGGAACGAAAAGTAGAATACACAATGTGTCAGACCAATTAACTCAATGCCAGGTTGCTGAGTCATACGGTAGCTCATTTCGGTCAGAATAAGCCAAGGACAACGCCAAGCAATGTCAGCAGCAGACCTGTTGCACATCCAATGGCACCACCATCCTTCATTTGGAAAATCAACTAGCTACTGGTGGAAAAAGTATGCTCGAGCTGAGTATGCGGGGCAAGAGTCCACTACCTTCAGCTTGTCCATAAGCCATATCTGGGGAGGGATGAAAGAAAAAAAAGATTAAAGAAAAGAGAGGTGTACGTTGAGAGAAAAGTGAGAAAAAAGGCTTTGAGATAAAAACAGAGCATGAATGCCGAGTGATGTGAGAAACATATATTAGAAAGGGTAGGAAACATTAACTAAAGAAGTAGTAGACTCCTCGTGAATTTGGTGGTCTCTCGCCGATGAAAGGCGTCTAAGCCCATCAAAGTCTCGACCAATGCCAAACCAATGCAACTCTTGCCCTTTTCCAAACCTTGGGCTGCTTCGACTAATCGAATGCTAGACCCGCTGAAACTAGAGGCAAGGAGGAAATGTGCTAGCATGCACAAACAAAGGGCGTGTTGTCAAAAACCCAGCCAAAGAAGGTCGCCTTGGTCACCGGCGTCAGAAAATCGATGAATCAACTGGGAATGTCCAGCTCTCCATTGTGAACAAAGGATTGGGCCTCGTGTAAAGTAAGCCCGCACATCCATCCCAAAGCTTGGACGTGACCAAAATGGGGTTGAGGCAAGATTTCCTCGTCGCACTGGGACTCCATTAGAACTTGAAATTCTTCGATTGTAGGGCATAGCTCTTGTCCCCCGAAGCTAAAAACGTGTGTAATCGGATTCCAACATTTGGCCGTAGCATGTAAGAATGGAAAACAAAGCGGAGAACGACTCAGCGGGAAAAGTGCGTTTATGCCAAAACTTCATAAATTCACCTTTTCTGAGCCATCTAAAGTTGCAATCCAATTCGAGAGTTTCTGGGCAAAGAATGGCTCCATTTTGTGAAGAATTTGCAGCTGAAATGAAAAAATTACAAAGCTCAACCTTTTGTAGAAGATAATGCAGTGAGTGGAAGCCAGGTGGCAACAATCTGGGGGTCCCTCACATTGATGGCCGACCGGCCATTAGTGATGGTTGGCAGGCCACTTTGGTAGCCAACCGGCCACCACTAGTGGCCAACAGCCTCTATTCATGGCTGACAATCCCTTGGACAAGCTTGTCGTCTACGTGTGTGCTGAGAATGCTGAAAGCATGTGTTTTGTTCTATTCTTTATGCATTTTAAGGTCTTGTTTTGAGTCCTTTTAGTTCTAGCAAGTTTGTTGAGTTGTATTTGAGTTGTTTTGTTGTTTATCGAGTTGTCTTGCTTTGTTTATCGAATTGTTACTATTTTGATTATCGAGTTGTATGTTGTGTTTAGAATTTCAAGTGTTGGTTGGTTCATTACCCAATTAAGAAAGTTGTACCAAAACCATGTTCAAATTTCATTATCAAATTCAATCTTGTTTGCATGCAATGCAGTGCTCATGATGCAAAATACAACACTTTTTCAAAAACATATTGGTTTTCATTCCGATCATGGCTTTTCTTTTTTTTTTTACAAAAGTGTAGTACAAGTTTTTAAAGAAAATAAAACCTGTTCGAAGCTGTACATATGCTAATGCTACTAAACAAAAGAAGCTAAGCAAAAAATACAAGAAAATCAGCACCAGTTGCCTCAGGCTCGTGATGCCCTCTTTGTCCTCTTCCTCGGAGGAAGGGACTCTAGGGCACTATCTCCGTCGGCACCGCTGTTTGAATCTGAACCAGAGTCTGAGCTAGTGCCATCTCCACACTCTGTCTCTGAACCTGCCTCGGCATCAGCACCCCCACTCTCGGAACTCGAGCCAATGTCATCACCTCCACTCTCAGATGACTCTGAATGCTGACTCACTACCTCCTCAGAGTTGCTCGTCTCAGCATCATCATCACTTAGAATGGGCTCTGAAGGACCACTATCATCTCAGGTACCTCTAGCTCTGCCTCGACCGTGTGTCGAAGCCTGTCTCTCTCCTCTCCCTGCTGCTGGAGGAGGCACCGATGGTGCAGGTGCTGCAGTTGCCGCCGGTGTTGTCGGTATGGGTGGGACCTGAAAAGAAAGTTGTCATATGTTAGCCATAGTATGCGTATCAGATGTAAATATGGTATGCAGAATGAGTATATGCAGAAGTCAAGTACAGTGTATGAATATAGTATGGAAGTGCAATATTTCAGATGCAGTGTATCAGTGCAGTGTGGGGAAGTTTTCAGTTGAAATGTCAGTTTCAGTGTGTCAATGGAAATTTGATGACTGGAATGTAAGAAACTGAATAAATGACCTGAATGTCGTGGAAGCCGAGTAGTGCCTCCCTCCTCAATATCATACCCTCAAATGAGGCTAGTAGCTCAAGCAGATCCTTGGTGTATCCTGGGGGTGCCTACAAATGCATTGGGAATGATCAATGTCTAAAAGGAACAAATATCATAAAGAGATGGGAAAACTAAAAAATGTGGTACATACCAGGAGTGCATCATGAGCTCTGACATATCTATGCCCCGCTGTAGCAGGCTCAATCAGGATCTGGTATGCCTCCCCAGTATACCGCCAACATGTGAGTGCAATAGGCAGCTCCGGCTAACGGTCCTCTACCCCGCCTGGGTAGCCCCTCTATCATGCACCCTGGTCGCTCTAGTCGCCCTGGGCACTCTAGCTCTCTCACTTGCAGCTGGAGCCCTCATCCCTTCATCTCCACGAATACCAGTCAAAGGAGGCATGAGGTGTGTCTGGATGAATGTCAAAGAATCCCCCTCCCCGCAAAAGTAGTCAGCCTCCAAGCCCTCCGTGAACTGAATCATTTCCTAGAAAGTGAGTCTCTCTGTAGCTATCATAGATGGTGGAGGCAGCATAGGAACTACTAGCTCAAGCAAACCCATGGCCTAGCCCAATAACTGTTCGCCTAGAAACTAGGCTTGACAAACCGGGTCCTCAAACAAAAGCCGAAAACGAGAGGCCCCCTAAGCTCCAACGTACTGGTCCCTGACTCTGGCCGGCATCGTCACCTAGGACTGCCAAGTGATCTGTAAATAGAGAATGCACAGATTGTTAGTGACCATCAGATATCGAAGTATGAATCAGAGCCCAAGTAGAATGAAAATAACTGTGAATTTTGAGTTACCTCTGTCGCGGTCACTGTGTCGAAGTACCGGCGGAAGAATGAAAAGGTCTCATGGGTCCTCCGCAAGCATCTGTCGTCGTACCAATGAGAGTACGGCACAACGGGGGGCATCTCTACCTCTGGCTCCAAAGCGAGGGTCGGGAAATATGCATATGCCCAAAGCTGTAAGGAAAAGGACAATAATGAGTATACAATGTATAATGTACGAAAAGTACAAGTGCAGATACAGAGAACAGAATATGTGCAGAAGGTGTGTGCAGTGTACAGAGAGTACAGATACAGAGGATACAGAGGATACAAAGTGTACGGTGTAGAAGCGCAGTATATAGACAAGGCAGTGTGCAATGTGCAAAAGGTGCAAAGCAGAAAGCATAGAAACAGAAAGCAGAAAATATGAAGTAGAACTGTGTAGACACCCCATTTTTGACCGCCTTTAAGACTCGGACGCGACTGATGGTTTTGGAAGATGTGCAGGGAAAAAGTTCAATTTCTTCAGCAAGGAGAGAGTCAAAGCTCAACTTCATACCCCTTTTTGGACCAAAACAATCTTGATCAAAAGATTTTAGCCGTAAAACCCTCTCTTTCAAAACGTTTTTGAAATAAAGTTTTTACGATGTTCCGAGGCTCGCATTTTGTCAAATGTTGCGCTTTTCGGTAAACTGAGCAAGGGCAAAGTGGAAAAGAATGAAAGAGAGATGAAATATTTGAGAAAATCTTTCAAAACACCTTGCTTAGGGGTTTGAAGTTGAAGAAAAGAGGAGAAGAGGGAAGAAATCCAGTTGGGGGAGAAAATGGGTATGAACCGTTAAGAAAGAGTTGAGCAGCCCTCGCCAAATCGGGCCTATTCATTGTCACACTTGGAATTAAGCTATGAGGCCACCACCGTTGGAAATAATACTTCCGGGGCTTCATTTTGCACTCAAGAATCTCCTAAATCCAATTCCGGACGAGGGAGATATAGTTGATTGAAGTAGGGCATCACTCCGGTTGGGACCGAATCTGCGCGGCTTCACGGAAACTGGCATAACTTTTTCCACAGGAGGAATTTTAATGCAAGGTTTGTGCCATTGGAAAGCTAACTTACGGGGCTTCAATTTGGACAGTTGAATGACCACCGTTGGACTTTCCAATCACCCACCGGCCACTTTTCTTCCCGGCAGCCTTTTTTTTTGTCCTGAAAGTAGCTGGCCGGCCAGAAAATCTGGCTGGCCGGCCACCTATTTGGTGAAATGACTTTTTTGCCCTTTTAAACTAGCCGGCCATGCCCCCCTCCCCAAGTGTGTCCTAGAAGTGAATTTTTTTTTCCACTACACCCATGTCCGAGGGTTTGGCCATTTTGGGGGGAAACTTGATTTGTTTTCCCCCCCTTTTTTTCCCCCTCTTTTCCACCCCTTTTGCTTATATATACAGCCCCTCCCCTTCAGATTTGAGGGTTACAAAAAATCCCTCTCAAGCCTTTGCATTATATCTCTCTCCATCTCTATCTCCAAGCTTTCATCCTTCAAACCCTACATCATTTTACACTACACCACCAAGCCCCACCCTCCCATCCTTCATTCCAGAAGCTGGAGGCTGTTCTTCAAAGCCTAAGGAGCCACAAACTCAAGCCAAGAAGCTACCAAAGACTTGTCTTCGAGGGTAAGTTCCATTTCCCTCTTTTTGGTCCATATCTTGTATCATTTTTTAGCCATACATTCTTGATGTTTTGAGCTCCGGCCCTAACTGAAAGTGGCATTTTTTTGAGCTCCTCTTCACTTTTTCTTAAGGGCCTCCCACTGTTTGAGGCCCTCTTGATGCACTTTCTTCATTATCCCTCTTGTATGCCATTATCTTGTGTAGTATTTTTGGCCTATGTATAATCTGTTTTGAGCTCGGTCATGAACTGAGAAGTAGCTTATTTTGAGCCTTTATTCAACATTGTTGAAGGGCTCATTGTTGTTTGAGGCTTTCATTCATCACTTGCCTTTATATCTCTCTCTTGGCTCCATTTTTGCATGATTTGTTAGCCTATTGTGCTTCTATTTTTGGGAGATTTTCAGAACTGAAAAAAGTCTTATTTTGGCCTCCTCTTCATGTTTCATTAAGGGTCTTTCACTGTTTGAGACATCCTTTCTATACTTTGTGTTATATCTCTCTTTTTGGCCATATCTTGCATAGTATTTTTGGCTTGTATGCATACTGTTTTGGGTCTGTCCATCTACTGTAAAATGCCATGTTTTGGGCCCCTCTTCAACTTTGTTGAAGGGCCCTCTTGTGTTTAAGGCCAGCAACCTTCACTTGCTTCTTTGTCCATCTTTTGGCCCATTTCTTGCATGAGAGCTTAGCCATGCCTGCGTTTGTTTTTGGGCTCTTTTCAGAACTGTAAAAGGTCATATTTTGGGTCCCTCTTCAACATTGTTGGAGGACCCTCAGCTTTTTGGGGCCAGCGTCTATGACTTGCTTCATTAGCTTGCTTTCGGGGCCATTTTTGCATGCTAGTTTTTCCCTATTTGTGTTTGCTGTTTGGCCCTGCTTAAAACTGAAAACATGCTTGTTTTGGGGCTTCCTTGAATCTGTCTTCACATGTCATGATCAAATAATGCATGCTTTGTATAGCTGTAGGCCATCGTGTATGCCTAATTTTGCATTTCGGATACCATTTCATGCATCGGGTGCCATGTTGTCATGATTCGGGGCTGTTCCGGGTCATATTTTAGCGCTGAAATTTGCATGCTAGCATATCATCTTGCCATGTCTTGTTAGAGTGGCATTTTGTGCCTTAGGGTCGGTCCTCGGTTTGCGTGCATGTGTGCACGCATCTCGAGTATCTCACTTTCATCTAATGGCCTCTTATGTGAGTGTGGCTGAGGAACACTTGTGTTAGTGTAAGTCCATTTATGCATTGTGTATGCCATTTCATTTCATAGCATTGCGTATGCTAGGTTGTATGTTAGCGCATTGTGTATGCCATGTTATATCGTGCATCGTGTATGCCATCTCATAGCATTGTGCATGCTAGGTTGCATATTAGTTGCATTCATGCATGTCATGCATATTGCATCGTGTTCGGGATAGGAGTTAGCCCAGGCACGGGAAACGAGGTGCATTTCGTACTCCGAGTGACGGAACGTGTCTCAATTCCCTAGTCACCGACACTCCAGATCATCCATGATGGAGTTAGGTCTTGTTGTGTTTTCATGTGCATTCATTTCATATTAAATTGTGCAATTCGACTCCTCGGCCATCATGCATCGAGATGCGTGATTGGTGGCGCGAGGATCGAGGCATGCATACATTTTTGAAAATACATTGCTATGCCGCTTTCCTGCTCTCTGTTGCAGCAAATCAAGAATCAACGGTCTTCCGAGGCTTGGCACGTATTTCAAGAACAGGTGCAAACAGAGGCTAATTGGGGCATCGTCATGGATTTCCGCGCAAAGGCAACCCGGGCATGCATCATTCATCAGAGTCGAGGCAGTCCCTGGCTTGCATGCCAGTTTATCGCTTTCCTAGTTTAATTTGTTAATTAATTAGGATTTTTGTATTTATTTGGGACTGTAATTATTTATTTGGGACTGTATATTTATTCGGACCCTCTGCACGAGGGCAATGTTGTAATAAGTGTGCGTGAGTGTGATGTATGTCTTCCAACCCCACGTCTTTCTCCCTTTTATTTACCAGCTTATGATGGTTAGATTAGGGCATGTTTCGATTAGCATACAGTATGACAGCATGTTTGCATCATTCATTTGTTTTGCATGCACCGGGCTCGGCGCATCATACTAACTGCATTTGTATTTCAATTTCCAAGATGAATACGTGTTAGCTGCAGCATTTCATATGCCATGTCTAGAATAGCCGAGCCTGCTATAGTTGCATTTTTGCATGTGTTGCATTAGGCATTTCGGTATAGTTAGGATCATGCATGGATTTCTAACCTAGCTTCTGTTTTGGCTTGGAGTACTCGGTAAGTTTTATGCTTTAGCATCCTTGCATGCGTGTGAGTGACTGCCATGAATAGCATGCTTACCATGAGGCTATGTGCTTATATGATATAACTGCCTGAATGCGTGTGGGTGAAGGTTGGGTTATTTGAATTGGAACAATTCATCAAATGTGTGTTTTAAGCCCACTAGATAGTGGCAAAATCATGTTTTCTAAGCCCACCTGAGGGTGGCAAATCCACGTATTAGCCTACTTACAAGTAGCATCATCAAACCATTTTCAAATAAACAAATATGAAATGTTTTGTTCCAATTCAAGCGATCCAGTCTATACTTGTATGCTGTACGCATCACATAGTAAATCTAGGCTAATAACCGGAATAAGAACGCACAATGTTTTCAAAACTTGATATCATGGTTAGTAGAGGCCGATCTTCGATCGGGCTAGCGGGGGTGCTCACGAAGTGACCTTCCCCAATCGTACCCAAGTTCCCGAGCCGAGGCAACTTTGGTGATGACGGACACGTGGCCTTAGGCAACGAGTCAGGGTTTCCTAAATTTCCCAAAATAAAATATTTAGGTGGCGACTCTGTATCTGGCAAAGCAGTCCATGTTTGGCACTTCTTTCAAAATCTATTTTCTCAAAATGATTTGCCGGATTTGGACTCTTTGGTTCAGATTTAGAATCGTGACAAATTGAGAGTCCTGAACTATAGTGACCCCAAATGAACAGAACGGGACTCACCCTCCTGGGGCGTTCAGGGACGTCTACAGTTTCTGGCGACTCTGCTGGGGATTTAGAGAACTTGACTCGAACTCATGATATCTTGTTTTGATTACACTTATGTGTTTCTTTGCATTGCATTTGCATTGGTGTGCCTAGGACACCGTGTTTGCCATCTGCTATTCCTGAAAGGTTTGCCAGAGGCTTGTCTTGTCAAGGCATGACCATAAGGCTGACCGGTTGTGGGCTCTGCCAGTATGGGAACACAAACCCCGGTTTTACCGGGGCACCCCTTTTGACCATTCGACCTAGTGCATATTCGGAATCTGTAGTGACCATTCCAAACTAGGAAAGGTTGCTTACCCGTTTATAGGTTGTTTGAAACCGCTGCGTGCGTAGTGAAACCCTAGCTCCTGACAAAATAGGGCAGGGAAACCCTACCCCAACATAGGGGTGTTTTGGCTCTCACTTATCTATTATGTGCTTTTAGAGTGCGTCTCTACAGGAATGCATGTATCAGTCTACAAGTTTTGGGCATCAGGCCTGCGGGCACCAGTTTAGTAGTTTGGGTATCAGGCCTGCGGGCATCAGTGTCTGGGAATCAGTTTTACCTGAGGGTATCAGTTCACCCGTAGAATTTTGGGCAGAATTCAGTAGAGAGCACACTCATTCAACTATGCTCATATCTGTTCAGGTGAAATCAGGCTGAGATGCTGCATGTTTTCTCTTTTGCTAGGGTAGTCTTGGAACCATAGCTTCAGAAGGCTCCGATATCCCCCGGGTACATCGGACTTGTGCTGATAGACTTTGTCAGGTCAGAGATTCAGTTCAAGGATAAATCAGTGTTCCTCCACCAGAGGCAGGGTAAAAGGGGCCAGTTAGGCACAGATCACCGGTTCAGCAGTTACCAAATCAGTGGCCCTTATCCACCCCACCAGTAAATAGCCAGGCTGAGGCCTCAATTTTTAGTCACCCCACCAGACAGTCAGCAAGATCAGCAGAATACTGCCAGGATGGAAGAAATGATGCGCCAGCTCCAAGAGAGCATGAAACAAATGCAGGAGGATGCCGCCCGTCAAGCGGAGTTCTCTAAACAGCAGGCCACAGTCATGGCTCAGCAGGCCGAGCTAATCACTAGACTGCAACAACAAAATGCAGCATCGGCCTCACATCAAGTTCCTCCTCCACCAGGGGTCCCGTTACCCGAGCAAGCACCTACTGTGCAGAATGCCTTGCCAAACACCCAGAACACCTTACCCAATGTCCAGAACATCCAAGAGGACACAGACCTTCCAACGGGGCCAGCTCCGCTCCCGCTTCCACCTCTACTGTCCAAGACCCATACACCCAACCACCCGGACTCTCCCTTCGAGTTCGAAATAGACCCTACGGCTCTGAAACTGAGCAAGCTCGAGAAGCTTTTCAAGAAATCACAAGGAGTAAAGGCTATTCCGGATATCGAAGACGGATATACCGATGTGGCCGTAACGTTGCCAGATAGATTCAAGATGCCGCAGATTGATCGTTTCAACGGATCCGGGGATCCCATGGTCCACCTCCAGTTATTCTCTGATATACTGCGGCCAATGGGCCTAACTCGACCACAGAAGCTTTCGCTGTTCGGCCGAACCCTGTCGGTTATAGCCGTTATCTGGTACGCGAAATTGGAAGATGAGGTAAAACGAAGTTGGGATGAAATGGCCGAGGCCTTTGTCGCACAGTACTCGTACAATACCCAGATCGAGATTACAACTCGTGATCTCGAAACAACGAGGCAGGAGCCCAAAGAGACTTTCTCAGATTTCGTAACTCGGTGGAGGGCGAAGGCATCAATGATGACCCTGAGGCCTACTGACAAGGACTAGATCAGGATGATTGTGCGCAATCTCCAGCCAAAATTGATGCAAAAGATGATTGTACTCCCCTTCCCTACCTTTTCTAATCTGCATGAGATGGGGGTACAGATTGAGGACGCTATGAAGTAGGGCCTTCTTGACCTGGAGAAAGAGCAGCCCAGGAGGGCATTTTCCCGCAATTCAAATGTGACCACCAGTGGTGATGCAGCTGCAAGATCTTCTGATGTGGGCATGGTTACCACAACCGTATCAAAAACAACTACCCCATTCACCGGTGCGTCCGGAAGTAGCTCACAAGGAACCAAATACCCACCTCGAGTCAAGAGGGTTTTTACCCCCTTCATATGCCTTTGTCAAAGGCTCTGGAGGTCTTAATCCGGAAAGGGCATCTGAAACCGTTGGAACAACGGCCCCTACCCGATCCTATCCCTGCAAAGCATGATCAGACTAAATACTGCGCCTACCATCAACAAACCGGTCATGACACCGACAGTTGCTTTCGTCTGCGCCATGATGTACAAGATCTGTTCGACAACGGGGTCATTGCCGCACCAAGTCCAGCAAAGTCTATCGGCACTTGATCAGTGAATTTGTGGGAGGATAATGTGATCTGATCAGAGGTTGAACCAGCTGCGGGTGGCGCTTGATTTACTCCAGATGTGGGAAGGACAGGCACTGTTTTGAGCATTTGCAAATGCCAGTTTCTGACTTGGGTATTCGGTCAGTTTTGTCGTTTTGTATTAAGTCAGTCTTTTCATACTGAGTCAGTCAGGTCTGTCTTGTTGTACCAAGTCAGTCCTGTTTTGTTGGAGTCTGGTGATTTCGGGGGTGTTACCTTGGACATCACTTGCTTGTTTTGAGCTTGTCTTTTTTGGCTTTCTTTTGAGTTTGTTTCTGCCGGGGAGCCAGTTGTGCCGACAGATTTGAATGAAACAGCAGTGGTTTTTCACGCTCTTGTGTTTGCCTCAGCCGTGTGCCAATTGTGCCAGAAAGTTTGAATGAAACAACAGTACTTTTCCCCTACTCTTCTGCACCCCAAAATCATTGCATTGACCTAAGTTTTTCAAAACTTTTTGAACACTGCGGTGAAAACGAAGAGGAAGGAATTCCTCGGGTTTTGCAAAATTTGATCATTTCAGAGAAAGAGATGCATGCTAAGCCTTTAATGATCAAATTCATGCTTGTTAATGTGAGTACTGAGAAGGATCCTGGCTTGATCCAAATTGGTCCCACACTGTCTTCAGCGCAAGCGATTTGTCGCTTTCTTAAAAAATTTTCAAAAAACAAAATGTTTTGCGCGGTCCTGCGAAGACTTGTGTGGAATCGCTCTTGAGATTGTGCAGTTTAGGATCGCTCTCAGCCTCGAGACTTGAGCTCTTGCTTTCAAACATTGACCTTGGATTCAGAATGTTCAACGATCAACCGCGATATGAGGCCTGTGTGGCCAGATTTGAAACAGCCCTCGAGCAAGAGGCACCAAAGTTAGATCAAGAAGATCAGACCTCATCAGAAGAAGCTTGCGAAGCTAGAACAGAAACACCCCTCGAACTAGGGGCGAAAATGTCCGATGTGCTCGAAGAGCCGAAGATGGATCCTTCTGTAAATCGATACAGCAGCCACTCTCTTAGATACGGATGGCTTAGAGATCCTAAAACCATTTGGCATGGACTTGTTACACTTTTACCCTTTGAGAGGCTCGCTGGGCCGAAAACCCGGAAGGGCGACCCAGGCAAAAGTTAGAGCAAGAGAAAAATACAAAAAAAAAAAAAAGCAAAAAAATGCAAAAGAAAAAAAAAGAAAAATGAAGAAAAATGCAAAGAAAAGAACAAAAAAAAAAAAAAAAGAAAATCAAAAAAAGAAAAGAAATAAAAGGAATTGATAAGAAAAGAAAAACAAAGCTCGCAAGGTCGAAAACCCGCAACAGGCGCCTTGCCAAAAGTTAGAGCATAAAAAGGAGAGGTTAATACCCGAGTGCACCTTAACCCCGAACTACGTAAGGCTTGATTCCCATCTTTGGGATACGTAGGCAACTTCATTCTAAAGTCCAGCCGTAAAACAATTCGATTGTGTCCATGCGATGGTTCTGGTCATCTTTGTCTTCTCTGTATCTGAGGATTTGGTTGTGTTCGTCACTTTGAAGACTGCCTACAATGCGCTGCGGTGCTATCCAAACAAGGGGCAACTTTCCGTTGCCATTCAATGCGCCGCGGTGCCGTTCAAACAAGGGACAACTTTCCGTTGCCATGCAGTTCCCCTCAAGCAAGGGGCAATTTTCCTTCGAATCTGAAGTTGTGCATCTCAAGAGCGGGTTCCGTGCTCGTTGAGCAGTGGCCGTTTGCAAAAATAGTTTTTGAGAATTTTTAATGAAGTTGACTAATTTTCTCTCAAAAATCATTCCATTTTTTCCAAAACTGGACCATTTCTTGGACCCCAAAAAGGGAAAATTTTCAGTGCTCACAGCCTAACTTACATGATTTCAAATCAGAAAATCGAACAAGTGCGTTAATCTAACTCTCATTTTGATCAAAATTGTTTTAGAAAGCCGAAATAAAAAATGGTCAAATTGATGAACTAGGGACACCGTTGAGTCAGACTTCCTGTCTTTTCCTCGTTGTCAATGCATTTGCCAGAAAGGGCACTCTACTTGCCAGAAAGGGCATCCTATTCGCCAGAAGAGGGCACAACTGAAGATAACAGAAAAGGGCTGAAAGCTCTCAACTTCCTCCAAGCAGCGAGGTATCAAGCCAAGTGCAAAGTACGAACTGGAATGATCTGATGACGTCCAAACTCCCCGGTGGAGCATCATCAACCAATGTCAATTACAGATCTGCTGCACATCCAGCCGCATCACAATCCCTCTGTGGGAGAAACTCACTGTTGTGAACAAGAAGAAGAATCTAGCAGAATGCTAGGGGCACGAGCCCACAATTTGCTATTTATCCATCAACCACCCAGGGGAGGGATGAAAAATGAGAGATTGAAGAATAGAGAGATGTGCGATGAGAGGAAAAGTGAGAAGAAGGTTTTTTTTTCAAAAAAACAAAGCTTGAGGGCCGAGTGATGTGAGAACCACAAATGAGAAAGGGTGGGAAACACTACCCGGTGAAACAGGCTCCCTGTGCACGTCTGAGTGTCGTGTCTTTTTGTTTTATCTCGATTCTTGTTTTGAGTCATTTCGAGTGTTACTCGATGTGTCTAGGTTGTGCGCCTTTTATTTCCTTGTTGAGTCATTTTGCTGTGTTCAGTCGTAGGCTCAATACTTGATCGAAAACTCATCTCTCAATTTCAAAAATGAATCATTTTGTGTTCAGAGTGCCGTGCCGTTCTCCACATCTGTGCAAAACAAGATTTGTTCTTTCATAAAAACCGCAGGGTTCAACCCAGGTCATGTGGAACAATAAAACCAGGACTTATCTGAAGCTATATAGGTTCCAGACTGCAAAGCAAAAGAAAAGAGGAAATGTTAGGTATCTGAGTTTGTTTCAACTTCAATAAGTTTCGAGACTACATTCCGTGTGTACCTCTTCAAGTCTTGCCAAAGCTCCGAAGTATGTGTGCGCCTCTACCTCAAGCTCAAGATCAAGCCTACTTCAATGCCAGAATGGCAATCGAAGTGCTCTCCTCGAGTACTGTTTCATGTCAGGGGCATCTTGGCTGTGTTCGCAATGAGTTCCTAGGAGACCAACTGCGACGGTGGAAACTAGAGTTCGAATGGCTGATGCCTAGAACGTAAAGGTTCGGGAGTTCCGAGACTAAAGTCTGGTTTAAATACCCAGGGGCGTATCCTCGGATTGAAATCTGTATGGAAGCCCCATAGGTTGAGATAGCGTGTATGCACCTCAATTCTGGATACCGAACCTAGTCTGTCACCCCGTTGGAGAATAGGGAAAGTTGTGAATATGATCAGGAAGAAAGGCAACATCCAAAGTGTTCTACGTGAAGAATCCTTGTCAGTATTTCAGAGCCTTTGTACGGTGAGTTGAAGGTAAGTGTTCGAAGAGCACGAGGGGAGATCCCCGTCAGAGTAGAGCGGTTCATCGCCACTCACCCCATGAGGTGCTTTCTAAAAGAGCCGCTACGCTTGTTTATTGCGTTCCTTAAACATCATGCATTGTATTGCATTGTACCTATCAAGTTTCTTTCTCATTCATGCACGATATTGTATGTACGGTTCATTCAAAGAAGTTCCGTTTGAAATCTTTTATTTTAGTGTATCAATCACACTTCATTCAGTTAGTATATCAATCACACTTCATTTTCAGTATATCTATCATACTCTTTTCACTAAGTGCATCTATCACACTTCGTGTTCACATTTAGTGTATCAATCACACTCTGTTCACATAGTGCATCTATCACACTTTGTGTTCACTTTTAGTGTATCAATCACACTTCATTTTCAGTATATCTATCATACTCTTTTCAATAAGTGCATCTATCACACTTCGTGTTCATTTTCAGAATATCAATCATACTCTGTTCACATTGTGCATCTATCACACTTTGTGTTCATTTAGTATATCAATCATACTCTCTTCACTAAGTGCATCTATCACACTTCGTGTTCACATTTAGTATATCAATCATACTCTGTTCACATTGTGCATCTATCACACTTTGTGTTTATTTTCAGTATATCTATCATACTCTTTTCACTAAGTGCATCTATCACACTTCGTGTTCACATTTAGTATATCAATCATACTCTGTTCACATAGTGCATCTATCACACTTTGTGTTCATTTTCAGTGTATCCATCACACTCGTTCACTAAGTGCATCTATCACACTTCGTGTTCACATTTAGTATATCAATCATACTCTGTTCACTAAGTGCATCTATCACACTTCGTGTTCACATTTAGTATATCAATCATACTCTGCTCACAGTGTATCTATCACACTTTGGGTACACATTTAGTATATCAATCATACTCTGTTCACGCAGTGCATCTATCACACTTTGTGTTCACATTTAGTATATCAATCATACTCGTTCACTAAGTGCATCTATCACACTTCGTGTTCACATTTAGTATATCAATCATACTCTACTCACATTGTGCATCTATCACACTTTGTGTTCATTTTCAGTATATCAATCATACTCCGTTCGCATAGTGCATCTATCACACTTTGTGTTCATTTTCAGTATATCTATCATACTCTGCTCACGTTGTGCATCTATCACACTTTGTGTTCATTTTCAGTATATCTATCATACTCTGTTCACAGAGTGCATCTATCACACTTTGGGTTCACATTTAGTATATCAATCATACTCTGTTCACATAGTGCATCTATCACACTTTGTGTTCACATTCAGTGTATCAATCACACCCTGTTCACTAAGTGCATCTATCACACTTCGTGTTCACCTTTTGTGTATCTATCACACACTCGCTATGCCTACTTTGTGTATCAATCACACACGTTCACACTGTGTGTCAATCACGCACTCTCGCTTTGTGTATCTATCGTACTTGTTCACTTAGTGCATCTATCACACTTTGTGCTCACCCTTTTGTGTATCAATCACATGTTCGCTCTGTGTATGTATCACACATGCACACTGTATTCGCAGTGAGAATCCCATAATTTTCTTACATCCTTTCTGCCTGAGGAGTAGTTTGGCTCGAGTTTACTTGCTTGCCTAGCATTCGCTTAAAATGTTGCATTTATTTCACATAATTGCTTCATTACAGCTCTCTTTGCATGATCATGAGTGATGTCCGGCTTCCCGTAGCATATAAGTCCAATTATCAACCTGGCTTCGCTTAGCGTATAAGTCCAATTATCAAAATATTTTTGCATATCATTTTGCATCCAGCCCCTGAACTACGCTGGTTTAATTCCTTGCAAAGGGATACGTAGGCAGCCTGCGGGCGCAACCATTTATTTATCTGTATTTTGTTCGTTTGTCCAAGTCTTCGACCTTGTCAAAAATGGGTCGTCTCTAGGCTTTGACATTCACTCCCGTCACTTCTTGACTTCGGAGTTCTGTCAAAGAGGGGCAACTGTAGACACCCCATTTTTGACCGCCTTTAAGACTCGGACGCGACTAATGGTTTTGGAAGATGTGCAGGGCAAAAGTTCAATTTCTTCAGCAAGGAGAGAGTCAAAGCTCAACTTCATACCCCTTTTTGGACCAAAACAATCTTGATCAAAAGATTTTAGCCGTAAAACCCTCTCTTTCAAAATGTTTTTGAAATAAAGTTTTTACGATGTTCCGAGGCTCGCATTTTGTCAAATGTTGCGCTTTTCGGTAAACCGAGCAAGGGCAAAGTGGAAAAGAATGAAAGAGAGATGAAATAGTTGAAAAAATGTTTCAAAACACCTTGCTTAGGGCTTTGAAGTTGAAGAAAAGAGGAGAAGAGGGAAGAAATCCAGTTGGGGGAGAAAATGGGTATGAACCGTTAAGAAAGAGTCGAGCAGCCCTCGCCAAATCGGGCCTATTCATTTTCACACTTAGAATCAAGTTATGAGGCCAAAACCGTTGGAAATAATACTTCCGGGGCTTCATTTTGCACTCAAGAATCTCCTAAATCCAATTCCGGACGAGGGAGATATAGTTGATTGAAGTAGGGCATCACTCCGGTTGGGACCGAATCTGCGCGGCTTCACAGAAGCTGGAATAACTTTTTCCACAGGAGGAATTTTAATGCAAGGTTTGTGCCATTGGAAAGATAACTTCCGGGGCTTCAATTTGGACACTTGAATGGCCACCATTGGACTTCCCAATCACCCACCGGCCACTTTTCTTCCCGGCAGCCTTTTTTTTTTGTCCTGAAAGTAGCTGGCCGGCCAGAAAATCTAGCTGGCCGGCCACCTATTTGGTGAAATGACTTTTTTGCCCTTTTAAACTAGCCGGCCATGCCCCCTCCCCAAGTGTGTCCTAGAAGTGAATTTTGTTTTCCACTACACCCATGTCCGAGGGTTTGGCCATTTTGGGGGGAAACTTGATTTGTTTTCCCCCCTCTTTTTTTCCCCCTCTTTTCCACCCCTTTTGCTTATATATACAGCCCCTCCCCTTCAGATTTGAGGGTTACAAAAAATCCCTCTCAAGCCTTTGCATTATATCTCTCTCCATCTCTATCTCCAAGCTTCCATCCTTCAAACCCTACATCATTTTACACTACACCACCAAGCCCCACCCTCCCATCCTTCATTCCAGCAGCTGGAGGCTGTTCTTCAAGGCCTAAGGAGCCACAAACTCAAGCCAAGAAGCTACCAAAGACTTGTCTTCAAGGGTAAGTTCCATTTCCCCCCTTTTTGGTCCATATCTTGTATCATTTCTTAGCCATACATGCTTGCTATTTTGAGCTCCGACCCTAACTGAAAGTGGCATTTTTTTGAGCTCCTCTTCACTTTTACTTAAGGGCCTCCCACTGTTTGAGGCCCTCGTGATGCACTTTCTTCATTATCCTTCTTGTATGCCATTATCTTGTGTAGTATTTTTGGCGTATGTATAATCTGTTTTGAGCTCTGTCATGAACTGAGAATTAGCTTATTTTGAGCCCTTCTTAAACATTGTTGAAGGGCTCATTATTGTTTGAGGCTTTGATTCATCACTTGCCTTTATATCTCTCTCTTGGCTCCATTTTTGCATGATTTGTTAGCCTATTGTGCTTCTATTTTTGGGAGATTTTCAGAACTGAAAATAGTATTATTTTGGCCTCCTCTTGGTGTTTCATTGAGGGTCTTTCACTGTTTGAGACATCCTTTCTATACTTTGTGTTATATCTCTCTTTTTGGCCATATCTTGCATAGTATTTTTGGCTTGTATGCATACTGTTTTGGGTCTGGTCATCAACTGTAAAATGCCATGTTTTGGGCCCCTCTTCAATTTTGTTGAAGGGCCCTCTTGTTTTTAAGGTCAGAAACCTTCACTTGCTTCTTTGTCCATCTTTTGGCCCATTTCTTGCATGAGAGCTTAGCCATACCTGCGTTTGTTTTTGGGCTCTTTTCAGAACTGTAAAAGGTCATATTTTGGGTCCCTCTTCAACATTGTTGGAGGACTCTCAGCTGTTTGGGGCCAGAGGCTGTGACTTGCTTCATTAGCTTGCTTTCGGGGCTATTTTTGCATGCTAGTTTTGCCCTATTTTTGTTTTCTGTTTGCCCTTGCTTAAAACTGAAAACTTGCTTGTTTTGGGGCTGCCTTGAATCTGTCTTCACATGTCATGATCAAATAATGCATGCTTTGTATAGCTGTAGGCCATTGCGTATGCCTAATTTTGCATTTCGGGTACCATTTCATGCATCGGGTGCCATGTTGTCATGATTCGGGGCTGTTCCGGGTCATATTTTAGCGCTGAAATTTGCATGCTAGCATATCATCTTGCCATGTCTTGTTAGAGTGGCATTTTGTGCCTTAGGGTCGGTCCTCGGTTTGCGTGCATGTGTGCACGCATCTCGAGTATCTCATTTTCATCTAATGGCCTCTTATGTGAGTGTGGCTGAGGTCCACTTGTGTTAGTGTAAGTCCATTTATGCATTGTGTATACCATTTCATTTCATAGCATTGCGTATGCTAGGTTGTATCTTAGCGCATTGTGTATGCCATGTTATATCGTGCATCGTGTATGCCATCTCATAGCATTGTGCATGCTTGGTTGCATATTAGTTGCATTCATGCATGTCATGCATATTGCATCGTGTTCGGGATAGGAGTTAGCCCGGGCACGAGAAACGAGGTGCATTTCGTACTCCGAGTGACGGAACGTGTCTCAATTCCCCAGTCACCGACACTCCAGATCATCCATGATGGAGTTAGGTCTTGTTGTGTTTTCATGTGCATTCATTTCATATTAAATTGTGCAATTCGACTCCTCGGCCATCATGCATCGAGATGCGTGATTGGTGGCGCGATGATCGAGGCATGCATACATTTGTGAAAATACATTGCTATGCCCCTTTCCTGCTCTCTGTTGCAGCAAATCAAGAATCAACGGTCTTCCGAGGCTTGGCATGCATTTCAAGAACATGTGCAAACAGAGGCTAATTGGGGCATCGTCATGGATTTCCGCGCAAAGGCAACCCGGGCATGCATCATTCATCAGAGTCGAGGCAGTCCCTAGCTTGCATGCCAGTTTATCGCTTTCCTAGTTTAATTTGTTAATTAATTAGGATTTTTGTATTTATTTGGGACTGTAATTATTTATTTGGGACTGTATATTTATTCGGACCCTCTGCACGAGGGCAATGTTGTAATAAGTGTGCGTGAGTGTGATGTATGTCTTCCAACCCCACGTCTTTCTCCCTTTTATTTACCAGCTTATGATGGTTAGATTAGGGCTTGTTTCGATTAGCATACAGTATGACAGCATGTTTGCATCATTCATCTGTTTTGCATGCACCGGGCTCGGCGCATCATACTAACTGCATTTGTATTTCAATTTCCAAGATGAATACGTGTTAGCTGTAGCATTTCATATGCCATGTCTAGAATAGCCGAGCCTGCTATAGTTGCATTTTTGCATGTGTTGCATTAGGCATTTCGGTACAGTTAGGATCATGCATGGATTTCTAACCTAGCTTCTGTTTTGGCTTGGAGTACTCGGTAAGTTTTATGCTTTAGCATCCTTGCATGCGTGTGAGTGACTGCCATGAATAGCATGCTTACCATGAGGCTATGTGCTTATATGATATAACTGCCTGAATGCCTGTGGGTGAAGGTTGGGTTATTTGAATTGGAACAATTCATCAAATGTGTGTTTTAAGCCCACTAGATAGTGGCAAAATCATGTTTTCTAAGCCCACCCGAGGGTGGCAAATCCACGTCTTAGCCTACTTACGAGTAGCACCATCAAACCATTTTCAAATAAACAAACATGAAATGTTTTGTTCCAATTCAGGCGATCCAGTCTATACTTGTATGCTGTGCGCATCACATAGTAAATCTAGGCTAATAACCGGAATACGAACGCACAATGTTTTCAAAACTTGATATCATGGTTAGTAGAGGCCGATCTTCGATCGGGCGAGCGGGGGTGCTCACGAAGTGACCTTCCCCAATCGTACCCAAGTCCCGAGCCGAGGCAACTTTGGTGATGACGGACACGTGGCCTTAGGCAACGAGTCAGGGTTTCCTAAATTTCCCAAAATAAAATATTCAGGCGGTGACTCTGTATCTGGCAAAGCAGTCCATGTTTGGCACTTCTTTCAAAATCTGTTTTCTCAAAACGATTTGCCGGATTTGGACTCTTTGGTTCAGATTTAGAACCGTGACAAATTGAGAGTCCTGAACTGTAGTGACCCCAAATGAACAGAACGGGACTCACCCTCCCGGGGCGTTCAGGGACGTCTACAGTTTCTGGCGACTCTGTTGGGGATTTAGAGAACTTGACTCGAACTCATGATATCTTGTTTTGATTACACTTATGTGTTTCTTTGCATTGCATTTGCATTGGTGCGCCTAAGACACCGTGTTTGCCATCTGCTATTCCTAAACGGTTTGCCGGAGGCTTGTCTTGTCAAGGCATGACCATAAGGCTGACCGGTTGTGGGCTCTGCCAGTATGGGAACACAAACCCCGGTTTTACCGGGGCACCCCTTTTGACCATTCGACCTAGTGCATATTCGGAATCCGTAGTGACCATTCCAAACTAGGACAGGTTGCTTACCCGTTTATAGGTTGTTTGAAACCGCTGCGTGCGTAGTGAAACCCTAGCTCCTGACAAAATAGGGCAGGGAAACCCTACCCCAACATAGGGGTGTTTTGGCTCTCACTTATCTATTATGTGCTTTTAGAGTGCGTCTCTACAGGAATGCATGTATCAGTCTACAAGTTTTGGGCATCAGGCCAGCAGGCACCAGTTTAGTAGTTTGGGCATCAGGCCTGCGGGCATCAGTGTCTGGGAATCAGTTTTACCTGAGGGTATCAGTTCACCGGTAGAATTTTGGGCAGAATTCAGTAGAGAGCACACTCATTCAACTATGCTCATATCTGTTCAGGTGAAATCAGGCTGAGATGCTGCATGTTTTCTCTTTTGCTAGGGTAGTCTTGGAACCATAGCTTCAGAAGGCTCCGATATCCCCCGGGTACATTGGACTTGTGCTGATAGACTTTGTCAGGTCAGAGATTCAGTTCAAGGATAAATCAGTGTTCCTCCACCAGAGGCAGGGTAAAAGGGGCCAGTTAGGCACAGATCACCGGTTCAGCAGTTACCAAATCAGTGGCCCTTATCCACCCCACCAGTAAATAGCCAGGCTGAGGCCTCAATTTTTAGTCACCCCACCAGACAGTCAGCAAGATCAGCAGAATACTGCCAGGATGGAAGAAATGATGCGCCAGCTCCAAGAGAGCATGAAACAAATGCAGGAGGATGCCGCCCGTCAAGCGGAGTTCTCTAAACAGCAGGCCACAGTCATGGCTCAGCAGGCCGAGCTAATCACTAGACTGCAACAACAAAATGCAGCATCGGCCTCACATCAAGTTCCTCCTCCACCAGGGGTCCCGTTACCTGAGCAAGCACCTACTGTGCAGAATGCCTTGCCAAACACCCAGAACACCTTACCCAATGTCCAGAACATCCAAGAGGACACAGACCTTCCAACGGGGCCAGCTCCGCTCCCGCTTCCGCCTCAACTGTCGAAGACCTATACACCCAACCACCCGGACTCTCCCTTCGAGTTCGAAATTGACCCTACGGCTCTGAAACTGAGCAAGCTCGAGAAGCTTTTCAAGAAATCACAAGGAGTAAAGGCTATTCCGGATATCGAGGACGGATATACCGATGTGGCCGTAACGTTGCCAGATAGATTCAAGATGCCGCAGATTAATCGTTTCAACGGATCCGGGGATCCCATGGTCCACCTCCAATTATTCTCAGATATACTGCAGCCAATGGGCCTAACTCGACCACAGAAGCTTTCGCTGTTCGGCCGAACCCTGTCGGTTATGGCCGCTATCTGGTACGCGAAATTAGAAGATGAGGTAAAAAGAAGTTGGGATGAAATGGCCGAGGCCTTTGTCACACAGTACTCGTACAATACCCAGATCGAGATTGCAACTCGTGATCTCGAAACAACGAGGCAGGAGCCCAAAGAGACTTTCTCAGATTTCGTAACTCGGTGGAGGGCGAAGGCATCAATGATGACCCTGAGGCCTACTGACAAGGACTAGATCAGGATGATTGTGCGCAATCTCCAGCCAAAATTGATGCAAAAGATGATTGTACTCTCCTTCCCTACCTTTTCTAATCTGCATGAGATGGGGGTACAGATTGAGGACGCTATGAAGCAGGGCCTTCTTGACTAGGAGAAAGAGCAGCCCAGGAGGGCATTTTCCCGCAATTCAAATGCGACCACCAGTGGTGATGCAGCTGCAAGATCTTCTGATGTGGGCATGGTTACCACCACCTTATCAAAAACAGCTACCCCATTCACCGGTGCGTCCGGAAGTAGCTCACAAGGAACCAAATACCCACTTCGAGTCAAGAGGGTTTTTACCCCACTTCATATGCCTTTGTCAAAGGCTTTGGAGGTCTTAATCCGGAAAGGGCATCTGAAACCGTTAGAACAACGGCCCCTACCAGATCCTATCCCTGCAAAGCATGATCAGACTAAATACTGTGCCTACCATCAACAAACCGGTCATGACACCGATAGTTGCTTTCGTCTGCGCCATGATGTACAAGATCTGTTCGACAACGGGGTCATTGCCGCACCAAGTCCAGCAAAGTCTATCGGCACTTGATCAGTGAATTTGTGGGGGGATAATGTGATCTGATCAGAGGTTGAACCAGCTGCGGGTGGCGCTCGATTTACTCCAGATGTGGGAAGGACAGGCACTGTTTTGAGCATTTGCAAATGCCAGTTTCTGACTTGGGTATTCGGTCAGTTTTGTCGTTTTGTATTAAGTCAGTCTTTTCATACTGAGTCAGTTGGGTCTGTCTTGTTGTACCGAGTCAGTCCTGTTTTGTTGGAGTCTGGTGATTTCGGGGATGTTACCTCGGACATCACTTGCTTGTTTTGAGCTTGTCTTTTTTGGCTTTCTTTTGAGTCTGTTTCTGCCGGGGAGCCAGTTGTGCCGACAGATTTGAATGAAACAGCAATGGTTTTTCACGCTCTTGTGTTTCCCTCAGCCGTGTGCCAATTGTGTCAGAAAGTTTGAATGAAACGGCCGTACTTTTCGCCTACTCTTCTGCACCCCAAAATCATTGCATTGACCTAAGTTTTTCAAAACTTTTTGAACACTGCGGTAAAAACGAAGAGGAAGGAATTCCTCGGGTTTTGCAAAATTTGATCATTTGAGAGAAAGAGATGCATGCTAAGCCTTTAATGATCGAAATCATGCTTGTTAATGTGAGTACTGAGAAGGATCCTAGTTTGATCCAAATTGGTCCCACACCGTCTTCAGCGCGAGCGATTTGTCGCTTTCTTAAAAAAATTTCAAAAAACAAAATGTTTTGCGCGGTCCTGCGAAGACTTGTGTGGAATTGCTCTTGAGATTGTGCAGTTTAGGATCGCTCTCAGCCTCGAGACTTGAGCTCTTGCTTTCAAACATTGACCTTGGATTCAGAATGTTCAACGATCAACCGTGATATGAGGCCTGTGTGGCCAGATTTGAAACAGCCCTCGAACAAGAGGCACCAAAGTTAGATCAAGAATATCAGACCTCATCAGAAGAAGCTTGCGAAGCTAGAACAGAAACACCCCTCGAACTAGGGGCGAAAATGTCCGATGTGCTCGAAGAGCCGAAGATGGATCCTTCTGCAAATTGATACAGCAGCCACTCTCTTAGATACGGATGGCTTCGAGATCCGAAAACCATTTGGCATGGACTTGTTACACTTTTACCCTTTGAGAGGCTCGCTGGGCCGAAAACCCGGAAGGGCGACCCAGGCAAAAGTTAGAGCAAGAGAAAAATACAAAAAAAAAAAAAAAAAGCAAAAAAATGCAAAAGAAAAGAAAAAAAGAAAAATGAAGAAAAATGCAAAGAAAAGAACAAAAAAAAAAGAAAATCAAAAAAAGAAAAGAAATAAAAAGAATTGAAAAGAAAAGAAAAACAAAGCTCGCAAGGTCGAAAACCCGCAACAGGCGCCTTGGCAAAAGTTAGAGCATAAAAAGGAGAGGTTAATACCCGAGTGCACCTTAACCCCGAACTACGTAAGGCTTGATTCCCATCTTTGGGATACGTAGGCAACTTCATTCTAAAGTCCAGTCGTAAAACAATTCGATTGTGTCCATGCGATGGTTCTGGTCATCTTTGTCTTCTCTGTATCTGAGGATTTGGTTGTGTTCGTCACTTTGAGGACTGCCTACAATGCGCTGCGGTGCTATCCAAATAAGGGGCAACTTTCCGTTGCCATTCAATGCGCCGCGGTGCCGTTCAAACAAGGGACAACTTTCCGTTGCCATGCAGTTCCCCTCAAGCAAGGGGCAATTTTCCTTCGAATCTGAAGTTGTGCATCTCAAGAGCGGGTTCCGTGCTCGTTGAGCAGTGGCCGTTTGCAAAAATAGTTTTTGAGAATTTTTAATGAAGTTGACTAATTTTCTCTCAAAAATCATTCCATTTTTTCCAAAACCGGACCATTTCTTGGACCCCAAAAAGGGAAAATTTTCAGTGCTCACAGCCTAACTTGCATGATTTCAAATCAGAAAATCGAACAATCGCGTTAATCTAACTCTCATTTTGATCAAAATTGTTTTAGAAAGCCAAAATAAAAAATGGTCAAATTGATGAACTAGGGACACCGTTGAGTCAGACTTCCTGTCTTTTCCTCGTTGTCAATGCATTTGCCAGAAAGGGTACTCTACTTGCCAGAAAGGGCATCATATTCGCCAGAAGAGGGCACAACTGAAGATAGCAGAAAAGGACTGAAAGCTCTCAACATCCTCCAAGCAGCGAGGTATCAAGCCAAGTGCAAAGCACGAACTGGAATGATCTGATGACGTCCAAACTCCCCGGTGGAGCATCATCAACCAATGTCAATTACAGATCTGCTGCACATCCAGCCGCATCACAACCCCTCTGTGGGAGAAACTCACTGTTGTGAACAAGAAGAAGAATCTAGCAGAATGCTAGGGGCACGAGCCCACAATTTGCTATTTATCCATCAACCACCCGGGGGAGGGATGAAAAATGAGAGATTGAAGAATAGAGAGATGTGCGGTGAGAGGAAAAGTGAGAAGAAGGTTTTTTTTTCAAAAAAACAGAGCTTGAGGGCCGAGTGATGTGAGAACCACAAATGAGAAAGGGTGGGAAACATTACCCGGTGAAACAGGCTCCCTGTGCACGTCTGAGTGTTGTGTCTTTTTGTTTTATCTCGATTCTTGTTTTGAGTCGTTTCGAGTGTTACTCGATGTGTCTAGGTTGTGCGCCTTTTATTTCCTTGTTGAGTCATTTTGCTGTGTTCAGTCGTAGGCTCAATACTTGATCGAAAACTCATCTCTCAATTTCAAAAATGAATCGTTTTGTGTTCAGAGTGCCGTGCCGTTCTCCACATCTGTGCAAAACAAAATTTGTTCTTTCATAAAAACCGCAGGGTTCAACCCAGGTCATGTGGGAACAATAAAACCAGGACTTATCTGAAGCTATATAGGTTCCAGACTGCAAAGCAAAAGAAAAGAGGAAATGTCAGGTATCTGAGTTTGTTTCAACTTCAGTAAGTTTCGAGACTACATTCCGTGTGTACCTCTTCAAGTCTTGCCAAAGCTCCGAAGTATGAGTGCGCCTCTACCTCAAGCTCAAGATCAAGCCTACTTCAATGCCAGAATGGCAATCGAAGTGCTCTCCTCGAGTACTATTTCATGTCAGGGGCATCTTGGCTGTGTTCGCAATGAGTTCCTAGGAGACCAACTGCGACGGTGGAAACTAGAGTTCGAATGGCTGATGCCTAGAACGTAAAGGTTCGGGAGTTCCGAGACTAAAGTCTGGTTCAAATACCCAGGGGCGTATCCTCGGCTTGAAATCTGTATGGAAGCCCCATAGGTTGAGATAGCGTGTATGCACCTCAATTCTGGATACCGAACCTAGTCTGTCACCCCGTTGGAGAATAGGGAAAGTTGTGAATATGATCAGGAAGAAAGGCAGCATCCAAAGTGTTCTACGTGAAGAATCCTTGTCAGTATTTCAGAGCCTTTGTACGGTGAGTTGAAGCTAAGTGTTCGAAGAGCACGAGGGTAGATCCCCGTCAGAGTAGAGCGGTTCATCGCCACTCACCCCATGAGGTGCTTTCTAAAAGCGCCGCTTTCTAAAAGCGCCGCTACGCTTGTTTATTGCGTTCCTTAAACATCATGCATTGTATTGCATTGTACCTATCAAGTTTCTTTCTCATTCATGCACGATATTGTATGTACAGTTCATTCAAAGAAGTTCCGTTTGAAATCTTTTATTTTAGTGTATCAATCACACTTCATTCAGTTAGTGTATCAATCACACTTCATTTTCAGTATATCTATCATACTCTTTTCACTAAGTGCATCAATCACACTTCGTGTTCACATTTAGTGTATCAATCACACTCTGTTCACATAGTGCATCTATCACACTTTGTGTTCACTTTTAGTGTATCAATCACACTTCATTTTCAGTATATCTATCATACTCTTTTCACTAAGTGCATCTATCACACTTCGTGTTCATTTTCAGTATATCAATCATACTCTGTTCACATTGTGCATCTATCACACTTTGTGTTCATTTAGTATATCAATCATACTCTCTTCACTAAGTGCATCTATCACACTTCGTGTTCACATTTAGTATATCAATCATACTCTGTTCACATTGTGCATCTATCACACTTTGTGTTTATTTTCAGTATATCTATCATACTCTTTTCACTAAGTGCATCTATCACACTTCGTGTTCACATTTAGTATATCAATCATACTCTGTTCACATAGTGCATCTACCACACTTCATGTTCACATTTTGTGTATCAATCACACTCTGTTCACATAGTGCATCTATCACACTTTGTGTTCACTTTTAGTGTATCAATCACACTTCTTTCATTTAGTGTATCTATCACATACATTCTCGTGTTGTGTATCATTAACACTTCACTTCATTCATTTAGTGTATCAATCATACTCTGTTCACATAGTGCATCTATCACACTTCGTGTTCATTTTCAGTGTATCCATCACACTCGTTCACTAAGTGCATCTATGACACTTCGTGTTCACATTTTCAGTGTATCCATCACACTCGTTCACTAAGTGCATCTATCACACTTCGTGTTCACATTTAGTATATCAATCATACTCTGTTCACATAGTGCATCTATCACACTTTGTGTTCATTTTCAGTGTATCCATCACACTCGTTCACTAAGTGCATCTATCACACTTCGTGTTCACATTTAGTATATCAATCATACTCTGTTCACTAAGTGCATCTATCACACTTCGTGTTCACATTTAGTATATCAATCATACTCTGCTCACAGTGCATCTATCACACTTTGGGTTCACATTTAGTATATCAATCATACTCTGTTCACACAGTGCATCTATCACACTTTGTGTTCACATTTAGTATATCAATCGTACTCGTTCACTAAGTGCATCTATCACACTTCGTGTTCACATTTAGTATATCAATCATACTCTACTCACATTGTGCATCTATCACACTTTGTGTTCATTTTCAGTATATCAATCATACTCCGTTCGCATAGTGCATCTATCACACTTTGTGTTCATTTTCAGTATATCTATCATACTCTGCTCACATTGTGCATCTATCACACTTTGTGTTCATTTTCAGTATATCTATTATACTCTGTTCACATAGTGCATCTATCACACTTTGGGTTCACATTTAGTATATCAATCATCCTCTGTTCACATAGTGCATCTATCACACTTTGTGTTCACATTCAGTGTATCAATCACACCCTGTTCACTAAGTGCATCTATCACACTTCGTGTTCACCTTTTGTGTATCTATCACACACTCGCTAAGCCTACTTTGTGTATCAATCACACGCGTTCACACTGTGTGTCAATCACGCACTCTCGCTTTGTGTATCTATCGTACTTGTTCACTTAGTGCATCTATCACACTTTGTGCTCACCCTTTTGTGTATCAATCACATGTTCGCTCTGTGTATCTATCACACATGCATACTGTATTCGCAGTGAGAATCCCATAATTTTCTTACATCCTTTCTACACGAGGTGTAGTTTGGCTCGAGTTTACTTGCTTGCCTAGCATTCGCTTAAAATGTTGCATTTATTTCACATAATTGCTTCATTACAGCTCTCATTGCATGATCATGAGTGATGTCCGGCTTCGCGTAGCGTATAAGTCCAATTATCAACCTGGCTTCGCTTAGCGTATAAGTCCAATTATCAAAATATTTTTGCATATCATTTTGCATCCAGCCCCTGAACTACGCTGGTTTAATTCCTTGCAAAGGGATACGTAGGCAGCCTGCGGGCGCAACCATTTATTTATCTGTATTTTGTTCGTTTGTCCAAGTCTTCGGCCTTGTCAAAAATGGGTCGTCTCTAGGCTTTGACATTCACTCCCGTCACTTCTTGACTTCGGAGTTCTATCAAAAAGGGGCAACTGTAGACACCCCATTTTTGACCGCCTTTAAGACTCAGACGCGACTAATGGTTTTGGAAGATGTGCAGGGCAAAAGTTCAATTTCTTCAGCAAGGAGAGAGTCAAAGCTCAACTTCATACCCCTTTTTGGACCAAAACAATCTTGATCAAAATATTTTAGCCGTAAAACCCTCTCTTTCAAAACGTTTTTGAAATAAAGTTTTTACGATGTTCCGAGGCTCGCATTTTGTCAAATGTTGCGCTTTTCGGTAAACCGAGCAAGGGCAAAGTGAAAAAGAATGAAAGAGATATGAAATAGTTGAAAAAATCTTTTGAAACACCTTGCTTAGGGGTTTGAAGTTGAAGAAAAGAGGAGAAGAGGGGAGAAATCCAGTTGGGGGAGAAAATGGGTATGAACCGTTAAGAAAGAGTCGAGCAGCCCTCGCCAAATCGGGCCTATTCATTTTCACACTTGGAATCAAGCTATGAGGCCACCACCGTTGGAAATAATACTTCCGGGGCTTCATTTTGCACTCAAGAATCTCCTAAATCCAATTCCGGACGAGGGAGATATAGTTGATTGAAGTAGGGCATCACTCCGGTTGGGACCGAATCTGCGCGGCTTCACGGAAGCTGGCATAACTTTTTCCACAGGAGGAATTTTAATGCAAGGTTTGTGCCATTGGAAAGATAACTTCCGGGGCTTCAATTTGGACACTTGAATGGCCACCATTGGACTTCCCAATCACCCACCGGCCACTTTTCTTCCCGGCAGCCTTTTTTTTTTGTCCTGAAAGTAGCTGGCCGGCCAGAAAATCTAGCTGGCCAGCCACCTATTTGGTGAAATGACTTTTTTTCCCTTTTAAACTAGCCGGCCATGCCCCCCTCCCCAAGTGTGTCCTAGAAGTGAATTTTGTTTTCCACTACACCCATATCCGAGGGTTTGGCCATTTTGGGGGGAAACTTGATTTGTTTTCCCCCCCTTTTTTTCCCCCTCTTTTCCACCCCTTTTGCTTATATATACAGCCCCTCCCCTTCAGATTTGAGGGTTACAAAAAATCCCTCTCAAGCCTTTGCATTATATCTCTCTCCATCTCTATCTCCAAGCTTCCATCCTTCAAACCCTACATCATTTTACACTACACCACCAAGCCCCACCCTCCCATCCTTCATTCCAGAAGCTGGAGGCTGTTCTTCAAGGCCTAAGGAGCCACAAACTCAAGCCAAGAAGCTACCAAAGACTTGTCTTCAAGGGTAAGTTCCATTTCTCCCTTTTTGGTCCATATCTTGTATCATTTCTTAGCCATACACGCTTGCTGTTTTGAGCTCCGGCCCTAACTGAAAGTGGCATGTTTTTGAGCTCCTCTTCACTTTTACTTAAGGGCCTCCCACTGTTTGAGGCCCTCTTGATGCACTTTCTTCATTATCCTTCTTGTATACCATTATCTTGTGTAGTATTTTTGGCGTATGTATAATCTGTTTTGAGCTCTGTCATGAACTGAGAAGTAGCTTATTTTGAGCCCTTCTTCAACATTGTTGAAGGGCTCATTATGGTTTGAGGCTTTGATTCATCACTTGCCTTTATATCTCTCTCTTGGCTCCATTTTTGCATGATTTGTTAGCCTATTGTGCTTCTATTTTTGGGAGATTTTCAGAACTAAAAACAGTATTATTTTGGCCTCCTCTTGGTGTTTCATTGAGGGTCTTTCACTGTTTGAGACATCCTTTCTATACTTTGTGTTATATCTCTCCTTTTGGCCATATCTTGCATAGTATTTTTGGCTTGTATGCATACTGTTTTGGGTCTGGTCATCAACTGTAAAATGCCATGTTTTGGGCCCCTCTTCAATTTTGTTGAAGGGCCCTCTTGTTTTAAAGGCCAGAAACCTTCACTTGCTTCTTTGTCCATCTTTTGGCCCATTTCTTGCATGAGAGCTTAGCCATACCTGCGTTTGTTTTTGGGCTCTTTTCAGAACTGTAAAAGTCATATTTTGGGTCCCTCTTCAACATTGTTGGAGGACTCTCAGCTGTTTGGGGCCAGAGGCTGTGACTTGCTTCATTAGCTTGCTTTCGGGGCTATTTTTGCATGCTAGTTTTGCCCTATTTTTGTTTGCTGTTTGCCCCTGCTTAAAACTGAAAACATGCTTGTTTTGGGGCTGCCTTGAATCTGTCTTCACATGTCATGATCAAATAATGCATGCTTTGTATAGCTGTAGGCCATTGCGTATGCCTAATTTTGCATTTCGGGTACCATTTCATGCATCGGGTGCCATGTTGTCATGATTCGGGGCTGTTCCGGGTCATATTTTAGCGCTGAAATTTGCATGCTAGCATATCATCTTGCCATGTCTTGTTAGAGTGGCATTTTGTGCCTTAGGGTCGGTCCTCGGTTTGCGTGCATGTGTGCACGCATCTCGAGTATCTCATTTTCATCTAATGGCCTCTTATGTGAGTGTGGCTGAAGTCCACTTGTGTTAGTGTAAGTCCATTTATGCATTGTGTATACCATTTCATTTCATAGCATTGCGTATGCTAGGTTGTATGTTAGCGCATTGTGTATGCCATGTTATCTCGTGCATCGTGTATGCCATCTCATAGCATTGTGCATGCTTGGTTGCATATTAGTTGCATTCATGCATGTCATGCATATTGCATCGTGTTCGGGATAGGAGTTAGCCCGGGCACGAGAAACGAGGTGCATTTCGTACTCCGAGTGACGGAACGTGTCTCAATTCCCCAGTCACCGACACTCCAGATCATCCATGATGGAGTTAGGTCTTGTTGTGTTTTCATGTGCATTCATTTCATATTAAATTGTGCAATTCGACTCCTCAGCCATCATGCATCGAGATGCGTGATTGGTGGCGCGATGATCGAGGCATGCATACATTTGTGAAAATACATTGCTATGCCCCTTTCCTGCTCTCTGTTGCAGCAAATCAAGAATCAACGGTCTTCCGAGGCTTGGCATGCATTTCAAGAACATGTGCAAACAGAGGCTAATTGGGGCATCGTCATGGATTTCCGCTCAAAGGCAACCCGGGCATGCATCATTCATCAGAGTCGAGGCAGTCCCTAGCTTGCATGCCAGTTTATCGCTTTCCTAGTTTAATTTGTTAATTAATTAGGATTTTTGTATTTATTCAGGACTGTAATTATTTATTTGGGACTGTATATTTATTCGGACCCTCTGCACAAGGGCAATGTTGTAATAAGTGTGCGTGAGTGTGATGTATGTCTTCCAACCCCACGTCTTTCTCCCTTTTATTTACCAACTTATGATGGTTAGATTAGGGCTTGTTTCGATTAGCATACAGTATGACAGCATGTTTGCATCATTCATCTGTTTTGCATGCACCGGGCTCGGCGCATCATACTAACTGCATTTGTATTTCAATTTCCAAGATGAATACGTGTTAGCTGTAGCATTTCATATGCCATGTCTAGAATAGCCGAGCCTGCTATAGTTGCATTTTTGCATGTGTTGCATTAGGCATTTCGGTATAGTTAGGATCATGCATGGATTTCTAACCTAGCTTCTGTTTTGGCTTGGAGTACTCGGTAAGTTTTATGCTTTAGCATCCTTGCATGCGTGTGAGTGACTGCCATGAATAGCATGCTTACCATGAGGCTATGTGCTTATATGATATAACTGCCTGAATGCCTGTGGGTGAAGGTTGGGTTATTTGAATTGGAACAATTCATCAAATGTGTGTTTTAAGCCCACTAGATAGTGGCAAAATCATGTTTTCTAAGCCCACCCGAGGGTGGCAAATCCACGTCTTAGCCTACTTACGAGTAGCACCATCAAACCATTTTCAAATAAACAAACATGAAATGTTTTGTTCCAATTCAGGCGATCCAGTCTATACTTGTATGTTGTGCGCATCACATAGTAAATCTAGGCTAATAACCGGAATACGAACGCACAATGTTTTCAAAACTTGATATCATGGTTAGAAGAGGCCGATCTTCGATCGGGCGAGCGGGGGTGCTCACGAAGTGACCTTCCCCAATCGTACCCAAGTTCCTGAGCCGAGGCAACTTTGGTGATGACGGACACGTGGCCTTAGGCAACGAGTCAGGGTTTCCTAAATTTCCCAAAATAAAATATTCAGGTGGCGACTCTGTATCTGGCAAAGCAGTCCATGTTTGGCACTTCTTTCAAAATCTGTTTTCTCAAAACGATTTGCCGGATTTGGACTCTTTGGTTCAGATTTAGAACCGTGACAAATTGAGAGTCCTGAACTGTAGTGACCCCAAATGAACAGAACGGGACTCACCCTCCCGGGGCGTTCGGGGACGTCTACAAACTGTAAAGCATACGTCCCAGGCTCGCCAATAGCCTCCAATCCTGTCTCCCCTCCTACGGGATGTCGAGCTCATATAGCCATAAATGTGGCTAAGCCAACACCGCTCTAATTGTAAAGCTGAACCTGCGGTAAATCCACCAAGGCGCTTAGAAGATACAATCTTACAGTGTTTGCCCTGTTTGCAAACAAGGTGGTGCCGAAGAGGAACATCAAAAAGCTTTAGGCATAATGCTCAATCTCCTCTGGGGTCTCTAGCTCTCTCCCTCGAAACTACTCCACAAACCAACTGTATCGTATCATCCCCGGTCGGAAGAGAGGCGGGCATGCCCCTAACAGGTAGATCTAGGCGGTCTCCCACTCACCCATGTCCATATCATAAGGAATCGAGTGACCCCCTACTCCTATGCCGGTGAGCATGGAGAAGTCATAGGGAGTCATCGTCATCTCCCCAATAGTAGAGAAGTGGAAAGAGTTAGTGATATTCCACCACCTCTCTACCAATGCTCTAAGTAAGAGCCGACTCGCAATATGGCGTGATAGCCCCGTGTTGAATGAACTGAAGCTGGCCTCATTGATAATGTGGTGGACACAGGTAGGGAGCTCCACATACCAGTCCCTCGCAGACGTGGTTTCATAGCCTCTAAGAGAGCGAGAGTCCTCCTATGATCAGAACAGGGATATACGGTGATATGAGAACAAGCAAGTGAAAAGGCAGTGTAAGAAATATAGTGCAAGAGTGTGATTTAGGCAATAAATGCAAGGTACATTGAAGAAAACATAAGAATACAGTTTATACCTCGGTGGCGCCATAAGACAAATGAGAGTCCGGCTCTCGTAGCAAGAGGTCCTCTAGTGCACCTCGCGCAAACCCTCTGAAATGCCGGATACTCACCAGTGGTAGCACATGTGTCTGAGGATGGTATGTTATTGGATCAAAGGGGCTCACTCCCAACGGTAATATCTCAAGCTCAGGCTCGACCTCCATCTCTATCGGGGGTAGAATCTCGAACGGAGCTCCGTCATGCGGTAGATCATCTGCCATCTGGAAAGAAGACAGGAAAATCCATGAAAAGTGAAGGAAAATGGAGGAAATATGGCGAACTTTGAAAAAAGTCAAATCCTAGGAGAGAGAAAAGGGAAGAAAAAGTCAAAGCCCAGAAAAAGGCACGAAACCCAAGAAGAACTCGAAGGAAACAAGCCTCAAGTGGTGAAACTCCAAGAAAAAACACTGAAATCAAATTTCAATTGGTTCAAAACAGAGTAAACTAAGAGGGTTTAGCAAAGAAAATGTGCGTGGGGCGTTGAAAAACGGGTATAAAGCTTGGATCTAGAGAAGGAAAGTGTTTAGGGAGAGAGAAGGAAGATTTTCGGCCTTGGAGGAGTAAGGAAATGAAGTATGGATGAGTGTCTATAAAGACCCATCGTGAAAAGACCAAAAGGCACCCGATCTGCCATCGGTGGCTGACCGGCCACCACTGGTAGCCGACAGGTCCCATTGGTGGCGACAATCTTCAATGGTGGCCGAAAGGTGGCCGGCACCATCCTCTAGCAACCGTCTAGTGCCCAATGCTCCTACATTGAATCTTGATGCAGTTTTTGTCCCTGTTTCCCGAGAGGTGCAAGGAAAGGTCACTGTTGAGTTCAAATTCTCTTTGTGGAAGCTCGAAACCGTGTTTTTGGTGATCGTCGTTTTTCACTTGTTGAACGAGGTGTATCTTTTTTGCATATCGCAACTTTTTCGAGAGGTAAATCGGAAAGTTGCTACTAAATTTGTTTCGATAGAATACGCTTTCATTCTTGCATAGACTATGCATCTCTTCATTACGTATGTAGAACATGCATTTCACATATGCTGTTGCGCAGAATGCGTATTTCAATCGCGCATACAACATGCATTTTGGTATTTAGCATAGAACATGCTGTTAATCGTGCATAGACCATGCATTTTGTACTTTGCATAGAACATGCGATCAATCGTGCATAGGACATGCATTTAGTCCTTGGTGTTGAATATGCCTTCATGTAGAATTTTGCCTCAATTGTTTTCTTTACATAGAACATGCATTCTTACTATATCACATTTGTTGAGTTTTATACAGGCACGGTATTGTATGTACGGTTTATTCGAGAAAGCAAACGATATTGTATGTACGGTTCACTCAAAGGAGTTCCAGGTAAGATCATTTATGTCCTTCGAAATGCATTTATTCACTTTCTCCTCTCGCGTGAAACGTGTTTGAATTTGTTCACCTTTCTCCTATCGCTCGAGATGCATTAGGATTGTTTGTTTTGGTTAAAGAACATTCAGGTGTGCCTAGTGTTTACATCATTTTCCCTCCTCTCGCGTGCAACGCATTAGGATATCGATTGAAACCTTGGGTGAGCCTGATGGTTATGTTGCTTTTCGCCTTTCCTACGCGTCACGTAGTTAAGCTTGCATAATTTTCTTACATTCTTTCTGTATGAAATGTGGTTTGGCTCATGATTCTCACGCGTGGTGTGTTCATTTACTTATTTCTTTTCATTTTTGGAATTGTTCTACACTTGCTTCAGTTTGTTTAAAATGTGGCATTCCCATTGCATTGCATTTGCATTTAAATGTTTCATTGCTCAGTCTTATTGCATGATCATAAGTTATGCTCTTGCGTTTTGCATCTCATTTGCATTTCACCCCAGAACTACGCTAGTTTGATTCTTTACAAAGGGATACGTAGGCAGCCTGCGGATGCAACCATTTGTTTTCTATCTTTGTTTATTTGTCCGGGTCTTTGGCCTTGTTAAAAATGGGTCGTCTTTGGGCTTTGACATTCACTCTCGTCATTTCATGACTTCCGAGTTTTGTCAAAGAAGAGCAACTGTAGACACCCCATTTTTGACTGACCTCAAGACTTAGACGTCATCACTTGTGCACTCGATGATTTCGATTGCATATGTTCACTTTGAGTGCCCGAAGTCCTCGGTGGAATGCCCTGTCTTTGAGCCTTTAAAGCTTGTCCATTTTGTGTTTTGTTTTGGACCAAAACCTTGTTGTTTCAAGCCTAGAACTTGTGGTGACCTGTCGTCCACCACCATGGGCTGTCGGCCATGGCTCATGGTTGTCGGCCATTAGTGTGCCCGGTCGGCCACCAGTGGTGCCTAGTTAGCTACAGTGGTGGCCGACGGCTACCAGTGTTTTTTTCCAGATATTTTGTGACAGATGTGCCAGCTGTTGGCACATTTAGTTGTATCTCCCTACACGTGTATGGTGGGATGTTTCTAAGCTAAAGGCATGTTTTTCTATATATATGGGGGTTCCTCCCCCATTTTTGAGGCTTAAAAAATTTGGAAGCAAATTATCTCCCTCTTTCTAGATTTCTCTCTCTCTCTCTCTCTCTCTCTCTCTCTTGCAATTTTATACACATTTGCTCACAAATCCTACACTTTTGCCACACACCCTTTATCAATGTTGCTTCTCTTTGGACTGAGGTTTCTTGAGACCCTTTTTGTGCTTTAGAAGGTGGTTGTGGCTTGCTTTGTTGCCTAATTTGTGCCTTGACTTCAAGAGGTATAACACTCTCCTTTTATACTTGTTTTACATATTTGTTTTCCCATCTTTTCCAATTATTTTTGGGCAGATTTTGAACTGTAAAAAACTCTGTTTTGTTGGCCTAAGAGTGTTAGTTTGAGGCCATTTTCAGTTAAGGGGTGGTTCACCCTTCTTGTTTCTTTGTTTGTAATGCTTTTGTACCTTTGTTTACCACTTTCAAACCAAATTTTTTGGGCCTTTTAACCACTAAATTTTAGAGGTTTTTCAGTGGTAAAAAACTCATTTTGAAGTCGAAATTTGGAGGGATTAGCCTCCCATTCTTGTGTCTTATTTGCATACTTAGTTAGCTTTATATGTTAGCATGTTTTTCTAGCTTAACTTAGCTCAAGTCCAGCATGTTTTAGCCTTTGAAATAGCCTGCTTTAACTCTGTTTTAGGCTGGTTAGTTCATTTGGGTCTTGTTTTGCATGGTTATAGTGTAATAGTCCTCACAAGTTAGTGTTTTAGGGTCTTAGACACCTCTTGTCTGAGTTGATAGCATCTTTTTGTGTTGTTTTTTTTTTTTTTTCACTCCATTTCAGCATTATCCCTTGGTTAATACTTCTTTCATCTTAGAGGACACTCACCAATGGACAAATTGATTAAAGAATGATTTGGTAACTAAAATATGTAAACAAAATTGGAAAATAAAAGTGGCAAGATAAGCAATTCTTTGTGTTGCATTGCCTGTATTCAAATCTGATGTTAGTTTGAACACAAGGAAAATGGAATATTTCATATTCAAAAGTGATGAAATGTGCCATTTTCCTAGGTCTTCATTACCCTTGATCATGCATGATAGGGTGATGGTCATTTGAGTCTTGTTTGTGCATTTATCGAACTTGTACAAACTTGGTTCTTTGGCCATCATGTAATGAAATTGCTTGGTTGATGGTTTGAAAGCCAAGAGTATCACTCTTCTGAACTTGCTTGATGATAAGGAGGGTAACAGTACAAACAAACCTTCAAAAAGTACACTATTTTGCTTTGTTTGCTCTTTGTTGCAGCAAGGAAGTCCAGGCCGTGGTAGCCGACGGCCACCACCAATAGCCGATCGGCTATCATTGTTGGTTGACCGACCATCAGCAATGGCCGACCAGCCCCACTATCAGCCACCAATGAAAATTCAGCAGAGTGTTTTTAAAGCAAAGCAGAGTTGATCTTGAGATGGAGAAAGTGTAAGTGCTTCTGTGCAATAGAGGCTTGCAGCAGCAAAATAGTGGCCTTTCGGGTGAAAAACTGAGCATGCATGCATCCCTCGTTTCCCGAGGCTTTTTAGTTAATTTGCTTAATTAATTAGTTATAGCTAATGCATGCAAATGGTGTAATTATTTAAGTAGATTAGTTAATTAATTCATGTTGTAATTAATTAGCTTAGTTGCTTTGTAATTAATTAGTTAAATATTTAGCTAATTAGTTTTCTTTGTAATATTTAATTATGTAATTAATTAGTTAAATATTTAGCTAATTAGTTTTCTTTGTAATATTTAATTAACTTAGATAGTTAATCATTTACTTGTTTTACTTAATTAGCTTAGAATAGTTAGTTAATCCAATTAAAGTGTTGTAATAATTAGCTTAATTAGTTTAGTTTAGCTAGCTAGTTTTATTAGGACCCTCCTTCGTGAGGGCGTAATGTTGTAATAAGTGTGCGTGCGTGCGTGTGTGTATGTTTTTCAACCCCACGTCTTTCTCCCTTTCATTTAACACTTTTGATGGTTAGATTAGGGACATATTTCAAATTAGCATACCTTATGCTTGCATCCATTCATTCGTATTGCATGCACCGAGGCTCGGCGCATCATTCAAACTGCATTGTCATTTCAATACTTCTTTGAATACGTGTTTAATGTTCAAATCGATCCATATGTCATATTAGTAGCTGAGCCTATTAAATTGCATATCACATGCGTCGCATTAGACATTCGGCATAGTTAGGAACCATGCATATTTTCTAATTCATATCTTCTTAGCTTGGAGCACTAGGTGAGTTTTTATGCTTTAGCGTACTTGCATGAATGTGAATGTTTCCATATCTTGCATGCTTGCCATGAGGCTATGTGCTTAAATGCTAAACTGCTTGAATGCCTGTGGATGAAGGCTTGTTTGAATTGGAACGATTCAACAAATGTATGGTTTAAGCCCACTTTATTGAGTGGCAAATCATGTTTTAAGCCCACTATGTTTGGTGGCAAATCCGCAAACTTTAAGCCCACTTGAGGTGGCAAATTCAAACCATTTTCACAAATAAACATGAGTTGAATTGTTCCAAATTTAGCAAACTAGTCTATACTTGCTTGTACGCATCACATAGTAATTCTAGCCTAATAACCGAAACAAGAACATATAATGTACATAAAAATCATATCATGATTAGTAGAGGCCGATCTTTGATTGAGCGAGCGAGGGTGCTCAATTCATGACATTTCCCTCTCGTACCTAAGTTTTGAGCCAAGGCAACTTTGGTGATGACAAACACGTGGCCTTTGGCACGAATCATGGGTTTTCTAAATTTTTCCAAAATAAAATATTTAGGTGGCGACTCTGTATCTGGCAAAGCAATCCAATTTTGGCATTTTTAATTCAAAATCAATTTTCCAAAACGATTTGCCGGATTTGGACTCTTTAATGTTTATCAGTTTCACATTGCACTTGTGTTATTAGATTCAAAACCGCGAGAGTCCGAACTGTAGGGCTTTCTTTCAAACCTTCCGAAAAGGGGTGCGAAAAGGTGAGCTACATCTTTTGCTGAAGAAATCGAACGATTGTACAGTGTAACAATTCATCATCGAGTGTTCAGGGTGCGGTGCCCAAGTCTTAATGGCAGTCAAAATAGGGTATCCATATGTGTGTGTTTACTGGGCATTCAAAACTCATGGTGTTTTGTGCCAGGTATTGATGAAATTTATATGAACGATGGCAAAGCAGAAAAATTTGAAGACGTATGACTATCCTAGAAGAATTAGGAATTAGTAATCATATTTTAGGATTATAAGTGTTAAAACTCTTGTAATTAAGATACGATCTTGTAACTATTATTTTACTTACATTTACATATAATTTTTGTGCGCTATCCTTATATTCTATCAACTCATATAGACCTTGTGTTAATACCTTGTTAAAGATCTGTCAAAAAGGTAGCTTTGCTATCTAAGGAGATTGGATTTAGAAGAGATGCTATTTTGACTTCTCCGATCTTTCCTGGGATCTTACTTGGTTATTGACTAAGGACTCATTAGTGACGTTTTCTACACTTGTAACCTTAGAAAAACCCTGTAATTATTTGTTATTATATTCATTGATGTTCTTGATTTTTGGAGCATCACAACTAACATGGTCATATATAAATTAATAAACTAGAAATAAATTGAATCTGGAAGAACTAAAGAACAAAATACAAGAGATGCGAACCAAAGCTTGTGATGACATAGTTTCCTTAAAATAGATTCGCCGTCTCTCCAATGGATGCTGGAGGAACGTCGGCGTCTGTCTCCCAAGATACAACGGTTGAGACCAACCACTGTAAAAGCACTTCCTAAGTAGCTTTGGCGAACAGACCAACAACAACACTCTCTCACTAACGAGAACCAGAGAATGGGCAAGCAAAAAGAAGATAGAAAAAATTTATTTGGTGTAAAAAACCATCTCCAACCTTATTATCTCAAAACACCATCTCCATTTTTCATCTCAAAAATCTCTTACCAAAGTTGGAAGGGAAAGGCCCCTTTTATAGTCTTAGCGAAGTTCCTAGCCATGAAGGCTATGACATCAATTGCTATTAACCAAGGCTATCACATGTCATCAACTCTAGCCATTAGGGCTAGAGTTGCAAAGGTTCAAAACTCCAAAAGCATTATATAAATCATAATGTGTATATAATGCATAAGTTTGATATTTAAACCAGATGGGTCTAAAATGGATATGGGTATGGTTCACAACCCGATCCAAGCCTAATCTCAAACACATGCATAAACTAAGCCCTACACAGCCTAAGCTCAAGACCAAGTCCAAGTCCATTTCCAAGTACAAGTCTAAGTCTAAGTCTAAGTCCAAATCCAGAACATGCACCTGCACAAGCCTAAATTCAATCCAGACCAAGACTGAATCCAAGTCCAAGCCGAACTTTAATTGATGCCTACTTTATGAGATAATTTCTCATTCATAACTTAGTGGTTTTGGCTAATTATTTTTGTATTGTAATCTTCCTACTTAAGAGAATACAAACTCAGTCGGGCCTACCTCAACCGGCGATTAGGTCCCACTTTAATTTTGAATTAAAATTGTCGAAAAATCATTATTTTTCAACATATCACATGTCCTTGTTGATGGTGAATGTGCAGCTCACTTCATTTCCAAGTGAGCGAGAATCACTCATGGTGAAAAACCAAAAAATTTCCCATTGCTTGATCAACAATCTTACAACTTGAGGATTTTTTTCCAAAAACAAGCTCTGATCACTTAGATTTCAACCCACCACTGCTCTTAATAGGCCACTCGAATGTCATAGAGGAGTGAAACAAGAAAACCATTGTGGCTATGCTAAAGCTAAGCAAAGAACAAATTGAGAAGTTGAAGAATAAGGCTAATGTCAAAACAACGATAGCAGTGATCGTGTTTTCACAAGGTGTGGAGTTATTGCTACTCATATGTGCAAGGCACATCAACTTGTATTGCCCTTGTCTTATTTTTTTTTTCTTCTTCTTTGGCCCCTCACCAACTTGGTATTGGGCTGGCATGGCGGTGCCAACTTAGTTAGGATTGCCTAGTTTCATTATGATGATCTATGCACTCACCCTCTTTATTGATGTTTTTTTCACTTAGCTTGTACTTGAAGTTTTCATCAATAAAGTTACTTTTGGTTGATCAAAAATAAAAGCAAGTTACTAACTATATGGATTTTCATAGCCGTTTAGAACCACCATTGCTTAAGCAATATTTTGGTTGCACTGTCTTGCCAGTAGTAACAACAACCCCTATATTGGGGGACATTGTATCAAAACCACTAGGTTATACCACAGAAAAGTTAAGAGAAGTGATAGAGAAGGTGACAAACGAGTTCATAAGGTCATGTTTTGCTATTTTGAAAAGTGAACCAAATTTGTTCAAGATTCTATACTTTCATATTGTTGGAAGTAGTCAAGGAGCTTTCTATTGGAATCCAAATATATGCATCACTAATTGGACTCGACAACCCTTACACAGGGTGGATTTTGGGTGGGGAAAGGAAATTTACATGGTACCTAGAGTAATTGGATACGATGGGAATGCATTCATCCTCCCCATTCGTGACGAATATGGTTCTTTTCTTATCCCATTGTGATTGCAAGTAGCACATATGGATGCCTTCAAAAAGTTATTTTACGAAGATATCTAATGCTATTACAAAAGGTGTATGACTCATATTTATGTAACTTTATGTAGTATTTGATAGAAAGTTTGTTATAATCCTAAATTTGTGATAACCCTACTTTGTATTATGCTTTAATTCTTTAATTAGACATGTCAATATGTTTTTGGTGTGAAATTTCATGTTTAATTGTGTGATTTATATCTGTTGTTTGTAGGCAAACCTGTTGAAATTATGACTTTTAACTAAAAATTGGAAGCCTTAAAGGCATCATAAACCAAAATTGATTAAATATTTGTGATCAACATAGTTTTTAGAACCTAATGAGAAGTTTGATAAAAATTTGATTCATAATAAATTAATTAGATTTACATCAATTAAACTAAATTTACTTAAGTTTTGCTTGATTAAGAGTGATCAATAATTAATCTAATCTAAGTAAAGTTAATTAAGGATCCTTGTATTTATATTGACTCAGTTAAGAGCCTTAGGGGCTTAACCAAAATGAGCTAGAGCTAAACAACGAGAGAAAAGAAGAGAGTTCAAGAGAGGAAGAGAAGAAAAGCCAGGGAAATGGAAGAGAAATAAGGGAATTGAAGTAGAACACAAGGAATTGACTCAAGGTATGTGAAATTCAACTAAAACTCATGAAATTAACTCATTATTTGTTTGAATTCAAGGATCAAAATAAAGATTAAACACCTAATTAAGCTAGGGTTTTGAGTTGTAAATTTAATTAAGCTTAATTCAAGAAATTGAACCTTAATCCTTTGAATTTGCTTGATTTCAGTTCAATGTTGAGAATTATACATGAAATGAGCTCTAGGGTTATACATGCAAAAGAGTTATGAGTTAAATCCAACCATACAAGAGATGAATTTACATGAATATGAAGCTATGTTGAAATCTTTGAATTCATGGAAGCTTGGACTTTGAATTCAAAATTAAAGCAAGTTTGATTCAATTGAGCTTGAATTACACTTTAATTATGTTAGTATATCATGTTTTTGAGGTAGTTTTACATGAATTTGGGCTTGAAAATGAGTTTGAAAACTTGAACTTTGAACAGATTTTGGATTGCTCAAATTTACCCAGAACCACACGTTTAGCTGTGAACCCTGTACATGCGGAACACAGGGCAGAACAGAGGTCGAACACTGTTTTAATTGTATGTGCGGCCAGGGACTTTCGCACGTACGGAAAATAAGGAAAATTTTGTTGACTTTTATTGACGTTTTTGACCTTCTAAACGTGTTTTCGACCTTATTTAGACTCTCCCAAGAATTAAAAGATAATTAGAAACTTATTGAGAAATAACGTAACTCATCTAATTCCTCAGTTACAACTGACTCAAAAGAAAAAGAAAAGGACGACCTGGACAAAACCTCGGCATCCGGGTTATCAACCCCAGGAATATCGGACCCAGACTCAGAAGAACCGGAATCTGATTCCAACTCCACAGATTCTGTGGAATCAGATTTTGGTTCACTACCCGACTCAGAACTGCTAGACAGGTAGCCCTCCTTCTGCTGCCAAATAAGGGATGGTATGTCAGATGCATCCAAGATGCTGCTAGAAGGGTTCGCACTCGGTTGGTCCCCGATCATGGAAACGGTCAGGTTATCTCCCAAGCTCTCTGAGTTGATCTGAGGATCCGAAAGGAGATATGCCAGTGATGCTCCTACTTCAGATTCATTGTTGTCGAAATCACTTTTTGAGCTCTTCGTAGCCTCAGCGGTTAGTTCAGTCTGTTCCTCTATATCACTGTCTTGTAGCTGTAAGTCAAAGAAAATCTCAAAACCGGGAACCCGCTGCCTCTCAGAGTTGAATTAGGGCTCGGGGAAACCGCAGAATGGGAGTCTTCACCTTCCCAAACAAAATAACCATTAAGGGTTCCCCGGATAGATCGGTGCACAAGCTCGTAGCGTTTTCCAGTCTGCTTAGCTTTGGCCCTTCCTACCATCTCTTTCCCTTTTCTCACCACGTCCTCTTTGGTGGATGTATAGCCCAGACCAAAGGCATGCGGGTTATGTGGCACATCGGCCAATGTAGTAACACCCTTCTGGCCACTTCTTCCTAATCCCATTCTGGTTATGCTGTAGCTTGTTCATGAGGTATACTGATTGGGCACTGACATACAAGCCCTAATCGATGGCCAAGATATTCTACACCGCCCGAGCTTCAGCCAAGGTAAACCCAAAAAGGAAAACATCATCTTCGCCATACACGATCTCCAGCACAGGTGTAGTGACCTCTGGCGGAGGATGTATAGATGAATTTTCGAAGACTATGGCTACCCCTTTTCCATGGGGGTACTTCAGCATTTGGTGGAGGGTGGAAGAGATAACTTTCACTTGGTGCAACTAAGGTCACCCAAGTAGTAAGTTGAAAGTGGCCGGAACATCCAGGACATGGAACTCGATATCTTTTCGAGTTGGGCCAACCTGTACTCTAATCTGCACTGTCCCTATCACTTCTCTGCTTGTATTGTCATACGCCCGGATCACTTGGGCTGTAGGCACAAAATCAGCCAGTTTCAGACCAATAGCATAAGCCATACAACAAGGACATACGTTGATTGCTGACCCGGTGTCAACCAATACCACTGGTATCCACTTTTCTCGGCATTCTACGGATATGTATAGAGGCTTATTGTGTGCAGAGCCTTCTGGCGGTAATTCCTTGTCTGAAAAGGTCAGAGTTGGCTCAGCGCCTCCTGGGAAGACTAATCCCACCAGTTGTTCCGGGGTAGTGTCGATGGATAACTTAACTTTATCCATCGCTGTCAGTACAGCCTATCTGTGCACTCGCGAAACCATAAGCAGACCCCAGATAGATATGTCAGCTTGAATCTTCTTTAACTGTTTCAACATAACCTCTTCCTCTAACTGCTTTTCCTTATGTTTCTCAACTTCTTTATCCTTCTTGGATGCCTCGGGTTGGTCTAGATGCGGTGGTTTGAAATATTGGCCACTTCTTGTCATATGGTCGACTTCTTCCACATACTAAGTGTTATCAAGAAGGTCTTCATCCCATTCCTCATCGGTATGGGCCAAGTGTAGGTCGTTGTCATCCCATTAGACCCCTTCGGCAGCCGACAAGCACTCGTCCGATTCCGTTCGAGTCATTCTATTATCACAAACATTTCCCGGAAGGTGTTAAGCTTTTCTAGTTTTCCAATCATTTTCACTCATTTCTTGCCCAAACCACTCCAGCGCGGCTTCTTGCTCTGTATGTACAGTACTAACAATGCCCAGTTCCTGGGCCAATTGTTCTTCACCGGTGTTTTTCGACAGTTTACCCTTTCCATTGGCCATTCCGGCCATTGCAGTGGTTCCCGCTTTCTGTTCTTCCAGCTTCGATTTAGTTCCCTCATCTCTATCGGGTTCATCACTTAGCCACCCATAATTGTCTGTTGACCCATTCAAATCAAACCAATCAATATGCACGTCCCCTTGATCTTGCTCATCAAAGAACTGCAAATGGTCTATATCCTCCTCCAGATCAACTAGATCATCTAATCCCTGACTTGGCCTATCTTCTCGAACTACATTGACCTTCATCCCAGTCAGCAACACCACTTCCGGCTTAGCTTGATCTATTGGCATGATATAGCAGTATGGGTTGTACATCCTCTCAAATAAATCCTCAGAGTCCTTGGGCAACGGACTGACATTCTCCACCAAGGCTAACCTCCTTTTATCTTCCACTGTTACTACCAATGGTTCGGGTTGAAGCGAAAACGTGCTTATCATGCACAAATCTATGCTCTTAGGGATGAACAACACCGGCTTAGGTAGGTGGGAAGGGGTGATGTATATGCTGGGGTCCTAAGAGATGGCCAGTGTGTGGATGAGGTTTATATGGCGGGGTGGAGAGACTTGGTTATGTGGTGGGAGAGGATTTGTAGTGACGTTTAGCTTTTGGGGCAGCGCTATCACCTTATTGTTAATGAGATCTTGAATCTCATGATGCAGCTTATAGCATTGATTAGTGTCATGACTGTGCTATTGGTGAAAAGTGCGGTATTTGGCTGGGTTAAGCCTTGGGGGGAGAGGATCAGGTAGAGGGCGAGGCTCTAGTGGTTTAAGATGCCCCTTTTTGATCAGGACCCCTAGGGCCTTAGATAAAGACATATAGAGCGGGGTAAAGACCCTTTGAGATGGGCCTGGCTGGTTGAGGTTTGTGGAGTTGTGTTGGATGTATTGGCGAATGGGTTAGCAGTCTTGGGTGTGGTGGTGACCATGGTCACATCTAAAGGCCGTGCAGAGGTGCTACCACTCGTGGTTACGTTGGAACTGCGTGTAAAGGGCCTCTTGGGCTGTTCCTTCTCATGGTCTATTAGCCCCTGCTTTATCGCATCCTCAGTTTACACCCCTATCTCATGGAGCTCGACAAATATAAACAAAGGCAAGACTATCATCTACTGTAATAACCTCCCTTGCAAGTTACGGACCACCATTCGAATTTGGTCCTTTTCAGATGGCCAGATAGTCATCATAGAGGCCTTGACCCTCCATTGGGTCACAAAGTCCAAGAAGCCCTCCTTCGGCTCCTGACGGGTCGCTTCAAGATCATGGGTTGTGATCTCGATCTGGGTATTGTAGGAGTACTGTGCAATAAAGGCCTAGGTCATTTCCTCCTAATTCCGTTTCACGGAGTCTTTCAACTTTGCGTACCAGATGGCCGCTATGCTTGACATGGTCCAACCAAAAAGCAACAACTTCTAAAGTCTGGTGAGACCCATTGGTCGCAGGATATCAGAGAATAAACGCAAATGGACCATGGGATCCCTGGAGCCGTTGAACCAGTCTATATTAGGGGTGAAACTCAGGCTGGTTCGGTCAGGTTAGGAGGTTTTCCAAGCCCAGCCCAAGTTGTGCTGAGACCTGCCCAAGCCCAAGCCCACCCAAGCCCGAATTGTAACCCGAGATTGTCTGCCCAAGCCTGACCCAAGTTAAACCCAAATTGCCCGAGTTGCCCGAAGTACAAATGAATTTCAGTTTTTTTTGTAGCTACATTATTAAATTATTAAAATTTGACTCCATTTACAATTTTTTTAATAGAAAATCATTAATACCATCAAAACAAATAATTTATATAATGTAAGACAGATGTCACTATAGTGGTCCTTACAATTGATGAGCGAAAATAAAAAGAAAAAAAGGTAAGACTTTATGTTATTTGTATATAATATATATTCAATATGATTTAATAATATAAATTACTTTAATATCATGTAATGGCTAATAATTTATATGTATATTTAATATTTTTATATAACTATATATGTATAATTCGGGCTTCGGGTTGCTCGAGTTGTTTGACATCTTCGCCCAAGCTTGCTCAAATTTAATTTGGGCTTTCTGAATTTTTGCCCAAGCCCGTACCAAATTTGAAAATATTTTGTCCAAGCCCTAAAAAAATTCGGGCTGGGCTCGGGTTGCTCAAGTTGAGCCTAGTTACACCCCTAGTCTATATGGGGCATGTTGAATCTGTCCGGCAGAGTCACTACGGAGTTTGTGTGTCCATTCTCAATGTCAAGGATTGAATTCATGCCTTGCACCCGCTTGAAGAGTTTTTCTAGCTTGTTGACCTTCAATGCAGTGGGGTCAACCTCAAATTCAAATGGCGCCTCCATTTGGTAAATTGGTGCCTTGGAGGTCTGAGGTGGGATCGGATCTGCCGGAGTGCCCATATTCTCTTGAACATTGACTGTGACCCCGGGTGCTGGCATACTTGCTGGGGGTGCATGGGATACAGAGGCTACTGCCAGTTGTGGTTGCTATTGCTAAAGCCTATCTATCACTTTTGCTTGGCAAGTTGTGACCTCAGCTTGGTGGGCTGTGACTTCAGCTTGGCGAGTAGCATCTAGTTACATAGTCTCAATGGTCTACTAGAGCTAACGCAGCATATCTTCCATGCTGACTAGGGGATGTTGAGCTATCAGAACTGGCAAATACTCTCTTTCTAGAGTAAAAGTAAAAGACTGGGCTTGACTAGGCGCAGATGAAGTAAAAGGTGACTACTGGATCAATGAATTCTGCCTGATCCTTCTCCGTTTGGTCACCGGTGGGAGTGAAACAAACACTGGCTGTCCTCTGAAAAAATCCCCAGATCTGCAAATCCTTCTCACTCGGGTCCAGAGTACTTGGGGGGTAACAGGATCGTCTAAAGCAATGGTGAAAAACTACCTTGCAAAAAAGAAATAATGCAAAAGGAAAACAAAAATCAGAAACTACACAGCACCTCGGCTCAGACACAAACAACACACAATTACAATCATAAGCTGGAGAATTGCACTCAACACTGATTTCTGCCTCAAAACTGATACCCAAACTTGTAACTGATACATACATTCCTGCGTGGTTTCACTGTAAAGTACATACCAGTTAAGTGATAGCCAAAACACCCCTATGATGGGGTAGGGTTACCCTATCCTAGCTTCGTCAGGAACTAGGGTTAGCTATTCAAGAAAAGTGTTTCACACAATCCAGAATTTGGGGTAAGAAACCTGTCCTAGTTTGGAACAGTCTCTATAGTTGTCGATATGCAACTAGGTCGATTGGTCAAAAAGGGGTACCTCAGCAAGACTATTTAATATACCTCTCACACCTAACACTGAGAAGTGAAAGGAGGATCAAATGGTACAGCGGTAGTCCAGATCCAAGGCTTGTGTTCCCATCGTGGCAGAGCCCATAACCAGTTAGCCTTTTGGAAAGCTTTTCCAAGAAAGCCTCTGGCAAACCGTTCAGGAATAACAGATGGCAAACGCTGTGACTTAGGCACACCAATGCAAATACAAATGCAAAGAAACACTTATAAAATGTCATATCATGAGTTTGAGTCAAGTTCTTTAAATCCCTAGTAGAGTTGCCAGAAATTATAGCTCGCCTTTTCGAGCCCCTTTTCGGAAGGTTTGAAAGAAAGCCCTACAGTTCGGACTCTCGCGATTCTGAATCTAATCTCACAAGTGCAATGTGAAACTGATAAACACCAAAGAGAAGAAATCTGGAAAATCGTTTTGAAAAATTAATTTTGAATAAAAAATCCCCAAATTGGACTACTTTTCCAAATACAGAGTCACCACTTAAATATTTTATTTTGGAAAAATTTAGGAAATCCATGACTTGTGCCAAAGGTCACATGTCCATCATCACAAAAGCTGCCTTGGCTCGGAAACTTAGGTATGAGAGAGGAAGGTCATGAATTGAGCACCCCTGCTCGTCCGATCAAAGATTGGCCTCTATTAATCATGATATGATTTGTATGTACATTATATGTTCTTGTTCTAGTTATTAGGCTAGCATTACTATGTGATGCGCACAAGTAAGTATAGACTAGTTTGCTCAATTTGGAACAATTCAACTCATGTTTGTCTGCGAAAATGGTTTGAATTTGCCACCTTAAGTGGGCTTAAAGTTTACGGATTTGACACCAAACATAGTGGGCTTAAAACATGATTTGCCACTCAACAAAGTGGGCTTAAGACATACATTTGTTTTATTGTTCCAATTCAAACAACAAGCCTTCATCCACAGGCATTCAAGCAGTTTAGCATTTAAGCACATAGCCTCATGGCAAGTATGCAAGACATGGCAACATTCACATTCATGCAAGTACGCTAAAGCATAAAAACTCACCTAGTACTCCAAGCTAAGAAGATATGAGTTAGAAAACATGGTTCTTAACTATGCCGAATGTCTAATGCGACGTATGTGATATGCAATTTAATAGGCTAAGCTACTAATATGGCATATGAATCGATTTGAACATTAAACACGTATTCAAAGAAGTATTGAAATGACAATACAGTTTGAATGATGCGCCGAGCCTCGGTGCATGCAATACGAATGAATGGATGTAAGCATAAGGTATGCTAATTTGAAATATGTCCCTAATCTAACCATCAAAAGTGATTAAATGAAAGGGAGAAAGACGTGGGGTTGGGAAATATACACACGCGCATGCACACTATTACGCCCTCACGAAGGAGGGTCCGAATGAAACTAGTTGGCTAAACTAAACTAATCATGCTAATTATTACAACACTTTAAATGGATTAACTAACTATTCTAAGCTAATTAAGTAAAACCATTAAATAGTTAACTATCTAAGTTAATTAAATATTACAAAGTAAACTAATTAGGTAACTATTTAACTATTTAATTGCAAAGAAACTAAGCTAATTAATTACAACATGAATTAATTAACTAATCTACTTAAATAATTACACCATTTGCATGCATTAGCTATAACTAATTAACTAAGAAAATTAACTAAAAGGCCTCGGGAAATGAGGGATGCATGCATGCTCGATTTTTCACCCCAAAGGCCACTGTTTTGCTGCTACAAGCCTGTGTTGCACAGAAGCACTTATACTTTCTCCATCTCTAGATCAACTCTACTTTGCTTCAGAAACACTGCTAAATTTTCATTGGTGGCCAACAATGGGGCTAGTCGGTCATTGCTGATGGTCGGTCAGCCAACAATGATAGCCAGTCTGCTACTGGTGGTGGCCGTCAGCCACCACTAGCTTGGACTTCCTTGCTACAACAGAGAGCAAAACAGAGCAAAACAGTGCACTTTTTGAAGGTTTGTTTGTACTGTTACCCTCCTTATCATCAAACAAGTTCAAAAGAGTGATACTCTTGGCTTTCAAACCATGGTGGCCAAAGAACCAAGTTTGTACAAGTTCGATAAACGCATAAACAAGACTCAAATGACTATCAGCTTATCATGCATGATCAAGGGCAATGGAGACCTAGGAAAATGACACATTTCATCACTTTTGAGTATGAAATGTTTCGTTTTCCTTGTGTTCAAACTAACATTAGATTTGAACACATGCAATGCAACACAAAGAAGTGCTTATCTTACCACTTTTACTTGCCAATTTTGTTTACACATTTTAGTTACCAAATCATTCTTTAATCAATTTGTCCATTGGTGAGTGTCCTCTAAGATGAAAGAAGTGTCAACCAAGGGATAATGTAAGGCAAGAGAGAGATCATGTCATTGATAATGAACCCTCAAAGAGGATTAAACCATTAAGCATAACCTTAATCTCAAGCTTAAAGGATCCTAAGCTTGAAACAACCCTCAAAAGCAAATGAACCAGTGATGCAAAGAGGGAGATTGTAGAGATTATAGTGCTGAAATAGAGTGAAAAAAAAAAACACCAAAAGATGCTATCAACTCAAACAAAAGGTGTCTAAGACCCTAAAACACCAACTCGTGAGGACTATTACACAACAACCATGCAAAACAAGACCCAAATGAACTAACTAGCCTAAAATAGAGCTAAAGCAGACTATTTCAGGGGCTAAAACATGTTGGACTTGAGCTAAGTTAAGTTAGAAAAATATGCTAACATATAAAGCTAACTAAGCATGCAAACAAGACACAAGAAGGGGAGGCTAACCCCTCCAAATTTGGACTTCAAAATGAGTTTTTTACCACTGAAAAATCTCTGAAATTCAGTGGTTAAAAGACCAAAAAAATTTGGTTTGAAAGTGATGAACAAAGGTACAAAAGCTTTACAAACAAAGAAGCAAAAAGGGTGAACCACCTCTTAATTGAAAATGGCCTCAAACCAACACTTTTAGGCCACAAAAATAAAGTTTTTTATAGTTCAAAATCAGCCCAAAAACAATTGGAAAAGATAGGAAAACAAATATGCAAAACAAGTATAAAAGGGAAGTGTTATACCTCTTGAAGATAAGGCACAAATTAGGCAACAAAGCAAGCTACAACCACCTTATAAAGTACAAAGAGGGTCTCAAGAAACCTCAATCCAAAGAGAAACAACTTTGATGAAGGGTGTATAGGCAAAAGTGTAGGATTTGTGAGCAAATGTGTATAAAATTGCAAGAGAGAGAGAGAAATCTAGAGAGAGGGTGATAATTTGGTTCCAAATTTTCTAACCCTCAAAAATAGGGAAGGAACCCCCATATATATAGAAAAACATGCCTTTAGCTTAGAAACATCCCACCATATACATGTAGGGAGATGCAGCTAAATGAGCCAATAGCTAGCACAACTGTCACAAAATATCTAGAAAAAGACACTGGCAGCCGTCGGCTGCCATTGGTTGCCGACTAGCCACACCAATGGCCGACAACCATGACCCATAGCCGACAACCCATGGTGGTGGCCGACAGGTCACCACAAGTTCCAGGCTTGAAATAACAAGGTTTTGGTCCAAAACAAAGCACAAAATGGACAAGCTTTAAAGGCTCAAAGACAGAGCATTCCACCGAAGACTTGGGGCACTCAAAGGAAACATATGCAATCGTAATCATCGAGTGCACAAGCGATGACGTCTAAGTCTTGAGATCGGTCAAAAATGGGGTGTCTGCAAAAGGCTTCGGTTTAAATCAATTTCTTTAGCAAAAGGCTTCAGTTTCAAGCTTTAAAACCTAAACCTTGTACCCCCTTTGAGCCAAAACCTTATTTTTTCTAGCCTAACCACTCAGAGAGCTGCTGGCCAGCAAATGTCCAACAGGCCATTTTCAATGGGCCAGCTGTATCTCCTCATGGTTGGTTAGCCATGTTTAGTGACAGCAGATATTTGATAGCTGTCAGCTGTCCCTATGTGCATGCCTTCCACCAACTGTCCTTTTGCTGATATTTTTGACGTGAGAACTTGTTTTTCTATAAATACAAGGCCTCTCCTAAGGGTTTGGGGTTAGAAAAATTCTCTAAGAGCCAAAAGCTTGTCCAACACACTACTCTTTTCTCTTGCTATATACATACACTATACATACACCTTACAAGCTAAAAACTTGAAGCTTTGGCTGAGGTTCTTGAAGATAATTTTAGACCTTTGAGAGTGCTTGGTTTTTGGTTTGTAAATTAAGGAGCTCACCCTCTCTTTCAAGAGGTAACTTGGGTCTGTTTTACCAATCTCTATCTCTCTCTCTCTCTTTTTTTTTTGTCATTCTATGCTGATTTCAGAGCTATTTTAAGCTAAAAAATGTGATTAAAACTTGGTTACAGGTGAGTGAGCTAGCTACCCTTTCATTGGCTAGTTCACTAAGTTATGTACCACTTTGTTTTTCTTCCATTTTTTTGCTTTCTTCTTACTTTATTTGGTTAAATTTCAATCCCTTTAAGCACTATTTTGGGTTGTTTGCATGTGATATGAATTGAATATGGGCTTACAAAAGGATCCTAGTCCCTCCCACTAGTTGTGCTCTTACCTATTATGCTTTAAATATCATATTTGTATTGTTGTAAGTCCTTTTGGATTTGGCCTGTTTAGGGTTTAGCAGCCAATCTGTCGAGTTGATCGTTTTAGCTTTCATTATGTCTCTTGGAACCTTATGGTCATGGGAGGATTAGAGCTTACGCGTAGATTTATCTAGTGTAAATTTCTTGTTTTCATATTCTTGTGGTCCACCTTGAGGCTAGGTAATAGCCTCTGCGTTAAAATGTTGAAAAACTCTCTTATCAATCATTTTCAACACATGGATATGGATATCTCATCCTTGTTCCATGAAAGGTGGAGTTGTCAACAACTTTGGAAAGTTGTATGTTTAAGCTTTGATAGACAACTTGTTTTATTCCCTTACTTGCTTTGTTGCTCCTAGAGAGCTCTTTATTGAAAAGTGTTGAAAACTCTCTCTTAGTTCCACTTTAAAGCATGAGAAGGGATGTTTCATCCTTATTCCATGAGTAGGGAGATGAGTTGATAACACTTTTTAAGTTGTTACTTTTGATCATTTTGGTTGCTCTATGATCATCATGTATTATCTTGTGACTTGATGATTTGTGAGTGAAGTACATCAACCTCTTCCTTGAATTTTCATGATAGGAAAGAGGCAAAAAGGCATAGCACCTTTTGGTGTTTAGCTAAGTCTTTTCTAGTTGCTCTCATGGTCATCATGCAACAAACTTGCTATGATTGATAATTTGGGAAGCAAGCCTACTCTCTCCTTAAAATCCTCATGACAAGAGGGAGCAGGAAGGATAAATATCTCCTGGAAACACTCTGTTTTGCTCTGTTTCAACTCCGTTCTAGCAGAGTATTTCTCATAAGCAGTGGTCGGCCGGCCACAACTTTTACGACCGACTGTAGCTTGACTTTTTGTTCTCCTTTCGGATACGATAGCCCTAAAGTTCAGACTCCCATGATTTTGAATCTAATCTCACAAGTGCAATGTGAAATAGAGAAACACAAAAGAGTCTAAATCTGGCAAATCTTTTGGAAAATCAATTTTGAATCAAATTGCCAAAAATGGACTACTTTACCAAATATAGAGTTGCCACCTAAATATTTTTGAAAAATTTAGGAAACCCAAGACTCGTGCTGAAGGCCACTTATCTGTTACCACCAAAGTGTCTCGGCTCGGGAACTTAGGTACGAGAGGGGAAGGTCATGAATTGAGCACCCCACTCGCCCGATCAAAGATCAGCCTTTACTAATCATTATGCAAATCATATTTACATTACATGCTCTTGTTCTGATTATTAGGATATTGTTACTATGTGACGCACACAAGTATAGACTAATTTGTAAAAATTGGAACACTTTGATTTCATGTTTGTTTGAAAAATTTTTTGAATACGCGCCACTCGAAAAAAGTGAGTTTGTATGTACACTAATCAAATTATCTGAATTCAAGCAATTAGCCTTCATCCACAGGCATTCAAGCAGATATAGCACTTAAGCATTTAGCCTCATGGTAAACATGTTAGTCATGGCAACAATCACACTCATGCAAATATGCTAAAGCAATAAAAATGCTCACCTAGTACTCCGAGGCGAGCCAAAACAAGCAAAATAATTAGAAAACATGCACGCTCCTAATTAATACAATTTGACTAATACAACACATGCAAGATGTAATTAATAGGCTCGGCTACTAATTATGACATGTGAATCAATTTGAAAGCATGTGGTTTAAACACATATTTAACCAAGTAATAAACGACAATGCTTGTTAGAATGATGAACCGAGCCTCGATAAGTGCAAGACAAGTGGATGCAAACATGGGAAATGCTAAAAGAAACATGATGTTCTAATCTACCCATTATAAGCAGGTAAATAAAAGGGAGAAAGACATGGGGTTGGAAGACATACACATTATTACATTTTTGCCCTCATGTAAGAGGGTCCGAATGAGAATCCAAGTGTAAGAATAAACTACTTATTACAAGTCCAACCGAATGAATAATAAATAAATAACTAGCTAACTAATTTATTACAACAAGGATATTATAACAATAATAATTACAACAATAATATGAACAAAAGATGCACGGTTTTCAAAAGCTACTCTGTCTGCCTTGTTGGGAAATTGCCCTGTGTTCACCCTCAGCCACTACTCTGTATTTCTCAAAACTACTCTGTGTACCATACATTGGGGCCCGACCGGCTCCTAATGCGGCCCGACCGAGTCCAAACAAGGTCAGCCATGCCCTAATTTCTTGCAAAAATCTATTTTTGTACTCTGGGGTGAAAACAGTGCAGACAGAGCAACTTTAAGCCATGTGCATCCCTTCTGCTCTCCTCTATCATGAAACTCAAGAGAAAAGTGAATTCGAGTCCAAAACCATCATTAGGCACAAGTTGATGGCTTGATGATTTTGAACACGATTTGGACAAAACAATTAATAAATGCAATGAAGACAACCACCTCTCCCTATTATCATGGAGGCTCAAAGAGGGAGGTAGACACGCCTCAAGTTTCATCAAAATATCATGAATTAATACGTGATGACTCTTGACATGATGGACTCGACATAACATCCGGCCGAATCCAACCAATTCTAAGCATTTTCTTTATGTCGATTTCATTGATTTTAGGCCAATTTTATTAATCCTTGCCATTCTTTAATCAATTTGTCCAAAGTGATGATTAAGTCCACTAAATGAGAAGAGACCTCAAACGAGAAATGATTCTTGGCATGAGAGAAAGCCTATGCCTTGACGATAAACCTTCGTAGAGATTAAGCCATTGAGCATAAGTGTCTTTCTCATGCCTTGAATAACCATCGATCGTTTAAAGTAACTCTCAAAACAAAATAAAAGAAGAAAAGAGGGAGGTTATAAAGATGATTGTGGGATCAATTATTAGAATGAGACTCTTCAAAATAAGAAATTAAACAAATGAATCAACTCAAATAACTCAATGCCTAAGGCCGAAACAACCGAAGTTATGAGGACGTACAATACAACAAGCTACTATTCAAAGCATAAACTAATTTAACAAACTAGGATAGCCCTAAAACAGCCCCTAAAGTGTAAAAAAATAGTAGCTAAAACCATGTTAAAGGAGCACAAAAGATAGGCAAAAATAAAGAGATATAAAGCTAATAAGAAAAGCTAAGGAGGGGTTAGCCGCCCCTCTACTTTTGGGACTTCTAAACCATATTTTAGCCTATGAAAATAGTCCCAAAACAGCCCCAAAATAGTGACTGAAATCCGAGAAATAAGTGGGAAACACATGGAAATAAGCTTGGCATAAGGTTCAAAGAAGGGTGGTTAACCCCTCCACCCTTGGTAGCTTTTAAATCCCCAAATTTCAGCCCATAAAACAATCCCAAAACAGTGTATAAAGCAAAGAAAAGAGAGGAAAAGAGTAAAAGAAATAAGGAAGAAGATGCAAAAGTTATACCTCTTGAAAGAGAGGATGCTTGCAGTTAAACAAACTTGATTCAAAACACCCTCAAGTCTATGAAATTGAGTTTGAAAACTCAACAAAAAGCTCCAAGAACAAGCTCTAATAGTGTATGTATAGCTAAAAGGTGATACGAATTCAAGGAAGCTTTTGGAAGGAAGATGGATGTTCTATCAATGCCTAAGCCTCTTGGAAGGTTTTTTCTAACCATAAAATCTGAAGTGGGAGGTCCTATTTATAGAATCTGAGACAAAATAGTTGAAAATATCTTCAAAAACCTACAGTTGCCGAATTCTCACCAGTTGTCCTGTTTCTTGCCATTGAGACCCGGCTGGGCCCCAAAACACACAGTCGGGCCCAAAAACACACGGCCGTGCCAAAAAAGTAACTCAGGAAAAGTTTTCATTGAGACCCAACTGGGTCTAAATGAGGCACGACCGGTTCTAAATGGACCCTGTGGGGTCCAAAAATCTGCATGCAGGCCCAACTTCAAACGGGCATATCTCCTTCATCTGGACTCGGTTTTAGGTGATTCTTGAGTCTAAATTAAAGCCCCGAAAGTCTATTTCCAATGGAGGTAGCCTCACATCTAAATTCTAAGTGAGAATAGAGATATGCCTAATTTAGTTGGTGCTCAGTCTTTCTTAGCGGTTTGATGCTCAACTTCTTCCTAAACTAGTTTTCTTCCCAACCCTCCTATTTCCCTCAACTCCAAACCTATAAATAAGATGTTTTTATAGATTTTTCAAAGAGTTCACCTCCCATCCATTTATTTCCATTTTGTCCTTACTCGGTTTACCGAAAGTACAATGTTTTAAACGAAATGCAAGCCTCGGAACATCGTAGAAGCATTTGGAAAAATATTTTGAAATGAGGGTTTTAATGTCAAATAGTTTGGCCAAAATGGGGTACAAGGTTTGGGATTAGAGCTTGAATCCAAATTTCTTCACTGAGAATTCAAAAGATTGCACAGTGTAACTTTCATCATTGGGTGCTCAGAATAAAGCGCCCAAGTCTTAAGGGCAGTTAAAAATGAGGTGTCTACACTGAACACTTTTCAAGGCTGGTGTAGACACCCCATTTTTCACCGCCCTTAAGACTTGGGCGCTACTGATTGTTTACTTGGTGATGAAAGTTGTGCAGTGCAAAGGTTCGAATTCTTCAGCAAGAGGAGAGTCAAATCCCAACCTCAAACCCCTTTTGAATGGTTTTTAGACCTTAAAACCCTCTCTTTCAAAATGTTGTTGAAAAAAAAAAAGTTCCTACGATGTTCTGACACTCGCATTTTGTTAAATGTCGCATTTTTTGGTAAACCGAGCAAGGACAAAGTGGAAATGAATGAAAGAGAGGTGAACTCCTTGAAAAATCTTTAAAACATCTTATTTAGGGGTTTGGAGTTGAAGAAAAGAAGAGGAGAGGGAAGAAACCAAGTTGGGGGAAAAGATGGGCATGAATCGTTGAGAGAGAGTCGAGCAGCCCTCGCTAAATCGGGCCTATCCATCTATACACTTGGATTTAAGCTATGAGGCAAATAAGACTTCTGGGGCTTCATTTTGAACTCAAGAATCTCTTAAAGCTGAGTCCGGATAAGGGAGATATGGTTGTTAGAAGTTGGACATCAATCCGTTATGATCAAAACTGAGCAGTCTTGATTAAAAGAGGCATACCTTTTTTCACAGTTGGAAGTTTGATATGAGGTTTCCACCATTGGAAATCTTACTTCCGGGGCTTCAATTTGGACACAAGAATGACCTAAAAAGGAGTCCAGATGAAGGAGATATGCCCATTTGAAGTTGGACCTGCAGAGCAGAATTTGCAATCGGCCACGGAAGTGGCCGGTCAGCCATCATTAGTAGCAGGTCGGCCAAAAAGATGGCCGGTCGGCCAGAAAGTCCAGAAATCTCAGAATTTGACGATCTTTTCCCTCCAGTTGTTCCACACAACCCCCACCTATCCTATATTCAGATATTTTCGACTAGCAAGTTTGGAAGCTTCTCACACTAAAATCCCTTTCTCTCTGCAAAATTTTCAAAGCAAAATCTCTGCCTCTCTCTCTAGAGCTCTCTCTCCCTTGCCCTTTTGTGCATAGAAGTGGAGAAACACTCCTAGTTTGCATATACATCCTTCATCAAAGTTGTATATCTTTGGGCTGAGGTCCCTTGGAACTTATTTTTGGGCTTCTGGACGGTCATTTGAGCCAAGAAAGTGGCTGTTTTGCTGCTGTGCTTCAAAGGTAATCACTCTTCCCTCTTAGCTTGTTTTGCATACTAGCTTTGCCATAGTTTTCAACTACTTTGGGGCTGTTTTGGGGGTGGTGTTGAACTACAAAAACCTCTATTGTTCCTCTATTTTTCAGTCCTAAAAGTGTTGGTTTGAGCTTTGTTTGGCTAGGGGTGTTTCCTCAATTTTGCTCCTTGGCTTGTAAGGCCTTTTGAGCTATCTTTCAAGCTTTTCAAACAACTTCTTTTTGGCCTTAAAACCACTAAATTCCAGAGGAATTTCAGTGGTAGAAAACTTGTTTTGAGGTTCCAAATAGGAGGGGGTGGCTTCCCCTCTTTGTCTCTCCATGTTATGCCTACTTAGCCTTGCAAAGGAGCATATTTTTATGGCTTGTGCTGGCTTAGTTCAAGCATATTTTTTGCATTATTTTGACATGCCTAAACTCTGTTTTTGGCTGGTTTAGCCACTTACGGCTTGATGTTGGTACTTGTAGTGCAATCATGCTTGTTAGCCTAACATACTTGATGTTTTGACCTTTCATTCTAACTTGTCTTGGCTATACTCCAGCATGTTTTTGGAACTTTTTTGACATGATTTAGAACTGTTTTGAGTGGTCTTGGCTTTTGGGGGCTTGCTTTGTATAGCTATAGTGTAAATGGCTTCACTAGTTTTGAGTTTTGAGGCTTCAAGCGTGCTTTGTTTGTGATGTTTGCATGATATGGCATCATTTGGCATGCAATTTTAGAACACGTACCACTGTCACACTTCCACATATTTCACTCTTTAAGTGTTTTTGAGAGTTGAGCGTTATGCCTTACTTGCTAGCCAATGAATGAGCATGTATTTCTTGCTTTTTGTGTCTAAGTTTCAGCATGATTTAGCCACTATTTTGGCATGTTTTAGCTCTGTCCAAAGTTGGTTTGGTTGTTTGAGCCTTGTATGGCATGCCTCTAGTGTTGTGTCCTTCACTAGTTTCAATACCTTTGGCCTTTAACATGTCTTGCATGATTTAGTGTCTTTTGCATGCCATTTCAGTGCTAAAATATATGCCATTGCACTCCATTGTTTCACTCTTTCATAGGCTTTGAAAGTAGCCTTAAGCCTATTGTTGGCTTGAACATGGAATTGAGGCTCTCATACCTAATGGTCTTAGCCTTCTCTTGAGGGTTTCTACTAACCAAAAGCATGAGACTTCTTTCATGCTCAAGGTGCTTGTGGCTGAGGCCATCTTTCCCATTAGAGGACTTATCACATTGGACTTAACCGGTTAAAGGACTAATTGGTAAGCTAAAATGTGTAAACAAGAATTGAACCAAGTAAAACATGTGAAAGATAGGCATGTTGTTTGCATTGCATTTTGTTTGGATCAGACGTTAATCCAAACACAAGAAATGTGGGACGTTTCGTACTTATAGTGATGAAACGTGTCACATTTCTTGGTCGCCAACCCTCTTGATCATGCATGATAGAGGTGGAGGCTCTTTGTGTTGTTTGTGCATTCACTAACATTGTGCAAGCTTGACTCTTTGGCCATCATGCATTGAGATGCATGGTTAGTGGCTTGAGAATCGAGTACTACGCTCCTTTGAGCTTGAGATATGATAAGGAGGGTAGTTGCACACACATTTTCTTGCAAATACACTATAATGCCTCTATTTGTGCTCTGTTGCAGCAAAAAGAAGAAATTTCAGGAATCAGTGGCCGACCGGCCACATGCCCTAGCCGACCAGCCACCCAAGCCAGCCGACCGGCCACCAATACTAGCTGATTGCCATCACTTCTAGCCGATCAGTTCATCAGCATGTTCCTAGGATTAAACAGAATCAATCTGGAAGTTGGCATAATTTTCAGAGGTCCAAAAGAGTGCAAACAGAGGCATCTAGAGGCAAGGCGGTGGATTTCCGGGAGGATGTAACCGAGCATGCATATCTCCTCGCCCGCGAGGCAATTTATCGCTTTGTTAGCTAGATGTAGTTAATTACGTGTGTTATAATTAATTAGATTAATTGCTTTGTAATATTCTAATTAGCTTAGATTAGCTAGTTGTTCAATTCGGTCTATAATGATTAATTAGCTTAGCATAGTTAATTAGTTGTTTTGTAATAAGTAGCTTAGCTTAGCGTAGTGTAGCTTAGCTTATTTATTCGGACCCTCCTCCGAGAGGGCGCAACGTTGTAATAAGCGTGCGTGTGTATGTGCATGTCTTCCAACCCCCACTTCTTTCTCCCTTTTACTTATCAACTTTTGATGGTTAGTTTAGGGCATATCTCGATTAGCATACCTTATGCTTGCATGCGTGCATCATTCATTTGTCCTGCATTGTATTTCAAATACCTACTTGAATACGTGTTTAACAACATATTATCAAGTGTTGCATTCATATGCCATCTTAGATAGCCAAGCCTACTTAGGTGCATTTTTGCATGTGTTGCATTAGGCATCTTAACATAGCTAGGATCATGCATGATTTCTAACTAGTTTTCTGTTTTGGCTCGGAGTACACTGTAAGTATTTATGCTTTAGCATCCTTGCATGAGTGTGAGTGCATGCTTGCCATGAGGCTATGCGCTTAAGTGTTTAACTGGATGAATGCCTGTGGATGAAGGCTTCATTGCTTGAATTGGAACAATTCACCAAAATGTATGTTTTAAGCCCACTTGAAGTGGCAAATCATCAGGTTTTAAGCCCACCATGTTTGGTGGCAAATCCGCGCTTTAGCCTACTTGCGAGTAGCAATTCCAAACCATTTTCGAAAAAAACAAGCATGAGATGTTTTGTTCCAAATTGACTGATTTAGTCTATACTTGTATGCTATGCGCATCACGTAGTAATGATAGATTAACAACCGGAATAAGAACACGTATTTTCAAAAACAACATATCATGTTTAGTAGAGGCCGATCTTTGATCGGGCAAGCGAGGGTGCTCATTTCAGGACCTTCCCCTCTCGTACCCAAGTTCCCGAGCTGAGGCAACTTTGGTGATGATAGACACGTGGCCTTAAGCATGAGTCAGGGTTTCCTAAATTTCCCAAAACAAAATATTTAGGTGGCGACTTTGAAATCTAGCAAAACAGTCCATGTTTGGCACTTTTTGATTAAAATTGATTTTTCAAAACCAATTGCTGGATTTGGACTCTTTGGTGATTTATCAGTCTTACATTGCACTTTGTGAGATTAAATTCAGAACCGTGATAGGAGTCTGAACTGTAGTAGCTAAGAACCCAATTCGCCCCCTCTTCGAAAAGAGAGGCTGCGCAGAGAGAGTTCCGGGCAGTCTACAGCTGGCCAGCCACCTATTTTGTACAGAAAGTGGAATTTTTACAGCAGAACAGAACAGAATCTGAGGCCAAAACAGAATAATTTTCTGACTGCAAACAGAGTAGATTCTGGCAGCAAACAGAGAGGTTTCCAGAAGATGTTCTCGATTGTGCGCATGCGGTTCCTCGCCTCCCATCCAAGTCTATTAGATTAGTACCCTTAATATTCATATTCGTAAATAATTTGTAATTAATTAGTTGCCTTACTTTCATTTGGACTTGTAATAATATAGCTAATTAGTCTATTCAATTGTGCTGAATAATTAGTTAATTGGGACACTCTATTGGACCCTCTTGTGTGAGGGCAAATTTATAATATTTGTATAACTTTCAACCCCCATTTCTTTCTCCCTTTTATTTATATGCTTATCGTGGTAGTATCTTATTTTTCATTTCATATCATTGCTATGCTTTGTATCCGTTTTGCATGCATTAAGTTCAGTTCATCATTCTAATATCATTGCCATTTCCTACTTGCTTGAATACGTGCGTTACGCATGCTTTGAGTTGATCCATATTAGTAGTTACATTTTCGGATGGGTAGCATTAATCACTTTGCTTATTTAGGAACATGCATTTTTCTAATTATTTTCTTCTCTTTGGCTTGCCTCGGTTGAGTATTAGGTGAGCATTTTTGCTTTAACATATTGCATGTGTGTTTGTGCTACAATGTCAAGCATAATACCATGAGGCTATGTGCTTATTTGGAATACCTCTTTGAATGCATATGGATGAAGGCTATTTTCGCTTAAGTTGGGATTATTTTGATTAATGTACATATGAGCTTACTTTTCTTTCAAGTAGCACATATTCAAAAATCTTTTCAAAGAAACACGAAATGAAGGCATTCTACAGTTGGTGAAATAGTCTATACTCGTGTGTCTCTCATAGTAAGCTAGCATAATAATCAGAATATGAGCATAACTACGCATAAAAATCACATCATGATTAATAGAGGCCGATCTTTGATCAAGTGAGTGGGGTGCTTAATTCATAACCTTCCCCTCTCATACCTAAGTTCCTGAGTTGAGACACTTTGGTTATAACAGACAAGTGGCCTTTGGCACGAGTCACGGGTTTTCAAAATTTTTCAAAAATATTTAGGTGGCGACTCTGAAATTTAGCAATGCAGTCCATTTTTGGCATCTCTGATAATTAATGGATTTTTCTAAGATTTGCTAGATTTGGACTCTCATTAGTGTTTTTTTTTTTTCACATTGCACTTGTGGAACTAGATTTAGAACCACGAAAGTCTGAACTGTAGGGCTATCGTACCCGAGGAGACTAAACCCCTTCGAGAAGCATGAAAAACCAACTACAATTTCTGGTGACTCTACTAGAGAATTAGAGAACTTGACTTGGACTTCATGATGTGATATTTTATTTACAAATATATGTTCATTGTATTGCATTTTCATTTGTGCTCTTAAGTCGTTGTGTTTACCATCTGATATCCTGGACGATTGACCAAAGGCTTGCGAAAAGCTTGCCAAAAGGTTGGTCGAACGTAGGCAATGTCACATTGGGAACACAACCCTTAGATCTGGGTTACCACTGTACCATTTGATCCTCCTTTCACTTTTTGGTGTTAGGTGTGAGAAGTACATTAGGTAACCTTGCTGAGGTACCATTTTGACCAATTGGCCCAGTGCATATAGTAAAGCTCTAACGACTGTTCCAACATAGGACATGATGCTCGCCCATATGCAGGATTTTGTGAAACTACTTGCTTAAATTAGTCAAGCCCTAGATCATAACAAAAACTAGGACAGGGTAACCCTCCCCCCTCATAGGGGTATTTTGGCTCTCTTTATCTAGTACGTGCTTTACAGTGAAACTTTACAAGAATGCTTCATATCAGTGGTACAGTTGATTTCAGTTTGTAGGGCAGAATTCAATGGGGAGTATAGTCTTAAAGCTAGGATCGCATCTATTTGTGCTGAGGTGCTATCCATTTTCTCAGCTTGTTGCTTTTCTCTATTTTTTTTGCTAGGTAGTCCAAAATCATAGTTTTAAAAAGTTCTGATATCCCCCAAGTACTCTGGACCCGCGTCAGAAGACTTTGTAAGGTTGGAGATCTTGTTTGGGGACAACTAGTGTTTGCCTCACTGTTACCAGTTGTATGGTGAAGAAAGGTCAGACAAAGTTCACCAATTTAGTTATTTTAGCAATCACCCCTCAGCTCACCTATACTCAATACACCTCAAGCGCAGTCACCTAGAATGGCTCAGTATCCATCATTAGATTTGGAGGACTTACTAATCCTCCTACAACAGTCAGTTGACTCGCTCCAGCATGACCTGGCTCGTCAAGTTGAGGTCACGAACAGGTTGCAACAACAACAACAGTAGCCAACTGCGGCTTCTACTTCACACACACCTAACATGGCTATCCTTATGACCAGTACCACTGCCAATGCTGCTGCAACTCAAGGTCCACAAGCTAAGGGTGTTTCGATTTTTCCCATCCAAGCAGATCTAATTCCAGTACAAACGTCTAGAGTCCCAGTTTACTTGACTGAGGCACCTTTTGAATTCGAGGCTAACCCGACCATGCTCAAAGTCAACAAACTTAGAAAATTGTTCAAGAAGGCATAGGGAGTTAACTCTATTCTGGATATAGAGGATGGGTATATTGAATCCGTCGTTACTTTGTCGGAGTGGTTCCAATTGTCGCATATTGACGGCTTCAATATAGTTGGAGACCCAATGGTACATCTATTTCTATTTTCAGATATCTTGCGACAAATGGGTTTGACCAGACTTCAAAAGTTGTCGGTTATAACTGCCATCTAGTATGCTAAGTTGGAGGACTCTCTGAAATAGAGCTGAAAGGAGTTTGCCGAGTCTTTCATTGCTCAATACTCCTACAACACGCAGATTGAGGTCACAACTCATGATCTTGAGGCAACGCATCAGGAACCTAAAGAGGGTTTCTCAGAGTTTGTAACTAGGTGGAGGGCCAAGGCATCGATGATGACCACCCAACCCTCAGAGAAGGATCAAATGTGAATGGTTGTTTGGAATCTTCACAGTAAGCTGCTATAAAAGATGATCGTTCTCCCTTTGTTCACCTTCAAGGAACTTCATGAAATAGGAGTTCAGATTGAAGACGCAACAAAGCGGGGTATCATCACAGATGACAAAGAGTCAGCCAAGAGGCCTTTTATTCGTAGTTCCAATGCTACCGGGGGTAGCACAACTGCGAGGCCTTCAAAGGTGAGTGTTGTCACCGCTGCCAAAACCACTGACCCCTTTGCCAATATGAGCCTACAAACTTCCAACCCTACCCGAAACCAAAGGACATACAATCAGCTCCACATGACTCTATCTCGAGTCATGTAGGTGCTAATGAAAAAGGGACATTTGAAATCCCTCAGCCCTCGACCACTTCCAGACCCTCTTCCACGTAGGCACGATCCCACTAAGTATTGAGATCCAGGACCTCATCGACAACAAATTTATAGCTCCACCTCAAAAGCCAAACACCGTAACCAACCCATTACCCAACCATAACCAGGTACCACTCCCACTATGTACTAACTACATCCATACACTACCCCTTTCCTATAACCCAAGCGTTTGTATCACCCCCTCTCATCTACCAAAGCCGGTGTTGTTCATCGCTGAGGGCATAGACTTGTGCATGATTAACACATCCAACACACAAACCAAACCTCATAAATCTTTGGTGACAATGCCCAAAGAGGATAAGGTTTTTACCTTCGAAGGAGGTGTCGGTCTGTCACTAGAAATTCTGGGGGAATTGTCTAAGGGGGAATATGACCCGAGCCAATACATCGTTCTCATGGGTCAATCCAGGCCTGAGGTAGTACTACCAGGCTTAGTTGACATTAATGTGGTCTGAAAAGACGGCCTAAGCCAAGGATTAGACGATCTTGCAGACCTTGAGGAAGATTTGAACAACCTCCAATTCTTCGAAGAACAAGACCATGGCAATATATAGATTGGTTGGTTTGATCTGAGCCTATCAGTTGATAATCGAGGATGACTAAGTGATAAGTCCAACAAAGAAGAAGAAACTGGAGTTAAATCTGAAGAAAAGAAAGTCGTAGCAGCTGTGGTAGCTGGAGAAGCCCAAGAGGAAAGGAAAGTGCCAGAGAGCAGTAGTACAGAAAAATAAACCCAAGAATTTGGTGTTGATAAAATCGTAGACGCTAAATAGGAAGTTGTGCTGGGGCAGTTTGAATAGGAGAGGATCGAAGATAGCCGGAAGGCCACAATACCTTGTAGCCCTGCGGAGGGGGAGGGGAATTATCCTATAGGGGTGATTCAAGTTGGGCCAAACAACTATTTGTCTCCAAATGAAAGTGAATGGTGGGAAGATAGCAATTTGCATCTTGCCCACACAAATGAAGACTGTGGAGATCACATCCCAGACAATACTTTGTATTCATAAGAAATAGACCACCTCACCAAGAGTGGACAATATTTTAAACCTCCATATTTGGATTAGGTTGAACCCTCAGGAAAAGACAGGGAGGTTGAGAATGAGAAGAAGCTAGAGGAAGAGCTAGTTCTAAAACAATTAAAAAAGATCCAGGTTGACATTTCCATTTGGGGCCTCCTCATGGCTTCACGGGTACACTGGCAGGCAGTTTTGTCGGTGATGGATAAGGCCAAGCTATCCATTGATACTACACCAGAGAAGCTCATCGGTCTGATCTTCCCAGGTAACACCAAACCTTTGCTCACCTTCTCTAATAAGGAGCTGCCACTGGAAGGATCAGCTCATAACAAGCCGCTATACATATCTGTTGAGTGTAGAGGAAAATGGGTTCTAGTGGTTCTAGTGGACACTGACTCTGCTATCAATAAGGCCTAAAGCTAGTGGATTTCATCCCCACAACCTAAGTGATCTGGGCATACGACAATACGAGCAGAGAAGTTATAAGGACGGTGAAAGTGCAAGTCCAAGTGGGCCCTTTCAAGCATGAGATTGAGTTCCATGTATATGATGTACGGGCTGCCTTCAACCTACTTTTGGGAAGGCCTTAGTTGCATTACATGAAGGTTGTATCCTCCACCTTGCACCAAATGCTGAAATACCCTTATGAGGGAGGGGTTACTACTGTTTTCAAGAATTCATCTATTCATCCACTACCAGAGGTAACTACACCTTTGTTAGAAATCAATATTGGTGATAAGGATGTGTTTCTTTCAGGTTTCATGCTAGCAGAAGCCCAGTTAGTGTAAACCATCTTAGCTAAGGACGAAGGCATGTATGTCAATGCCTATTCCATTTATTTCATGAACAAATTACGACATATTCCTGGGATGGGGCTCAGTAGGAGCAGGAGAAAAGGTGTTGCAGTGCTAACTGATGTGCCACATAATCCATATACTTTTGGGTTGGGTTATGTAACCACCAAAGAAGACTAGAGAAGGAAGGAAGAAGAAATGAGAGAAAAAGCCAAGACCAAGAGGACTGGGAAACACTATGAGCTGGTTCACAGGCCAATTTGGGGAACGTTGAATGAACGCTTTATCAGAGAATGAGAGGATTTCCCCTTTTGCCACTTTCCAAAGCCTTGGGTTGATTCCCCAACGGAAAAGCATTTCCCAGATTTGAAAACTTCTTCGACCACTAACTTCAAAACAGTGATGAAAAAAGGGGTGATCCAAGTATCAATGCCGGCTAGAGTAAAGATGACGATTCAGACAGCAGTGAGGTGGGAGTAGGTGCAGCATTGGTGGATCTCTTGACAGATCCTAAGACTAGTACAAAGAACTTGAAGGATACCTTTACTGTTTTAATGATCGAAGAGGAACCGGTTGTGGAATCTACGCATTCTAGATGCGTCGAGGGTGCCACATCTTGCTTGGTAGTTAGAGAAGGGCTTTATTGCCAGTTCTGAATCGGATGATGAGCCTAAGTTTGATTCCATCGAGTCTATTGAGTCGGAATTAGATTCGAGTCAGTCTGAGGAGTTTGAGTATGGCATTTTCGGGGGTGGTAACCTGGGTGCCAAGGTCCTGTCTAGGTCCTTTTTTGCATTTTGTTTTGAGTCTGTCATAACTGAGGATCCAGAACTTTTGAATGAGAATGCTGCAGATTCTGTTTACTTTTCTGTACCGTTAATTTATTACATTGACCAAGATTTTCAAAATTTTAATGAAAACAAAGAGTAAGAAATTCCTCGGGCTTTGAAAAACTTGATTGACCAAGAGGAGGAGGGGTGTGCTAAGCCTTGCATAGATGAGATCATCTCAATTAACGTGGGTACTGAAGAGATCCCCGCTCGGTCTAGATTGGGTCCACGTTGTCTTCAGAGGAACACGAGTGTTTAATCGCTTTATTAAAAGATTTCAAAGATGTTTTTGCATGGTCCTACGAAGACATCCCTGGAATCGATCCTGAGATTGTACAGCACTGGATCCCTCTTGACCCTGAGGCCCAACCAGTCAAGCAGAAACTGTGCAGAATCCGTCCAGATTGGGCACTGAAAATTAAAGAGGAAGTCACCAAGCAGATCGAAGCAGGATTCTTAATGGTGTCTAAATATCGGACTTGGTTAGCCAATATTGTTCTAGTTCCAAAGAAGGATGGCAGAATCAAGGTTTCTGTCGACTTCCGAGATTTAAATAAGGCTAGTCCTAAGGACGACTTTCCATTGCTACACATCGACGAATTGATAGACTTCACCGCCGACCACGCCTTGCTATCATTCATGGATAGATTTTCTAGGTACAACCAGATCTTGATGGCACCTAAGGACAGAGAGAAGACTACATTCACCACGCCATGGGGTACCTACTACTACATAGTCATGTCATTCGGGTTGAAGAATGCCGAGGCTACATACTAGAGAGCTGTAACCACAATCCTGCACGGCATGATCCACAAGGAAGTTGAGGTATATGTGGATGACATGATTGTAAAATCCAAAGATCGAGAAGATCACTACATCATGCTGTAAAAATTCTTTGAATGGATCAGGGAGTATATGCTGGGGTTAAACCCATAGAAGTGTACCTTGGGGGTGACTGCATAGAAAATGCTGGGATTTCTGATTACGCAGAGGGGAATTAAAGTAGATCCATCCAAGATCAATTAGAATGCCACCACTAAAGACTAAAAGGGAGGTACGTGGCTTTCTGGAAAAATGCAATTTATAAGACAAAAAGGGAAAGAAGTTCCGATGGGATGATCAATGTCGGTTTGGCTTCAAGCAAGTCAAGCAGTACCTTCAGTACCCATATGTATTGTCGCCGCTAGAGCTGGGGAAGCCATTAATCATGTATCTGTCAGTGACGGAGTCAACCATTGGTTGAATGCTAGCACAAGAATCAAAAGCTCAGGTGGAAAAGGCCATCTACTATTTAAGTAAGAAGATATTGGATTACGAGACCCGCTAGACTCCTCTAGAGAAAGGTTGCTTAGCTTTGGTTTTAGCCACTAGGAAGTTGAGACACTACATGTTAGCTCATTCCATAATTTTGGTTTCAAGATTAGATCTCATTAAATATCTCTTTGAGAAACTGGCACTTACAGGTAGGCTAGCTCGTTGGTTGCTTCTTCTTCGAGTTTGACCTCAAGTATGTCACGCACAAGTCAGTCAAAGAGAGAGCAGTAGCGAAATTTCTGGCAGACCACCCAGTGGAAAAATATGAAACAGTAGAGTATCTATTCCCAAATAAAGACATTCTACAAGTTGAAGAAAAGACATGGACAATGTACTTTGACAAAGCAGCTAATCAATACGGTTATAGAATAGATGTGTTGCTCATAGCACCCAATGATTCCTATATAACCCTGGCTTTCAAACTTTGTTTTGAAGTGTCCAACAATGAAGCACAATACAAGGTGTGTATTGCTGGATTGGAAGCTTCCCTAGAACTAGGGGCAATAAGGTTGGACGTCATTGGAGACTTGAACTTGGTTGTTTCTTAAGCCATCAGAGATTGGAAGGTTAAAGAAGAGAAAATAAACGTTTATCATCAGACCCTTGACGTTCTGATTCCAAGGTTTGAAAAACTGACATTTACACATCTACTAAGAGAGAACAACTGGTTTGTTGATGCATTGGCAACTCTATCCTCCATGGTAAACATACCGCTCGGAGTCAAGGTGCGTCTGATTATCATTGAACAAAAGTACATTCCTGCCTATGAGACAATAGCTGCAATAGACGAAGTTCAAGACAAGAACCCCTGGTATTATGACATTTGGAACTTTCTGGAGAAGGATGCGTATTCACTAGGGGCAAATGTTAAAGATAAATGAGGAATATGGCGTCTGGCCATTCAGTTCATCATCTATGAAAATAAGTTATACAAGAGGGGGCATTTGGGAATGCACAAGCTCTGTGTCAAAGAAAAAGAGTCAAAACGTCTCATGGAGGCCATCCATGGAAGGGAGTGTGGGGCACACATGAATGGTGTGATGCTGGCCAGGCAGATCCTTAGACAGGGGTATTATTGGTCAACCATGGAGGAAGACTGTATCAACTTTGTTCGGCGATGCCACAAATGTCAAATCCATGCTAATTGCATGAACATCCTGTCGTCAAAACTCTACAACATGACTTCACCATGGCCTTTCTTAGTTTGGGGAATTGACGTTATTGTAGCAGTCTCGCCAAAGGGCTCAAGTGGACATGAGTTCATTTTAGTGGCAATCAACTATTTTACCAAGTGGGTGAAAGCACAATCGTATTCCATGTTAAAAGCATCACATGTGGCAAAATTCATCAGGAATAACATCATCTGCAGATATGGAGTGCCAAATGAGATCATCTCGGACAATGGCTCACATTTCAAAAAAGAGGTGGTAGATTTGCTTGAGAAATATAATATGGCTTTTCATAAGTCATCAACATATAGACCATAGACCAATGGAGCCGTTGAAGCCGCAAATAAGAATGTCAAGGATATCCTACGAAAGATGATGGAGGCCTACAAAGACTGGCCAGATAAACTGCCTTTTGCACTCTGGGATTATAGAACATCGATTCAAACATCTACAGGGGCCACCCCATATTCTCTGGTATATGGGATGAAAGCTATTCTACCAATCGAGATTAAAGTGTCATCATTGAGAATCATGGCTGATTGTCAAATAGCAGAGGTGAATTGGCACCAGAATAGATTCGAAGAACTGATGTTGCTTGAAAAAAGAAGGTTAAAGGCGTTCTACTATATCCAGGGATATCAACGCAGAATCGCTAGGGCCTTCAACAAGAAAGTCGAATCCAGAAACCTCAAAGAATGAGATATGGTGCTCAAGGATAACCGAGCTCCCATCCACGACCCTAGGGGCAAGTTTAAACCCAATTGGACTGGTCCCTATATCATCAAATCTATTTGGTCAAGGGGAGCAATCATCCTTATGGATTTAGATGGCTTGGAGTTCTCACAATTGATCAATATAGACAAGTTGAAGAAATATTATCCTTGAGAGGCTCGCTAGGCCAAAAATTCAGAAGGGCGACCTAGGCAAAAGTTAGAGCATAAAATATTTTGAAATAAAGAAAAATAGAGCTCGCAAAGTTGAAAATCGAAAGGGCGACTTTGGCAAAAGTTAGAATATAAAAGGAGAGAGTAAATACTCGAGTGAACCTTAACCGTGAATTACATAAGGCCTGATTCCCATCTTTGGGATACATAGGCAACTTCATTTCGAAGTTCGGCTGTAATCATCTTCAACTCAACTGTCCTATCCATTGTTTAATCGGTTCATCTCACCATCGGTTTGACTTGATTGTTTTACCTCCGTTTGGCAGAAAGGCCAGTTAGAAGATGAAGCAAGGGGTAGAGCAATAGTGAAGATGAATGTAGTTATGGGCAATTATGATCTTTTGATTTAGGGCTATGCATCTTGAGGAATGATTCCATGTGTGTTAGGTAATGACCGTTCATGAAAATTGTCTTGAAAAGTTTTAATGAAGTTGATTTTCTCAAAATTTTACTTTTTACAACATTGACCATTCTTTGGACTAAAAAGGAAAATTTTCAGTACTCACAACACTTTAATTACATGAGTTCAATACAAGTACACCCTTAAACTCTCTAATTAAATCAAAGTTGCTTTTACATCCTAAAAACTTGAAAAGAAAAGTCAAAGCAATAAACTAGGGGCGCAGATGAGTCAAGTAGTAGTCCCTCTGTCTCCTGTTCGCACTCGTGGAAGTCTCTGCTAGCAAGAATGGCCCAACCTGTGCCTCATCCTTGAGCCGAGCTAAGCACTCGCCAAAAAGGGCGTAAATAAAGCTAGCAGCAGGGGCCAAAGGCACTCTCATTCTCCAAGCAGCGAGGTATCGAGCCAAGTATGGAGCATGAACTAGAAATGGAGTAGGGTATTCCTCCCCCTCATCTGGACGGGTTTGATCATGCCCAAACTGCGCCTAAACCTGAATAGGAAATAGAACATGCAGTGTGTAAGGCCAATCAACTGTACACCTGGCTGGCGAGACATGCTGTAGCTCATCTCAGTCAAGTTCAACCAGGGGCAATGCCAAACAATGTTAGTTATAGATCTACTGCACATCTAATGGCACCACAGTCCATCTGTGGGAAAGTCCACTAGCCGCGAGTGAAAAAAGTAGGATTTGGCCGAATACTCGGGGCAACCATGACCTTCAGCTTATCCATCAACCAGACTTGGGAAGGGATTAAAAAAAAAGAGAGAGATTAAAAACAATAGAGAAGTATACGTTAAGAGAAAAAATAAGGAAAGGGCTTCAAGAGAAAATAAAGAGTAAGTGCCAAAGTGATGTGAGAAGTCATAAATAAGAAAGGGTAGAAAACAATACCTGGAGAAGTAGTGGACTCCCCACAAATCGAGAAGTCTTTTGCCGATGGAAAGCATCCAAACCCATTATGGTCTCGGCCAGTGCCAAGCCTATACAACTTTGGCCCTCCTTGAGGCGTTGGACCACCTCTATCAGTCGGTTGCTAACCCCATTGCCATTAAGGACAAGAAGATACTGGGCGAGCAAGCATATGTAGAGAGCATGTTGGCGGTAACCTCACCAAAGAAGGTCGTGTCTATCTCCAATGTCGGCAAAACGATGAATCAAGTCAAGAATGTTCACTTCTCAACCATCATTCAAAGACTTAGCCTTGTTGAAAGAGTGGCCACACATTTGTTCAAGAGCCTGTGCATGGCCAAAAAGTGATTAAGGCATAATTTCTTCGTTGCGTCAGGACTCCATTAGTGCTTGAAACTCTTCAAGAGTCAGACACATCTCTTGTGATCCGAAGCAAAACACACGAATAACCGAGTCCCAACAGTGGGCAGCGACATGAAGAAATAGAAAACAAAGTGAAGTGCAACTTAACAAAAAAGAGCATTTATGCCGAAACTACGAAAATTTACCTTTTCTGTACCATCCAAAGTGGTCGTCCAATCCTTGAGCCTTTTAACAAGAAAAATCTCAATTTTCAAAGAAAACTGTAGAAAATATGAAGTTTTGCCGAAGAAATAGCAAGAGAAGACCTTTATAGAAGATAAGGGTGTGTGAGTGGCTGACAGTTGTTGCTAGCTGTTCAGCATCAATTCTTGGCCGGCTGGCCACTCCACCAGCCGGCCGTACATTTCATTGGCCGACCGGCCAAGTCTATCGACCAAACAACTTGGCAGCAGTGTTATGTCTGCCCTCTTTATTTTGGAGTTTGGTTTTGAGTCTTTTACTTCAAGCAGGTGTAAGTAGTTGTGTTTAAGTTGTTTTTACTTTCTTTCTCTTTTGTTGAGTTGTATTTTACATTTTGGTCGATTGTAGGCTCAATATCCAGTTACGAACTCATTCAAGTGTGATGATACTCAGTTTCAAATTCAAATACAATCCTTTTTTATATAAGTGTTTGTGCCACTTTCGAGATTCTATGCAAAGTAAAAGTTCATTCTTTCATAAAACTAAAGGGTTCGACCCTAATCACAGTTTTTACAAAAGAGGAAATACAAATTTTCAAAAACAAGAAGTAAAGAACCTATCTGAAGCTATACATTTTCTATACTACAAAACAAAAGAAAAAGAGAAATCCAAAATCAACATCCATTAGGTCAAGTGCGTCGGGAAGCCCTCTTCGTCCTCTTTCGAGGATAAGACTTAGGATCACTGTCGCCGTCTATCTCTGGAAGGTTGTGACTCCGAGCCAGAATTATCTTCTCCATCCTCAGACTCGGAGTGCTCGCTCACGACCTCTTCAGTGTCTCTGGTCTCAGTGTCCTCACTAGTAAATGTCCTCTCAGCAGACGAAAAAGCCCCCTATACTCGAGACTCACTCTCCACTCTTGCTCTAGCTCCTACTCCGGGTATCACTACTCCTGATTCTACCTCTGCCTTCACCCCTTCCATGTGTGGGAGCTCGTCTGTCTCTCTTCCCTATAGTTGGAGGGGGTGCCACAAGTCCGCTGGTACAAGTGGAGGCTGAAAAGAGTTTGCAAGAAATATAGCATCAGTTCAGTTTAGTCTAGAAATAGTATGAATATAGTCAGAGGAAACCAGTGCATGTCAGATGAGAAAAGCAAGATACCTGAAGACCATAGTAGGTGAGTGATGCCTTCCTCCTCCATACCATGTGGATCAAGGAGCCAACCAACTGAAGGAGATCATCTACGTAACCTACTGGCACCTACAAATGAGTTTGAACATCAATATGCAGAAAAAAGAATATGAAATACAAACTGCAAGGTAAAGGGCATACGTGCCGCACGTCGGGGTCCTGGACGTACTCATGCTCCTCATTCTCGTGCTCAATCGGAATCTGGTAGGTTGTCCCACTCAGCCACCAATATGTGATCGTAGTCCAGATCATGAGTAGACCTGCTACATAAATGACAGGGGCAACCCCTCCAACATTAGACCCAGCCCCACGAGCAGCGCCTCTGGCAGCAGGTATATCAGTAGGGCCTCCTGCTTGAGCTCTAGTCAAAGGTGACATGAGGTAGGTCTGAATAAGGGCGGTGTAATCCCCAACACTGTAGAAAAGATTAACATCTTGCCCCGCCATGAACTACACAATAGCCTCGATCGGTAGACTATCGGCGATCCTTATAGATGTAGAGGGTGGAGCAAGAATAACGGGGTCAGGTAAGCCTAGAGTCTGGGGCATAAACCTCTCCCCTAGATACCAAGTCCGACAGAAAGGACCCTCTAGCAAGATTCGCAATCTAGAGGTACCCAGGACCCGGCGTACTCTTCTGTAGACGCGCCCGTGGGCCTCATGCTACAGTTCGGACTCGATTTGTGTCACGGTTCTTAATCTGAACCAAAGAGTCCAAATCCGGCAAATCGTTTTGAGAAACAGATTTTTTGAAAAGAAGTGCCAAACATGGACTGCTTTGCCAGATACAGAGTCGCCACCTAAATATTTTTTAATGGGAGAATTTAGGAAACCCTGACTCGGTGCTGAAGGCCACATGTCCGTCATCACCGGAGTTATCTCGGCTCGAGAGCTTGGGTACGATCGGGGAAGGTCAGCTATGAGCACCCTCTTTCGCCCGGTCTGAAGACCGGCCTCTACTAATCGTGATATCTGATTTTGAAAACTTTATGTGTTCTTATTCCGGTTATTAGCCTAGAATTACTATGTTATGCGCTCAGCAAACAAGTATAGACTAGATTGCCTAATTTGGAAACAAGCTTGCACATCCGTTTGTTTTGAAAAGCGCTTTGGAATTTGCTACCCGCAAGTAGGCTAAAACACGGATTTCAACGAGTTTTTCCAACTCAAACAATCCAACCTTCACCACAGGCATTCAAACAATTTATCACATAAGCATTTAGCCGCATGGCAAGCATACTGTCATGGCAACACTCACACGCATGCGGGATGCTAAAGCATAAATACTTACAATGTACTCCATGCCAAAACAGTAAACTAGTTAGCAAACATGCATGCCCTAGTTCATGTTGAATTGACTAATGCAACACACACAGGATGCACTTAGAATAGGCTCGGCTAACCTAAGCATGGCATATGAAATGCGATCAATTGATGCACGTATTCAATTTGGAATTAAAGTACAAATGCAGTTAGCGTGATGTACCGAGCCTGATGCATGCAATACAAATGCATGAATGCACGCATGCATAGCATAAGGTATGCTAAATTAAATGTGCCCTAATACTAACCACCAAAGCAGGTAAGTAAAAGGGAAGAAAGACGTGGGGATTGGAAGACATACACACCACTCACACACACTTATTACAGATTTGCCCTCACTCGGAGGGACCAAATAAATATTACAAATTAATTAACTACGCAAGCTAATTAAATATTACAAATTAATTAATTAATTAACAAATTAACTAATCTAGGAAAAAACAGTAAACCTCCTCGGGAGGAGAGCCAGATGCAATGTATGCTCGGTCCTGCTCGGAAATGCACCGCCATGCATAGGCTGCCTCTGTTTTCCTTCCTTCACTCCTCTGGAGGTTGTCAAAACCTCAGGACTGCTTCCTTGGGCATCGGGGAACACCACCGGCTGAATGGAATTGCCACCGGCAGTGGGATGTGGCCACCGTCCATTGGTGAAGCTATCGGCAGAGAAGGGATTGCCGGTCGGCACTGAGCACTGCCGGTCGGCAGAGTGTTCCTGCAGAATCTGCAATTGACAGCAACAGAGGGCAAGGCAAAGCATGGCAGCACAATTCAAGGCATATATGCACAAATCATGTCTCTTATCATGTTTGTGACTCAAAAGGACATGTGTCTCGATTCTCGGACCACCAATCACGCATTTCCATGCATGATGGCCCAAGTGATCAAGTGTGCAATTTTCATGTCAAATGAAATGCAAACCAAAACAAACAATCCAAGGCCCAATTCCTATCACCAATTCAAGGAACAAGGCATGCATGCAAGATGCAATGCAACCTAGGCATACAAGCTAAGGATGCAACATGGCATGGCAAGGCACTTATGCAAGCATACAAGCAAACATGAGGCAATGCAAATGGATGAAAAGATGGACTTATACATGATTTAGGCAACTCTAAATAGGCCTAAAACAGTGGCCAAAGTGACCAAAACAAAGGACCAAATACGCATACACGCATGCACATGTTAAGGCCCAAATGCTTAAGCATCAAAGAGCTATTTCTAAGCACACTTGAATGAGGCAATCATGGACATATGACATGCATTATAAGCCTTGAAAATACGTAGGGAATAATGCTAAATTAACCTACCAATGCAAGCTATGCATGCAACGAGGCCCAAGGACCTAAAGCATGATCATATGACTCATGAAGCAAATGACCAAATTGAATCGAAACAGGCCCAAATTATGCAAAAACAAGTCTCAAGAACCACTTAGATGACATCCAAGTAACCTAATCCTAGAGGCATACATCATGGCATAAACATGGAACATGAAATATCGACTCTTGAAACATCCAAAGGGTCATGGAATACAAACATGTAAGCATGCCAAAGAGACTGAAATAACATGTGAGGCGGTTCCAAACCACCGAAATGATGCGAGCAACACATACTACACATTCACATACTTAAGGCTAACAAGCCGGAATGCAAAGGGGCTATACTAAGCATGCCAAATCCGACCCAAACAACTATGGACAGACCTAAAACATGGCAAAATATGCACAAAAGCTTCACAAGACTAAGCCTAAAACATGCTCTAACAAGGGCTAACAACCTAAGGCATATTGAGGCAATAACATGGCATTACATGGTAGGTATGCTAAGCATGCATGGTGTACAAAACCAACAAAAAAAAGAGGTATATTACAACATATTAAGCATGGAAAGCAGCCAAGACATGGTCAATACACACTTTAACATGATGCTCCCTCAAGAGGCCAAAAATGGTCCATTTCAAGGACAACAAGGAGAGGGGGTGGCCCTCCCCTTTTGGAGACTTCAAGGCACCATCTTCACCACTGAAATCCCTCAAGATTTCAGTGGTGAAGAGGTTCAAACACCAAAGTCTCGAAACTTGCACAAAATAGCACAAAATGAGGCCTTACAAGGCTTAAGAGGGGCCAAACACCCTCAAACCACAAAACACCCTTAATAAACAATCAAGAGGGCTAAAAAATAGAACTTTTTTGTATTATACACTAAGCTCAAAAACGATTTTAAGATAGGTAGAGATACAATGCAAGATTGGGGAATAAAGAGGCTAGTTTCTTACCCTTGAAGACCCCTTCACAAATGATGCTCCAACAGCTCCTTTTAGGTTGAAAACGGCTCCAAAACTTCAAAACCAACCTCTTAGAACCTCAGTAGCTAAGTGAAGGTGAAACACTATGTGTTTGTGTGCAATAGTAAGACACAAACACAATTTAACACACACAAGAGGGAGATATAGAGATAGAAAGTGTATGGTTTCTAACCCTAGAACTCAAGAACCCTCAAAATAGCTGTCTAAGCTCTCCAAAATATGTCAAGTGTCTAAACCTTGCAACAAGATAGAGCCCCTCTCTTTATAGAGCTTATTTGTCTTGTAAAGCTTACAAGACAAGCTTCTAAAGAGGGAGATCCCTCCATACACGTGTATGGAGGGGAGCAAAAAGCAAGACAGCTGTCTTAAAATATCTGCAAAAGTAGATGCACAGTAGTCGGCCGGCCAAAGATGCCATTTTGGCAAAAAAGAGTGCCGACCGGCACTAAATAGTGCCGACCGGCAATATTCATTGCCGATGGCAACAAAAACCAGCCGGTGGCCTCTAGCCACTGCCGGTGGTGTGTGGGGATGCCTCACAAGGCATTCCCTACCCCTCCAAGGCAAAACACAAGTGTTTGGTGCAAAACCAGACACTAAACGGTCGAATTCGGAGATCCTGAGGCAAGGCGCGTAGCCGAGACCTCCGGGAACTCCAAACGAACACGAACATGGATAATCACCGAGTGTTCAAACGGTGATGTCCAAGTCTTGAGGACGGTCAAAAATGGGGTGTCTACATCATCCCTCGTCCCGGCTGGCATGACCCATCCACGGTTGCCACGTAACCTGCAAATAGAGAATTTACAGTTGTCAGTTGTTGTCAATTGTATCAGTTATATTAGTTGTTAGATTATGGAATGAAAGCAATATGGGTGGGAATGGAATGGGTATGGGTTTCAGATTACCTCACGGGTCGCCACTATATCAAAGAATTGATGGTAGTAAACAAAAGTGGTCACGCTGTTATATCGGGGATAACGTCGGCCGTTGTACCACCTCGAGTGGAGGACAGCTACCTCCACCTCATCTCTCAACACTGAAGCGAGAGTATGAAAGTAAGCATAGACCCAGAGTTGCAAGAAGAAAACAGTTTGTAAGTCAACAAGTAGAAATTGAAATATAGGTAGAAAATGCAAAGCAAAAAGTATAATTATAAGTAGAAAATTGAAAATGGAAGTGTAGGATATACCTCTCAGGCTCTCCAATAACCACCGACCATGTTTCACTTTTTGCAAAAACCAGAGGTTATATATCCATATACGATGGCGAGGCTAGCGCCACCCCAATTATAGAAGCACACCCGCGGCAGGACTACTGGGGCAATTAGAAGATACAGACCCACAGTGTTCCATCTATTCGCAAACAAAGTGGTGCCGAGAAAGCAAATTAGGAAACCCCAGGTGTACTGCTCTATCTGCTCCTCAGTCTCCGGCTAGCTCCTGTGGAAATGGTCGTAGAACTAGCTATAGCGCACTACGGATGGCTTTTCTAATGAAGGGCGCACGCCAAGAAGATGGACCCAGGCAGCCTGCCACTGGCCCAAGTTAAGATCAAAAGGGCTCGAATCACCCCCTACTCGTAATCCCGTGATCATGGAGAATTCATAGGGGATCATCATCATCTCCGAGGTAGTGGAGAAGTGGAAGGAGTTGGTGGTGTCCCACCATCTCTCTAGTAGGGTGCCGAGCAAAGGCCAACTCGCCTACAATCGTTGAAGCTCGGTGCAGAATAGGCCAAAGCCTGCCTCATCAACTAACTCTCAAACTCGAACAAGGAGCTCCTAGTACCAATCTCTCGTTGCCATAGCCCCATAGCCTCTCCAAGCAAGAGCATTACCCTGTGTTGAAAGAAGAATTTGTTACATGCATGACAGATGAGAGTTAGCAATGAATGTCAAAGCAAGCAAAGTGCATATAAAGGAGCAAAATTTCTCACCTCAGAAGCATTGTAGGAGAGGTGTGATGTGTGCTCTCACAGGAGGAAGTCCTCAGGCATGCCTCGGGCAAAATTCAAACAGCAACATGTCGCTAGGGGCCATTGCATGTGTGCGTGGATGTTAAGTGGCTGGGTCGAATGGCCTCACCCTCAGTGGTGGTAGCTCAGGCTCAGGCTTAGGCTCAGGCTCTGGCTCTGGAGGGTAGATCTCCTCCGTGACAATGTCAGCGACAATGTCAGCGGCAATGTCTCCTATTGCCCCGTCAACATTCTCTATCATCGGCTCCGCCATACCCACGACAGGCGAAGGAACCGGTGTCTCAGAAAGGGCACCATCATGCGGGATATCATCCGCCGTGAAGAAAATAGTGGGTGGTGAGAGAAAAATAAGGAAAATGAGAGAAATGAGCGGGAAACCCAAAAACCTAAACCCTAGGAGCGAGAAAGTGAGGGAAAAAGTGAAAACCTCGAGGGTAAGTGCCCAAATACCAAGAAAACCTGCGGAAAAAAAAGCAAAAAATAATGAGAAACCCCAAAACTCAACCAAATCAAAAGCTAATCGGTTCAAAGTGAAGAGGGCCAGAAGGGTTTCAAGAAAAAAAAAAAGTCGCGTGGATCATGTTGTAATATGAATAGGGTGAAAATCTAGAGAGAGAGAGAGCCTAGAGAGAGAGCAAGAGAATTTTCAAATGTGAAAGTGTGAGAAACTAGGGCTTAAGTGATGTTTTAAAGGGCCTCGGGTGCAAAAACCCAATTCTGCCTCTGACTTCAGCATATTTGGCTGGCTAGCCAAACTGTTGTACGGCGGGCTCATCTTTTGGCCGGCCAGCTACTCCAGTGTATTCTGAGTTATTTTCCTAGAAATTTACCTATTTTGGGCATGGGGGGTCCTGTGTTCATCTGTAAAGTGGAAAAATGGGAATATGTTGGTTTGTTTTAGTTGCAGAAAACTCCGAAATTCCATTCTAGATGCGCCGTTCTAAGTCTCGCCATGTTTCTGAAGTGTGCGAATGTGCCTCGACCTCAAGCTCAAGCAAATTTCAGTATGTGAGCACTTTTGACTGTAAGTTGAAGGTTGAAGTTTGAAAAATAGAAAAAGAAGAGGAAGATCCCTGGTAGAATAGGGTTGTTCATCGCCACTTTCCCTGTGAGTTTTTTTCAAAACAACCGCTTTTTGTTTCTCTTATTCTGTCATGTTGCATGGAACATGCATCGCATTGTATTTCGCATCAATTGCAGTAATTATATCACATTATGTTACATCCATGTGGATCGTGCCTATTCATCTTATTGTGTCTATTCTTATCACTCGACGGTAGATTTGGCTGGTTGCATGCTTTAGCCTTTTTCATCCCTCTCTACACGAAATGTAGTTTGGTTTGCACCTTTTTCATCCCTCTAAACGTGAGACGTAGTTTGGTTTGCACTTTTTCATCCCTCTCTATGTGAGACGTAGTTTGGTTGGCGCCCCTTTTCATTCCTCTCAACGTGAGACGTAGTTTGGTTTGCGCCTTTTTCATCCCTCTCTACATGAGACGTAGTTTGGCTTGTATCTTTTCATCCTTTCTACGTGAGACATAGTTTGGCTTGCATCTTTCACCCTCTTTACGTGAGACATAGTTTGGCTTGCGTCTTACATCCTTCTACGTGAGACGAAGTTTGGCTTGTATCTTTTCATCCTTTCTACGTGAGTGTAAACACCCCATTTTTCACCGCCCCTAAGACTTGGGGGCTTTATTCCAAATATCTGATAACGAAAGTTACACTGTGTCAATGGTTTGAATTCTCAATAAAGGAATCCGGATTCAAGCTCTAATTGCAAACCTTACACCCCATTTTGGCAAAAACTATTTTTGACCTTAAAACCCTCTTTTTCAAAATATTTTTCCAAATGTTTCTATGATGTTCCGAGGCTCTTATTTCGTTTAAAATATTACACTTTTCGATAAACTGAGTAAGGACAGAATGGAAATAAATGAAAGGGATGTGAACTCTTTGAAAAATCTTTTAAAACATCTTATTTATAGGTTTGGAGTTGAAGGAAATATGAGGGGATGGGAGAAAACTAATTGGGGAGAAGGTTGGGCATCAAACCGTTAAGAGAGAAATAAGCAGCCTTCACTAAATTAGGTATATCTCTTTGTACAATTAGAATTCAGATGTGAGGCCACCACCATTGAAAATTAGACTTCTTGGGCTTTAATTTAGACTCAAGAATCACTGAAAATCGAGTCCGGATGAGGGAAATATGCCCATTTGAAGTCGGGCTTGAAAGTAGATTTTTGGACCCGACCGTGTTTGTTTAGATCTGGTCGTGGCTTATTTAGACCTGGTCAGGTCTCAATAGCGAGAAATGGGATAGCTGGCAGGAATTCGCCAGCTGTTGTTTTTTGAAGATATTTTTGACCAATTTGGCTCAAACTCTATAAATTCGACCTCTCCCTTCAGAATTGAGGGTTAACAAATTTTCCAAAAGCTTTGAAGAGCTACCTAAACCCCCTGCATTCATAATTAAAGGTTAGAAGATTTTCCAAAAGGCTTTGAAGGAGATTAAGAGCTAAAACCATTCTCCTTGCTTCCTTTGATCTTCAAACATTCTTGAACAATACATACACCATTAGAGCTTGTTCTTGAAACTTTTTATTGAAGTTTCAAATCATATTTCATAAACTAGAGGGTATTTGGAATCAAGTTTGATCAACAACCAAAGCTTGCTCTCTTCAAAAGGTATAAGCTAGTCACCTTTTTCCTTGTTTTCATTTCAATTTTTTTTCTATCTTTTTCTTGTGTTTTCCTACTGTTTTGGATCCATTCCAAGTGTTGGAACTTGGGGTTGAAGAGCTAGCAAAGGTAGATAGGCTTAACACCATTTCTTGCACCTTATCCCATAGCTCATACCCTTTGTTTTTGCACTCTTTTCTTTGGTTTTCATACTGATTTTCAGAGCTTAAAAAGGCTAGAAAACATGGTTAGATGTCCCAAAAGTGGAGGGGTTAGCCACCATTCCTTAGTCTTGCTTGCTAGTTTTGTATCTTTTTATTTTTGCCTATCTTTGGTGCTCTTTTAACATGGCTTTAGTAACTGTTTCGGGACTATTTTTGGACTGTTTTGGGGCTGGAATAAGTGATTTAAAATAGCAAAAAGTGGAGGGGTTAGCCACCCCTCCATAGGCTTTGTTCCATAGCTTTTTCTCTACTTTTTTTTACTTACCTTCTCTTGCTTTTAGCATGTTAGGGGCTATTTTAGGGCTGTTTAATTCATTTAATTAGTTTATGCTTTGAATACTTTGCTTATTGTGTTGTAAGTCCTTGTGGCTTCGGTTATTTAGGCCTTAGACACTGAGTCATTTGAGTTGATAGCCTTCTTTACCTTTCTTTCATGTAAGAGTCCCACTTTGTAATAACCAACTTCGCATAATCATTTTTGCACTCTCCCTCCTTTCTTGGTTTTTTTGTTTGAGAGTCGTTTCAAGCGAGTGTTATTTAAGGCATGAGAAAGAGACCTCTTATGCTCAATGGTTCAGAGGTTCATCGTCAAGGCATAGTCTCTCTTTCATGCTAAGGATCACTTCTTGTTTGATATTTCTCTCCTTTTAGTGGACTTAAATATCACTTTGGACAAAATGATTAAGTAATGGAAAGGTAAGTCAAAAAGGATTAATAAAATTGGCTTAAAATCAATGAAACTAACATAAAACAAATGTTTATAATTGGTTGGATTTGGCCGGACGTTATGCCGAGTCTATTGCGTCAAAAGTCATCACATAGCAATTCATGCTGTTGTGATGAATCTTGAGGCGTGTCTACCTTCCTCCTTGAGCTAACTTCATGATAGGAGAGAGAGGTGGTATGTCTTTCATTGCATTTATTCACTTTTTGTCCAAACGTGCTCGAAATCATCAAGCAATCGACTTGTTACCATTGATGGTTTCAGAACGAAATTCGTTCTTCTCTTGAGTTTCCCCATGACAGAGAAGAACAGAAGGGACAAATAGGGCTTAGAAAGGCTCTGTCTGCACTGTTTTCACCTCAAGCACAAAATTATTTTTTTGCATGAAAATAGGGCACAACTGGCCTTGTTTGGACCTGGCCGGGCCTCATTGTGGGCCGAACGGCCTCCAATGTGTAGTACACATAGTAGTTTTTTAGAAATACAGAGCAGTGGCTGAGGGTGAACACAAGGCAATTTCCCAGCAAGGCAGACAGAACAATTTCTGAAGAACATTGTGCGCAATCATTGGTTTATTTCTTGGATTGTTGTAATGTTATTGTTATAATAAATTAGATAGTTATTCATTTACTATTCATTTGGATTTGTAACAGTTAGTTTAATTCAAACACTTGGACACTCATTCGGACCCTCTTGCACAAGGGCAAAATATGTAACAATTGTATATGTCTTCCAACTCCATTTTTTTTACCCGCTTATAATGGTAGCATAGAGCATCATGTTTCCTTGGAATTTTCCATGACCTGTATCCATTCATCTTACACACATGAGGGTTTAGCTCATCATTCTAACCAATGTCAATTTCAATTCATTGCTCGAATACGTGATTTATCCCATGTCTTGAATTGAATCATATGCCATGCTAGTAGCCGAAGTCATTGTTTACATAATGTGTGTTACATTAGTCATATTGCATTATCTAGGAGCATACATTTCTTCTAATTATCTTGTTTTATTTGGCTTGCCTTGGAGCACTAGGTGAGCATTTCTTACTTTAGCATATCACATGCATGTGATTGTTGTCATATCAAGCATGATACTATGAGGCTAAGTACTAAAGTGATATACCTGTTTGAATGCCGGTGGATGAAGGCCTTTTTACTTAAGTTGGACTAAATCGATTTAATGTAAAATACGAGCTCACTTTTTTTTTTTTTTTCAAGTGATGCGTATTTAATGAAAACTTTTTCAAAAACAAAACATAAAATCAATGAGTTCCAAATTTTGTAAAGTGATCTATACTTGTGTGCATCACTTAATAAATAATAGCCTAATAACCGAAACAAGAGCATATAATGTAAAAAAGATTCATGTCATGATTAGTAGAGGCTGATCTTTGATTGGATGAGTGGGGTGCTCAATTTATGACCTTTCTCTCTCATATCTAAGTTCCTGAGCCGAGACACTTTGGTGATGATGGATAAGTGGCCTTTGTCACTAGTCTTGGGTTTCCTAAATTTCTCAAAAATATTTCGGTGGCGACCTTGAAATCTCGTAAAGCAGTCCATTTTTGGCATTTTGATTCAACATCTATTTTCCAAAAGATTTGTCGGATTTGGACTCATTTGTGTTCATCTATTTCACATTGCACTTGTGAAATCAGATTGAGAACCACGGGAGTCCCAACTGTAGGGCAAATCATATTCGAAAGGAGCACGAAAAGAAAGCTACAGTGAGACGTAGTTTGGCTTGTATCTTTTTATCCTTTCTGCGCGAGACTTAGTTTGGCTTGCATCTTTTCACCCTCTCTACGTGAAATGTAGTTTGGCTTGCATTTTCCTACATCCTTTCTACGTGAAATGTAGTTTGGCTTAAATCTTACATCTTTTCTATGTGACACGTAGTTTGTTTGCCTACTTCTTTCCATGTAAGGCACGGTTGGATTTATTTTGATGTAAGCTTGAGCCTTGTTTCTTTCACATGCTGTCATCTATTTATTGTTTCATTGTATTCTCTTGCATGATCATGGGTTTTCAAAATAACCGACTTCACAAAGTCTGTAAGTCCAACTTTTAAGTGTAGTCTTAAGCGTGTCATTTGCATCTTGCCCTTAAACTATACTGGTTTGATTCCTTATAAAGGGATATGTAGGAAACTTTCATGTTCAACCAATTGCATTTACATTTTGTTAGTTTGCCCAAGTCTTACGGCCTTGTCAAATAGGTCGTCTTCGGGCTTTGACATTCACTCACGTCATTTCATAACTTCGAGCTCTGTTAAAGAGGGGCAACTGTAGACACCCCATTTTGACAACCCTTAAGACTTGAGCACCTCACTCTAAACACTCGATGATGAATTGTTACGTTGTACAATCATTTGATTTCTTTAGCAAAAGGCTTCAGTTTCAAGCTTTAAAACCTAAACCTTGTATCCCCTTTGCACCAAAATCTTATTTTTTTTCTAGCCTAACCACTTAGAGAACTGCTGGCTAACAAATGGCCGGTTGGCCATTTTCATTGGGTCGACCGTACCTCCTCATGGCCAGTCGGCCATATTCAGCGACAATAGATATTTGATAGCTAACAGTTGTCCTTATGTGCATGCCTTGCACCAGCTGTCCTTTTGCTGATATTTCTGACGTGAGAACCTATTTTTCTATAAATACAAGGCCTCCCCTAAGGGTTTGGGGTTAAAAAAATTCTCCAAGAGACAAAAACTTGTCCAACACACTACCCTCCTCTCTTGTTATATATATACAATATATATACACCTTACAAGCCAAAAACTTGAAGCTTTGGCTGAGGTTCTTGAAGATAATTCTAGACCTTTGAGAGTGCTTGGTTTGTGTTCTGTGAATTAAGGAACTCACCCTCTCTTTCAAGAGGTAACTTGGGGCTCTTTTACCATTCTCTCTATCTCTCTCTCTCTTCTTTATCATTCTATACTGATTTCAGAGCTATTTTAAGCTCAAAAATGTGATTAAAACTTGGTTACAAGTGAGTGAGCTAGCTACCCTTTCATTAGCTAGCTCACTAAGTTGTGTACCCCTTTGTTTTTCTTCCATTTTTTTTCTTTCTTCTTACTTTATTTGGTTAAATTTCAGTCCCTTTTAGCACTGTTTTGGGTTATTTATATGTGATATGAATTGAATATGGGCTTACAAAAGGGCCCTAGTCCTCCCTACTACTTGTGCTCTTACTTATTATGCTTTAAATATCATATTTGTGTTGTTGTAAGCCCTCTTGGATTTGACGTTTTTAGGGCATAGCAACCAATCCATCGAGTTGATTGTTTTAGCTTCATTATGTCTCTTGGAACCATGTGGTCATGGGAGGATTAGAGCTTAGGCGTAGCCACCCCGCCACAAGTTTATTTATCTAGTGTAAATTTCTTGCTTTCATATTCTTGTGGTCCATCTTGAGGCTAGGTAATAGCCTCCGCGTTCAAATTGTTGAAAAACTCTCTTGTCGATCATTTTCAATACATGGAAATGGATATCTCATCCTAGTTCCATGAAAAGAGGAGTTGTCAACAACTTTGGCAAGTTTTATGTTTATGCTTTGATAGACAACTTGTTTTATTCCCTTACTTGCTTTGTTTCTCCTAGAGAGCTCTTTATTGAAAAGTGTTGAAAACTCTCTCCTAGTTCCATTTTGAAGCATGGAAAGGGATGTTTAATCCTTATTCTATGAGTAGGGAGATGAGTTGATAACACTTTTGAGTTGTTACTTTTGTTCATTTTGGTTGCTCTATGATCATCATGTACTATCTTGTGACTTGATGATTTGTGAGTGGAGTACATCAACCTCTTTCTTGAATTTTCATGATAGGAAAGAGGCAAAAGGGCATAACACCTTTTGGTGTTTAGCTAGGTCTTTTCTTATTGTTCTCATGGTCATCATGCAACAAACTTGCTGTGATTTATGATTTGCGAAGCAAGCCTACTCTCTCCTTAAAAATCCTCATGACAGGAAGGAGCAGGAAGGATGAACATCTCGTGGAAATACTATGCTTCAATCTGTTTCAACTCTATTACAGCAAGGTATTTCTCAGAAGCAATGGCCGGCCGACCACTTTTCAAGGCCGTCCATCCACCTATTTTGTGCAGGCAGTGGAATTTTTGCAGCAGAACAGAGCAAAATCTAAGGCCAAAATAGAATAATTTTCTGACTACAAACAGAGCAGATTCTGGCAGCAAATAGAGAGGTTTCCAGAAGATGTTCTGGATTGTGCGCATGTGGTTCCTCGCCTCCCGTCCGAATCCATTAGATTAGTAGCCTTAATATTTATATTCGTAAATAATTTGCAGTTAATTAGTTGCTTTACTTTTATTTGGACTTTTAATAATTTAGCCAATTAGTCTATTCAATTGTGTTGTAATGATTAGTTTATTCGTACACTCTTTCGAACCCTCTTGTACGAGGGCAAATTTGTGATATTTGTATGTTTTCCAACCCCTATTTCTTTCTCCCTTTTATTTATATGCTTATCGTGGTAGTATCATATTTTTTGTTTCGTATCATTGCTATTCTTTGTATCTATTTTTGCATGCATTAAGTCTAGTTCATCATTCTAATATCATTGTCATTTCCTGCTTGCTTGAATACGTGCATTACGCATGCTTTTAGTTGATCCATATGACATGTTAATAAATGAAACTTAGTAGTTTCATTTTTGTATGTGTAACATTAGTCACTTTGCATATTTAGGAACATGCGTTTTTCTAATGATTTTTTTCTCTTTGGCTTACCTCGATTGAGTACTAGGTGAGCATTTTTGCTTTAGCATATTGTATGTGTGTTTGTGTTGCCATGTCAAGCATAATACCACAACGCCATGTGTTTATTTGGAATACCTCTTTGAATGCCTGTAGATGAAGGCTATTTTCACTTAAGTTGGGATTATTTTGATTAATGTACATATGAGCTTACTTTTCATTCAAGTAGCACATATTCAAAAATCTTTTCAAACAAACATGAAATCAAGGCATTCCAAAGTAAGTGAAATAGTTTATACTTGTGTGTCTCACATAGTAAGGTAGCATAATAACCAAAACATGAGCATATACTGTGTATAAAAATCACATCATGATTAGTAGATACCGGTCTTTGATCGGGTGAGTGGGGTGCTCAATTTATGACCTTCCCCTCTCATACCTAAGTTCTCAAGCCGAGACACTTTGGTTATGATGGACAAGTGGCCTTTGGCACAAGTCATGAGTTTCCTAAATTTTCCAAAAATATTTAGGTGGAAACTCTGAAATCTGGCAATGCAGTCCATTTTTGGCATCACTGATGATTAATGGATTTTTCTAAGATTTTCCATATTACGACTCTCATTATTTTATTTTATTTTTTCTGTTTCACCTTGCACTTGTGGAACCAAATTCAGAACTACGGCAGTCCGAACTGTAGGGCTATCGTACTCGAGGAGATTAAACCTCTCCGAAGAGCACAAAAAACCGGCTACAACACACACACCCTGTCCTTGTTTCCTAATTCAATACACAATCACAATTATAACAAGCAAGTAATAAAGCATGATATTCAAGTCAATAAAAAAGGATTACAAGGTTAGATGTTCATAATCTAGAAATCCCCCAAAGAGATTTCATATTCCCAACCACAAGAATTGGACTTAGATTATTCAATATGCCCCCTTTTTTACTGCTTTGCTGAACTTAACCCAGATGCCTACAATGGTTACATACCGTATAGCGCCAACCTAGGACCTCAAAAGAGACAGTAAAAATATATAGCCTCCTCTACCCTTATCCTTTATAAGTACCTAGGGTCCGAATACAACTGATCCATTCAAGGGTCCGAATATAACCAATCCATTCAAGGGTTCCAAAACACGACTTGCACAAGACTTTACTTCAAATAGGGTACATGTCCCTCTAACCAATTCAATTCAAACATGTCATTATCTCAAATGATCAAAACCCAATTACCACCCTAATTAAGTTTTCCGTTGAGTTAGATGTCTTAAGTTAAACATAGAACAAACTTATTAAGATAATAATATTTACATAAGCATAAGCATCATCAAAGGACTATGGTAAGGAACATAACCATAACATGAAAATATCATACCAAGACATGAACATGTGAAAATTGTAAGTTTTAGCAACAATTTATAAAAACTGTGACAAAAGAAAGTCACTAATTGTCAATTTTTAGCGACATATGCAAATAATATTTAAAACCATTAAAACACAAGAACACTATTATAACACATCTACAAATAATATTTAAAACCTCAAAGAATATGTATTTGAAAGAGGAAATAGAAGGAAGTGTGATAATGTGGCTTACTTGAATACCTAGTGAAGTGTTTGCTCAATTTTCTCCTTTTTTTCCTCTCCTCCACCACCAAGTGTAGCTTCTTTTTCACGCTCCTCGGAGGGGTTTAGCCTCCTCAGATGCAATCACCCTACAGTTCAAACTCCCGTGGTTCTGAATCTGGTTTCACAAGTGCAATGTGTAGACAGCCTATTTTTGACCGCCCTCAAGACTTGGATGTGCTTGCAGGTACATCCAACAAGTTTGATTGCTCGTCGAGCACTCGAATTTCGTAGCGAAATGTCACAGGTTCGAGCTTTCCAAACCCAATTTCATTTCTACCCCATTTTTGGACCATGCTTTGGTCCCTCCCTAGTGCTTATTTTGGTGCACTGCCGGTCATGATCAAGGGCTGCCTGCCATGGTATCTGCCCTGCTGGCCAAAGATAGGCACTGCCGGCCATCAATGAGGCACTGTCGGCCACCATTGATTCAACAGATATAATTTAGATATTTTGAGCCAGCTGTGGCTCACTGAGCCATCCTCCATACACGTGTATGTAGGGATGGAGGCAAGTTTCAAGCTTGTCAAGCAAGCTTTTGCTTGCATTGCCTAGATAAGGGGAGGCCTCTCCTCCTATTCAGGGGTTCATAAAATTTAGAGACCAAAATCTCTCTCTCTCTCTCTAGAATCCTCACTCTCTCTCTGTATATTGTGCTCAATAGTGCCTTAAAGTGTGTTTTCTTCACATTTTTGCAAAGGAACACCTAGTGAAACACCACTACTTTGGAGCTGAGGTCCTTGAAGGTTTGTTTGGAGTTCAAAAGGCTGGTTTTTGGGCTCAGAAATAGTCCTCTTGTTGATGTGCTTCAAGGGTGAGTATATTCCCCTTTTAAGCTTAATAACTAAAAAAAACTTTATTTTTAAGTGTTAAAAATGGTTGTTTGAGGCCTTGTGGGAGTTGGGGGTGTTTCACCCTCTTGTATGCCTTATTTGTTAAGCTTTTGAGCCATCCTTTGAAGCTTTTGTAATTGCCTTTGCATGGCCTTTCTACCACTGAAACTCAGAGGAATTTCAGTGGTGGAAAGGTGGTTTTGAGGTCCAAAATGGGAGGGGGTGGTCCCTCTCCTCTTGCCTTGCTTGCTTGTGTTGTTGGCCTACCAAATGAGCATGTATTTCTACTTCCTTGTGGCTTTGTTCAAGCATTTTTTTGTGACCTTTTAGACCTTCCATAAATCTGTTTTAGGCTGGTTTCGCAATTGCTTGCATGCTTCTTACACTTGTGTAATTTTGCTAATTGGCCTAACACACTTGATGCTTTAACCCACCATTCTAGCTTATTTTGGCTACACTCCAGCAAGCTTTTACTCATGTTTTTCCATGCTTAAGCTCTGTTCTAAGTGGTTTTGGTCATGCATGTCTTGCTTTGTATAGTTATAGTGTAAAGGCCTTTGACTAGCTTTGAGTTTCAAAGTCCCTAGCATGCTTTGTATGTGATGATTGCATGCCTTAGCCTCTTTTCTCACATGATTTTAGTATGTATGGTGTAGTCACACTCTCACATGTTCCACTCTTTTAATGCTTTTGAGAGATGTGCCTTATGCCTTGTTTGTGAGCCAATACATATGCATGTTTGTCTAAGCTTTTGGGCTATCATTTAAGCATGTCTTGGCCTTTGATTTGGCATGGCTGAGCTCTGTCTAGAGTTGGTTAGGTTGTTTGGTCTATGTATTGCATACTTATTGTGTAATGCTCTTTACTAGCCTTGTGCTTTAGGCCTTCTAGCATGCCTTGTTTGTGATGTTTACGTGATATGGCATCATTTAACACATAATTTCAGAGCATATAGCCTTGTTATACTCTCATGTTTATCACTCTTTAATTGTGTTTGAGAGTTGAGCCTTATGCCTTATTTGTGAGCCAATGCATGAACATCATTTTCTTGCCTTTCATGCTATCATTACGGATCATTTTGGCCACTTTTTTTGGCATACATGAGGTCTATTTTGGGCTGGTTTAGTCCATTGAGCATTGTATTACATGGTCCTAGTGTTGTATCCTTCACTAGCTTTAATGCTTAAATCTCTTACCATGTTGTGCATGCGTTGTTTGCATGTTAAAGTCTTGCATTTCATGCCAAGATTAGCATGTTGTTTTCATAGCATGTTTTTTGCATTGCATCGTGTTCAACCGGACATTATGTTGAACACAAGGTGGATTGGCCCGCTTCATACTCAAAGTGATGAAAGTGAGACAATCCCCTTTGTCTCCATTGCCTTTGATCACTTATGATAAGGTTGTAGTCTTAGTGTCTTGATTGTTGTGCATTCATCAAATTTGTACAAGTTGGATCTTTGGCCATCATGCATTGAGATGCTTGATTGATGGTCTTGGATCCAATGATGCCTCTCACTTGATGTTTTGAGGTGATATGGAGTGGCATAGTACGTACATACCCTTGGGAGACCCTCCATTTTCCTCTAGTTTGTGCTCTATTGCAGAATGGTGGTGCAGCACACCAATGGCCAACAGTGCCTTGCAAATGGCCGGCACTGCTTCATCATTGGCCGGCAGTGCACATCATTGGCCGGCAGGTGGCCGACAGAAGCTTCTCATGGCTGGCAGGCCACTGGTTTGGTAAGGTGGAGCAGAGATTTTATAAAGACACCTTGCAAACAGAGCCTCTCAAGAGCAAACCGGAAGGCATTTCGAGGCAGCAACCGAGAGCATGCATCCTTCATTGTTTAAGGTAGAGCTGAGGCAGCCTAGTTTACATACCTTACATGCTTAGTTAGTTGCCATGATTAGTTAATTTGTTAATTAATTAAAGTGTTGTAACTAATTAGTTTAGATTAGCTAGTTATTCAATTGTGTTGTAATTAATTAGCTAGAATACTTAGTTAATTAGTTTGGTTTGTAATAAGTAGCTTAATTAGCGTAGCCAGTTAGCTCTCTTTCATTCGGACCCTCCATTGAGAGGGCACAATGTTGTAATAAGGGTGCGTGTGTGTGTGCATGTCTTCCAACCCCTATTTCTTTCTCCCTTTTACTTACCGCTTTCGATGGTTAGTTTAGGGCATATTTCAATTAGCATACCTTATGCTTTGTATGCGTGCATCATTCATTTGTCTTGCATGCACTGGGCTTGGTGCATCATTCAAATTGCATTGTATTTCAATACACTTTCTTGAATACGTGTTTCAAAGTATGTTATCAAGTGTTGCATTCATATGTCATTCTAGATAGCCGAGCCTATTTTAGTTGCATTTTTGCATGTGTTGCATTAGGCACCTTAACATAGCTAGAATCATGCATGATTTCTAACTAGCTTCTGTTTTGGCTCGGAGTACACTGTAAGGGTTTACACTTTAGCATCCTTGCATGAGTGTAAGTGATTGCCATGACAGCATGCTTACCATGAGGCTATTTGCTTAAATGATTAACTACATGAATGCTTCATTACTTGAATTGGAACAATTCATCAAAATGTGAGTTTTAAGCCCACTTGAGGGTGGCAAATTCAAACCATTTGGTAAGCATGGTTTAAGCCCACTCGGACTGTATGCCTTCTCAGCAGAACTCACAGATTCCTCAGATTCTGGCTCAACAATCCCATTCTCCTCTGAAATCTCCCCTGCTTTGTCTTCGACAGTCACCATTGGTTCGGGTTGGGCTCTGGAGATGTCCAACATGCACAAGTCAGTGCAGTCAGAAAGGAACACCTCCGGCTTAGGTAGGTGGGAAGGGGTGATATATATGCTAGGATTGTAAGATACGACCCCAGTTTGGATAAAATTGATTCTTTTGGGAGGTGGAGCTTGGTTGTGCGGTAGGAGAGGGTTTGTTGTAACATTAGGTTTCTCGGGAGGCAGAATCACCCCGTTATCGATGAGATCTTGAACCTCATGACGTAATCGGAAGCACTGGTCGGTGTCATGACCATGCTGTTGGTGAAATGCGCAATATTTGGCCAGGTTGTGGGTAGGGGGAAGTCTTTCCGGCAATGGCCGCGGCTCTAGGGGCTTCAAGTGCCCTTTTCTGATCAAGATCCCCAGAGCTTTGGACAGGGGCATATATAATGAGGCGAAGGCTCTTAGGTTTTTGGGTGAGTATTTGGCTGTTTATGTATTGCTTTCGGATGCACCGGAGAATGGCGTGGCTGCCATGTTTCTTGGAGGGAGGTTAGTGGTGACCATGCTCACTTCCTGAGATCTGGCAGCTGCAGCACTGCTTGTGCCCGCATTCGTATTGCGGTTGTTGAAGGTTCTTCTGGGCTGTTCTCTGTCATCGTCAATCAAGCCTTGCTTCAAGGCATCCTTGATCTGTACTCCTATCTCATGCAGATCTGAAAAGGTAGGGAAGGAGAGTACGATCATTTTCTGCATCAGTTTGGGTTGGAGGTTGCGCACAACCATCCGTATTTGATCCTTATCCATTGGCCTAATGGTCATCATTGAAGCCTTGGCCCTCCAGCGGGTCACGAATTCTGAGAAGCTTTCCTTGGGTTCCTGTCTCGTCGTCTCAAGATCACGGGTCGTAATCTCGATTTACGTGTCATACGAGTACTGTACAACAAAGGCCTCAGCCATCTCATCCCAGTTTCTCTTGACATCATCCTCTAATTTGGCGTACCAGATGGCCGCTACACCTGACAGGGTCCGGCCAAATAATGAAAGTTTCTGCAGTCTGGTGAGGCCCATAGGCCTTAGTATGTTTGAGAATAACCGAAGATGCACCATCGGATCCCCAGATCCATCAAATCGATCAATTTGCGGCATCTTGAACCGATCTGGCACCGTCACAGCTGCGTCAGTATACCCATCCTCGATATCAGGGATGGTCTTGACTCCCTGGGATTTCTTGAACAGCTTCTCGAGCTTGCTCAATTTCAATGCGGTGGGATCTGTCTCGAACTCAAAGGGGGATTCCGGTAGGTTAGTAGGTGTTTTGGATAACTGGGGTAGGATCTGGGGTAGGATCGGGGGCGGAGGTGGCCCTGTGGGAATGTCCGTATCATTCTGGATATTCTGGACATTTGGTGTCTCCTCGGGTATCGGAACCCTTGGTGAGGGAGGAGCTTGATGCGAAGTAGACACTCTGGCTTGCTGCTATAGCCTCACGATTAATTCTGCCTGTTCAGTCACAACCGTGGCCTGTTGTTTGGCGAACTCCGCCTGCCGGACAGCGTCTTGCTGCATTGCTTTCATACTCTCTTGGAGCTGGCGCACCATCTCCTCTAAGCTTGCCATACTGCTCTGCTCTGGTTGAATTACCGGTATATATTCCCTACTGTACTCAGGTAGGGTAGACAAAGCCCTCTGAACTGACTGCTGAACTGATATCCTCTGCCTAACTGCCCTCCGTCTAGTAACTGGGGGTAGAGAGTGGTACACTGGTTGTCCGTCCACCAGATCCTCAGATCGATGAAGTCGGCGGCCTCTGATCCAGAGTGCTTGGGGAATATCTACTGGGTCAGAAGCAATCATACCTAGCAGAAAGATAAATAAAGTAATAATAAGGAAATAAACAACCAGACAAACAGACAGCATAACAGCTTAAATAAATATAACACACGGTTGGGCATGACAACACCCCGTTGATGAGCTGAATACACTGTTCTCAAACACTGATCATTATTCTCCACATTACTGCCCCATATCTGAATCTGGTACCCACAGATAACTAATTCTCAACACATTGGTGCCCGCAGGCCTGACGCCCAAACTTGCAAACTGATACGTGCAATCCTGTAGAGGCCAACTCTAAAGCACATAGCAGATAAGTGAGAGCCAAAACACCCCTATGTTGGGGTAGGGTTTCCCTGTCCTATTTTGTCAGGAGCTAGGGTTTCACTACACACACTGCGGTTTCAAACAACCTATCATCGGGTAAGCAACCTGTCCTAAATTGGAATGGTCACTATGGATTTCGATATGCACTAGGTCGAATGGTCAAAAAGGGTGCCCCGGTAAAATCAGGGTTTGTGTTCCCATACTGGCAGAGCCCACAACTGGTCAACCTTGTGGTCATGCCTTGACAAGACAAGCCTCCGGCAAACCGTTCAGGAATAGCAAATGGCAAACACGGTGTCCTAGGCGCACCAATGCACATGCAATGCAAAACATCACATAAGTGTAGTCAAAACAAGATATCATGAGTTCGAGTCAAGTTCTCTAAAACTCCCCAGCAGAGTCGCCAAAAGCTGTAGACGCGCCCCGTGAGGCCTCCATGCTACAGTTCGGACTCCCTTTGTGTTGGTTCTTAATCTGATCTCACAATGTGCAATGCAAGATTGATAAATCACCAAAGAGTCCAAGTCTGGCAAATCGTTTTAAAAAACAGATTTTTTGAGAAAGAAGTGCCAAACATGGACTGCTTTGCCAGATACAGAGTCGCCACCTAAATATTTTATTTTGGGGGAATTCAGGAAACCCTGACTCATTTGCCCAAGGCCACGTGTCCGTCATCACCAAAGTTGTCTCGGCTCGGGAACTTAGGTACGATTGGGGAAGGTCAGCTATGAGCACCCCCACCCGCCCGATCAAAGATCGGCCTCTAGTAACCATGATATCTAGTTTTGAAAACATTATGTGCTCTTATTCCGGTTAATTAGCTAGAATTTACTATGTTATGCGCACAGCAAACAAGTATAGACTAGATCATCTAATTTGGAACAAAGCATCGCATATCCGTTTGTTTGGAAATGATTTGATGTTTGCTACTCGCAAGTAGGCTAAAATACGGATTTTAACGAATTGTTCCAATTCAAACAATCCAACCTTCACCCACAGGCATTCAAGCAGTTATATCACATAAGCAAGTAGCCTCATGGTAAGCATGCTGTCATGGCAACACTCACACGCATGCAAGGATGCTAAAGCAAAAGAACTTACAGAGTACTCCAAACCAAAACAAAAGCTATGTTAGAAATCCATGCATGATCCTAACTATACAGAAATGCCTAATGCAACACATACAGGAATGTAACTACAATAGGCTCGGCTTTTCTAAAATGACATGTGAAATGCTACAGCTAACACGTTTTCAATTTGGGATTGAAATACAAATGCAGTTAGAATGATGTACCGAGCCCAGTGCATGCAAAACGAATGAATGGATGCAAACATACTATCATAAGTATGCTAATTGAAACATGCCCTAAACTAACCATCGAAAGCTGGTAAATAAAGGGGAAGAAAGACGTGAGGTTGGAAGACATGCACACACTCACACACACTTATTACACAATTGCCCTCGCTCGGAGGGTCTAAATAAATATTACACAACCAAATGAATACTGCTAAATTAATTATTACAGAATTCCTAATTAATTAACAAATTAAATGCAGAAGGAAGGTGGCTGCAGCCCTGCCTCGGAATGCGTGGATGATGCATGCTTGACTCGTTTCGCCTGAAAACTCGCTGCCATAGCACTGCTGCCTCTGTTTACACTGCCTTACGCCTCTGAAATTCATGAAAGTTTCTAGAACTGCATTGAACTTCGTCCTGAGTGTTTCGGAGTACCACCGGCCACAATTAAACTCCACCAGCCATGGGAAAGGGCTTATCGGCTAACTGTTGGACCACCGGCCAGCCACTGATGGTCGGTCGGCACTGTAAGTGGCCGGCCGGCCATTTCTTCCTGGAGAAACCTGCAGTTGACAGCAGCAAAGGGCAAGCAGTGTATGGCATGGAATTTTCAAGCAAATGTGAGCATGGCCACACTCCCTATCATGCAATGGACTCAAGGGAGCATGACCCTCGACCCTCGGGCCATCAATTATGCATTTTGATGCATGATGGCCTAAGAGGCCAAGTTTGCTATTTAATGTAAAATGCATGCACAAAAGAGATGAATGCCTTATGCCCTATGATGTTGGGGTCAAGGGCATTGGCGACCGAGGGTTGAGGCGTGTTTCGTCACTTTGAGTACGAACACACCTCACCCCTCATGCTTGGTTTGACAACCCAAACCAAGAAATGCAATGCATATATACAAAAATGGCTCAAAAATGCAACATGAGGCTAAGATGCAAAACATGCCAAATGCAATGCAATCTATCATGCAAGCATGCAATGTTCCAAACATGCAATGCTACAATGCAACCTAACATGTAATGCGAACATGGTATAATGCAAGCATGCAACTAGAGGCAACAAGTCAAACATACAACCATGTACAATAATGGACTTAGACCGAAATGGGAGGCCTCAGCCACACCCCAAAACAGTGGCCAAAGGTGGTGTAAATGGTGGACAAATGTTCATGCAAACATGCACATCAATGAGCCTAAGACTAAGGCATAAAAGGAGCATTCTACCACCACTATCATGACCACACATGGCATGAATTAAACAACCGAAAACAGAGCTTCAATATGCAAATGAGCCCCCAAAACCCACTGATATGGCAGCCCCAAAGACTTAAACACTTAAGCATGCACAATGCTCATTTCAAGGCACAACAAAACAACTCTTCAAGGCATGAAAGGGATGATAAATGCAATCATACAAGCATGATTTATGGACTGAAACATGGTCTCTAATAATTTCAAATCATGAGAATAAGCTAGGCTAAGCATGCTAGAGACCCACACACTTGAGGCTCACAAGCCAAAATGCAAAGAGGCTACCCTAAACATGGCAAATATGATCAAAACAGCACCCAACAGACCTCAAGTATGGTAAGACATGACTAAGAACTTCACGAAGTTAGGCCAAAACACGAGAGCGTGGTAGGCTACATGCATGATGCACTTCTAGGCCAAATAGAGGAATACAAAGCATGTATATTAAGCATGAAAGGGGCCACTAATCCGACAAAAAAAAAAAGAGGCATAATATGACCCAACAACACCCAAAAACCTCTTAAATGAAGTCAAGAACAACTAATCATGCATGCTACCCTTATGAGCCAAAAACAAGGACAAAAGAGAGACAAAGGGAGAGGGGTGTCCCTCCCCTATGCAAGACCTCAAACCCCCTTCTTCACCACTGAAATCCAGTGGATTTTCAGTGGTGAGAAGGCCAATACACCAAAGTAACCAAAGCTTAACAATGGAAGCACAAAAAAGGGCCAAACAAGGCCTAAGAGGGGGAGGTCGACCCCCAACACCAAAACAACCTTAATGAAGTATCTTAAGCATGCAAATACCAGACTTTTTTTAGTTATACACAAAGTCCAAAACAATAAGCAAGATAGGCTAAAGACTAGTACAAGATTGGGGAATATAAAGTAAATAATGTTACCCTTGAAGAACACTCCAAGAACAGCAAGCTCAGCCCTCTTCCTCTGATCAAAACCGACCCAAAACTTCAAGAACAAACTCTCAAGGCCTCCCAAGTCGAAGTATGGTGTAATGCTATGTGTCTTAGTGCAAAACTAAGAAGAAAACACACCTTTTGGCTATTAAACACACACAAATGAAGAGAAAGAGGGAGATATAGAGAGAGAAGATGTATATCAGATATATATGTGTATAAGGTCTGGTTTTGCTCAACCAAAAAAAAGGAGAGGGGAGCTCTCCTTATATAGACCATCCAAGGTGCTAAGCTTCCAAGAGAAGCTAATTAAAAGGATCATGGCTTCCTAAAGAAGCTAAGGCAAAGGGGCCAAGTCTTCCTGAGGAAGCTGGGACAGGGGTCCAAGCTTCTTGAGGAAGCTAAGACAAAGGTCCAAGCTTCCTCAAGAAGCTAGACCAAAAGGGTGCAAAGGGTGCAAAACAACCGCACATGTGCACGGGGGCAGGGTTTGTGCATTCCAACTGGCACAGCTGGCATGCACCATGCCTGAAAAAGGCAAAAAAGTGGTACCGGCCAGAAAAGGAGGCCATCGGCCAAACAGATGGTCGGCCGACCACACAAAATGCCGACCGGCCAATGGTATATTTCACCAATGGCCGGTAGAAAGAAGACACGGCTGGTGGCCTCAAGCCTTGGCCGGTGGGTTTCAGGGGTAGCTAGCAAGCTACTCTCTACCCTCAGGTACAAAAACAAACAAGTCCTTGGTGTAAAACCAAGCACAGAACAAGCAAGTCGAGAGATCCTGAGGCAAGGCGCGTAGCCAAGACCTCCGGGAACTCAAAACAAACATGAACATGGATGATCACCGAGTGTTCAAACGGTGACGTCCAAGTCTTGAGGAAGGTCAAAAATGGGGTGTCTACACTAACAAAATAGGACAGGGAAACCCTACCCTACTGAATGGATGTTTTTTTGCTCTTACTTGCTTGATATGTGCTGTCAGAGTATATCTCTACAGGTTGTATGTATCAGTTGCAAGTCTGGGTATCAGTCTGAGGACATCAGTATCATGGGGTATCAGACTGAGGACATCAGTATTTTGGGGTATCAGATTTGAGGCAGTGATTTGGGGGTAGAGATCAGTGTTTGAGAACAGTTTGTTCAGCTTACGATATCAACTGTGTGTTGTCTGTATCTAAGCCGGAATGCTATCCGTTTTCTGATTTTTTGTTTTCTTTTTGCTTTATTTATCTTTTTGCAAGGTAGTATTGCATCATTGCTTCTGAAAAGGAAGATACCCCCCGAGCACTCTGGACCAGAGTTAGGAGAGTTCATCGATCTGAGGATCTAATTGATGGACAACCAATGTTGGTTTCTTTACCCCCGATCACAAGACGGAGGTCGTCCAGGCACAAATCATCAGTACATCGATTACCTGATTAGTGGTCCTTATCTACCTCACCTGTGCGCAGTTGGGCTGAGATATCTGCTTCTACCTCAGAAAGAGGATACTCACCTGTTCAGTCTGATCAGCGTTTTACAGTCAGCATGGAGGACTTGATCTGTCAACTCCAGAAGACCGTGCAGGCCATGCAGCAGGATGCTGCTCGTCAGGCAGAGGTTACCGCTCGTCAGGCAGAACTTATAGCTTAGCAAGCTGAATTAATTGCTAGGCTTCAACAATAGTAGCAACCACAACAAGCCGGAGCATCTTCTTCGCATCCACCCGCACCTCCACCTAGAATTTCGATACTCGAAGAAACAGCTGCCGTCTAGGAGAATACGAATGTTCCAACAGGGCCAGTCCCGCCACCAGTTCTGCCGCAAACTTCGAAGACACCGGCCTTCTCAACAGATACACCGTTTGAATCCGAGGTGGATCCAACCGCGCTGAAAGTGAGTAAGCTCGAGAAGCTGTTTAAGCGAGCTCAGGGGGTTAACTCAATCCCGAACATAGAGAATGGATATACTGATTCGGCGGTGACATTGCCGGATAGGTTCAAGATGCCTCACATCGACCGTTTTGACGGGTCAGGAGATCCCATGGTCCACCTGAGGTTGCTTTCAAATGTTTTGCACCCGATGGGCTTAACAAGGTTACAGAAGCTCTCCCTTTTTGGTTGGACCCTGTCGGGTATCGCGGCCATTTGGTACGCCAAGTTAGAGGATTCAGTGAACGAAGTTAGGAGGAGATGCTTAGGCTTTCGTTGCCCAGTATTCATACAACACCTAAATCGAGGTCACGACCCGTGATCTCGAGGCGACTCGGCAAGAGCCGAAACAGGGCTTTTCTGATTTTGTCACTCGATGGAGGGCTAAAGCCTCCATGATGACAACTCGGCCACTCGAAAAGGATCAAATAAGGATGGTTGTGTGCAACCTACAGCCCAAGCTAATGCAGAGAATGATAGTCTTACCCCTCCCCACCTTTACTGACTTGCACGAGATTGGGGTACAGATTGAAGACGCTATGAAGCAGGGCCTTATTGACCAGGAGAATAAGCAGCCCAAGAGGGCATTTACCCGCGGTTCAAATGCAGCTACCAGCAATAGTGCACCTGCAAGAACTTCATACATCGGCATGGTCACCACCACGCCCAAAATAGCTACACCCTTCACCGATACATCCGGAACCAGCTCACAACCAGCAAAGAATCCACCTCGGGGTCAAAGGACTTTTTCCCCGCTATATATGCCTTTGTCCAAAGCCCTATGGGTTTTAATCAGAAAGGGGGATCTGAAGCCTCTAGAACCACGCCCACTACCAAATAACCTCCCTCCCACACATAACCCGGCCAAATATTGCGCCTTTCACTAGCAGCACGGTCACGACACCAACCTCTGCTTCAGACTGCGTCATGAGATTTAGGATCTCATTGACAATAAGGGGATAGCGCCTCCAGAAAAATCAAATGTTACCACAAACCCTCTCCCACCATATAATCAAAACCCTCCACCTAGGCAGGTAAACTTCATCCAAACAACGGCTAACCCGTTTGATCCTAGCATATACATCACTCCCTCCCACCTACCTAAGCCTGAGGTGTTCATCCCAGATAGCACTAACTTGTTCATGATGAGCACCTCCCTAACCCAACCCAAGCCAGTGGTGGTGACTATCGACAACAAACCTAGGGTGACCATGGAAGCGAATGGGAGAGTTGGTTCAGAACCTGAGGGATCCAGGAGCTTTACTGGGGAAGCATATAACCTATGTGGTTATATTGTGTCAATGGATCAAGCTAAGCCGAGGGTAAAGTTACCAACTGGGACAGAGATCTGTGTGGTCCGAGAGGATGGACCGAGTCAGGGGCTAGATGACCTAGCAGAGTTGGAAGAGGACATTGCTAATCTGTAGCTCTTTAACGAGTACAATTTGAGAGATGTGAGCATCAACTGGTTCAACCTGAATGGATCAGTAGATACCGCCAGGTGGCTCAGTGACGAGCCAGATGTTGTTGAGGAGCCTCAATCAAAACAAGGATCATCAGAAATGGGAACATCTTCAGTGGCCGGAATTGCCGAGAATCAGAAAGAATCGCCGGAGAGCACCTGTGCGAAGAATTTTGCTCAGGACTTAGGCAGCTTGTGCACAGCAGACACCGAACAGGAGGCTGCATTAAGGAGGTTTGAGCAGGAGAAAATAGAGAATGACGAAAGGTCTAGAAAAGCCAAGGCACCTGAGGGCATGGAATGTGTTGAGAACACAGGAACAGTTGCAGTGGAACCGAACAGCTGTCTATCGGTTGCCGAGGGGATGTAGTGGGAAGACAATGACTTACGTCTTGCCCACACTGATGAGGATTGGGGGCAGAATCAACCGAATGACACCTGGTATATCGAAGAGGTTGACTATATGACCCGAAGTGGACGGTACTTTAAGCCCCTGCATTTGGATCAGCTGGAGGCATCGGGCAATGACAAAGAAACAGAGAGGCAGAAAGAAAAACTGCTAGACGAAGAAGCTGTACTGAAGCAACTAAAGAAAATTCCAAAAGACATCTCCATCTGGGGGCTGCTTATGGCCTCAAGGGTTCACAGATAAGCCGTCCTCTCAGCTATGGACAGGGCTAAGCTTTCAATTGACATAACGCCCGAGCAGTTAGTGGGGTTGGTTTTCCCGGGTGGAGCTTCACCGACCTTAACCTTCACAGACAAAGAACTACCGCCTGAGGGCTCTGATCATAACAAGCCGCTCTACATCTTTGTGGAGTGTATGGAAAAGTGGATACCAGTGGTCCTAGTCGACATGGGATCCATAATCAATGTATGTCCGTTGAGAACGGCGTGTGCTATCGGGTTGAAGCCCACAGATTTTGTGCCTACAGCCCAGGTAATACGGGCCAATGATAACACCAGTCGAGAGGTGATGGGAACCGTACGGATCAAGACTAAGATTGGCCCAGGGTAGCATTACATTGAGTTTCATGTCTTAGATGTTCCAGTCACCTTCAATCTACTCCTTGGGCGACCTTGGTTGCACCAGGTAAGAGCTGTCGCTTCCACCTTACACCAGATGCTGAAGTATCCCCATGGGAAGGGGGTGGAAATTATTTTTGGAAACTCGTCCATACATCCATCGCCAGAGGTTTCTACACCAGTTCTGGTGATTGAGCATGGTGTGGAGGATGTGTTTTTGTCAAGGTTCACTTTAGCTGAGGCTCGGGTTGTACAGGATATGCTAGCTGTTGATGAGGGACTATACGTCAGTGCATAGCCTGTCTACCTCATGAACAAGCTTTAACACATGCTCGGGATGGGATTGGGGCGAAGTGGCCGGAAGGGCATCACAGCATTGGCTGAAGTGTCGCATAACCCATATACCTTTGGTTTAGGTTATCTGCCTACCAAGGAGGATTGGGCAAGGAAAGGAAGAGAGGTGGCTAGAAGAGCCAAAGCAAAGCAAGCCAAGAAACACTACGAGTTGGTGCACAGACCTATCCAGGGAACCCTAAACGGACGCCTCGTCTGGGAGGGAAAAGATTTTCGACTTTGTGGCTTTCTGGAGCCTTGGTTGAATTCAGAGAAGCGGCGCTTACCCAGCTTCGAGATCTTTTTTGACCTTCAGTTGTCAGGGGATGAAGTTGCCAAAGAGTAGACAGACCCACCAGCTGAGGCAAAGCTGTGCAAGGAGAAAGAGTCCGAGAGCACAGAACTGGAAATAGGGGAAACACTGGCTTGTCTCCTCTCAAATCCTCAGATCGTACCGGAGTGCATGGGGGATAACTTCTCAGTTTCCATGATTGGGGATCAAGTGGCTATGGGTCCATCTTCTAGCATTCTCGATGCATCCATCGCACCTTCCCTCGTTTGGCAATACGAGGAAGGCTTTTTGTCAAGCAGTTCCAGATCAGGTAGTGAGCCGAAATCTGATTCCATAGAGTCTGTGGAGTCAGAATCAAATTCCATCTTTTCTGAGTCTGAGTCTGGTGTTCCTGGGGGTGATAACCCAGATGTCATTGTCCTGTTTAGGTCATCTTTTTCGTTTTCCTTTGAGTCTGTTGTAACCGAAAGATCAGACGGAATGGATGTTATTAATGAGAATGGTACGGTTGTGGCTTCTGAGTACTTTTTTGTGCCTTTAGTTTATTGCATTAATTAGGACTTTCAAAATTTTGATGAAAACGATGAGGAAGAGATTCCTCCGGTTTTGAAACATTTGCTTGATCAAGAGCAGGAGAGGTTTGTAAAACCTTTGGTTGATGAAATCACCTCAATTAATGTTGGTACTGAGAAGGACCCATGGTTGGTCCAAATCGGGTCCACGTTGTCTTCGGAGGAGCGCGAGTGCTTAGTTGCTTTATTAAAAGAATTCAAAGTTGTTTTTGCGTGGTCCTATGAAGACATGCATGGAATTGATCCTGAGATTGTACAGCACCGGATCCCTCTTGACCTAGAGGCCTGACCTGTTAAGTAGAAGCTCCGAAGGATCTGCCCGGACTGGGCTCTAAAAATCAAAGAAGAGGTCACTAAGCAGATCGATGCAGGGTTCCTGTTAGTATCTGAGTATCCGACTTGGTTGGCCAATATAGTTCCGGTGCCGAAGAAGGATGGCAGAATTCGGGTATGTGTAGACTTCAGAGATTTGAACAAAGCCAGTCCGAAGGACGATTTCCCTCTACCACATATCGATGAATTAGTGGACTTTATTGCTGGGCATGCGCTATTCTTGTTCATGGATGGGTTTTCAGGCTACAATCAGATTTTGATGGCACCCGAAAATAGGGAGAAAACTACTTTCACTACCCCGTGGGGAAGTTATTGCTATAGGGTGATGCCGTTTGGGTTGAAGAATGTTGGGGATACATATCAATAAGCTGCGACCACGATTTTACACGATATGATCCATAAAGAGGTTGAGGTGTATGTGGATGACATGATTGTCAAGTCCAAGGAAAGAGAGGGCCACTACATCGCCTTGCAGAAATTTTTCCAATGGATCAGAGAGTATCGGTTGCGGCTGAATCCTCAGAAATGTACTTTTGGTGTTATAGCAGGGAAAGTGCTGGGGTTCTTGATCACACAGAGAGGTATCGAGGTCGATCCTTCCAAAATCAAGGCCATCTTAGAAATGCCACCACCAAGGACTGGAAAAGAGGTGCGAGGTTTGTTGGGTAAAGTGCAATTCATAAGACGATTTATTACAAAATTAACCTTGACTTGTGAACTACTGTTTGGTCTCCTGATGAAAGGAAAGAAGTTCCAATGGGATGACCGATGCCAAGTTGCTTTCGAGTAGATCAAGCAATACCTGCAGAACCCACATATGTTGTTGCCGTCGGAATTAGGAAAACCGTTGATTCTGTACCTATCAGTGACCGAAACGACGATGGGCTGCATGCTTGCGCAAGAGTCTGAGGACAAAGTGGAGAAGGCTATCTACTACCTGAGCAAGAAAATACTGAATTATGAGACCCGCTATACTCCGCTGGAGAAGGCTTGTCTTGCCTTGGTATGGGCTACTAGGAAGTTGAGGCACTATCTGTTACCTCACTTTGTAATACTAGTTTAAAGATTGGATCCCATCAAATATCTCTTTGATAAACCAGCACTTACGGGTAGGCTAGCCCGTTGGTTGCTTCTTCTCTCTGAATTCGATCTGAAGTACATGACGCACAAGTCTCTGAAAGAGAGGGCGGTAACGGAGTTCCTAGCCAATCACCTGGTGGAAGGGGATGAAGCAGTAGAGTACTTGTTCCCAGATGAGGCCATTTTGCAGCTTGAAGAAGAAACCTGGATTATGTACTTTGACGGAGCGTCCAACTAGTACAAGTATAGGATAGGGGTGTTGCTGATAGCACCCGATAATTCTCGTATACCTTTAGCATTCAAACTCCGATTCAAGGTATCGAATAATGAAGCAAAGTATGAGGCATGTATTGCTGGACTAGAAGCCACCCTGGAACTAAAGGCAAAAAGGATGGATGTCATCGGGGACTCGAACCTTGTTATATCTCAAGCCAAAGGAGATTGTAAAGTTAAAGAATAAAAGATAAAGATCTATCACCAGACCTTGGATGTTCTGATTCCTCGGTTTGAGAAACTGAATTTTTCCCATCTAAGAGAGAACAACAGGTTCGCTGATTCATTAGTAACTCTATCTTCTATGATAGGCATCCCTTTTGGAGTCTGGATGCGTCCGGTCATCATCGAACAGAAATTCGTACTGGCTTATGAGTTGATTGCTGCCATAGACGAAGTGCAACATCAACACCCCTAGTATTACGACATCTGGAACTTCTTGGAAAATGAGGTGTATCCGCCAGGGGCAAATACCAAAGATAAGAGGGCAATTCGAATAATGGTTGTTCAGTTCATCGTCTGTGGGGGTAAACTATACAAGCGGGGTCATCTCGGGATGCATAAGCTATGTGTTGATACTGAAGAATCCAAGCGCCTGATGGAGGCCATCCATGGAAGAGAGTGCGAAGCGCACATGAGCGGGGTAATGCTAGCCCGGAAGATTCTCAGATAGGGTTATTATTGGTCAACCATGGGGGAGGATTGTATTGTCTTTGTCCGGCGATACCACAAATGTCAGATCCATGCAAACCGCATGAACATTCCGCTGTCAAAGCTATACAACGTGACTTCGCCATGGCCATTTTTAGTCTAGTGGATTGATGTGATTGAGGCAGTTACTTCGAAGGGGTCGAACAGGCATGAGTACATTCTGGTAGCGATAGGCTACTTCACAAAGTGGGTTGAGGCCCAATCCTATGCGGTGTTGAAGGCGTCTCATGTTGCTAAGTTCATTAGGAATAACATCATCTGTCACTATGGGGTCCCGAATGAGATTATTTCAGATAATGGTTGCCACTTCAAGAAGGAGGTGATCGACTTATTGGAGAAATACAACGTGGCTTTTCCTAAGTCATCTACATATTGGCCACAAACCAACGGAGCTGTTGAGGCCGCCAACAAGAACATCAAGCACATCCTGCAGAAGATGGTGGAAACCTACAGGGATTGGCCAGATAAGCTGCCATTTGCTCTTTGGGGCTCCCGAACTTCAATTCAAACTTCTATTGGGGAAACTCCGTACTCCTTGGTCTATGGGATGGAGGTTGTTCTACCTATCGAAGTTGAGGTTCCGTCATTGTGGATAATGGCTGAGTGCCAGATAGCTGAGGCAGATTAGCAGCAGAGTAGGTTCGAAGAACTCATGCTGTTTGACAAGAGAATGCTGAAAGCACTGTATCACGTCCAGGGTTATCAACGAAGAATTGCCAGGGCTTTCAACAAGAAGGTTAAGTCCAGGAATTTAAAAGTGGGAGATCTAGTGCTCAAAGACAGCCGAGCTCCCATCCACGACCCAAAGGGCAAGTTCAGACCTAATTGGATTGGTCCTTATATCATCAAGTCAATCTGGTCGGGTGGAGCGATCATTCTAATGGATTTAGATGGCCTTGAGTTTTCCCAGCCGATCAATGTGGACAAGTTGAAGAAATACTATCCCTGAGCAGCTCGCTAGGCCGAAAACCCGAAAGGACGACCTAGGCAAAAATTAGAGCACATAAAATTTGAAATAATAAAAACTGAACTCACAAGGTTGAAAACCTAGAAAGGGCGGCCTTGGCAAAAGTTAGAGCGCAAAATGAGAGTGTTAATACACGAGTAAACCTGAACTGAACTACATAAGGCTTGATTCCCATCTTCGGGATACGTAGGCAACTTCATTCTGAAGTCCAGCCATAAACACTTCCAAATCAACTTTGTCCATGTGATCATGTTGGTCATCTCTGTCTTTTCTGCATCGAAGAGCTCGGTTGTGATCTCCAGTGCAGTGCTATTCAGACTAGGGGCAACTTTCCAGTTGTTGGGATCCGCGGTTGTGCATCTTAAGGATAGATCTCAGGCGTGTCTAGTTTTGATCCATATCGAAAATGGTTTTGAAAAGTTTTAATGAAAGTTGATTTTACTCAAATTAATCTTTTTACAACTTAGACCATTTTTGGACCAAACGAAAAATTTTCAGTACCCACAACCTTCAATTTCATTGATTTCAGTACAGAGTTCTCCTACTCTTGATACAAATTAAAGTTGTTTTTTTATTACATTCATAAAGAAAACTTAAAAATACAAATTAAAGTAATAAACTTGGGGGATAGTCAGGTGTTCCTGCGCCCTCTCCCAGAGCTTGTGGAAGCCTCTGATGCCAAAGTAGGCCCAGCTTGTGCCTTATCCTCAAGCCAAGCAATACATTCGCCAGAAACGGCACAACTGAAAGTAGGAGCGGGGGGTGTAGACGTCCCCGAACGTCCCGGGAATGAATCCCGTTTTGTTCATTTGGGTTCACTACAGTTCGGACTCAAATTGTCACGGTTCTTAATCTGATCTTACAAAGTGCAATGCAAGACTGATAAATCACCAAAGAGTCCAAATCTGGCAAATTATTTTTGAAAACTGATTTTTTGAAAGAAGTGCCAAACATGGACTGCTTTGCCAGATACAGAGTCGCCACCTAAATATTTTATTTTTGGAAAAATTTAGGAAACCCTGACTCGTTTGCCTAAGGCCACGTGTCCGTCATCACCAAAGTTGCCTCGGCTCAGGAACTTGGGTACGATTGGGGAAGGTCACTTCATGAGCATCCCCGCTCGCCCAATCAAAGATCGGCCTCTACTAACCATGATATCTAGTTTTGAAAACATTATGCGTTCTTATTCCGATTATTAGCCTAGATTTACTATGTTTTGCGCGCAGCAAACAAGTATGGACCAAGTCACCTAAATTGGAACAAAACATTTCATGTTTGTTTTGAAAGTGGTTTGCTACTCGCAAGTAGGCTAAAACGCGGATTTTGCCACCCTCAAATGGGCTTAGAAAAACATGATTTTGCCACTATCTAGTGGGCTTAAAGCTCACAGTCAATGCATTATTCCAATTCAGATAATCCAACCTTCACCCACAGGCATCTAGGCAGATATATCACATAAGCACATAGCCTCATGGTAAGCATGCTATCATGGCAGTCACTCACACGCATGCAAGGATGCTAAAGCATAAACACTTACCGAGTACTCTAAGCCAAAACAGAAGCTATGTTAGAAATCCATGCATGATCCTAACTATACAGAAATGCCTAATGCAACACATGCAGGAGTGCAACTACAATAGGCTCGGCTATTCTAAAATGGCATATGATGATGCTACAGCTAACACGTATTCAACTTAGAATTGAAATACAAATGCAGTTAGTATGATGCACCGAGCTCGGTGCATCATACTAAACAGATGAATGATGCAAACATGCGAGCATAAGTATGCTAATTGAAATATGTCCTAAACTAACCATCATAAGCTGATGAACAAAAAGGAGAAAGACGTGGGGATGGAAGACATTCACACACGCACGCACACTTATTACATAATTGCCCTCGCTCGGAGGGTCCGAATAAATAATACAAAACCGAATAAATAACTAACTACTCTAGCTAATTAAATATTACAGAATTTCTAATTAATTAAAAAAATTAATTATGAAAGAACAGCCTAAATATGAAACTAAAGAGACCGCCGCAGCTCTGCCTCGGAATGTGTGGATGATGCATGCTTGACTCGCCTTGCTCAGAAACCCGGTACCATGCCACTGTTGCCTCTGTTTACACTGCCTTGCTCCTCCGAAAATTATGAAAGTTTCCAGGACCCTTCTGAATCACTCCCTGAGTGTTGTGGAATGCCACCGGCCATGATAGGATATTACCGGCCATGAGAATGTGGCCATCGACCAAAAATTGAACCACCTGCTGGACTTTGGTAGCCGGCCGGCACTGTAAGTGGCTGGCCAGCCATTTCTTCCTACAGAACCCTGTTTTGACAGCAGCAGAGGACATGCAGTGCATGGCATGGAATTTTCAAAGCAATGTAGGCATGATCACTCTCCCAATCATGCTATAGACTCAAGGGAGTGTGGCCCTTGGTCCTCGGGCCACCAATCACGCATTCCAATACATGATGGCCAAAGATACCAAGTTTGCTAATCAATGTAAATGCATGCAACAAAACAAATGAGTGCCAACGCCCTATCATGTTGAGATCAAGGGCATCGGCGACCAAGGAGTGAGGCGTGTTACGTCACTTCAAATACGAACGCACCTCATTCCTCATGCTTGGTTTGACACCCCAAACCAAGCAAAATGTAATGCATGTATGCAATGTGGCTCAAGTATGCAATGTGCCAAGCATGCAATGCTACAATGCAACCTAGATAGACAACTAGGCAAAGTGATAAGCATGTAACAATGCACTAACTACAAGGATGCAACTATCATGCAATGTAATGAGCATACTACAAGATACAAATGCATGATCCATGGACTTACACTAAGACGGAGGAACCTCAGCCACACCCCCAAAACAGTGGCCAAAATGGTGTAACAAGAGCACAAATCACATATGCAAGCATGCATGCACCAAGGCCCATTACCTAAGCATGGAAGGGGCAACCTTCATGGACACTTAAAGGTGACAAACATGGACATTAAACACTCATGTTAAACTCTGAAAAGCATGCGAAGGATGATGCCAAAACATGCTAGGGAATGGATGCGAAATAGAAGGCATTCAAGGCCACAAAAGAGAGCATTACTCAACACCTACCCCAAGCAAACATGGCATGGATTTTTTAATACAAAACAGAGTTTTAGCATGCAAAAAGGACCCCCAAAACCCACTGATATGGCAGCTAAAGGACATAAACCAAGAGGCATGCACAATGACTTATTTCAAGGCACAAAAGAACATCTCCTCAAAGCATGGGAAGGATGATGAATGCACGCATACAAGCATGGATTATGGACTGAAATAGCATGGGAAATGATTCCAAATCACTAAAACAACCTAACTAAAGCATGCAAATGACTCATACACTCAAGGCTCACAAGCCAAAATGCATGGTGGCTATACCAAACATGGCAAACATAATCAAATCAGTACCCAACAGACCTCAAGCATGATGAAATATGACAAAAAGCTTCATGAAGTCGAGCTAGAACATGCAAGCATGGAGGGGCAAAGGCATGGCACATGTTAGGACAACAAAGGGGATTACTAAGCAAGTGTATGATGCATGTAATGGATCGTAAATCCGACCAAAAATAGAGGTATAATGTGACCAAATACTACCCAAAAACCTCTGAAATAGAGCCAAGTAAAGCTAAGCATACATGCTACCCCCTTAAGCCCTTAACACAAACAAAAGAGAGACAAAGGGGGAGGGTGTCCCTCCCCTATGCAAGACTTCAAAACCTCTTCTTCACCACTAAAAATCCTCTGGATTTCAAGGGTGAGAAGGCCAATATACAAAAGTATTCAAAGCTCAACAAAGAAGGCACAAAAATGGCCAAACAAGGCCTAAGAGGGGGAGGTAGACCCCCAACACCAAAATGACCTTAATGAAACATCTTAAGCATGTAAATACAAGACTTTTTTCAGTTATACACAAAGCTCAAAACAGCATGCAAAGTATGTTAAAAGCTAGTGCAAGAATGGGGGAAATAAAGCAATATTGCTCACCCTTAAAGTCCAGCCCCTTTTTCTAATCAAAACCAACCCAAAACCTCCAAGAACAACCTCTTAACACCTCAAGAACCGAAGTATGGTGTAATACTATGTGTCCTAGTGCAAAACTAAGAACAAAATACACTTTAAGGCTCTCTAACACACACAAATGAAGAGAGAGAGGGAGATATATAGAGAGAGAGAGAGAGAGTTGTATATATCAGATATATATGTATTATCTCTGGTTTTTGCTGAACCCCCTCAAAGGAGGAAGAAGGCCTCCTTTTATAGAGCAAGAGAAAGTGTTAAGCTTCTCAAAAAAGCTAAATCAAAAGGGTCAAGGGGGTCAAGCTTCCAAGGGAAGCTAAGTCAAGGGTCCAAGCTTCTTGAGGAAGCTAAGACAAAGGTCCAAGCTTCCTCAAGAAGCTTAAGCAAAGAGTGCAAGCTTCTCCAAGAAGCTTGAGTAAAAGGGTGCAAAGGGTGCAAACCCTCCATACACGTGTATGGAGGGCAAGTCCGTGCACTCTAGCTGACACAGCTGGCATGCACCATGCCTGAAAAAGGCAAAAAGGTGGTACCGGCCAGAAAAGGAGTCCATCGGCCAAATAAATGGTCGGCTGACCACACAAAATGCCGACCGGCCATCACCAATGGCCGGTAGCATCAAAATACGGCCGGTGGCCTCAAGCCATGGCCGGTGGGTTTCAGGGGTAGCTAACAAGCTACTCTCTACCCTCAGGTGCAAAAACAAACAAGTTCTTGGTGCAAAACCAAGCACAGAACAGTCAAGTTGAGAGATCCTGAGGTAAGGCACGTAGCCGAGACCTCCGAGAGCTCAAAACGAACACGAACATGGATGATCACCGAGTGTTCAAACGGTGACGTCCAAGTCTTGAGGACGATAAAAAATGGGGTGTCTACAGTTGCCCCTCTTTGACAGAACTCGAAAGTCATAACAATGACGGGAGTGAATGTCAAAGCCCAGAGACGACCCATTTTTGATGAGGCCGAAGACTTAGACAAAGCATACAGGCTACAGACAAAGATATGCGCCCGAAGGCAGGTGCCAAAATGCAAGACAATGCACAGAGCCAAGCATAACTTTTGATCATGCAAAGAAAGCTGTAACGAAGCATATACATACAATAAATGCAACAGTTTAAGCAATCAAACACAAATCCAACTACATTACAATGCAGAAAGGATGTAAGAGAATTATGCAATTCTCGCTACGTTTCACGCGGAGAATACAATACCTGTCCGGTTCGTCTGGTCGTGCCAGCTTCAAATGAACCGTACATACAATATCGTACCTGTAAAAGAAAGAAACGTAACAGGTACAATTTTGTTAGAAGTATGCATATCAATGCATTTGAAAGTGCGTGACAACGTAAGTCAAGTAGAACGCATAACAATGCGATTTGAAACAAGCATGACAATGCTATGAAGGTATAAACACAAGTAAGTAAAGAACACATGACGACGTGCACAATGTTTGAAAATGTAGACACATGTAAGTAAAGTATACGCGACAACGTATTCAATGTGTATGATGAGGAATTTGAACACATGTAAGTAAAGCATAATGCGACAACACATGCAATGTGTATAAAAGGAACTTGAACACATGTAAGTAAAGCAATACGCGACAACGCATGCAATGTGTATAAAAGGAACTTGAACACATGTAAGTAAAGCAATACGCGACAACGCATGCAATGTGTATAAAAGGAACTTGAACACATGTAAGTAAAGTAATACGCGAACGCATGTAATGTGTATAAAAGGAACTTGAACACATGTAAGTAAAGCATAACGCATGCAATGTGTATAAAAGGAACTTGAACACATGTAAGTAAAGCATAACGCGAACGCATGCAATGTGTATAAAAGGAACTTGAACGCATGTAAGTAAAGCATAACGCGACAACGCATGCAATGTGTATAAAAGGAACTTGAACACATGTAAGTAAAGCAATACGTGACAACGCATGCAATGTGTATAAAAGGAACTTGAACACATGTAAGTAAAGCATAACGTGACAACGCATGCAATGTGTATAAAAGGAACTTGAACAAAGGTGCATATTCAACTGAAGCATGGTAAAGACATGTTATTCATGATGTTGAGACGCAACCTCAAAACAAGACGCGTAACAAGCGTGTTTTAAAGCCAAAACGAAACAACGTAATTCAACATTATTGAAGTGATTTGTGGAATTCACAAGATACAAAAAGGATACGGGAAAAGATGCTCCTCGCACGCATCGAGCATCGCTCATAGAAGACACGGCTTGAGGTCAACTCGAAGGTCTGTTAACGTTCCAAAAGTGCACTTCCTTGCACTGTCTTGAGTAATGAAGGTGCCAAACCACATAATTGACCCGAACAAGGGCGCGGGAGGTGCATCGACCGCAAGGGGAGGTTACTGGTATCAATCCTGACACTCTGCTGCCCTGCTCTCCTTTTACTTTACTTTTCTTTTTACTGGTAGTTTAAGCACATGGCACTGCCTCAGGCAGGTTTTACTTTTTCAAAACTGTGTATTTTTTTTGCAAAACACATGATGGAAATGAAACAGCTATTTTGTCCAAAAATGTGTTACATTTGTACTTCCTATGCATCGCATCGCGTGGCATCACATAACAATGGGAATGAAATTGAGCTTTGTTTGAAAATTAAGCACTTGCATCGTAATAATCAGGTAGTGAACCGACTAATAACTCGATAAGCAAAACAAAGAAACTCGATAAGCTAACCAAGTGCGAGTATAACTCGATAAGTAAAACAAAAACTTAAAGAAATGTGAAATACAACTCGATAAGCAAACGTGTAACAACTCGATAAGCAAATAGGTGTGACCCCGCAAAAAAAATCCTCGGAGGGCACTGGAAGTGGTGGCATTCCCCAAATTCTCAGTATGTTCAACATATGACAGCTCAGGGAACAAGAAGGAAGACCACCGACCACAGGGGAAAACCATCGGCCTCAAGAAATGGCCATCGGCCAACAGATTTGACCTATCGACCAAAAATAGTGGTCGGTCGGCACTATATTTGGTCGGCCGGCCATAAATGGCAAGAACCACCAGAATGCTGATACCTGTCCTTCACTCACACCTTATTCTCTACAAAAAGCCTCAGCTTCGTAGTTTTTCTCAATTCAACACTGATTTGCTCCAAATGGAAGAGTTTCTTGCCCAGAATCTCACAGCTTGGATTGCCAACTTGGACGGCTCGAAAAAGTTGAATTTTCAGGGCTTCGACATAAATGCACTATTCACTCTAAGTTGTACCCAGTTGCACTTTCCGTTTCTCCATGCCGCGGCAAGGTTTTGGAATCCGATAACACATGTCTTCAGCTTTGGCGGGCAAGAGGTGTGTCCTACCTTCGAAGAATCCGAGCGTAACGAAGAAATTCTGCCCCAACTTTGCTTTGGCCATGCCCAAGCCTTAGGACGAATGTGTGGGCTCACGATGCATGATGCTCGTTCTTTGATTTGTGACGAAATGCTGGATGTTCCGAGTTTGATTTGCCAATTTTCTAATGCTGGTGATCGCGATGACTATCACTGGCAAGGCTTTCGGCGACATGCCCTTTGTTTGTGCCTGCTATCTCGTTTCTTGCTTGCCTCAGGCTCCGGAGGATCTAGCGTCCGGCTGATCGAGGTTGCCCAAGGCATGAAGGAGGGCAAGAGCTACGTTGCCATGACTCTGGCTGAGACGTTGATGGGCTTGGACGCCTTTTATCGCCGAGAGACGACCAGATTTGCGGGGAGTCCACTACTGCTGCAGGTAATGTTTCCCACCCTTTATCACGTATATATTACTCACATCACTCGGCTCTTAGGCTCGATTTTTCTCACAAAATCCTTTTCTCGCTTTTCTCTTATCGTATATCTCTCTATTCTTTATTCTCTCATTTTTCATCCCTTCCCAGGTGTGGTTGATGGACAAGTTGCAGGCCGTGGACTCTTGCCCAGCATACTCAGCTCGTGGCTACTTCTTTCGGCAACACCTAGTCGATGCCCTTGATAAGGGCTGGTGGTTCGATTGGATGTGCAGCTTGTCCGCAGACTGCATTGTTTGGCGCTGTCCTTGGCTCAATCTATCGGCAATGAGCTACAGCATGTCCCGGCAGGCCGGGATTCAGTTAATTGGCTTGACTCACTGTGTGTTCTACTTCCCATTCTGGTTCCAGCGCCAGTTCGGCCATGATCAGGTTTGCCCGGCAGAGGGGATAGAATATCCAACTGCATTCCCAGCCCGAGGTGCGCAGCTTGCTCGGTACGCCACAGCGTGGAGGACTAGAGAGCTCCTGGCCCCCGCTCCTACTTTCAGTTGCACTTTGTCTGATGAGTGCATAGATTGGCTCAATGAAGAGGCACAAATTGGACCCAGCTTGGCATCAGAGGCTTCGACTAGCTCTGGGAGGGGGCCCAGGAACACCTGACTTATCTATGCCCCGGATTTATTGCTTTATTAGTACTTTCAAGTTTTCCTTATGAATGCAATAAAAAGCAACTTCAATTTGTATGCAAGAGCAAGAGAACTCTGTATTGAAATCAATGAAATTGAAGGTTGCGGGTACTGAAAATTTTCCACTTTGGTCCAAAAATGGTCTAAGTTGTAAAAAGATTAATTTAAGCAAAATCAACTTTTATTAAAACTTTTCAAAACCATTTTCAATATGGATCAGAACTGGACACGCCTGAGATCTGTCACTGAGATGCACAACCCCGGATTCCAGCAACTGGAAAGTTGCCCCTAGTCTGGGTAGCACTGCACCGGAGATTACAACCGAACTCTTGAATGCTGAATAGACAAAGATCACCGAGATGATCAAATGGACAAAGTTGATCGGGGAAAAGTTTATGGCTGGACTTCAAGATGAAGTTGCCTACGTATCCCAAAGATGGGAATCAAGCCTTACGTAGTTCGTCTTGGGTTCACTCGAGTATTTTCACTCTCCTTTTGCGCTCTAACTTTTGCCAAGGCCGCTCTTTGCGGGTTTTCAACCTTGCGAGCTCAGTTTTTATAATTTCAAATTTTCTATGCTCTAACTTTTGCCTAAGCCGCCCTTTCAGATTTTCGGCCTAGCGAGCCTCTCAGGGGTAATATTCCATGTTGATCGGTTATGAGAACTCTAGGCCATCTAGGTCCATCAGAACCACAGCTCCACCTGACCAGATAGACTTGATGATGTAAAGGCCAGTCCAATTGGGTCAGAACTTGCCCCTAGGGTCGTGAATGGGAGCTCGGTTGTCCTTGAGCATCAAATCTCCTTCTTTTAGATTCCTGGACTTAACTTTCTTGTTGAAAGCCCGAGCAATTTTGCGCTGAAAACCTTGAACATGGTACAGTGCTTTCAGTCTTCTTTCGTCGAAGAGCATGAGTTCCTCAAATCTGCTCTGCTGCCAATCTACTTCAGCTATCTGACACTTAGCCAATACTCGCAAAGACGGAACCTCAATCTTGATAGGTAGAACGGCCTCCATCCCATAAACTAATGAATACGGAGTCGGCCCAGTAGAAGTTCTAATTGAAGTCCGGTAGCCCCACAGAGCAAACTGCAGCTTATCTGGCCAATCCCGGTAGGTTTCCACCATCTTCTGCAGTATGTGTTTAATGTTCTTGTTGGCAGCCTCAACCGCTCCATTGGTTTGCGGTTGGTATGTGGATGACTTATGAAAAGCCACGTTGTATTTTTGCAACAAGTCAATCACTTCCTTCTTGAAGTGGGAACCGTTATCTGAAATAATCTCGTTTGGGACCCCATAACGACGGATGATGTTGTTTCTGATGAACTTTGCAATGTACGAAGCCTTCAACACCGCATAAGATTGGGCCTCAACCCACTTTGTAAAGTAGTCTATCGCGACTAGAATGAACTCATGCCCATTCAACCCCTTCGGAGTGACAGCCCCGATCACATTGATTCCCCAAACTAAAAATGGCCATGGCGAAGTCATGTTGTATAGCTTCGACGGCGGGATGTTCATGTGGTTTACATGGATCTGACATTTGTGGCATCGCCGAACAAAGCCGATGCAATCCTTCTCCATGGTGGACCAGTAGTAACCTTGTCTAAGGATCTTTCGAGCTAATATTACCCTGTTCATATGTGCACCGCATTCCCCTCCATGGATGGCCTCCATTAGGCGCTTCGATTCTTCGGTATCGACACACAGCTTATGCATTCCCAGATGACCTCTCTTATACAATTTACCCCCGCAGAGGATGAACTGAACGACCATTCTTCTGATTGCCCTTTTATCCTTGGCATTTACGCCTGGTGGATATGCTTCCTTTTCCAAGAAATTTCAAATATCGTAATACCAGGGGTTCTTGTCCTGAACCTCATCTATGGCAGCAATTGATTCATGTACTGGCGCAAACTTCTGGTCAATAATGACTGGACGCATCCGGACTCCAAACGGGATGACTATCATAGAAGATAGAGTTGCTAATGAATCTGCGAACCTGTTGTTCTCTCTTAATAAATTAGCAAAGTTTAGCTTCTCAAACTGAGGGATTAACATGTCCAAGGCCTGGTGATACATTAACATTTTTTCTTCTTTGACTTTCCAATCTCCTTTCACTTGAGATACAACAAGGTTTGAGTCCCCGATGACGTCCAACCGTTTTGCCCCTAGTTCCAGGACTGCTTCTAGACCGGCAATGCATGCCTCATATCCTGCTTCGTTGTTCAAGACTTTGAACCAGAGTTTGAAGGCTAGAGGGATACGAGAATTGTCGGGTTCTATCAGCAACACTCCTATCCCATACCCATACTGGTTTGACGCTCCGTCAAAGTACATCGTCCAAAATTTGTCGTCGATGTGCAAAATGGCCTCATCTGGGAATAAGTACTCAACTGCTTCGCCTCCTTCCACTGGATGATCGGCTAAGAATTCTGCTACTGCTCTTCCCTTGACTGACTTGCGCGTCACATATTTCAGATCGAATTCGGAAAGCAACAGCAACCAACAAGCTAGCCTACCCGTAAGTGCCGGTTTCTCGAAGACATATTTGATGGGATCTAATCTTGAAACCAACATTGTAGAGTGAGCTAACAAGTAGTGTCGCAGCTTCCTGGTAGCCCATACCAAGGCTAAGAAAGGCTTTTCCAACGGTGTGTAGCGAGTTTCATACTCTAGCATCTTCTTGCTCAAATAGTAGATGGCTCTCTCCACCTTATCCTCAGACTCTTGCGTGAGCATGTAACCCATTGTAGTCTCAGTTACTGAAAGATACAATATCAACGGTCTCCCCGGCTCTGGCGGTGACAACACGGGCGGGTTCTGTAAATATTCCTTGATCTGTTCAAAAGCAGCTTGGCATCGGCCGTCCCACTGGAATTTCTTTCCTTTCTTCAGGAGGCTAAAAAGTGGTTCACAAGTCAAGGTTAATTTTGAGATAAAACTGTCTTATGAATTGCACTTTACTCAGAAAGCCTCGCACCTCCTTTTCAGTCCTTGGTGGTGGTATTTCTAAGATGGCCTTGATTTTGGAAGGGTCGACTTCGATACCTCTCTGTGTAATTAGAAACCCTAGCATTTTTCCTGCTGTAACACCAAACGTACACTTCTGCGGATTCAGCCGCAACCGGAATTCTCTAATCCTTTGAAAGAACTTGTGCAAGGCGGTGTAGTGGCCCTCTCTTTCTTTGGACTTGACAATCATGTCGTCTACGTACACCTCAACCTCTTTGTGGATCATGTCATGTAATATCGTGGTCACGGCCCGTTGATATGTAGCTCCAGTGTTCTTCAACTCAAACGGCATCACTCTGTAGCAGTATGTCCCCCACGGGGTGGTGAAAGCAGTCTTCTCCCGGTCTTCGAGTGCCATCACTATCTGATTATAGCCTGAGAAGCCATCCATGAACGAAAGCAAAGCATGCCCCGCTGTGAAGCCTACTAACTCATCAATATGCGGCAAGGGAAAGTCGTCCTTCGGACTAGCTCTGTTCAAGTCCCTGAAATCTACGCATACCCGGATCCTACCATCCTTCTTCGGCACTGGAACTATATTGGCCAACCAAGTCGAGTATTCTGATACTAGCAGGAAGCCTACGTCGATTTGCTTGGTGACCTCTTCCTTAATCTTGATGGCCTAGTCAGGGCGGCTCCTTCTGAGTTTCTGTTTGACGGGTCTGGCCTCGAGGTCAAGAGGGATCCGGTGCTGTACAATCTCAGGGTCGATTCCAGGCATGTCTTCGTAAGACCACGCGAATACGTCTTTGAAATCTTTTAATAAAGCGACTAAGCGCTCGCGTTCCTCCGAAGACAACGTGGACCCGATCTGGACCAGCCGCGTATCCTTCTCAGTACCAATATTCACAGTAGTGATTTCATCAACTAAAGGTTTAACAAATCTCTCCTGCTCTTGATCAATTAAACGTTGCAAAATCGGAAGAATTTCTTCCTCGTCGTTTTTATCAAAATTTTGAAAGTCCTGATTCAATCAATAAATCAAAGGCATAGAAAAGTACTCAGAAACCACATCCACATCATTCTCATTAAGCACATCCAAATCGTCCGATTCTTCGGTTACAACAGACTCGAAAGAGAAAGAAAAAGACGACCTGGACAGGACTGTGGTATCCGGGTTATCACCCCCAAGGATACCGAACTCAGATTCAGTCGAGCTGGAACCTGATTTCGACTCACAAGACTCGGTGGAATCAGATTCCGGCTCACTACCTGACCCGGTGCTGCTTGACAAAAATCCCTCTTCATATTGCCAAATGAGAGAGGGTGCGATAGATGCATCCAAAATGTTTGCTGGTAGGCCCGCAACTGTTTCATTCCCAATCATGCATACTGAGAAGTTATCCCCCAAGCACTTCTATTCGATCGGAGGATCTGAAAGTAGACATGTCAGCGCTACCCCCATTTCACTTTCGGCGTCTTTAGACTCCACTTTCTTGCTCTGCTCAACCTCAGCCAATGGGTTTGTCTGCTTTTCGACATCATAATCCCTGGATAACTGTAAGTCAAAGAAGATCTCAAAACCTGGTTGGCGCCTCCTCTCGACATTCAGTCATGGCTCTGGGAAGCCATAGAACGGAAAGTCCTCCCCCTCCCGGATAAAGCATTCGTTTAGGGTACCTTGAATGGGCCGGTACATTAACTCAAAAGGCTTCCCCGCCTGCTTCGCTCTGGCTCTCCCAGCCATCTCCTTACCTTTCCTTACCCAATCCTCCTTGGTGGGCAGATAACCCAAGCCAAAGGTGTGTGGGTTGTACGGCACTTCGGCCAATGCTGTGGCGCCTTTCCGGCCACTCTTTCCCAATCCCATCCCGGGGATATGTTGAAGCTTGTTCATGAGGTATACTGATTGAGCACTGACATACACCCCCTCATTAACAGCCATGATGTTCTGAACGACCCGAGCCTCAGCCAAGGTAAAACCCGGCAAGAACACATCCTCCATACCGTGCTCAATTTCCAAAACTGGCGTAGATACTTTTGGCGGTAGATAGATCGACGAATTTCCAAAAATAATGGCTACTCCCTTCCCATGGGGGTATTTCACTATCTGATGCAAGGTGGACGAGACTGCCTTCACCTGGTGCAGCCACGGCCGCCCCAAAAGTAGATTGAAGGTCGTAGGAACTTCCAAGACGTGAAAGTCAATTTTATGCTGTCTTGGGCCAACCTGGGTCTGAATTTTCACTGTACCCATTACGTCCCTGCTCGTGTTGTCATATGCCCGAATCACCTGGGCTGTCGGCACAAAGTCCGCAGTCTTTAAACCGATTGCATATGCAGTTCTTGCCGGGCACACATTGATGGCGGACCCTGTGTCGACAAGTACTACAGGTATCCATTTGTTTCTACACTCCACAGAGATGTAGAGTGGCTTGTTATGGTTCACACCCTCAGGTGGCAATTCCTTGTCGGAGAAAGTCAACATCGGGGTAGCTCCTCCTGGAAAAACTAAGCCCACCAGCTGTTTGGGCGTGGTGTCTATTGAGAGCTTGGCCTTGTCCATGGCCGATAAGACAGCTTGTCAATGCACTCGCGATGCCATAAATAGTCCCCAGATGGAGATATCTGCTTGTATCCTTTTCAACTGTTTGAGCACGGCCTCGTCTTCAAGTAGCTTCTCCTTCTGTTTCTCCGCCTCCTTGTCCTTCCCGGACGCTTCTGGCTGATCTAGATGTGGGGGCTTGAAATACCGCCCACTCCTAGTCATTTGGTCGACTTCACCAATATACCAGGTATCATCTAGCTGGTTATTCCCTCAATCCTCATCCCTGTGGGCTAGACATAAATCATCGTCCTCCCACCATATTCCATCGGCAGCCGACAGACACCTGTCCGGCTCCGGTATAATTGTACTCGCAGTACTTTCCGTTCACATGCTCGCAGCATTCTCTGTCCTCATGAACACAGCATTTTTCAGTCCCCTCATGGGCTTTATCTTTCTTGATTCTCTCAGAATCCTCAAACCTTTCCTGTTCCAATTGCGTCAGTACAGCTGGTTGTTCGATAATTCCTATATTCAAAATGCCCAGATCCCGAGCGAAATTCTTGACACCGGCGCTCTACGGCAATGTACTCTGCTCTTCGGCCCTTCCGGCCACAACTGATGTTCTTGCCCCTGTCGGGCCCCGTTCTAACTAAGATTCTTCGACTACGTCTGGTAGGTCATTAAGCCACCTGGTAACTTCTGCTGACTCCTCAAAATCTAACCAGTTGACCGCCATGTCCTCTGGATCTTGTTCATTACAAAACTGGAGGTTGGCAAAGTCCCCTTTCACAGCCGCCAAGTCATCTATTCTCTGACCAAATTCATCCCCCTGTATCACACAAAGATCTGCCTCTACTGGCAATTCCACATTTGGCCCAACCTGGCCTACTGACAGAATGTAGTCACTCGGACTGTATACCTTCCCAGCAAAACTCCTAGATTCCTCAGATTCTGACTCAACAATCCCATTCTCCTCTGAAATCTCCCCTGTTCTGTCTTCGACAGCCACCACCGTTGGTTCAGGTTGGGTTCTGGAGATGTCCAACATGCACAGGTCAGTGCTGTCGGGCAGGAACACCTCCGACTTTGGTAGGTGAAACGGGGTGATATATATGCTAGGATCGTAAGACACGACCCCAGTCTGGATGAAGTTGATTCATTTGGGAGGTGGAGCTTGGTTGTGTGGTGGGAGAGGGTTGGTTGCGACATTGGGTTTTTCGGGAGGTATGATCACCCCATGATTAATGAGATCCTGAATCTCATGGCGTAATCGGAAGCACTGGTCGGTGTCATGACTGTACTGTTGGTGAAATGAGCAGTATTTGGTTGTGTTATGGGTAAGGAGAAGTTTTTCCGGCAATAGTCGCGGCTCTAGGGGCTTCAAGTGCCCTTTTCTGATTAAAACCCCTAAAGCTTTGGACAGGGGCATATACAGTGGAGCGAAGGTTCTTAGGTTCTTGGGTGGGTATTTGGCTGTTTGTGTGCTACTTCCGGACCCACCGGAGAATGGCATAGCTGCCATAGCTCTTTGAGGGAGGTTGGTGGTGGGGTGTCTACAGGTCTGCGTGTATATCAGTCCGTAAAGTCACATTTTTGGATCACTTTTTTTTATATATATCTCTCTCTCTAAACACTCCAAATTCTCAGATCTCTTTCATTTCTCTCTCTAGTTCTTGAATATTTGGCCCAAATACACCTTGATCCACAAATTTTTCCAACCTAGTTCCTTTGTTAAAAAGATAGAGCTCACCTAGAGCTTCGTTTTGATCGGAGCAAAGTTTGTTTTCAACTTCGTCAAGTTTCCACTCTTGTGTTTTCTTGGTTATTGTCTTTGAGGTAGTTTAGACACCCCATTTTTGACCGTCCTCAAGACTTGGACGTCACCGTTTGAACACTCGGTGATCATCCATGTTTGTGTTCGTTTGGAGTTCCCGGAGGTCTCGGCTACGCGCCTCGTCTCCGGATCTCCAAACTCGACCGTTTAGTGTCTGGTTTTGCACCAAACACTTGTGTTTTGCCTTGGAAGGGCAGGGAATGCCTTGTGAGGCATCCCTACACACCACCGACAGTGGCTAGAGGCCACCGGCTGGTTTTTGCTGCCACCGGCAATGTATATTACCGGTCGGCACTGTTTAGTGCCGGTCGACACTCAATTTTGCCAAAATGGCATCTTTGGCCGGCCGACTACTGTGCATCTGCTTTTGTAGATATTTTAAGGCAGCTGTCTTGCTTTTTGCTCCCCTCCATACACGTGTATGGATGGATCTCCCTCTTTAGAAGCTTGTCTTGTAAGCTTTACAAGACAATAAGCTCTATAAAGAGAGGGGCTCTCTCTTGTTGCAAGGGTTAGACACTTGAGACACCTTAGATATCTTTAGACAGCCATTTTTAGGGTTTTGAGTTCTAGGGTTAGAAACCATACACTTTCTATCTCTATATCTCCCTCTTGTGTGTGTTAAAGTGTGTTTCGTCCATACTATTGCACACAAACACCTAGTGTTTCACCTTCCTTTGGCTCCTGAGGTTCTAAGGGACTGATTTTGGTGTTTTGGTGTTGGATTCAAGCCAAGGAGGGCCATTGGAGCATCACTTGTAAAGGGGGCTTCAAGGGTAAGAATCTAGTCCCATTATTACTCATTTTTGCATTGTATTTTTACCTGTCTTAAAATCGTTTTTGAGCTTGGTGTATAATACAAAAAAGTTCTGTTTTTAGGCCCTCTAAATTGTTTGTTTAGAGTGTTTTGTGGTTTGGAGGTGTTTGGCCCCTCTTAGGCCTTGAAAGGCCCCATTTTGTGCTATTTTGTGCAAGTTTCGAGACTTTGGTGTTTGGGCCTCTTCACCACTGAAATCTTGAGGGATTTCAGTGGTGAAGATGGTGCCTTGAAATCTCCAAAAGGGGAAGGCCACCCTCTCTCCTTGTTGTCCTTGAAATGGACCGTTTTTGGCCTCTTGAGGGAGCATCATGTTAGAGTGTGTATTGATCATGTCTTGGTTGTTTTCCATGCTTATTATGCCATGATATAACCTTGTTGTGTGTTGGTTTTGGTACACCATGCATGCTTAGCATACCTACCATGTAATGCCTTGTTATTGCCTTAATATGCCTTAGGTTGTTAGCCCTTGTTCAAGCATGTTTTAGGCTTAGTCTTGTGAAGATTTTGTGCATATTTTGCCATGTTTTAGGTCTGTCCATAGTTTTTTGGGTCGAATTTGGCATGCTTAGTATAGCCCCTTTGCATTCCGGCTTGTTGGCCTTAAGTATGTGAATGTATAGCATGGCATTTTTGCATTGATTTGGTGATTTGGAACCATCCACCATGTCATTTCAGTCCCCTTTGCATGCCCATATGTTTGCCTTGGATGCATCTTTAATGCTTTAAAAGCTTGTGTAGTATGCTCCATGTTTTGGCCATTGCACATGCCTTTGAATTTGAGCAACTTAGATGCCATCTAAGAATCCCCTTTGCATGGTCTAGGTCTGTCTTGAACCTATTTTAAGTCCTCTTAGCCTTGTGAGGCTTGGTCGACTTAGTTATGGTTCAAGTCCCTTTGACTCGCTTCAAGTACTTGGGCCATTCATTGCATGCTTGGTCTATTTTGTTTGCTTGGTTTGACACCATCTTAGCATGATTTTCAAAGCTTATGTTGCATGCTAATTGTCCATGATTGCCTCATTCAAATGTGCTTGAGAGTCCCTCTTTTGTGCCTAAGCATTGGCCCTTTAACATGTGCATGTGTGTATGTGTATTTTGGTCCTTTATTTTGGTCATTTTGGCCACTGTTTTAGGCCTATTTAGAGTTGCCTAAATCATGTATAAGTCCATCTTTCCATCCATTTGTATTGCCTCATGTTCGCTTGTATGCTTGCATAAGTGCCTTGCCATGCCATGTTGCATCCTTAGCTTGCATGCCTAGGTTGCATTGCATCTTGCATGCATACCTTGTTCCTTGACTTGATGATAGGAATTGGGACTTGGTTTGTTTGTTTGGTTTGCATTTCATTTGACATGAAAGTTGCACACTTGATCACTTGGGCCATCATGTATGGAAATGCATGATTGGTGGTCCGAGAATCGAGACACATGCCCCTTTGAGTCATTACCATGATAAGGGACATAATTGGTGCATATATGCTTGAATTGTGTTGCCATGCAAGTTCTGTCCTCTGCTGCTGTGAGTTGCAGGTTCTGCAGGCATTCTTTGCCGACCGGCAGTGAATAACCAGCCGATGGATTAATTTTGTGCCGGTGACCACATGACACTGCCGGTAGGCATTCTACTCAGCCGGTGGTGATTTCCAGTATCCAGAGAGGCATCCCTGAGACTTTGACAGTCTTCAGAGAGGCAGAGCAGGGAAAATAGAGGCAGACTATGCATGACGGTGCACTTCCGAGCAGGACCTGAGCATGCGCTGCATCTGGCTCTCCTCCCGAGGCGGTTTACTTCTTTCCTAGTTTAGATTAGTTAATTTGTTAATTAATTAATTAATTTGTAATATTTAATTAGCTTGCGTAGTTAATTAATTTGTAATATTTATTCGGTCCCTTCAGGCGAGGGAAAATCTGTAATAAGTGTGCGTGGGTGGGTGTATGTCTTCCAACCTCACGTCTTTCTTCCCTTTTATTTACCTGCTTTGATGGTTAGTAATAGAACACGTTTAAATTAGCATACCTTATGCTATGCATGCGTGCATTCATGCATTTGTATTGCATGCATTAGGCTCGGCACATCACGCTAACTGCATTTGTACTTCAATTCAAAATTGAATACATGCATCAAATTGGTCGCATTTCACATGCCATATTTAGGTTAGCCGAGCCTACTCTAATTGCATTTTTGCATGCGATGCATTAGTCATTTTTCAACATGAACTAGGACATGCATGTTTGCTAACTAGTTTATTGTTTTGGCACGGAGCACGATGTAAGTATTTATGCTTTAGCATCCCGCATGCGTGTGAGTGTTGCCACGACAGTATGCTTGCCATGCGGCTAAATGTTTGTGATAAACTGTTTGGATGTCTGTGGGTGAAGGTTGGATTGCTTGAGTTGGGAAACTCGTTGAAATCCGTATTTTAGCCTACTTAAGAGTAGCAAAATTCAAAACATTTTCCCAAAACAAACGGATATGCAATGCTTATTTCCAAATTAGGCAATCTAGTCTATACTTGTTTGTTGCGCGCATAACATAGTAATTCTAGGCTAACAATTGGAATAAGAACACATAAATTTTTCAAAATCAGATATCACTGTTAGTAGAGGCCGGTCTTCGGACCGGGCGAAAGGGGGTGCTCATAGCTGACCTTCCCCGATCATACCCAAGCTCCCGAGCCGAGACAACTCCGGCAATGACGGACATGTGGCCTTCGGCACCGAGTCAGGGTTTCCTAAATTTCCCCATTTAAAAAATATTTAGGTGGCGACTCTGTATCTGGCAAAGCAGTCCATGTTTGGCACTACTTTTTCAAAAATCTGTTTCTCAAAACGATTTGCCAGATTTGGACTCTTTGGTTCAGATTAAGAACCGTGACACAAATCGAGAGTCCGAACTGTAGCGGGGTCCCCCGCGGACGTGTTACAGTTTCTGGCGACTCTGCTGGGGAGATTTAGAGAGCTTGACTCGAACTCGTGATATCCTGTTTTGATCTCATTTATGTGTCTCTTTGCATTGCATGTACATTGGTGCGCCTAGGAACACAGTGTTTGCCATCTGCCATTCTTGAATGGTTTGCCGGAGGCATGTCTTGTCAAGGCATGACCATAAGGCTGACCGGCTATGGGCTCTGACAGCATGGGAACACAAACCCCGGTTTTACCGGGGCACCCTTTTTGACTATTCGACCTAGTGCATATTCGGATCCATAGTGACCATTCCAAGTTAGGACAGGCTGCTTACCCGATGTTAGGTTATTTGAAAACTGCTGCGTGCATAGTGAAACCCTAGCTCCTGACAAAATAGGACAGGGAAACCCTGCCCCAATATAGGGGTGTTTTTGCTCTCTTTACTTGCTATGTGCTTTTAGAGTGTATCTCTACAGGGAAGTACATATCAGTTTGCAAGTTTGAATATCGGGCCCGAGGGTACCAGTATCAGTGTTGTTGAGAATCAGTCATATCTGCGGGTATCAGTTCAGTTTTGGAGACAATGATTCTGAGGAACAGTGATCAGTAGTGGAGTGCAGTTGTTCGGATACACCTGTATTTGATCAGTTTGGGCTGAAATGCTGTCTGTTTTTCCTTTCAGTTCAGAGAGTTGGAGAGTTGATACAGAATAGCCAGTGTTCCCCCTTGCTGAGGCAGGACCTATGACGACACAGAATTCAGAAGAGTTCGTAGTTATGACGATTGCATTAGATCAAGGGATCGCTTTGCAAAGTGAGACTAACATTGATATGCCACACCCACCCAGGTCGCCTGTTGTGCACCCGGTCTGGGCCCCCCAGTTGTATCAAGCTCGTGAGCCCACCACCTTTGAACTAATGGGGATGATAGGTGATCTCCAGAGGTCTGTGGTGGACCTCGCCTACGGAATGTCATCTTCATCTCCAGCCGCACCATATGCCGGGAGTTTTGTACCCTAGGAGCCCCCGCTGTTGGGGCGAATTGTGATCGAACTTAGCCAACCAGAGATGACCTCCAGCTATGACATGCCAACATCAACCCGAACCCTCGATCAGGTTGAGGCCAGAGGAAAAGACAAAGCAAAGATAGACGCCGATCCCATCGAACAACTACTGTGGGTAGTCGAGGCTTTGAAAGCCGGGGGGGGATGAACAAGCAACAGATAACCGCAGTTGTGGCAAAAACTGTGGAGGATGCTTTCCCCACTCCGCCTGAGGATAGTTCGAGTCAGTCGAAAAATCGGGATGGGCCCCGTCATGCCAGAACAGTCCCTCCTATTCCCGCCCCTGGGAAAGATCAGAAAGCCAAGGTGGCGCCTGCTGACCCTTTTGCTTGTGCGGCCAGTAAGAGCGCTCAGACTCCAAAATACCTGCCCCAAGGGCGCAGGGCCTTTCATGCTCTCTACATGCCTCTGTCTAAGGCACTTCAGATCCTTGCCGAGAGGGGGCACCTTAAACCCTTGGAGCCTCGGCCTCTCCCGAAGAATCTCCCTGCCGCGCATGATGCTGCTTTGTACTGCGCGTACCACCAGCAGACAGCCCACGCAACCGACAATTGTTTCCGCCTCCGTCATGAGGTGCAAGATTTAATTGACAACGAGGTTATCCTCCCGCCCACCTCAGCCAAGTCCGTTACTACCCAGTTACTGGATTTTGAGGACACAGATACTGCAAGTATGTAATCAGAAGGTGAACCACCTGCGGGCGACATTCGGCATATTTTGGATGTAGCGTCTGGCACGCATTTTGAGCATCGGTGAAACCGAGTTTTGTAAATTCTGGCTTGGGTATCGAGTCAATCTTTTATTTTGAGTCTGTCTCTCTGTCTTGAGTCAGTCTTTTTTGCTTAAGGGTCTGTCTTGTTGTATCGAGTCAGTCCCCTTTGTATAGAATACCGGGTGATTCCAGGGTTGTTGCCCCGAACACCGTTTTGTCTTGTAATTACTCGTTTTTGTTTTTTGAGTCTGTTTCCGCCGAGGGGCCAGTTATACCAACAGATCTGAATGAAACAGCTGTGGCTATCTCGTTTTCACGCTTGCTTCCTGTCACACCCTAGACCCGCCCCTAAAAGTTTGGGCATGACCACCTCAAAAAAATGGACATAAAACCTGATAAATATAACCTATGGGGCCTGAACGGAAGCACCTGATAAACAAAAATCTATTCCATTGAGCTACCACTATCATGCCAGGATCACAGTATCATAAAAGTAAATAATATACAGAAACATACATACACATACATTGACTCAGCCCATAATTGGGCATATAATAAAGCATATTAATGAAAGACAACCGAAGCATAAACCCCAAAAAATCAATAACAAATACACGGGCTTCGGTTAGTGCCTGGACACATCGAGGTTGACAAGAGAGAGATGAGTGTTAAGGGTTAGGACTGGCTTCCCAGTTGATCACCTACAGAAACAGACAAAATACAGAATGAGTGAAACTCAATAAATAATAGTACATAAATAATGTAAAGTGTAACCTGAATAGTAAGGCATAAGACTGCAGAGACATATGATTAACTTCATTCCATAATCATTTCAAAACAGCCATGAATTCAGTTTTCTTAACAGAGTAGTTTTAAACCCAGTATGTACAGAACTTCCATAGGTCTGCAGATACAAAATGGCCATAGGCCCAGAAATGCATATATATATATATATATATATATAACAGAACAGCCTTTTGGCCTAGAAATATATATATATAACAGCCTTAAGTTCAATCTTGCAACATAAACATGGTGGCTATAAGCTCTTGAAACATGGTGGCACGAGGCCCTTGAAACATGGTGGCTATAAGCCCTTGAAACATGGTGGCACGAGGCCCTTGAAACATGGTGGCTATAAGCCCTTAAAACTTGTGGCACTAAGGCCCTTGAAACATATGGCATAAAGCCCTTGTAACATATGGCACTAAGGCCCTTGGAACATATGGCATAAAGCCCTTGTAACATATGGCACTAAGGCCCTTGAAACATATGGCATAAAGCCCTTGTAACATATGGCATGAAGCCCTTGAAAGATTGGCATGAAGCCCTTAAAAAGTTGGTATGAAAGCCCTTAAAACAAAGAACTTGTAACATACATAAACTTGTAACAACATAAACTTGTAACATACATAAGCTTGTAACATACATCAACTTGTAACAACATAAACTCGTAACATACATCAACTTGTAACAACATAAACTTGTAACATACATAAACTTGTGACAGACTTAAACTTGTAACATATACTTGAAACATACCTGAACATACTTGAACTTGTAACATACTGGAAACATGCCTGAAACATACTTCAACATCATTCATTAGTTCAAACGGAACATATCATAACTAGAGGATTTCTTGTTGTGTCGTGTCATTATCGTACGCTTAACAATGAGAGACTAATTCACATTCTCATGAGAGTCACATAATGATGCTAAACTTTGCACTTATATCGTAGATTCCGGATCACTTCCAATTCATAAGCAACATATCAAATTAACTTCAATTGGATACATGCAGCTACTCTTATATTTACTCAGAATCCATTCTTCAAGAATGAACATAAATTCTTTTGGGTAAATGACTTACTTTACGTGCTCTCTTATCAATAGCATACACCCTTGTTTAATCATTCTTATATGTTAACATAGTTGCCTTGCCTTGTAATTAACATAGTCCTAATGGTAACTGTTACATCATTCCCATGAATTGACAAAATTAACGTAAGGTTAACAGGACATTCCTGATAATTAGTAACGAAAAGTAAGTACATTTTCGGTAGATTATAGATGACTTTATTGGTTTCACAATTTCACAGTTCGGCCCTTGGCCTGAGGGGTTCACACATTCACAAGTTCCTTTGATGTTTTCATAATTCCATAATGTTTCTCATATAACATACATAACTTCATAAACTCTTTTGAAGTTTCCATAATATCACGGTGTTTCTCACATAGCATTTATAACATTTATGTCAACATAATTCTTACGACGAATATTTAACATCAATAACGATAAATGGTTAAGGGTACATCAAAGTACTATTACTGACAGTATTCAGGTGCGTGGTCCGCCCTTGAAGCTAACCCTACACAAATCACGTAATCCAAACATAATCCATCATAGTACAACATCATTTAGTTCATTAACACCATTTACAATTCAACATAATTCAAAATAAACCCTTGAATCTCATTTTAACATTCCAAAATCGAGTTTATGTCATCCATATCCTTAATAGATTATTTCTCTAATTTTTCCTTTACATGATAGCATGAATTCCAACATTTATAACAAAGTTCATTCGCAAATTTAAAACATAATTTCCAAACATTTCCAAATTCCAATTAAACTTGAACACATCTAATTCAATATCTCAATTTCATTACTCTACTTTCAATTTGGACCAATTCATTGGTTTTCATCATTAATCAACCTAGGGTTTCAAGGAAAATGATGATTTTTAGCAAAAATTCAAACTTCTTAAATCACCACTTTTAATTCCAATTTTCCCAATAATTCTACACCTAGGATTCACAATCCATCATTTAAACCCAACAATTAACTCCCAACATCACAAACCATAAAACCCCAAATCTCAAGTTGACACAAAATGCTCAAAACCATAGATTTTGTATTTATATACTCAAAATACCACAAATCCATCCATGAATGCAAGTATTGTAAGAGAACAAGGACCCCTACCTCAAGAACCAAGCAGGGAGCAAAGCTTTGAGAAAAATCCACCAAAATCTCGAAATTCCAATCGGTTGAAAATGTTCATCTTCTTGCCTTCTTCACTTCTTGGTGGAAGATCTTGCTCAAACCTAAGGGAAATGGAGGTATTTGGGGATCAAAACCCTAGGGTTTTCGGACTTAGGGCAAGAGGGATCAAGAGAGGAAAGGAAAACATAAAAAATGATCTCAAAATCCCGTTTTTAAGCTGCTGTACCCGCTATTTCCGCTCGAGCGGACCTGCTCCCAGCACAGATTCTGAAACTTCAAACATGCGTAACTCTCCCATCCAGACTCCGTTTTAGGTCGTTCTTGTGTCCAAATTGAAGCCCTGGAAATAAGCTTTCCAATGGTTCTAACCTCACATCCAAATTCAAAGTGTGGAAAAATAAAAGGGCAAATGAGTGAAGGTTGGTCGTAAACGAATTATTCAAATTAAAGTTTTTGGTCCAATCTTACTTTACCATCATATTATCATCTCAATCAATACCCCAAAATAAGGTAAAAACATTCCAAATACACAAAGAAGAACATCAAAAATGAGCCCACATGCCTCAGAAGCAAACTTAACCAGACGACCCGCTCGAGCGCCCAACCTTGCGCTCGAGCGTACAGACCAACAAAGCAATCCGCTCGAGCGTCTACTCCCCCGCTCGAGCGGGAAATCACAACTCCCAGAATCTCAAGCCATCTGCACAATTACTGGGAACCCCCAAAAGTCCGCTCGAGCGTTAACTCTTCCTCTCGAGCGGAGGGAAAAATTCTGGGTCGTCACACTTCCAGTATAAGTTAATTGAGCGCCAGAGGATTTGAATGGGCTGACAGTACATCTCGCCTGCTCTCCTGCGCGCCAAGCTCATTGCATTAACCTAAGTTTTTCAAAAACCCCTTTTGAACACTGCGGTGATAAAAACGAAGAGGAAGGAATTCCTCAGGTTTTGCAAAATTTTGATCATTTTGAGAGAAAGAGAGGCATGCTAAGCCTTTTAATGAATGAAATCATGCTTGTCAGCGTGAGTACTGGGAAGGACCCTGGCTTGATCCAGATTGGTTCCACACTATCTTCGGCACGAGCGATTTGTTGCTTTCTTAAAAACTTTCAACAAATGTTTTACACGGCCCTGTGAAGACCTGTGTGGAACCGCCCTTGAGATTGTACAGCCTAGGATCGCTCTCAGCCTCAAGATTCAACTTGTCCGTTTCGAACCTCGAACCCGTTCAGAAAGTTCAACGGTCAAACGTCATGCAAGGTCTGTATGGCCAGATCAGAAGCAGCCCTCGAGCAAGAGGCACCAAAGCTGAATCAGGAGGATTAGATCTCGCCGGAAGAAGCTCGTGGAGCAACCGGGATGGATTCTTCTGCAAATCATTGCAACAACCGTTCTCATAGATACAGAGAGGCTTCAACTTCAGAAACCATTTGACATGGACTTGCTACACTTCTACCCTTCGAGAGGCTTGCTGGGCCGAAAACCCGGAAGGGCGACTCAGGCAAAAGTTAGAGCAACAGAAAAATACAAAAAAAAAGAGAGCAAAAAATACAAAAAAGAAAAGAAAAGAAAAGAAAAGAAAAGAAAAAATGCAATGCGAAAAAAGGAAAAAAAATGCGAAAAAGAAATGAACAAAAGAAAATGAGAAGAAGCTCGCAAGGTCGAAAACCCGCATCGGGTACCTTGGCAAAAGTTAGAGCCTGAAAAGTGAAGGTTAAAATACCCGAGTGTACCTTAACCGGAACTACGTAAGGCTTGATTCCCATGTTTGGGATACGTAGGCAACTTCATCATGAAGTCCAGCCCCCAACGCTTTCATAGCGTCTCAGTCCATGTAATGGTTCCGACTTCATTCCAAAGCCTAGTTGCCAACGCCTTCCAAGGTGATTGTGTCCATATATCTGTTATGACCGTCTTCGTCATCTCTGTGTCCAAGAGTTCGACCATCACCAATGAAGACTGTCTGCGGACTGCTGCGGCACCATCCAAACAAGGGGCAACTTTCCGTTGCCATGAGTCGTCGCAAGACGCCATTCAAACCAGGGGCAACTTCCCGTTGCCATCCACCCCCTTTAAACCAGGGGCAATTTTCCATTGCCTCTGATCCGAGGTTGCGCATCTCAAAGAGTAAGTTCCATGCTCGTTGAGCATCAGCCGTTTGCAAAATAGTTTTTGAAAATTTTTACTGAGGTTGACTATTTTCTCGAAAACTATTTCATTTTCCAAAACTGGACCATTTTCTTGGACCCAAAAAGGAAAATTTCCAGTGCTTGTAGCCTGACTTGCATGGCTTTCAAATCAGAAAATTGAACGAGTACGTTAATCCGACTCTCATTTTGATCAAAACTGTTTTAGTAAAAAACCAAAAAAAATGGTCAAAGTGATGAACTAGGGGCACAGTTGAGTCAGGCGTTCTGTCTTTCCCCCGTTGTCGACGTACTTGCCAGGAGGGCACTGCACCCACCAGAAGAAATAGCGGTGAGCTAACGGCATCGGGCGTGAACCCGCAACTTTCTATTCATCCATTAATCACCTCGGGGAGGGACGAAAAATGAGAGAATAAAGAATAGAGAAGTGTAAGTTGAGAGAAAAGTGAGCCAAAAGGTTTTGAGAGAAAAACCTAGCCTGAGGGCCGAGTGATGTGAGAATCACAAATCAGAAAGGGTGGGAAACAATACCCAGAAGAACTGGCTCCTCGTGATCTGAGGTCCCCCGTCGTCGTCAACGCGTCTGTGTGTCGTGTCTTTGTCGTACCTCAACCTTTGTTTTAGGTCTCTTTCGAGCGTGTCTCGTTGTGTTTTAGGTCGTGTACCTCTTTGTTTGAGCCCTCCCCGCTGTGTTCAGTGTAGGCTCGATACCCCGGTTGAAAGCCCTTATTTAATTTCGAAAGATAATCATTTATGCTCGGAATGCTGTGCCATTCTCTACATTTGGGCCAACCAAAAGAAGGAAGGGAAAAGTTGGGGCATCTGAGCACGTTTCAACCCTAGCCGGTTTTACCTCCGTAGTCTGTCTTGTCAGATTGGGCTGTTTGTTCGGGATTTGCTGTGTGCAGAATGAACCAAATGCTGTGTTATGGGCTGTATGAAGATTAATCCCCAACAGAGTAAGGGCTGTGTGTCCAGAAATCAGGCAGTGGGTTGTTTGGGTTTATTTTGCTGTTGGCTGTTTAGTTATCTGATTATTACAGTGCAAGTGTTCAATTTTCAGACAACCAATCAATTTCATTTACATTGAGGTGTAATATGGTGTGATGCGATGCAAAGTATGAAACGTAAAGATATACGGATGTAAACACTTTTTCAGATAAAAAGCCTGTTTCATTTCATCATCTTTTCAAATACACAAGTTTGGAAACAAAAACCTGCCTGCGGCAGTACAAGGTAATCTAACTACCAACAAATAGAGAAAAGTACAAGAAAAATAACAAAGAATTTGTATCCATGACGAGCACTCCGAGGGGCCATCAGTCTGTCCTAGTCCTCTTCCTGGACGAAGGTCCAGGAGCATCATCAGCATCGTCGTCAGAGCCCGAGCTAGTGCTGTCTTCGGTCTCCTCCGCCTCCGACTCTGCCTCCGCCTTTGACTCCTCGTCATCATCATCATCAGGGACTGGAGCTCGCGAGCTACTCCCGATATGAGTGCGCCCCGCCTTGGTCCGAGGAAATGCTCTGCCCTCCTCATCTCTCCCTCGGGCAGGGACGGAAGGTCCAGCTGGAGCACCTCCTGCCATAGGAATCTGGAAAGGAGACTGAAAAAGTACACAAAAGGGAAATGCATCAGTATTCTGTGGACAGTTCATCAGTGCAGAATGCAATGTATGACTACAGTGTGTGAATGCCGTGAGCAGTTTATCAGTGCAGAATGCAGTGCATGAGTACAGTGTGAGAGTACTGTGGACAGTTTATTAGTGCAGAATGCAGTACACAACGAGAGAATGCCATGAGCAGTTTATCAGTGCAGAATACAGTGAATGAGTACAGTGTGTGAATGCCGTGAGCAGTTTATCAGTGTAGAGTACAGTGCAAAATGCAGTGTATGCAGTGTATCAGATGCTGTGAGATCAGTGTATCAGGTGTCGTGCCGTGTATCAGATTATGCGAAGCAGTGTATGAATGGTTTGAGGCCAGTGTCAGAAGAACATACCGGAATGCTGTAGAGGGCCAGGAGATTAAAGGTCCGCTGAAGCATCCCCATCATAGAGGCATTCATCGCCAATGACTGCTGGGTATACTCAGAAGAAGCCTGCAAAAGTATCAGATGCATCAATATTCTGTGGAATATCAAATAAGCTGAAATGAAAAGACTGTACGAAATGCAGTAATACATACCGGAGGTAAGTCGGGGACACCGACAAACTCATGATCAGCTGGCGGAGGGGCGAAGGGGATCTGATAGGCCGCCCCACCCTGCCCTCGGAACGCCAGTGCAGCGGGCAGGGCGGGCCAGCCAGTCCCCCGTCCTCCCTGAACTCCGCCCCTGCCCCGAACTCGGGCCCTCCTCGAAGCCCCTGCTCCAGCTCCCACTCCTGCCCCAGCCGCTGGCGCCACAGGCCTGGCCCCCTCCGCTCGACGGCCGCCGCTCAGAGGTCGCATAAGGTACGCCTGCACGTACTCTCGGTAGTCGCCGATGCCTCTGAAACGGGTCGCCTCCTAGCCGATAGTGTAATCGGCCATCTACTCGATGGTGAGCCTCTCGGTCTCCCTTATGTCCGCAGGAGGGTAAACTGGGACTATCTGCTCAGGTAACCCTAGGGTCTGGCGTAGGAAACGCTCACCCAGGTACCAAGCCCAACAGACCGGGCCCTCCAGCAAGATCCGAAAACGCGAGGTCTCCTCAGCACTGGCAAACCGATCCCGCGTCATGGCCGGCAATGGAGCCTAAGGCCGCCACGTGATCTGAAAGTGACATACAGTTTGTTATCTATCGCTATTGAAACATGCAGTGGAAAAGCGAAGCTTAAATGAACTGCAAGTAAAACATACCTCGGCAGGGGTAATGGTGTCGAAGTAACGGCGGAAGAAGCTGAAAGTCTCTCGCGGCCTCCGGGTGCATCTCCCGTCGAAGCGTCGTGAGAAAGGGACGACTAGAGGAGTCTCCGCGACTGGTACGGGAGCGAGCCTAGGAAAGTAGGCGTAAACCCACAACTGCAAGATAAATACTAGTGCATTTATCAGATAAAGCAGAATACAGAGTAAAGTAGAAATGGCAGAGCCGTGTGTTGTGCAGTGTATTGTGTACAGTGTACAGTGTGAGCAGTGTACAGTCAGTGTAAAGCAGAATGTATGTGTGTGCCGTGTGTACAGTATACAGCAAGTATAAAGCAGACTACAGTGTGTGCAGTGTACAGAGTATAGAAAATATAGGACAGAAATGAAAAGCGGAGAAGAAATGTACCTTCCAAGCCCGCCAGTAGCCTCCGAGCAACTGGCCGCTGCCGTGGGAAGCTGAGCTCATGTACCCGTAGAGAGTGGCCAGAGCGGCGCCACCCCAATCATAATGCAGGATGTATCGGACGTCCACCAGTGCGCTGAGAAGGCAGAGAGGCACGGTGTTCGCCCGGTCGGCGAAGATGGTCGTCTCGAATAAGAACATGAGGAAGCCGCGGGCGTACCTCTCCACGGCCTCCAGGGTCATCGGGGCTGCATCAACAAGAGTGGGCTGGACCCTAAACTGTACCTCGAACCAGGAGTACTGCACAAAGCCTGGGCGAGCAAGAGATGGCGCCTCACCTAGCAGATGGACCTGAGCGGCGGTCCACTCGTCCATGTCAACATCAAAGGGGATCGGATCACCCCCTACCCCGATGCCTGTGAGCATCGAAAAATCGTAAGGGGTCATCGTCATGTCCCCTGCTGTGGAGAAATGAAATGAATCGGTGGTGTCCCACCACCTCTCTGCCAGAGCGGCGAGGAGAGGTCTGCACGTAGTAAGCCTGGAGAGTCCTCGGCAGAAGGCGCCGAAACCCGCCCGGTCCACTATGCGGCGGACCGCGTCAAGAAGCTCGTCGTACCACTCCCGAGCGCCAGTGTTCCCATACCCGCGAATGGTATGGGAATCCTCCTGTAAATAGAAAATAACAATTGCAAGACAACATTCAAAATGTAGTTTTGAGAAGCATACGGATGTAGCATGTGTGCAAGTTTAACAGATTTAAGCAAATACTGGGTGTCGGTGTGCTTACAGTGAACTACAGCGTGTGATGTGTCAGCGTGTTCGGGTGGTTCAGTGCAGATGTAGCATGCGTGCAAGTTTAACAGATTTGAACAAATACCGGGTGCCGGTGTGCTTACAGTGAACTACAGCGTGTGATGCGTCAACGTGTTCGGGTGGTTCAGTACAGTATGGCATGTGTGCAAGTTTGACAGATTTGAACAAATACCGGGTGCCGGTGTGCTTACAGTGAAATACGTGTGATGCGTCAACGTGTTCGGGTGGTTCGGTATAGTATAGCATGTATGCTTAGTTTGACAGATTCAAGCGAATGCTGGGTACCAGTGTGTATGCAGTGAAATACAGTGTGTTTGGGTGATTCAGGGCTAGTGCAGTGTGTGTGCATGTGACAGTTTCAAGCAGATATCAGTTGCCCATATGTTTACAAACAACTACAACATATAGGGTATCTGAGCTAAAGCAGTTAAAGAGTACAACTAACTACGACAGTTTTGTATCCTACATTGCGGAAAGTAAAGTAAAGAAAAGAGAGTTACCTCGGAAGGGCCGAAGGACAGGTGGGAGGTAGCCTCACGCAGTAATAGCTCGGGTGGTACGTGCCTCTCGAAGCTCCAGAACTGGCGGAGTCCGTCGGGGGGCAGAACATGAATCGCCGGCCGGTAGGTCGCCGGGCGCTCGCTCAAAGGTAGGAGCTCGACCCCGGGATCCATCTCGTGGTCCGGGGGAGTCCCGCCGCGTGGAATGTCGTCCGCCATGTCAAGAATGATGAGAAAATAGCCGGAGGAAGGAAAACCGGGCAAGAATACGAAGAGTCAACCGAAAAGTCAACTCCCGAGAAGGTCAAAAATGGCCGGAAAGGCCGAGATGTGAAAATGGTATGGAAATCAAGAGGAAAGCGAGGGGAACAAACCCCGAAAAAGCGAGAACGGCAAACGAGGCACCGAAACAAAGTTTTGTTCGGTTGAAAATGTCCGAAACGCGAAGAAAATCACGAATCCGACGACAAAACGGGCGTAGAACGCAAAGAAACGGGCAAAAGAGGAGAGGAAAACACTCTAGAGAGAGAGTGTGAGTTTTTGGCGGAAAGGAAAGTAAGAAAATAGGGTTTGAAACCCTATTTTAAAACACCCGATGTGAAATGCCGAATCTGCCCCGACTCAGCAACTTTTTGCCGGTCGGTAATATTTTGTGCCGGCCGGCAGTATATTGTGCCGATGGAGTTATTTTGCAGCCGGTGGACAGCTGGTGGCCTCCCCTCCCGGCCGGTGGTGTTCCCACAACCTTGTGTAGGCCATATGAGCAGTTTTTGGTCTTCATAGCTCAAGAAAGTGCAAGAAAGTGCATCCCCGCCGATCAACCGGCCTCCGTTTTGACCTCAGACCGCGTCTTCTATGCGTAGCACTCCAACTCGTGCAAGGTTGTATCCTTTGGTATCCTTTTTGCCTCTTACAAGATCCAAAAGTTACCCCGTGTGCATTGCACGCGTTCATCGCACTATTTCGACGCATTACATCGCGCTGTCATGCGCCTCACAGTTGCATTGTTATGCACATACTACATGCGTTGTAACACGCACCCCTTGCATTGTCGTGCACATCTCTCATGCATTGTCATTGCATTTTTTTTTACTACAAGCGTTGTCATGTATTTCAATGCATACGTCGCCTCGCGCATCGTTCGCGTTGTCGTGCATTCTCTTACCATGCATTGTCGTGCATTCCGAAACACGTGCGTTGTTACGCATTTAAGTCCGTTTGCATCATTTTACATTTCGTGTGGCATACGTGTCACGCTGGGCATCATTTTGCATTTTATGAGGCACGCGTGTCTCATTTGTTTCATTTTTGCATCTTATGAGGCATACGTGTCTCATTTGTTTCATCTTTGCATCTTATGAGGCACACGTGTCTCATTTGTATCATTGGCATCGGCATGTGTGCCTCATTTGTATCGGCACGTGTGCCTCATTTGTATCGGCACATGTGCCTCATTCCCATCGGCACGTGTGCCTCATTTACATCGGTACGTGTACCTCATTTGCATAGAACATGCATTCACTCGCACTGTTTTGTGCATTTAAAATCTCGCGCTGTCTTGCGCATCGCACTGTTTTGTGCATTTCAAATCTCGCGCTGTCTTGCGCATCGCACTGTTTTGTGCATTTCAAATCTTGCGATGTCTTGTGCCTCGCACTGTTTTGTGCATTTCAAATCTCGCGCTGTCTTGCGCATCGCACTGTTTTGTGCATTTCAAATCTCGCGCTGTCTTGCGCATCGCACTGTTTTGTGCATTTCAAATCTCGCGCTGTGTTGCGCCTCGCACTGTTTTGTGCATTTCAAATCTCGCGCTGTCTTGCGCATCGCACTGTTTTGTGCATTTCAAATCTCACGCTGTCTTGCGCATCGCACTGTTTTGTGCATTTCAAATCTCGCGCTGTGTTGTGCCTCGCACTGTTTTGTGCATTTCAAATCTCGCGCTGTCTTGCGCATCGCACTGTTTTGTGCATTTCAAATCTCGCGCTGTTTTGCGCCTCGCACTGTTTTGTGCATTTCAAATCTCGCACTGTCTTGCGCATCGCACTGTTTTGTGCATTTCAAATCTCGCGTTGTTTTGCGCCTCGCACTGTTTTGTGCATTTCAAATCTCGCGTTGTTTTGCGCATCGCACTGTCTTGTGCATTTCAAATCAATTGCGTTGTTTTGCGCACCTCTCTACACTTGTTAGTGCATTGCATCGCGCTATCTTGCGCACCTCAATCGCACTGTTTTATGCAGTTAATATCGCACTGTTTTGCGCATCGCACTGTTTTGTGCATTCACTTTGCATCGCACTGTCTTGTGCAACACACGGTCTGGCGAGACCTTAAACACGCATGGTCTGGCGAGACCTTAAACACACACGGTCTAGGAGACCTTAAGTCCTTGGAAGGTGCAAGACCTTCAGTGCATTGATGTGCACAGTTCGTTGGCATTGCCATGCATGTCTTAAGCCGCACGTTGTTGCGCATTTCGAGCTCACTTGCATTGTCATGCATTTTTTTGTGCAACCTGCGCGGTCTGGCGAGACCTTAAACGCGCATGGTCTGGCGAGACCTTAAACACGCACGGTCTAGGAGACCCTAAATCCTCTGAAGGTGCAAGTCCTTCGGTGTTTGTCGTGCCCGAACGACTTTCGATTAGACGCATCATTCACATGTCTTAAGCCACGTGTGGTCGCGCATTCCACGCAACATGCATTTCATACATCATTTGCATTTCAAAAACAAAAAAAAAACATGCATTGTCATGCATACATTTTGCATCCCGGTCTAGGAGACCTTAAATCCTCTGAAGGTGCAAGTCCTTCGATGTTTGTCGTGCCCGAACGACTTTCGGTGGTCTGGTAAAGCCATCTGCCTATGTTCGCGGTGAGTTCCTAGAAGACCAACTGGGACGGTGGAAACTAGAGTTCGAATGGCTTATGCCTAGAGCGCAAAGGTTCGGGAGTTCCGAGACTAAAGTCTGGTTTAAATACCCAGGGGTGTATCCTCGGCTTGAAATCTGTATGGAAGCCCCATAGATTGAGGCAGCATGTCTGCGCCTCAGTTCTGGATACTGAACCAACCTAGTATGTCGCCCTGTTGGTAAGATAGGGAAAGCTGCAATCATAGCCATTGCATCATAGTGCATTGTCATGCATTTCCATTATAGCTTGCATGCATCCATTGCATTTTCCCCAGTAAATCGCATCATACTGCATTGTCATGCATTTTGTAAATATCCATTCCATTGCATATTTGTAGATATTGCATTGTAGATCGCATGCATTCATTGCATCACCTTCCACCTATGGCTCGCGCCTTTCCAGGTTGAGCTTGGTTTGGTATGTGCCCTTACTTTTCACGTTAAAGCACAGTTCTGCATGTGTACGCGCCTATTCCACGCTGGTATGTTGGTTTGAGGGTTGCGGCACCTTTTCTGTGTTAGACATGGCTTGTACATGTACATGCCTTTCCTAGGCAAGATTCGGTTTGGCCCGCGTGCCATATCCATTGCATTGTAGATCGCATGCATTCATTGCATCACCTTCCACCTATGGCTTGCGCCTTTCCAGGTTGAGCTTGGTCTGGTATGTGCCCTTACTTTTCACGTTAAAGCACAATTCTGCATGTGTACGCGCATATTCCACGCTGGTATGTTGGTTTGAGGGTTGCGACACCTTTTCTGTATTAGACATGGCTTGTACGTGTACATGCCTTTCCTAGGCAAGATTCGATTTGGCCCGCGTGCCATATCCATTGCATTGTAGTTTGCATGCATTCATTGCATCACCTCCCATCTATGGCTTGCGCCTTTCCATGTTGAGCTTGGTCTGGTATGTGTCCATACTTCTCGTGTCGAAGCATAGTTCAGTGGACCGTTCTATGTTAAACATGGCTTGTATGCGTACATGCCTTGCCTAGGCAAGATTTGGTTTGGCCCGCGTGCCATATCCATTGTCATTCCCCCAGCATTTTTATTGTGTACATTACATTGTAGTGTAATTTTTGCATCCGGCATTAGGATCGTCGTCCTTTCTCCAGCGGGTCGTTTCCCCACTTGTGTCAATCCCCCCCAATACTTATGCTTGTGTCCGTCTACGATGCTCATAGTTCAGTAGGCCGTTCTATGGTAGACGGACTTGTTACCTCCATCAATCTACTTGACATTTGTGTGGTTTCGAACCGCTCGTGATTGGATCGTGATTCAATTGCTTTGCATATAGTTTGCATTGTTTCAATTACATTGCATCTTCATTTGCATTGTTTATACATTGTTTTGTATATATTGCATATCGTTTTGCATCCATTTTGCATTGTCATGCATATTGCTAACAATATTGTACCTATTAAGTTTGTTTTCTTTGCAGGCACGATATTGTATGTACGGTTCATTTGAGGTTGGTACAACCAGACGAACCGGACAGGTATTGTATCCTCCGAGTGAGAAGTATCGAGAATTGCATAATTCTGTTACATCCTTTCTGCATTGTAGTGTAGTTTGGTGTATACTAGCTTAAAATTGTCACATGTATGCTTCATTACAGCTTTCTTTGCATGATCATAAGTTATGCTCGGCTTCGTGCATTATCTTGCATTTTGCCCATGCCTTCGGGCGCATATCTTGTTTGTCTTGCAAGTTTGTCTAAGTCTTCAGCCTTGTCAAAAAATGGGTCGTCTCTGGGCTTTGACATTCACTCCCGTCATTGTTATGACTTTCGAGTTCTGTCAAAGAGGGGCAACTGTAGACACCCCATTTTTGACCGTCCTCAAGACTTGGACGTCACCGTTTGAACACTCGGTGATCATCCATGTTTGTGTTCGTTTGGAGTTCCCGGAGGTCTCGGCTACGCGCCTTGCCTCAGGATCTCCAAACTTGACCGTTTAGTGTCTGGTTTTGCACCAAACACTTGTGTTTTGCCTTGGAAGGGCAGGGAATGCCTTGTGAGGCATCCCTACACACCACCGACAGTAGCTAGAGGCCACCGGCTGGTTTTTGCTGCCACCGGCAATGTATATTGCCGGTCGGCACTGTTTAGTGCCGGTCGGCACTCAATTTTGCCAAAATGGCATCTTTGGCCGGCCGACTACTGTGCATCTGCTTTTGTAGATATTTTAAGGCAGCTGTCTTGCTTTTTGCTCCCCTCCATACACGTGTATGGATGGATCTCCCTCTTTAGAAGCTTGTCTTGTAAGCTTTACAAGACAATAAGCTCTATAAAGAGAGGGGCTCTCTCTTGTTGCAAGGGTTAGACACTTGAGACACCTTAGATATCTTTAGACAGCCATTTTTAGGGTTTTGAGTTCTAGGGTTAGAAACCATACACTTTCTATCTCTATATCTCCCTCTTGTGTGTGTTAAAGTGTGTTTCGTCCATACTATTGCACACAAACACCTAGTGTTTCACCTTCCTTTGGCTCCTGAGGTTCTAAGGGACTGATTTTGGTGTTTTGGTGTTGGATTCAAGCCAAGGAGGGCCATTGGAGCATCACTTGTAAAGGGGGCTTCAAGGGTAAGAATCTAGTCCCATTATTACTCATTTTTGCATTGTATTTTTACCTGTCTTAAAATCGTTTTTGAGCTTGGTGTATAATACAAAAAAGTTCTGTTTTTAGGCCCTCTAAATTGTTTGTTTAGAGTGTTTTGTGGTTTGGAGGTGTTTGACCCCTCTTAGGCCTTGAAAGGCCCCATTTTGTGCTATTTTGTGCAAGTTTCGAGACTTTAGTGTTTGGACCTCTTCACCACTGAAATCTTGAGGGATTTCAGCGGTGAAGATGGTGCCTTGAAGTCTCCAAAAGGGGAGGGCCACCTCCTCTCCTTGTTGTCCTTGAAATGGACCGTTTTTGGCCTCTTGAGGGAGCATCATGTTAGAGTGTGTATTGATCATGTCTTGGTTGTTTTCCATGCTTATTATGCCATGATATAACCTTGTTGTGTGTTGGTTTTGGTACACCATGCATGCTTAGCATACCTACCATGTAATGCCTTGTTATTGCCTTAATATGCCTTAGGTTGTTAGCCCTTGTTCAAGCATGTTTTAGGCTTAGTCTTGTGAAGATTTTGTGCATATTTTGCCATGTTTTAGGTCTGTCCATAGTTTTTTGGGTCGAATTTGGCATGCTTAGTATAGCCCCTTTGCATTCCGGCTTGTTGGCCTTAAGTATGTGAATGTATAGCATGGCATTTTTGCATTGATTTGGTGATTTGGAACCATCCACCATGTCATTTCAGTCCCCTTTGCATGCCCATATGTTTGCCCTGGATGCATCTTTAATGCTTTAAAAGCTTGTGTAGTATGCTCCATGTTTTGGCCATTGCACATGCCTTTGAATTTGAGCCACTTAGATGCCATCTAAGAATCCCCTTTGCATGGTCTAGGTCTGTCTTGAACCTATTTTAAGTCCTTTTAGCCTTGTGAGGCTTGGTCGACTTAGTCATGGTTCAAGTCCCTTTGACTCGCTTCAAGTACTTGGGCCATTCATTGCATGCTTGGTCTATTTTGTTTGCTTGATTTGACACCATCTTAGCATGATTTTCAAAGCTTATGTTGCATGCTAATTGTCCATGATTGCCTCATTCAAATGTGCTTGAGAGTCCCTCTTTTGTGCCTAAGCATTGGCCCTTTAACATGTGCATGTGTGTATGTGTATTTTGGTCCTTTATTTTGGTCATTTTGGCCACTGTTTTAGGCCTATTTAGAGTTGCCTAAATCATGTATAAGTCCATCTTTCCATCCATTTGTATTGCCTCATGTTCGCTTGTATGCTTGCATAAGTGCCTTGCCATGCCATGTTGCATCCTTAGCTTGCATGCCTAGGTTGCGTTGCATCTTGCATGCATGCCTTGTTCCTTGACTTGATGATAGGAATTGGGACTTGGTTTGTTTGTTTGGTTTGCATTTCATTTGACATGAAAGTTGCACACTTGATCACTTGGGCCATCATGCATGGAAATGCGTAATTGGTGGTTCGAGAATCGAGACACATGCCCCTTTGAGTCACTACCATGATAAGGGACATAATTGGTGCATATATGCTTGAATTGTATTGCCATGCAAGTTCTGTCCTCTGCTGCTGTGAGTTGCAGGTTCTGCAGGCATTCTTTGCCGACCGGCAGTGAATAACCAGCCGATGGATTAATTTTGTGCCGGTGACCACATGACACTGCCGGTAGGCATTCTACTCAGCCGGTGGTAATTTCCAGTATCCAGAGAGGCATCCCTGAGACTTTGACAGTCTTCAGAGAGGCAGAGCAGGGAAAATAGAGGCAGACTATGCATGGCGGTGCACTTCCGAGCAGGACCTGAGCATGCGCTGCATCTGGCTCTCCTCCCGAGGCGGTTTACTACTTTCCTAGTTTAGATTAGTTAATTTGTTAATTAATTAATTAATTTGTAATATTTAATTAGCTTGCGTAGTTAATTAATTTGTAATATTTATTCGGTCCCTCCGGGCGAGGGCAAATCTGTAATAAGTGTGCGTGGGTGGGTGTATGTCTTCCAACCTCACGTCTTTCTTTCCTTTTATTTACCTGCTTTGATGGTTAGTAATAGAACACGTTTAAATTAGCATACCTTATGCTATGCATGCGTGCATTCATGCATTTGTATTGCATGCATTAGGCTCGGCACATCACGCTAACTGCATTTGTACTTCAATTCAAAATTGAATACGTGCATCAAATTGGTCGCATTTCACATGCCATATTTAGGTTAGCCGAGCCTACTCTAATTGCATTTTTGCATGCGATGCATTAGTCATTTTTCAACATGAACTAGGACATGCATGTTTGCTAACTAGTTTATTGTTTTGGCACGGAGCACGATGTAAGTATTTATGCTTTAGCATCCCGCATGCGTGTGAGTGTTGCCATGACAGTATGCTTGCCATACGGCTAAATGTTTATGTGATAAACGGTTTGAATGCCTGTGGGTGAAGGTTGGATTGCTTGAGTTGGGAAACTCGTTGAAATCCGTATTTTAGCCTACTTGCGAGTAGCAAAATTCAAAACATTTTCCCAAAACAAACGGATATGCAATACTTATTTCCAAATTAGGCAATCTAGTCTACACTTGTTTGCTGCGCGCATAACATAGTAATTCTAGGCTAACAATTGGAATAAGAACACATAAAGTTTTCAAAATCAGATATCACGGTTAGTAGAGGCCGGTCTTCGGACCGGGCGAAAGGAGGTGCTCATAGCTGACCTTCCCCGATCGTACCCAAGCTCCCGAACCGAGACAACTCCGGTAATGACGGACATGTGGCCTTCGGCACCGAGTCAGGGTTTCCTAAATTTCCCCATTTAAAAAATATTTAGGTGGCGACTCTGTATCTGGCAAAGCAGTCCATGTTTGGCACTACTTTTTCAAAAATCTGTTTCTCAAAACGATTTGCCAGATTTGGACTCTTTGGTTCAGATTAAGAACCGTGACACAAATCGAGAGTCCGAACTATAGCGGGGTCCCCCGCGGACGTGTTACAGGTAGGGATTACTTCGACATTTTTTTATGATTTTTAACTTAGTTATTTGCTTTTCTCAACAAAATACTGATTTGGGGATTTTTGGATAAAATTTAGGGTTTGGTTTTGAAATCAAAAGAGGGGTTTTTCTTAATGGGCTCTTGTATATGATTGTGGCTTTATAAAAATGAATATGTTGCGTTAAAGGGTGGATTTTATCATAGAAATTGTTTTTTAAAGAAAAAAAATGGGTGGAGGGTTTGTCCTAAATTGTGAAAATTTGATTTTTGTAAAGAAAATATGGAATTGATGTTGGTTTTATGGAATTAGAATAATGATGATGATGATGGTAGAGTTGGATATGAATTATCACTCATACTTGGAAATATTGGAAAATATATCTCTGTTGAAATGTAATTATCTGTTTAGAGATATTTGTTTTGGGCTATTGGTAGAGGATAGCTATGATTGTTGTAGAAACTGTATGAGAATTAGGTGAATTGAAACTATTTTATCATCCATTTGCATTGAGTATCGTAACATATTCAACACATTGAAATTGTTGTTGTTTTGAGAAAAATTGGTGAATACCTTGGTGAATCTAGGTAAAAGTGTAGTTGTAAAATTATGTTGGCCTGTGTGTCTTTGGTGAAAGTCCAGAAACCCGCGCGGTTAGGTGTCAAGCCTTCTGATTAATACCGGTAAAAATGACAAATTGGTAATGTTTGTAGCCTACTTCCAGACACGTCCTAAAGATTCTCAATTTTGTATCCACTACCATGTTTTCTATTGAAAAGGAATTGATTGTATGAATTATGACATAAACTTAGCATAACATGGTTTTGGAAAGTGATATAAAATGTTTTGACACGGGCATTGTATATGCATTCACCTTATAACTCTGTTAAAATTCATGCACTGTGTTAGAGTATTTTTACTGGGTTTTGGCTCACCTTATGTAGAAAATCATTTTCAGGTGCTGATGACATGCCTCCACCAAGGCAATAACTTGGGAGGATTAGGAGCCAAGAGCTTCTGCTTTTGTTATTGTTGTATTTATTTTGTACAAGCCTACGATTTTATTTGTATTGAGTTTAATCTCACTTTTGTTGTAACCAAATACTGTCTTGAAAAATTGTAGCCAGTAGGGCATTACCATATCTGTTCACTCTTATTTTATATCTTGTACCGATGACACATGCTATAGATTCATGGTTAGAATTTGTGAATGCATTAGTGTATGTGTTGCACTTTTGTAAAGAGATGAAACCTTATGAATGGAAGAACATTATATTTAATCATCTGTTATTAATTTATATCTGTTGTGGGATGATCTTCTTGTAATATTTTCTAGGCGTTACATGGACGATGAGGTAGTGAGTGGTGAGTGGCAGACGGAGGAGTTAAAGGTATGAATGGAGGTTAGGGTTTTGGCGGCGGTAATGAAAGGGGAGTTGAGGGCGGCAAGATCAATTTGAAATAGAATGTATGGAGAGAGAGAGGAGATGATGAAGAGAAAGAGGGGGGTTTTGGGGAAATGAGATTCAACAGTGGTGAAGAAATGGGAAGAGAGAGACGTGAATCATACTAAGGGTAGTTTGGTTATTTTATATGAAGTTGTTCTTATGGACATAATATTTAAACGCCTAAACTTTTTGACAAAGAAAATATAAATATAAATATAAATTTATGAACCAAATGTTCAAAATAAAACATATTTTGTATATATGTTGCGTGCTATTTTGGCAACAGATTATAACCCAGCGTCTGCCGAGAACACCAACCTGCCAGACGCTAGTATTTTGCCACAAAAGTTGATTTGGTATTTGATTATAATCAACTATATGAAATTACAATATTACCCTCATGATTGGTGCAGGATCATGCAGGCCAATATATATTGGGTGAGGGCATTTTGGTAATTCTATAGTTGTACACATGACATGACAAATTAGAAAAATATTATCTGAAAAAGTAAAAAAACAACTTTTTACCGACTTTCCAAATCGCTTTATAAAAATTCAAAAATCTTAATTAAAAGCAAAAAAAACTAATTTTTACCGCATTCCCGAAATAGACCTGAGTCGTGAGTTAATTTTCAAATGGTTTATTTAATTTTGGAATAAAAGGAATCAAAAAAGGTTAATGGCCCCGACCCAATTCTCTACCCTACTCTCTAGTTATTTTCATTTTAGTTAACCACTTTCATTTTGCTCGAACATTGAGAGACAGAAAACAGAGACTGAAAGATGATCAATGAGAGAGGCTACCCTAGAAGGTGAATCTGCATGTAAGAGACTGACAGATGGTTAACAAGAGAGGCAATTATCCTCATTCCCGAAATTCGTTGGCTACTAAGCTCTTCCCAAGAAAACTAACTCTATACTCGATCACAGTTTACGCAATCCTTCTCTTTGCCTTTTCAATCTTCATATTTATCTTCTACGGTAAAGACATTTTCCAACATGAGCAGATGAAACCTCTATCTTCTGAAGGGTCTCAATCTCAACAGGTTTGTCATCTTCTTCCTAATTCTCTTCTCAGGTAAATTATGATGAAGATCTTGTTTTTTGTTAATTTGGAGAGCTGGGTTTTGTTTTGTTTTTTTTTTTTTTTTTTAATGTTGTTTGTGTTGATGGGTTGCTGTGATTTGGTAAAAAAATTGGTGTGTTGAAAAACATCCTTAACTTGGTCATTTAGAGAATTGCGTGTTGGATATGTTGATTGGTAAAAAGTTGGGTTTTTCCTGAAGGCTGTGTTTGGATTTGGATTATGAATTTGAGTAGTGATTTGGAAAGGGAAAGGAAAAGGAGAGTAAAATATAAGATATTTTATTTATTCATTTTTTTCTGTTTCTTTTCATTTTCCAAATCCCTACCCAAGTTCAACCCAAATTCTTGATCCTAAAGCTGTATCATGGTGGAGTTAATGGTTTTCATGATTTTTTTTTATTTTTTTTCCTTTGGTATTTGCTAGTTTGGGCTGTCTTTTGGAATTTGGTCATTGTCTTCGCATATGTTAGGTTATTGTTGTTGACTTTTGCCGATCATTGTCAATTTTAATTTTAATTTTAATTTTTTTAAAGTCAGAACTGCATAATTGGATAATCAGGAATCAGGATATGTTGATATTTTACTCCATTTTCTTATACTTTCGGAACCAGTGCTGCCAGGAAGTCTCTAAATCTTCAAAGAGAGAAAACTATAAGGAGCAACAGATTTTCTATTACCTATGTAAAATGAACAGTCACATTGGAACTGAGTGCAGTGTGTCAAACAGGGTTACTTTAAGATATTTATATAAACATATATATAAGCTGCAATGTGTGTAGATTATGTGATAAACTACCTTAAATTTTAGTTGTTTTACTTGTCTGAAAAAACATGTCTGTTTTTAGCGTTTGTCCATGTCCATGGAAAATTCCAAAAACATGGTTAATGAATCCATATCGGTTTTGGAAGTTACATGTGTTGCTTCCTGAACTTCAGGCATTTTCAAACATGGACCAATTCTTGTTAAATGAGAGTTACATGTTTCCTCTTGATGGTTTGTCCTTAGTTTAATTAGGGGTAATTAGTCTGCTGGGGCAGAAGGGAGGGTCAAGAGGGGTGGGGCAGTAAAAAGAAGGTGGTAGGGAATTGGAAAATTTAAAATATTAAACTTTAGTTGTTTTACTTGTGTGGAATAAAATGTTTGTTTTTAGTGTTTGTCTCGTGTCCATGGAAAATTTTGAAAATATGGTTAATGGATCCATATCTGTTTCGGAAGTTACATGTGTTGCTTCCTAAACTTCAGGTATTTTCAAACATGGACCAATTCTTATTACATAAACTGAAAGTTACATGTTTCCTCTTGATTGTTTGTCCTTAGTTTAACTAGGGGGACGGTCAAGAGGGGTGGGGCAGTTAAAACAAGGTGATAAGGAATTGGAAAATTTAAAAGCTGGTATTAATTATGATGGTAGGTCAAAGGAAGCTAGGGTTAAAGAAGTTTTCTAAATGAAGATTATTAGTTGGAATGTCAGAGCTCATAGCTCCATTAAGAAACGGGGTGGTTAAAGAAGTCTTAGTTGGTAATCCTACAAGAACCAAAATATTCTGTCTTGACAGGAAATTGATAAATAATGTTTGGAAATCTAGGTGTAGGAAGTGGGTTGTTTTAACTTCATGTAGTACTTTGGGTTTGTTTTAATGATGTGGGATGAGAAGGTTCATAGTGAATGTTAAAACAATAATGTGAGAATTTGTAGTGTTTATGAGATTAAGGGAATCTTGATAGTCACAAATGGTGCTGGGGGTGTATGGTCCTAATAAACCGAGGTTTAAGGATGACTTTGGGATAAGTTAGTTTGGGTTTTGTGCTCCCAATTGGTGTGTAGGGGGAATTTCAATGTCATAAGGAAAGTTTTTGATGAAAATAAATGGGAAAAGGGTAACTAGGAGCATGAGGGGCTTTGATACTTTTATTAGAGATTTTGATTTGATTGATTCTCGCTTGTTGAATGCTAGTTTTACTTGTTCAAATTTGTTGGATAGCCTAATATGTAATAGATTTAGATAGGGTGCTCTATTCAATGGGACTAGAGGAAATGTTTCCCAATGTTAAATAGGAGGTGCTTCCTAGGGTTGTATGGTCATTGTCCTATTGTTTTAGAAACTTGTTCATTTAAGTGGGGGTCTACTCCTTTCAGGTTTGAGAACATGAGGTTGGAACATCATTCTTTAAAGAATTTTTTTGAATGGTGAATGTAGGATTCAAGTTGGGGAGGCTTTAGGTTCATGAAGAAACTTAAAATGGTTTAGGATAAGTTGAAAGCTTGGAAAAGGAGGAGTTTGGGGATTTAAAAGAAATAAAAAATGAGATTTCCAAAAGGATCGAAGAGTTGGATAGTTCAGAGGCGAGGCAATCACTTGATGAGGTTCTTAGGAAAGAAAATGGTGGAGTTGAAAGCTAAGTTTGAAGAATTGATTTTTCGGGAACAAATATCATGAAAAGCAAAAGATGAAATGGCTGAAGGATGGGGATAACAATTCTAAATTGTCCCATAGAGTGGCAAATGGGAAGAGGAATAAGAAATTTATTTAAAAACTTGAAGGAGGTTTGGGGCATATTGTTGATTAATTAAGATTAGATTTGTGAAGGTTTGGAGATGTTTTCAATTGATGAAAATAAAGCTAGATGGTTGGATAGGCCTTTCCATGAAGAGGAGGTTAGAGCAGTTGTTTTTTATTGCAAAGGGATAAGGCTTTCAGGCTTGATGGCTTTTATATTGTACTTGTTCAAGATTGTTGGGAGACTGTTGAGCAAGATTTCATGAAAGTTTTTGTTATTTTTTTTTGAGAACGGTGTTGCTAATGATTGCACAAATGTATCTTTTAGTTCTTTGACTCCCAAGAAGCGGAGTTCGCTGAGAAATGGTGATTGTCAACCTATTAGTTTGGTTATCTCTTTGTATAAAGTTTTAGCTAAGGTTTTATCAAAAAGGTAACTTGTGAGCAAGTTTAGGAGATACCATCTCTTTGATTGGCAATTATCATAAGTCACTTGGGACTATTTCATCATTCCTTAATTTCATAGACACCTTTCACTCATCTCTGAATGTTATAGTACACTTTCCTTATGGAAAGATTTTCCCAGCAATTTTGAGTTTATGAGCTGCATCATGAGCTCTTTTTGCCTTTCATCTACAACTTTTTTGTGAGTGTTGCTGGAATATTTATTGGACCTCTCTTTAATATAAATACTTCTCAGTAGGAATTAATAATTATATTCTCTTACAAATTTATTTCATTATGATAACAACGACATTTTCCCCAATAACGAGGTTCTAGTGCTTCAATTTTGCAGCTGCCGGATAGCAAACTTTGGGGTGCTCCTCATCATTACGGTTTACGGCCATGTGTCAAACCTACCGCTAAATATAAAGGTTTTATCTCATTACCTTATCTCTCGTGTACTGATTTTGGGATTTCTTACCTGTACCTGAGGCATTTTGGAATTGCATCACTGGCACTTTTGTGGGAGCAGAAGTTGCTGAGCATCTTGCAAGGGCATACCTTGCCTTTTAGGCCTCCAAGTTTTTTTATTGGTCTTGTGCATAATAGATGTCTTGTTTTTCTAGGTTTCTTTTCCTTATGGTCAATCTCTCTAAATTTGTAACTTGGGCGTGAAAGTTTATGTTTCTTTCTCTCTCTCAGCCCTCTAAAATTGATTTTGCAATCTCAGCCACTCAAGGATGGGATCGCTATATGACTGTGAGGAGTAATGGGGGACTGAATCAGATGCGTACTGGTGTAAGTAATGACTTCTTTCATCTATTAGTCTACTACAATCCGTGTTTATTTCTATTCATTTAAGAAAGTGCATGCTCATATGCTTCAGCTACTGTGTTATTAGTGTAACAAAATAATGTGGTTATTAAGGTAGCTCTGCTTGACTAAACATAGCATTCTTTTACACTTCCTATGCATTTTGCCTTTTCCTTTGTCATTCTCATGAGATTTTGACATATCCATGTTATTGGTGAAATATTATCTTCTTTTTATTTTATTTTTTATTTATTTATTTATTTTGTTGTAACAATAATAATGATAATAATAATACTTCAAATTGTTTGGTACTATTGGCATGATTTAACGGTAATTGATACAAATATGATATTCAAAACAATGCATAAAAATTTGCTAAGGGTTGTGAGGGAATCAATTGAAAGAAGTTGTGGCTAGAGGGGCAATTGAGATCTGCAATCATCTTCTCCGTCAAGGTAGCAATAGGAGAAAGTTACTGCAGTTTGTGATCTAATTATCGAGACTGAGGCCCTTCATCTTGGGCTTCGATCTCCTTCAGCTTTTATTCTTTCTTTTCCACTTTTCTTTTTTCAATTTGGCTCTCTTTGTTCAAGTCGAGGTGCTCTGTTGTTTCATTTTGAGGTGAGATGGCTAAATAGTTTTTCCAGAAAGATAAGTGTGGTGGCTGCCAGAGGAGGTGGCATTTAGAGGAATAATGGTGGCTCAGGCAAGAGGCGTGGTGGTTGGTAGAGTGAGGTTCCTTGCTATGCGAAATTGCTAATCTTAAGTTCATTTGAAGGAATGTGATGTGGTGGTGGTTAGTAGTATGGGTGAGTCCAGTGGGCTGGTGAGAGAGTTGGAAGTGGTGGCAGTGAAGAATGGGAAGATGGAGGGGGTTGGGAAAGTTATTGATAATGTAGGAAATTCTTAAGGGCTGTTGGGTTTGAGAGTATTTGGGTGTGGTAAGGTGGGTAGATTCCATAGTGAGGTAGCATTAGGAGATTTTGTGATGGTCAGTATCTGAAAGAAGGGTTCAGGGGAGGGAGGGAGCATGAGATGCACACATGGAAGGCAAGTGGGGGTGATGTGAACATGAATGGTGGTTCTTGTGCAGTGGATGGTGGCTCAGGTCATGTGTGGTGGTGGTCTCTAGAATTTGGGTTTCTAATTTTGAAGGGAAGTAGGGGACAAACTTAGGATTTGTGAGCCCAGGTAAGATTGGTTCAGGATCTTTTGAGTTGTTCTGTCTGATCGGTCTCTCAAGATCTTTGGTCTCTACCCTACCCAAACCCGATTGAAAAAATGGGATCACTTCTTATGGACTCATTGAGAACTTAGTTGAAGAAGTGACTCATTCTTGGGCAAGTACGCGGTGGTCATTTGGTGATTTATAAAGGTGGAGTCAGCGTTGGGCTTAAGATCTATAATTTTAGGGTCATGCCCGTGGGTTAGGAAAGGTGTTGGTAACTTTGGGTTTGGAGGATGGATGAGGATCCGCAGAAGCCTTGTTATAATTAGTTGCGTCAGACTGTGGAATAGGGGCTAGCTTGTGTCGTGGTTTGAGAAATGTTAGCTATGGGCCTGTTTTTGCATCTATTGGGTTATTTAATTTGAATTCTAGTTCAGCGGAGAAGTCCAAACATGTGGTTGGGCCATATGTTCCAAGGTCTGTTTGAGGTAGGCCTGTGGTGGTTGGGGCATTTGTTCAAACAAAGACCTATTGGAGGTGGGCTTGGGGAGATTTGTTCAATGAATAGAAACATCATGGTGATTCTACTACCAGGTATGTTTGATTTTCTGGTTTTTGGTTCTGGGGAGGAGAAGATAGGCGATGAAGAGGCTCTGAAATTTTAGGCATAATTTTCAGATAAGCCTAATTTTAGGCATCCTAGGAAACCCGAATTGAAGTCACCAAACTTTATTAAAAAGTTATCTAAAAAAAATAAAAACAAATAAAAACAAATACAACAATGAAATTCTTCAATTGAACTTCATCCAATGCCTTCGCCTCTTCTATCATTTCTCTTTGGCAGATAAAAACTCTCATCCAGAGAGTTAAAATGGTAAAAGTACTGTCATGACCCGAATCCGCCCCTACAGGTCTGGATCATAATTGGTCAGTAATTTTGAGATTACCTACGACCTCGGACAGAAATCAAATCAAAATTAATCATATGGGGCCAAAAATGGAAGCAGAGTTATAAAATGTGCCCAGTAAGCTGTGCATAAATGGCATAAACAAAACTTCTTTTATATTAATAACTCACACCCATACAAACATAATAAAATTCTACGTGTCCAAGACCTTTCAAATATCATTGTCATACCAAAATAGAACTTATGTATATATACAAGGTCAAACATGACCAATAAAAGAAAATAGAAATCCAAAAGACAAAAGAACGAAAGCCTTGCTCGTGAAGCGCTCATAACATAGTTCACAAAACTTGGTTTCCTTCACAGGTTCACTAAGGTTGGGGTTGGATATCCCGCTGCTTACTTACATACATATATATAACAGAGTGAGCGAAAGCCCAGTGAATAACATTAGAATAAAGGATTTATGTGAATGAGTTCTAGTAAATGACATAAGCATTTCTATATCATAAGCATTACATAATGGAATGATCTTGGGTCCAATAGATAGCAGAACGATCTTGGGTCCATCAGTTGTACAGAATGGAATTGATTATATCATAACAGAATGACCTCGGATCCAATCATTTACAGCTGTATAATGACCATTCGGTCAACTCATAACAGATAATCAAACTTATCAGATGTTCAGAAGGACTTTGGGTCCATCTTACCAAATGTACAGAACGACCTTGGGTCCATCACATTTATTTGTGACACATCAATCACATTTACAGATATCATATTGATTAGACAAATAGAAACTCATTCACGCTTACAGAATCACAATTTCGGAAAGGCTTATCACCAAGGTTCTGAAAAGTAGTTGCGGTCGCCGTAACGATGGAGGCGGTTGCGGTTGCGGTTGCGGTTGCGGGGTGTAAAGGCCGTAGCGTAACGGTTGCGGTTACCGGAATCGTGAATTTTTTTATTTTTCGCACAATTTGAAAAAAACTTACCGATGTGCATATTTTTTTTCCATGATCATATTTATTGGATTTAAAATAAATATTGATAAATTTTTGTAAATTTTTAAGTATGATCCAATATATTTCATATTTTTAAATCACTATAAGCAGAGTTTTTTACATTTTATTTTAATAATTAATGACTTTATATTATACAAAAAATCAATCACTAACTATTATATATAAGATAAACAATGACAAAAGTAAGAGAATAAATAAAAGCCTAAATATATATATATACATATTTTAACCAAGCCAAATAGATAATGACCACACTTATTATTATTATTATTATTTTCAAATAATATATAGATAGACACACACAAACAAAATGGTTGAGTGATAGTAGCTGAATAGAATAGCATAGGTCTTACAGCTTCAACAAATCAATAACATGTTCTTTATCTTCCCTCTTCTCTCTCTATCTCTTGCTCCTTCATCTTCGCTCTTTATCTTCCCTCTTCCCCTATTTTCAGTTTTTTTTTTTTTTTTTTTTTTTTTTTTGTGTGTTTTTTTCGAAAGAAGCGGTAACAGACCGTTACGGCTGTTACGGCACCGTTACGACCGCTACGGCAGCCGTTACGGCCGACACACTTGTGAATCTCAATCACACTGCAAAAGTGGCCGTAACGGGTGGCGGTATTCACCACAATCGTTATGTAACGGCGTTACGTAACGGTTGCGGCCGCTTTTTAAAACCTTGCTTATCACGTAAGGACATTCAGAAAAATAAAGTAAGAAAATATCTTTACTAAGATATTATTCACAATGATTCAGTTGTTGACTTGTTCTTGCAGATGATCCTACATAATACATCAACATACAAACGTTGAATTACATTGCTTAATCGGATTGTTCTTTAACTTATTCAATTCTCTTAGGCTTCATTCTATTCCCTTTAATTCATTTAGGATGTTTAATTCATGGCTAAGAATGCTCAGACAGGAATGAGAATGCACATTTGATTAGAATATGTCTTTTCAAAATTTGTTGAAATAGAGCACTTCGCTCGAGTGTAGCATTGGTCGCTCGAACGGACTACTTGGTCTACAAAAGTACTGGATGGTTAGGTTCAATGTTCGCTCGAGCCAAGGTGCAAAATAAAAGACGGTCTCTCGAGTAGTGACTTGGTTGCTTGAGCCAACTACAATTGTGTAAGAAAAACTGATGTATTATTGATTGATATGTTGATTGTTCTATTTATTACAATGATTCATGATTCCTATATATAGAAGAGGGTGAGTGTATAGTAGGTAAGGAGTATGTGAAGTGGAGGTGGTAGTGGTGTAGTGGGTTAGGTTTAGTGGAGTAGGTGAGGTGGTAGTGGTGTAGTGGGTTAGGTTTAGTGGAGTAGGTTTAAGTGGGTGAAGTAGGTGATAGATTTTAACAGCCCCCCGCAAACTCAAGGGGGATAGGAACTAGCCAACTTGAGTTTGGAGAGAGTAACAAAACAAGAAAATAGACGAATACATAAAAGAAAAGAGGATAGGAGACACTGTATGGTCGTGTCAGACCGATGGTGAAGACACTGTATGGTGGTGTCATAACGTTGTAGAGGACACTGTATGGTGGTGTCATAACGTTGTAGAGGACACTGTATGGGGGTGTCATAACGTTGTAGAGGACACTGTATGGTGGTGTCATAACGGTGTAGAAGACAGTTTATGGGGTCATGTCGGACCGTTGTAGCAGACAATGTTGTGACAGTTGTTGTGACAGTTTACGGAGTCTTGCTGGACCCTTGTAGAAACTAACCGGAATCAATGTCGGGACAGTTTACAGAGTCTTGTCGGACCCTTGTAGAAACTAACCGGAATCAATGTCGGGACAGTTTACAGAGTCTTGTCGGACCCATGAAGGAGCTAACCGGAATCAATGTCGGGACAGTTTACAGAGTCTTGTCGGACCCATGAAGGAGCTAACCGGAATCAATGTCGGGACAGTTTACAGAGTCTTGTCGGACCCCTGAAAGAGCTAACCGGAATAAATGTCGGGACAGTTTACAGAGTCTTGTCGGACCCCTAAAAAGTCGCACCCTCAAAAGGTGTGCCCAATCTGTCAAAAGGCGTGCCATCAAAAGGCGTGCCCAATCCATAAAAAGGCGTGCCATCAAAAGGCATGCCATCAAAAGACGGGCCATCAAAAGGCGCGCCCATGTTGTCGTCGAGCGCCGAGCGGCGCATGATGCGCGTGTCTGCCTCTTCGTCAGGGTTTTTATAAACTGAGGCGGAGGCTGTGCTTGAGACAGAAGCGAAGACAAAAAAACTTTGTGAAAAAACTTCTGAAAAAAACTCTTCATTGTCTGAGAGAGATATTCGTTTTTTGAGAGATTGTCTCTAAGAGCTGCAAATCTTGAAACACTCTGTAACACTCGGTTGCCCAGAAAATGGCCTCTTCGTCCCGTAGTCTGCTCACTCTCTTTCCAGACCTCAACGGGTCCACAAGAGAAATAACTGGTGCGGTGGCCCCTGAACCTCAACCAAGCGCCCCAGGGTTTGCTCCGTTGAACTTTCCGATGCGGTCTGTGGAGCAAAAAATGGCAGGGCAAACAGATATTGAAGCCAATCAATATACACTGAAGTCATGTGTGGAGACCATGACTGCGGTCACAAACTTGTCGCACCGGCTGCAGAGCAGGACAAATGAGGTGCAACAGTTAAACTCCCAGCTGGCTCTGCTCCAACGCATGTATAAGGATGCGCGAGCAGAGATAAGTGTGCTAAAGGCAGAAAATAAGGACCTGAAGCGGAAGGCCACCGTTATGTTCTGATTTGGAGGCCCGCCATATGCTGCAGTGGAGGAGCAAGGTGGAGTGATCGTGCCCAGTGGAGTGGGAAACACGGAGGCAACACCGTCAAGGGCCGCCCAGGACGGAGGCAAGAAGAAGAGACCTGCAGCAGAGTAGAGAAGAAAAATCCCACTGTGGGTGCGGGTGTGTTGTGGTGGTTTGTTTGTTTGTTGGTTTTTTTTTTTTTTTTTTTTTTTTTTTTTTTTTTTTGTAAAATTGTGATCGGGGTTGATCCCTGAGATGAATAAAATATGATTTGGTGTGCAAAGCTATATGGTATGAAGGGAATTGGAAAAAGATTAAAAAGAATGTGAAAGAAAAATAAAGAAAAAATAATAAAAATATATTTGAAATCAAAAAATGAAAGATGGAGGAAATAAGGAAAGTGGTTTGGAGAAAATAAATAAAAATAAAAATAATGGAGTTGGAAATCAAACGGAGGAGAGATGAAGATTTTTTTTTTGTTTTTTTTGTTTTTGTTTTTAATATAATATAATAAAAAAAGATATATATATATATATATATATATATAATAAAGAAAGTGGGGAACAAGAGTGTAATGAAAAGAAAAAGTATAGGTTGCATCGTGGGTCACATGGGTGAGTAAAAGAAAACAATAAAGAAATGAGTGGGTGCCCCCCATGTGCAAGGATAGTGCTGGCACTTCAATAGGTGGTACAGCCTGCTGAGCATCAGCTTTGACAGGAGCTGCCTTTGGACCTTTTCTCTAATAAATGCGTCAAACTGTTGCTGTTGGTGTTATCAAGAATGTGGAGAAGAGGAGGCTTGTCTGATGGCCTCTTGGGCTGTGTAATCATATCGAGGTTGGTGGACCTCTCAATCATGTTGTCACCCTCAAAACCAGAGATGGGGACAAAAGGAATTTTGTCAGGGTTGTAACCAACCTTCTTCAGATAGGAAGAGACTTCCTGCACAATTTCATCATACCTTGCTTTTGAGTACTTAGGAGTGGTAGCATCCATCTTGTTACAGCAGCAAATCATCTGCCTCACTCCAAGAGTAAAAGGAAGGAGAGCATGTTCACGGAAGAACTTGGGCTCCTTCTCAATCTCCTTGCTAGATCGACGATCAATCTCAGCAAACTTGACAGCAATGTGGGAGGTGTGGCAGTCAAGAACTGGAGCATACCCATTACCAATCTGACCCGGGTGATTCATAATAATAACCTGGGAGGTGAAATTTGCAGCTTCCTTGGCTGGATCATCCTTTGAGTTGGATGCAACAAAACCACGCTTGAGATCCTTCACTGCAACATTGTAGATGAAGACGACCGAGACGGTGGTGTATGGGAGGACAACAGTGAGAGGAGGGGTAGTGGTGGTGGACTCGAAGAAATTTCAAGGTATGTGTAGAAAATTCTAGCAGATTAGGTTGAGGTCCGGCGGACGGCCAAGGCGAGGTTGCCGCCCGCCGGTGAAGCGAAAAATACTAAGTGCTTAACCTTGCTCTGATACCATGTAAGAAAAACTGATGTATTATTGATTGATATGTTGATTGTTCTATTTATTACAATGATTCATGATTCCTATATATAGAAGAGGGTGAGTGTGTAGTAGGTAAGGAGTATGTGAAGTGGAGGTGGTAGTGGTGTAGTGGGTTAGGTTTAGTGGAGTAGGTGAGGTGGTAGTGGTGTAGTGGGTTAGGTTTAGTGGAGTAGGTTTAAGTGGGTGAAGTAGGTGATAGATTTTAACAAATTGTCTACAAAAATACTAGATGCATGAGATGTGCGCTCGAGCGACATATTGTTCTCTCGAGCGGTGCGACAAAATTCTGGAAATTCCATAACAGAGTTGAGCTTCAAACACATGTTCAAAGTATGAATTCTTGCATCATGCAACCCAAAACCTTGGAAACTCTTCCAAAACATGAGTACATGGCTAATTACTAAATCAAACTTCATGATTTTGCAAAATTGAAGCTTAAAACTTCATAATTGAAACCAAAATTCCCATGCAAGCATCAATTATTTCCAAACTCTTTTCCAAAGCTTCAAAATCATGCAATTTACTTTCAAAACTTTGTGAACCATGCATGCATGTACAATTCATCTTCTAAATTCAACATGGAAGTCAAAATCATGCCCATATAAATGAGGAAATTCAACAAAACTATGCATGCATGTATGAACTGACTTTAAATTCAACAATTCAAACTCAATTCTTACATTTAAACACATAATCTCTTTGAATTCACATATTTGATGATTTAAACTCATGATTTAGGTTTCAAAAGCTTACCTAAGGTCTTCAATTAAGCTCAATTTAGCAAGTTCTTGAGTTGAACTTCACAATTCTTCAATCTTTAAGCAAAATTCTTCAAATTCAAGTTCTTTCTCTCTCTACAATTGAAGTCTCTCTCCCTCTAGAGCTCTCCCTCAGATTTTTGAGTTCAAAAATGCTTAAGGAAGTCTAAACCCCTAATTATGCCATATATATATATATATGTGTGTGTGGATTAGATTAGGAGATTAATCAAGATTTAAGATTAACTAAGTACACTTAATTCCAATTAGTTTAATCTAATTAATTTAGACTGAACCAAATTTTAATCAAACTTCCTAATAGGCTCTAAAAATTATGTTGATCACAATACATTAACCAATTTCAATTTTTGACGCCATTAAGGCCTTCAATTTTCAGATCAAAGCAGAAGTCATAACAGATTTTCCTACGATCAATAGATATGAAGTCAAAAACATATTAATGACATATTTATCACACAAATTCACACTTAGGACATGCACAATTAAGGAATTAAAAGCATAATACAGAACAAGGTTGTTACAAGTACTATAAGAGCTCACGTTGGCAAAACACTTCAACCATGATAGCATGTGAGTGGTGAAACATTTAACCATGCTAGCATAGCACTTCCTCGACAAGATAATCCAGAAAAATATATATATTTTTTAAAAATTTATTTCTTGTAGGTAACCTACTTAATTGAATATAGAATTTTTTTATTATATATATATTTTGCATGTGTGTAAACTGCTTGACTGAACGTATAATTATTGATTTTTATTGTTATGTTGTGGAGCACTCTGACCAACGTCTCTTTCAATAGGAAAAATTGACGTAGGACAGTGGTGTAAGACTTTAAAGCTGATTTTCTGTGGGTTTTAGGGCTTCTACTAGTACATGGAAGAATTAGGATTTAATGTAATAAGAAGGAAGATTGAATTTTGGGTGCTTTGAACGGTACCCGTGAACAGTAATTGGGCTGTGAAAGTGCCGAAAGTTAAGAAGGAAATAAAGGAAAAGAAGAAGATAGGCTTAAGAATCACTCCTAGAATCGTTTAGGCATCACACCTAGGGTTAGGGTTGCATCACACAAACCTAAATAGGATTCAAAGCTCTAAAAATTCTATAAGATATCAACTCTATTAAATTATAAGCATTACATGGGTTTATATAGAACTAGGAAACTTCCTAAATGAAATATAATAAAAAAATGAGACTATTAAAATTATTTTGACTTTCAAAACCAACTTAAGACCAAATAAGAAACATAAATAAAAATCAATTAAATAACTTGACCCACAATACAATCCATGGGCAATACACAACCCATAGTTAGAAATTATGCAAATTACCAAGATAACCCTAACCTTAAAATCCTAGAAAATATAAGTATAATCATAAAATAAGACTCTAATAATACTAGAAATATAATTATATAAGATTTCTATTAGTTTCTCTATGAAATCATGTCAATGTCTAAATATTGTCGCTTTTTTGAATTTAGCTTTCCTTGAGCTTCTTATACGCTGCATCATTCTCCCCTGGTCGGAAAAAAATCAACCTCAAGTTTTGAAGTGTTGGAGTACAAGAGTTCACAAGCTTTGAAGTTGCATCCATGGCTTTACATTAAAATCTTCAAGTTGGCAGCATAGTTTCTTCCTCATTCGAGGTAGCAATGGAAGCAACAAAATATTTTCAACTCTAAAGCTAAATTTTTTTGGAATGACGAAATCAATTGAAGTAGAAGATGAACCCTTAAATTGATCCAAGAATAGAGTTGCAAAAATTTGCCCATCCATTCCGTTCTTTTTTGGCTTTGCAATGTACTGCTTGCAATCATGGATTCCATATTCTTAGCCTTTGCTTCAATCAACGTGTCGTCATGCAAGTCAATTCACCTTGACATTCTTTTGAATGAAATCAACACCTATCATTGTTTCTGGCATGTTGTACTCACTCATTATGTGCTGGTAGGTTAGGCAATTGTAACTCTAATATAGGATTTATATCATTCTGGACATTATGCACGGGTAGAGGTTCATTAGATGACTTTGTTGGCGCCAAACTAGAAAATTTAGGCAACACATTGGTGTCCTTTAAAGGCATATTTTGCTTAGCACTAGCAGCTGGTTGCCTAGATTCTTCAGTCCCTTCAGCTTTCATAGCATCCAATTCCTCGTTTTGGACTCTAGCCTTACTTATGTAATATCTAGATCTTCTTGTGGTACTTTACAATCATCAGTAAGAGCCTCATTATCCTTCAAAATCTGGTCGTCTTTCACCTTCTGCAAGTTTTGATTGTTCTCCTTCACTTGTAGCTTCAATTGCACAAGCTTTTGATTTGTAACTCTAGCTCTCAGTTTTGGAGTGACTTCTTGTGTGTACTCCATTCTATATTTTGATTGACATGGCACTTCTTGCCTAATAATAGACCTTAAAGCAGGTTTAAATTCAGCAAGTCTTTCACATGATCCTTCCACAACTCAATTTCAAGTGTCAAGTGCCTCAAGTCTTTGCCTATATTAAACGTGTTGCCATGTCTTCAATTAACAAGTTGCTCATGTTATTCAACAAGATTTTTTGAAAGTATACTTTTCTTGAAACTTAGCTTTCATCTCTTGCCATGTGCTTATTGGTGGCAATTCAAATGTTTTTATATCTTCTTCAACACGATACCACCAAAGTTGTGCCAAACCTACAAGTTTCATGTGATGATCTGGGAAGAAATTAGCCATTCTTTAGCTCATTGTAATTCAGTTGTAACCAAATTTTGAATCTTGTTTTAGAGGGAGAGTTTGTTAGTTGTTATGAAACCTGTTAGAGATTCTGTTAGGTGGTTAGTAGTTAATGAAACACATTTCAGCTATAAATAGTTGTGCTAGAGAGAGGAAATATGTGCATTGTAACATGATACTTTTTGTTCTGGAATAAGAGAGAAGCAGCTCTGTTTGACACTGTTTCTTTTCTGTTTTCCGTTTTAGCTTTCTTCTTCCATAGCTGTAAGATTTGGTTTTGTTCTGGAATAAGAGAGAAGCAGCTCTGTTTGACGTTTCTTTTCTATTTTCCATTCTAGCTTTCTTCTTCCATAGCTGTAACATTTGGTATCAAAGCAGACATTCTCGGCCTGTGAAAGAAACCAAATAAATGGTAGATGGGACTAGGCAGCAGGAATAAAAAAAATGGAGGCAATTCGATCTCTCAAGGAGAATGGCGAAAAGCAAGCACAGGATATTAGGATATCAAGAAATCGATGAAAGATATGAATGAAATCAAAGAGATGATCAGCATCAAATATGATCAGATGTCATCTAAGGTTTATGGGTCTGATCAAGAGATTGAGGAAACATCTTGAGTATGGGTTCAAAACCCCGAATCATTGAATCTGTTTCAAACCCATTATTCTAGAATCAATTTCCCCAAATTCTGTGGAGAATATCCAATGGGTTGGATTTACAAATGTGAGAGATTTTTTTTTATTATAATGCAACTGAAAATGGAAATAGGGTAAAATTGGCTTCATTGCATTTGCAAAACAAAGCCCTTCAATGGTTCCAATGGTTTCAGAAATGTCACAATCAAATCATTGGAACACATTTAGAGGAGTAATTTCCAGATTTGGCCCTAATTCCTATGAAGATGCAATGGGAGACTTAACGAAATTAAGGCAAGTCACATCTATTGGGGCTTACCAAGAACAGTTTGAAGAATTAACCAATCAAATCTGGAATTTGCCGGAAACCTTCTTCATCTGTTGTTTCATTAGTGGCTTAAGGGATGATATCAAGGCTGGGTTATTGATGTTTATACCCACTTACATAGCTCAGGTTATTGATGTTTATACCCACTTACATAACAGTTTGAAGAATTAACCAACCAAATCTAGAATTTGCCGGAAACCTTCTTCATCAGTTGTTTCATTAGTGGCTTAAGGGATGATATCAAGGCTGGGTTATTGGTGTTTATACCCACTTACATAACTCAGGCTATTGGATTGGCCAAGTTACAGGAGAGCAGTATAGAGGCAATCACCAAGAGATCTAGGCAAGGGTTTAGAGTGGCAGAAACTCCATCATTTAGTATGTCCAAACCTAACTAGATGGTGAGTTCTATAGACCCTAATAGAAGAGAATTACCCAAGGAGTTAGAAGAAAAGAAAGCAAAAGGCTTGTGTAGGCACTTCATTTTGACTGATCCTAAGATTTCGGGTGCTTGCAAACCTCCCAATGATGAAACGGTGATTATTTCATCTTTAGAATGTTTGAAATTGTTTGGAGTTGTTGTATGAACCCGCTTTATCCAAAAATTGATTTTTTTTTGTGAAAATGACCATTTTACCCCTAGACTTGTTTTTAGCTAAAAGCCAACTTTCTAACCTTGACTCGAGGAAGAGAGGGAAGCTCAATTGTGCTTTGATCAAAGTTATTTTCCAAAATTAGTGGCTAGTTTTATTGAAAACATTGATCGGAAAACAATTCGGGATTTACATAGGTCACAAGCAAGCCAAAGGCATGGGACCCCACACTTGTGCATGCATGGATGGCACGTGTACTGAAGCATGTGGTGCGCACGCTCGTGCATTGTGCATGCACACATGAGTTGTGCCTGAGCACAAGCTTTGTGTGTGCACACTTCCAAACGTAGTAGAGCTTGTTTTGGAACCTCAATCTTGGTGCATTTCTGGAGGGAGCCTACAAGAGGAAGTGATGGGAGGCCCTAGAGTGTTCCCCAAGCTTCCACTCTGCCTATATAAGGAGTCCCTCCCCCTCCCTTTCAAAGGGTTAGATTTTTGAGAAGTTTTGTGAGTTTTGAGAGTAAACCATCCCACCTTTGCCTTAACTCCGAAATTCCCACCTGAATAGCAAGTAAAAATACTTAAAAATGATCTTAAGATTGAAGAACTTGGACCCTAACTCAAAACCTTGGCACAACAAGTTGGCACAACATTTGGGTGGAACTTGTGTTTCAAATGTAATGAGAAGTATACAAGAGGACATATCTGCAAGAAAAAGCAGCTGTGTGCTATGGAAGGGGAAATGGAAGACCAGAAACAAGAACTAGAACAAGAAGAAGGTGAGGAGGAGGAAGGAATACAGATTCCAGAAGAGGAGTTGTAGATTTCAATTAATGCTTTATCTGGTTCAGTTTCCTACATAACTATGAGGATAAGAGGGAATGTAAAGAAAAAGATTAATCATGATCCTTATAGATTAAGGAAGCACCAATAATTTCTTGAGCCCAGATGTGGTTAAGAGGTCAGGAGTAGAGGTTACAGTTACAGATACTAATAGCTGATGGAACTAAATTGTTAAGCACAGTTGTATGCAGGGGTTTCAATTGGGAAATGCAAGGCACCATTTTTCAAGCTGATATAAGGGTATTGCAACTCAAAGGGTGTGACATGGTCTTCGACATTTGGTGGTTGGCAACATTGGGACCAATCAAGTGGGATTTCAAGAACTTGAGCATGGAATTTTGCTTGAATGGAAGAAAACATGTATTGAGGGGTGGTAAGGAGGAGGAGTTGACATTCATTGGCCCTAGGAAAATGCAGAAACTTCTCCAGAAATAGGCACATGGAGTTGCGACTTAAGTCTTTTCTCTGCAAGTGGACAGCTGTTAGCACCTTCTACTTGAAGGCTGCATGGTTGGCATTGGCAACACCTTGTGCCCATGTCCAACCAAGGCCACGGCATGATGGTGGCATGCCAAGACAGCAAGGTGAAAAGATGACAAAGTGCTAAGGCAGCAGCACACAACCCTTGGCCAAAGTATGGGCAGCATTTGCACAGATGCAAGGCATCAATATTACCTGAACGTGGGCTGCAGCATACTTGGGGGTTGAAGGCAATCAGTATGTAAGACTTGGTCTGGTGCCCAAGACAACCAAATTCGTGGCTGGCTTGATGAGGCAGACAACATGGCGGTTATCGGCAATTATGCATGTCTGTTGGCAGCAATTACTTATGTTGGGCAAAGACAAAGCAAGCCTGGAATTCAGGAACTAAGGTTGGAAGATAGGAGCAGTTATTAGCAGTTAGTCCCAGATTTGTTCCTAAGTCCCTAGGCAGTTGGGGGTGTCAACTGCCACGCCACTTGGCATGTTTTCTTTGTAATGCTGGTTGTATCTTTGTAACTGATTGTATCTTTGTAACTGATTGTAAGCCTATATAAGGCATGGCCATGGAACTCGAAAATAGACAAGTATTTTGTAAGAGTTTCCATAGGCAATCCATTGTTGGTGCAATAAATAAAGGTTGGGAATTTCCTGAAATTTCGTGTTGCCTTCTCTCTTACTTGTTATAAGACATTGTGTGTGTATTGATAATTGGGTGAGACTAAGTACTGCAACTTAGTGCCAATGCAAGCTAAAAATTTTACTTCGAAAATTGACCCTGTAACAACAGCCAGGAAGAAACTCTTGACCCAGTATTGGAGGAACTCTTGGGCAGGTATGGTGATGTATTCCAAGAACCTAAAGATCTTCCTCTAGTGAGATCTCATGACCATCACATACCACTCAAACCTAAAACTGAACCAACCAATACAAGGCCCTACAGGTACCCTTATTTCCATAAATCTAGGATAGAAAAGCAAGTTAAAGAACTGCTTCAATCTGGGATCATAAAAACCAGTGTGAGTCCTTATTCTTCTCCTGTATTGTAGGTGAAGAAAAAGGATGGAAATTGGAGAATGTGTGTGGATTATATGGCATTGAACAAAGCTATTGTAAAAGATAAATTCCCAATTCCAACGATAGATGAGCTCTTGGATGAACTATGGGGGGCCAAATACTTCTCTAAATTGGATATAAGGGTAGGATACCACCAAATTAGAGTTCATTCCCCAGACATTCCAAAAAACATCATTTAGAACTCATGAATGGCACTATGAATTCTTGGTGATGCCCTTTGGGCTGACCAATATGACCCTTCTACCTTCCAGAGCCTCATGAATGAAGTTTTTAAAGCACATATAAGAAGGTTATATTAGTATTTTTTGATGACATACTTGTTTATAGCAGTTCATGGGTAGAACATTTGCAACATCTGCAAGTGACATTACAGTTTCTAAGAGATCATAAACTGTTTGCTAAAAGATCCAAGTGTGTATTTGACAAACAAGAAGTGGAATACTTGGTTTCAGATAAAGGAGTCTCAGCAGAAACCACCTAGATTTTAGCCATGACCAATTGGCTAGTTCTCAAGGAATTGAGAGGCTTCCTATGTGACGCCTCGATATTTGGGAACATCATAGGGATGTACTAACAAAATATATTAGGGTTTAACTAACGGAGTATACATCACATCTATATAATAAAGCATGATGTTTTTTGAATTTGTTCTACACACATTTGTCCTACTAGGACATTTGGACGGCTTAGATATATTCAAATTATAAAACAACAGCTGAGATATATTTTTCAAAAAATATCCTATATGTATATTTTCTATTTTCCCGCTTCTCTCTTACTTTTTTCTTTTCTCATTCATCCTTCCATGATTCCATGATCCCACCTTCCTCTCTCTTTTCTTTTTATTTTTTTTATTTTCTCTCATTTTTATTTCTCTCTCAATTTTTTTTTATTTTTTTTTATTTTCTCCTTTTTGTTCACTTATTTTTATTCATATTATATGAAAAAGTCTACGATCCCAGAATTTGGAGCCAGATTTTGCTGTGTGTAGTGGAGATTAAATTAATGAATTTTATAGTCCACAAATTAAATGAATTTTAACAATTAATTATTATTTTTAAAAATATTGAATACCTAATAGACTTTATAAATTTAAATCTTATATGAATCTTCAACATATTTTAATAAAGCAGGACGGTTTTTGAATCTTTAACATATTTTTGTCCTATTAGGACATTTGGATGGCTCAGATTTGTTCAAATTATAAAACAATGGCTGAGATATATTTTTTCAAAAGATATCCTACATATACATTTTATACTTTCCCGCTTCTCTCTCATACTTTTTCCTTTTCTCACCAATTCTTCCATGATCCCATGATCCCACTTTTCTCTCTCTTTTCTTTTTATTTTTTTATTTTCTCCCGTTTTTATTTTTCTCTCTATTTGTTTATTTTTTTATTTTTTCCATTTTGTTCAATATATTTTACACATATTTTCATAGAATGTATGTATGCTCGTAATACACTAGCACATTATGGGCATTCATACAATTTTCATATAATTATATAAGTAAAAGCAATATTATATGTATGCATGTGGAAATTGTATGTATGCCAAGCACATCTATTTGTCTAGCTATATATTATATAAGCAAAAACGAGTTTTCGTGAGGAGTTTTGTGAGAACTCACAAATTTTATAATAAATTTGTGATTTTATCAAATTAAAAAATAAATTTAAATAGTGTTGGGATTACAATTATATTCTAATCCTAACATTATTTACATCGTGCCTTCAGGTATGGGCATACGCTAGTATTATAATATTACAAAATTAAAGGATATTACTAAGTATAAATATTACAGACCATATGTATTTGTTTGATAATATCACAAAATGGCGTTTTCAAAAATTACAACAAAATAATAATAACTAATGTTGAACATGGTAACCAAGTTCCCTCGAAACCCTCAACCGGGCCTTTTTCCTGGGAGTACTCTTCTTCACTTGACACGAAACTCCGTGAGCATGGAATGCTTAGTAAACACCCCCCCCCCCCCCCCACCCTTATCTCGTTCCAATTAAACAAGTAAACAGATAACCACAACAAACAAAATATACATATGAAAGCCAATGAGATTATAAACACTACATTAGGGGTTAGCACATCTACTAGAATCCCCCCCAAAGAGATTCTTTCTCTTTACTACAAGGATTGGACTCGGATTATTTGATAATCCCCCTCTTGCTGCTTTGCAGACTTTACCACAGATGCCTATGCTGGTGATCTACTGAGTAGCGCCAACCGAGGACTTCAAAAGGGACGGCAAAATCACGGGTCACGCCCAGAATGTCCCCTACTAGACCTAACCTTATCCTTCCAAATAATAGAACGCCGCATAAAGTCCAAATACAACCGATCCATCCTAGGGCTATGAAAACCACCACTTGCACAAGACTTGTCTCATTATAGGACATCGTCCCACCATATTACATTTCAAAATCATAAGTTCATCTATCCTATAAAAGCATTACAAGTAAATGCGAAACCCCATTACCGCCCCATTAGGTTTCCCCTTTCTTAGGTTCATTATGCTTTTGGTTAGAGCAACGCAAGATCATAGTGATACCAACCAAAATGAGATATAGTATAGAAGTGTTAAACCACAAATGAGAGCACATTGGCACTAAATTTGAGATTTTCCAGATTCGAACCTGTTTAGAAATAAATATGGTAAAAATACATTTTGTGGCCCTGTGGACCTGATCTCGTGAGGGTTTGTAGAGAAATGTGTCTAGTTTCATTTCCAATTTACAAAAACATAATAGGCTTTTTAGATTTTTACTAAGTTCTGTTCAGATTTGTCGACTGTTAGGAGAAATGGTGTTTATCACAAAATACACACTTACTTGAACTCTAACAAATTTTGGGTGAAAGCTAACATCTAAAGGAAACTTTTGACATGAAAATGAACTCAATGGGGATTTTTTTTAAATTGTGGAAAGTAGGCTGTTTTCTGATTCTTTGTGTCTCAAGCTTAGAAAAATTATTTGGGATATAAAAACACTCATTCAAGCTCTACCAAAATTCACACACTTTACATATATCAAATAACACCCCTTAGAAATAGATTTTAAGTTCGTGAGGTTTTGATATGAAAACAAAATCAAGAAAGGTGAAGAAAAGCTTGCTGGAAATTAGAGAAAAAAAAAAAAAGAAAAAAAGAAAAAAAAAGAGAATCACTCTTTTTGAAAGATTCAAGATCATACAAATGTATGATCTCCCAAAACTATACATATATGATATATAACACATTTTAGAAGTATGAAATAGAAGGTAAAAGAGATGGAGAGAGAGAGGTGGTGGTGGCTTACAATTGCTCAAGCTTTCTCCTTTGTTTTCTTCTTCTTTCCTTCTCTCTTTCTCTGTATTTTTTTCTAGTCTTTTTCTCTCTTCCTCCTTGCTTGGCCAGCCGATTTTTGTAGAATAAGAGAGATAGATGTGTTATTATATAGATAAAATGAGTTGGGAGGGAAGTTAAAAAGACTAAAGCACCCTTGGTTGGATTGGAATGGAATTTTTGGCAATTTGGTTGGAATAGAATGGAATGAAGGATGGATTAAGGACTTAAGCTAGGTTATTAGGGATCTAGTTGGTTTAGGGATGTTAATGGGAGGCAAGAAACAAATTCCCTTGAATAAAGGATTGTGCCATGATTTCATTTTCTTTTTCCTTTCTCTTTTTTTCAATGAAAATTGTCATTTGTCCATCCATACGACAAATCAGCTGGCCACCCCTCTCTCAAGGTACCAAAATGTATTATTATATGTATATATAGGAGATATGATGCATATATAAAATAATATGAGAGAGAGGTAGTACATTATACATTAATAAATTCAAGAAAGGGCCTAAATGCAATAAAATAAAAAGGATAAGGACCAAATCCAAAATTTTGATAAATTATCACTTATTATTAATATATAATTATAAGAAAATAGTTAAAATAATTAATTCGGGTCCCGTTGAACCAAATTGCAAAGTAATCTGAAAAACCAGGAGAAAATAGCATTACCCAAGAGTTAGGGTTTTTATGCTATTAAACTATTTTCTAAGGTTTTGATATTCATAATTGGGGTTTTAAAAGTGACCATCTAGTTGTCAGGATCGATTAGGTTTTGATCAGATTCGCCCATGATGCATTTTGGTTATAGGGTTTAATTTGCGATAAAGCAATAATTCAGGGTTTAAATTGAAATAAATCTTAAGATTAGGGTTTCAAGAGTAATTACAAATATTAGGTCTCTACATCCTGGGACTTACAGGATACTATAGACAGTTTGTTCAAGATAAAATTGCTGCTCCGTTTTCCAGTTTTTGAGAAAGGAGTTTTTCCAATGGACTGAGGAGACAACAACAGCCTTTTCACAGCTCAAAACTACAATGACAACCATTCTAGTATTGGGTTTTGCCAAAATTATACCATGGAGTTTGTGCTTGAATCAGATGCCTCTGGGAAGGGATTGGGAGCAGTGCTCATGCAAGAGGGACATCATATTGCCTTTTGGAGTAAAGGCCTATCTGATAGAAATCAAGCATTGTCTACCTATGAGAAAGAATTGACCGCAGGCAGTACTGAAATGGAGGCATTACCTCTTAGGAGGGGCATTTTATAGTCAGAACTGACCACCAAAGTTTGAAATACCTGCTGGAGCAAAGGGTAACAACCCCATTTCAGCAAAAGTGGATCACAAAGCTACTTGGTTATGAGTATGAAGTTGTCTATAGAAGTGGAAAAGAGAATAGGGCTGCTGATGCCTTATCTAGAAAGACAGATCTCCGAAAGACAGATCTCCTTATGCTTGATCCAACTTCAACCACCTTGAATAATATTTCCACACTACAAACTAACTGGTTGACAAAAATCCAACAAAGCTGGGTAGCTAATTCTACTTTGCAGCAGCTTATTGCAGATCTTGCCCAGGATTCTAACTCTCATTTGGGTTTTAATTGGGAGCATGGGTTCCTCACTATCAAGGCAGACTGGTAGTAGGTGATTCAGAGCAGCTTAAGCACAAGATTATTGCTGAGTATCATAATTCTGCAGTAGGAGGACACATGCATTGACAAAACTACTTGAACAATAAAAAAGAATTTTCTATTGGAGAGGGCTTAAGAAGGATTTGCAAAAATGCATTTCAGAATGTGAAATTTGTCAGAGATTTAAAGGTGAGAATGTCAAGATGCCAGGCCTACTGCAACCCCTTCCAATTCTGATGGAGTTTGGTCTTACATCTTAATGGACTTCTTTGAAGGACTCCTAAATCCCAGGGTAAATCTGTTATATTTGTGGTGATAAGTATGCCCCTATGAAACACGGACACGGACACAGATACAAACACGGGACACGGTGGGAGACACAGCAAATATATATATATATATATATATTTGTAATGTAGATTAATATTATGTTAGAGCATCTCCAATGGAGCTGTCAAACAATCTGCCAAAGCTATAATTTGGCAAGAGTGACAAAAAGAGGGTCTCCAATGGCGTGCTATTCTTCTTGCCAAAGATAGCAGATGCCATTTCTGTTCTCAAATTTGGCAGGTTGAATAGCAGGTGCCAAACATGCACATCATCAAGAACAACAGATTTTTGGCTCTAAATTCAATTGAAAAAACAGAATTCATTCGCCCTGAAAAATAGAATTCGTTCACCAAATTTTTTTAACAATTTGGCACTTGCCAATTTCTTTCTTTCTTTTATTTTTTTTTGAAACGAAATTCACCATTAACCATCAGGTTAAAAACAACAGCAATCAAGCTATTTCAAACAAATTTGAAGCAATCTCAAACAAATTTCAAACAATCTCAACAAACCTCAAACAAAACAAATCTCAAACAATCTGAAGCAAATCTCAAGTAATCTAAATAAATTTGAAGCAAATTCTAAACAATAAATACCTAGATTTCAAGATGCTTGATGGATTTTAGATGATTTCAGCACTTTGAAGCTTCAGCTTGATCTTCTTCGTTTTCATCTTCTTCATCTTCATCTTCTTCGTTTTCATCTTTGTGCTTAGGGTTTCTTCATCTTCGATTTAGGGTTTTTTCATATTCGATTAGGGGATAGAGTCATTAAGAGGAAGAGAGACAACATGGTGGTAAGAGAGAAAGATTGAGGGGAGAGAGAGAGAGAGAGACAGAGAGAGAGAGATGGTGTTGGTTGTTCTGGGTTGTTCTACCTTTGAATCTCAGAAAAGCAGAATGAAAGTGGGGTTTTATTTCCAATGGGTTTTATCTCATATGGGTGGAGAGTTTGGTATGAAGGTTTTGGAATGGAGAGAGAGTAAATTTTTATTTATTTATTTATTTTTCAAATACGGTAAATTACAAATACACCCCCTCGATGGGGAGATTGATTGAATGAGGATTCCTCGATGAATAGGTCTTCATTTCTCCTTTATCTTATTTTTTCTTCTAATTTAGGTCTCTTCTCCTCTTTCAATTTGTTTGAATTAGGGATATTTGAAAGGATTTTGAATTAGGGATCTGTCGTGTCCCCGCCGTGACCCCAACGTGTCCCATACCCAAAAAAAAAGCAATTAAAGGGACATGCCAAATAGCGTGTCCCGTATGTGTCCCCGTGTCCGACACTACTATGGTGCCTATTTTGAAGTGTCCGTGCTTCATAGGTATGCCCACTTTATGGCTCTTTCCCATCCTTACACTGCTAAAGATGTAGCCGATCTCTTTCTTGATAATATCTACACACTACATGGACTCCCCACTTCCATTGTTTCTGATAGATATGCTGTTTTTAATAGCAATTTCTGGCAAGAACTTTTCAAACTCCAAGGCTTCCAATTGTGTCTCAGTTATCATCCAGAGTCTGATGGGCAGACGGAAATCCTCAACAAATGTTTGGAGAATTACATAAGGTGCACGAGTGGATACTGTCCAAAACATTGGGCCAAGTGGCAGCCATTAGCTGAGTGGTGGTATAACACTTCTTTTCACTCTGCAATCAAAGACCACACGATATTATGCAGTCTATGGTCAATCCCCACCAGATTAATGTTGGTTCTTCTGTGGCTGAGGTGAATAATTGGGCAAGTGAGAGGGCATCCATCCTTAGAATGCTTAAGGAGAATTTGCATTAAGCTTAACATAGAATGAAGCATATGCTAACCAACACAGGTCTGAATGGGTGTTTGCCTTGCATGATTGGGTTTATTTGAGGCTGCAACCTTATCGGAAAGAATCTCTAGCTTTATACAAAGGAACATGAAACTGGCTCCAAGGTACTATGGGCCATATCAGATAGTGGCAAAGATAGGCAAGGTAGCCTACAAATTACAATTGCCAACTTCATCTCAAATTCATCTAGTCTTCCATGTTGTTTTATTAAAGAAAAAGTTGGGGCATCATGTAGTAGCAGAAGAATTGTGTAAAATGGCTTACCTATAATGAGGTGAGACCATGCATATATATATAAATTAAAACAGTATTTACATAATAGGAAATGGAATCAATCAATTACAAAGTAAGAGGCAAGAAATCTGTGATTAGGAAATCATGGATTCTAATATAACCTATACTATAAATAAAATATTCCAACACTTCCGCTCAAGTTGGTTCAAAGATATCGACCAAATCTAGCTTGACAATAGATGACTGAAGCAAAGAGGGTCCCACTAACTTAGTAAACATGTCTGCAGTCTGTTTAGAGGAAGAAACAAATGAAGGAGTAACATGACCTGCTCGAACTTTCTCTCGAATGAAATGAACATCAACCTCAATATCTTTAGTCCACTCATCAAGAATTGCATTCGAAGAAAGCATGATAGCAGACTTGTTATCACAATATAACTGAGAAAAAACAGTTTCCTCAAATCCCAATTCAGAAAGAATCGACCGCAACCATAAAAGTTCACATGTGCCCTGAGCCATAGCTCGATATTCAACCTCAGCTATAGAACGTGAGACCATAGCCTGTTTCTGTTTGCTTAAGAGAAAGCTAGGGAATCATAATAATATCACCCCTTTTATATTAATCAATCAAACTATTACAAAGAAAGAAAGGCACTGATTAAGGAATTATAATATAATCTAAATAAGGAAACATAAATAATAGAATGATTCCAACCATATATTCTAACAAAGAATAATTCCAATCATATATTTTGACACAGAATGATTCCAATCATATATTTTGACACTCTCTCAAGCTGGTGCAAAGATGTCTCATACCCAGCTTGCCAAGAATGCCATGAAATGGCTTACTCCCAACTCCCTTGGTGAGGATATCAGCAAGTTGTTCACCAGACTTCACAAATGGAGTACATATTTTACCACTAGTGAGCTTCTCTTTGATGAAGTGATGATCAATCTCAACATGCTTTGTCCGGTCATGTTGAACCAGATTGTAAGCTATGTTCATAGCAGCCTTATTATCACAATAGAGCCGCATGGAGTCTCTCTGGTCAATGATCACGCAATAACAACTTGATCCACAAGGGCTCACACACACCTTGCGCTATAGCTCTAAACTCAGCTTCTGTGCTGGACTTGGTAACCATATTCTATTTCTTACTTCTCTAGATAACCAATTTGCCTCCAACAAAGGTACAATACCTTGAGGTGGACCTCCTATCAGTCACAGAACCTGCCCAATCCACATCCATATAAGCTTCCACACTAAGATGGTCATGTTTGGAAAAATAAAGACTTTTTCCAGGAGAAGATTCCAAGTATCTCAAAATTCTCATAACTGCCACCAAGTGTATTTCATGAGGAGCATGTGTAAACTGGCTAATCACACTAATGGCAATAGAAATATCAGGACGAGAATGAGATAAATAAATGAGCTTACCCATTAGTCTCTGATAACTCCCCCTATCAAGAGCTGTTTCCCCATTATCATCACAAAGTTTCTGAGTAGGCTCTAGTGGCGTGTCACATATTCTATTTCTAAGCATCCCTGTTTCTTTCAACAGGTTAAGGACATATTTTCTCCGACAGAAGAAAATCCCATCTTTAGACCTAGCCACTTCAATTCCCAGAAAGTGCTTTAAGTTCCCCAAGTCTTTGATTTCAAACTCACTTGCCAAATACTTCTTCAACAAAGAAATGTCCTTAACATTATCTCTTGGAAGCACCATGTCATCCACATATATAATGACAACTGTAGTCATGAGAGGAATGTTTAACAAACAGAGTATGATCAGCCTGACTGTGTTTGAAGCCATATTTCAGCATCGCCTGAGTAAACCTCTCAAACCAAGCCCTAGGAGATTGTTTGAGGCCATATAATGACTTCTGAAGTCGACATACCTTTCCCTTGGTTTGAAAAGTTACAAAGCCAGGAGGAATGTCCATATACACCTCCTCTTCTAGGTCACCATGCAGGAAAGCATTCTTCACATCAAACTAATGAAGTGGCTAATCCAGATTAGTTGCCAGAGAGAGAAGTATTCTGACTGAATTCATCTTTGCAACTGGAGCAAATGCCTCTTGGTAGTCCACCCCATAGGTCTGAGTGAAACCCTTTGCCACAAGTCTAGTCTTATACTGCTCAATTGAACCATCTGCCTTGTGTTTCATAGTATACACCCATTTGCATTCCACAGTTCGTTTGCCCCTAGGTAACTAAGTCAAATCCTAAGTGTCATTCTTATAAAGTGCTTTCATTTCCTCCACCATAGCCAGTTTCCACTCAGGAATAGTAAGAGCATCATGAAAATGATTAGGCGTACTAATAGAGGAAATTTTTGACATAAAGGCTTTATATGAAGAGGACAAATGAGAATAAGACACAAAGTTAGAAATTGGATGATGAGTACAAGATCTCACACCCTTTCTTTTGGCAATGGGTATATCAAGATCAGTAGGCTCAGACTCAGAGGTGGCAATATCAGGAGTTAGAGAGTTACTTGGACCTTCATCAAGAGAAGGAGACGACAGTGATTGATCAGAATTGGTCTCTTGTATCTAAGTAATTTCTGCCTTTCTTTATCCCTGACATAAACTTGCCTTTGTCTGTTCTTGGCAACATCAAATTCAGTATTGCTAGTAATAGATACCACTGGAGGCAATACTGAACCAGGAATAATCGAAGCAACATGACTCTTTTCACACCAAGGCTTCCCCTGAAGAGATGACGGAGACACTGGACTAGACAAAAAGTAAGATTGAGACTCAAAGAAGGTGACATCCATGGACACAAACCATTTACGAGAGGGAGGATGATAACACTTGTACCCCTTTTGAGTAGGACAGTAACCCAAGAACACACACTTGAGAGAACGAGGATCTAACTTATCCCAAGAAGGAGAATGATTGTGAACAAAACATACACATTTAAAGATTTTTGGAGGAATGGAAAACAGAGACTCAGAACTTAAGAGAACCTGAAGAGGTGCCCTTTTTTGTAAGACTTGGGTAGGAAGACAGTTAATGAGATATGATGCGGTAAGAACAGCCTTGCCCCAATAGGCCTGAGGGACACCCATAGAAAAACACATATAGCGAGCCATATCTAGGAGATGACAATTCTTGCGCTCGGCACCCCATTCTGTTGATGGGTGTCAGTGCAAGATGTTTGATGGATAATGCCATGAGTGGAAAAATATTTAGCCAACCCAGAATCAATGTACTCACCCCCATTATCAAAACGCAAGACTTTGATAACCACCCCAAATTGGGTACTAATCATCTTATGGAAGTTTTGAAACACAGAAAAAACCTCACTATTTTCTTTTATGAGATACAACCAAGTGGCACGAGAGCAATCTTCTATAAAAGTAACAAACCATCGATAACCCTTTATTGACAACACAAGAGAGGGGCCCCAAACATTAGAATGAATTAAAGAAAAAGGAACAGAACTTTTATTATTACTAGGAGCAAAAGAAGCTCGGTGTTGTTTGCCAAGTTGGCAGGACCCACAATGAAACTCAAAGACTTTATTTTGGACAAAAGCAGAAGGAAATAAATATCTAAGTAATAAAAAAGATGGATGTCCTAGACGACGTTGCCATAGTCATAAATCTTCTGTGGTGGATGGGGACTGGATGGAATGATGAACCAGCCGATCAGTCTAATCCAGATATAGAGACCATTTTCTGTTTTACCACTGCCAATCGTCTTCTTCGTGATAAGGTCTTCAAAAAGACAAGAATCAGGGAAAAAAGCTACACTACAATTCAAATCCCGAGTAAGACGACTCAATAACAATAGATTAACAAAAAAATTAGGAACATGTAAAACAAAGGATAAATGCATTGATTAAATGTTTCTCAGAGACCGAGGAAATAGTACCATTAGCAATCCTAAGTTTATCCTAACCAAAGGTAGGTGTATAGTCTGAGAAGAGATCAGAAGATCCAGATATATGATTGGAGGCACCAGAATCAATAATCCATGGTGAGGCCTTATGGGATAAGAACACACAAGATGATGAGGCTAAGTTAACTGAATGGGCAAATAAAGAAGAAGATGCACTGGAGGAACCGGAGATCGGTGATCAAGCAGATAGTGCAAAGCATCATCAAACTCAGAAGATGACATACCAGAGACCAGATCAGAAGTTTACATAACCGGAGCTGAATCATTTGTCTTTATAGCACTGGACTGATGAGCATGAGAGTGAGACCCTCGTCCTCTTGACTGACTAGAACTGCCGCCTCTATGACTCGAGCGATCCCCTCGACCCCTTGATGGAGTACCATGAAGCTTCTAACAAGTCTCTTAGGTATGCCTCGGCCGACGACAGTAATCACAGAACAAAGTATCCTTTCCTAAAGGATGAGGAGAAGGAAACGATAAACCAACCCCATTCCGAGAATTGGCAGAAAGTAATGCTAAACAGTTTGTAGAAGTCGGTGGTAGCATAGCAGAATGACGACTCTCTTCATTCTGGACATAAGCAAAGGCCTCCTGAAGAGACGGAAGAACATCTATGCCAAGGACACGACTTCGAACTGGGTCAAACTCCACATTAAGGCCTTCCAGAAACTTGAAGACCCTCTCCTGTGCAAGAAACTTCAGTTAACTAGCAGAGTCAACGATGCAAACAGGCCTGTAATCTAGGAGATGGTCGAGGCGTTTCCAACCATTAGTCAGAAATGTGCTATGAAGCACAGGTACGGGTACGAGTACTGGTACTGGTACGATACGAGTACGACGATACGGTAAAATTCAAAAAAAATAGGGTACGGGTACGGCTTGGTACGCTTGTAAAAAAATATTTATTTTTAATTTAGAGTAATGCAAAAAATAATTAAATGGTTTAATTTGTTAAGGTCCAACCTATAATTAACATTTAATGTCAAAAGGAAAAGTATAAATCAAAATTAAATATCAATATATTAAACAACTTACAAACCATAGTTTAATTTTAAAATCATGCTAAGCATGAAACAAAAACTAAAAAAGAAATCTAGTGAAATGAGTTTTATCTCTGTAGTAGAAGGAAAATATTGTTTTAACTGAGGTACTGTACGGCTTGGATATATACTAGGTACGTCAGGGTACGTCAAAAATTAAGAAGAAAAAACTTGGGTACGTGTTTCGTGTACCCGGTACGTATGCAGAAGTAACCATACGAGGTACGGTACGCCGGTAAGTACCCGGTACGGGTACGGCATGTTTTTCGAAGTACCCATGCTTCATAGGAAATGTGTAATACTGAAGAACTGTTTGCTCCCCATGGACTGAGCGCTCAATCGACCGGCGCAACTCGAATGTCTAAGAAAAATTCCCCTTTTGGGAATATGTAGCAGTTACTGTCTCGCAAACATCCTAGGCAATCTCCATGGATAAATAACCTTTATCAATCTCAGGGACCATGAAATGAAAAAGAGTTAATAATCTCCCATTGATCATAGTCAGGATTAATAATATCTGGTGCTTGAACTCTCCCATCAACATATCTCATCTTTCCCCTACTCTTCAAAAAAAGTGTCAGACATTGAGACCATGCAAGGTAATTCTGACCATTAAACAGAGAGGTTGTGATTTTAAGGCTAGGGTTTAGGTTCTCAGAAGTAGTAGTCATAACTGGACTGGGACTCACCCCTTTAAATGGGTGGGAAGTAGTAGATTCACTAGATAGGTCAGCCATGCTACTATTTTAACCAAAACACAGCACTAATCACAATAAAAAAAAATAGAGTATAAATAACGAGGACGAAAATACAGTGTGTTATCAGACCATAGGATGTTGAGAGATACTTAAAGGCTATTACAGAGGATTGAAAACACACAGGGAAGACCAGAGGGAAGTCCAAGAAACATCTGTTAGACCATGATGACGTTGGGAAATACCTAGGAGGGTGTTGGCGAATCTGTCTGACCTAGGGCCTGAAGAGAGAGAAGTCCCACGGTGACTAGAGAGGCAGAAGGGTGCATCAAAACACTACCTAGCAGTGTCATAAGCCCTAGAGGAGTCTTGAGAGAGTGCTGAAAAAGACTGGAGAAGGCTTGGAGAAGATGGGTGGCTGTCGGAGTGGTGATTGGTGGCTGTCGGAAGGGTGATTCTTGACATCCAACTGATAAAGAATGGGCTACAAGCAAAGAAACCATAAGACGAGCAAAGGTCAATTTGGCAACGGGAGTAAAAGTGGTGCCAATGTCCTGACTAGGAATTTCTGTAAATCCGCGGGCAACAAGACAAGCTGTGTAGTGATCAACCAACCCATCTGGAAGATACTTCACACTAAACACCCACTTGTAGCCCACAATTGTGGCAAAAGAAGGTAAGGGCTCAACAGTCCAAGTCTCATTCTGTTCTGAGGCCACCATTTCCGTATGCATAGCTTGAACCTAATGGGGATTCTGAAAAGCCTCAGAGACTAAGCAAGGAATAGCGACAGAGTCAAGTTTCCAAAGGAAAGCACGGTAAGAGTCTGAAAGACCAACATAAGACAAAATCGAAAATGGGATGATTAGTATTGGAATGATTAGTATTACAAGAGAAGCCATAACGGCCAGGAGGAAAACGAATATGAGAGGGATAATGGTGTGGTGAAGGAGGAGAAGAAGATGAATTGACAAAAGGAGAAGTAATACCTGAACATGAAGTCGAAAGGGAAGTTGGAGGGGATGAAACATGTGGACAGTGAGAGTAAGTTTGAAGATGAGGAGCAATAAGAGGGGAATACCTGGGAGGCGACACTTCAGATGGAGGACATGGAGCAGTGGAGTAAAAGCGGGAATAGGATGAGTCGAAGGAGACATGTCGCAAACTAGATTAGAAGAAGTAGCCTGCATAAGAGGATTAGAACCAAAGAAAGGAAGAGTCTCACAAAAAGTAACATTCAAAGAATGATAAAAACGTTGACCAACAGGGTCATAACATCGATAATCCTTGGAAAGAGCAAAATACCCAAGAAAAATACACCGAATTGCTTTATCATCTTAGTTCGAGAATGGCTGCGATTGTGGACAAAACAAGTACACCCAAACACACAAGGCATAATTGAAAATAAAATACAATCGGGTTTGAGAACTTATAAAGGAGCCAAACTCTGCAGAACTCGACCGGGAGTTCAGTTTATGAGATAAACAGCAGTAAGAACCCCAGTATGCCAATGAGACTCGGGAACATTCATACCATAGAGTAGACATCTAACTATGGACATGATATGGCGATTCTTTTGCTCAGCAACCCCATTTTGTTCTAGAGTGTAAGCACGTGTGTTGCAAAATACCAAATGAGAGCAAAAAGCATCAGAAATGTACTCTCGACCATTATTAGAGCGAATATTTTGAACTTTATGAAATTGGGTTTTGATCATTTGAAGAAATTGAGTAAATAAAGGAAAAACATCCGATTTCTTCTTAAGGAGATAAACTCATGTGTAGCGAGAATAATCATCAATAGACGTAACAGAGTAGTGATGGCCAAAAAAAAGCAATAGCAAGGGAAGGACCCCTAGACATCTGAATATATTAAATTAAACATGCTAGGGGCACAAGACATATGAGAAATATAAGTTGAATGAATATGCTTGTAAAGTTCACAAACGACATTGAAATTTATTATGTTTGCAATCTTTATTTAAAGAAGGAAAAAGCAAACATAAATAGTGAAAATTGACACATCGTAGGCGAGCATGCCGTAGTTTTGAAGTTTGTAAAGTAAAAATAGGAGACAATGAGTCAGGCAAAACAGAGGCTTGCAAATTAGAAGCCAATGGTGAAGAAGAGGGTGGCTCGCCAAAGTAGTTTAGTCCATCATGCTCATAGCACCTGCCAAAAATCCTCTTCAAATTCAGGTCCTGTAACAAACAATGAGTAGGTGAGAAGATGACAGCACAATTAAGGGATTTAGCAAGGCGACTAACTGACAATAAATTATAAGCAAAATTAAGAATAGAGATAACAGAATTAATAGTAATAATAGAAGACAAGGACACATTATACTTATGGTGAACATGAGGAGTACTTGTGGCTAGTGTAGTAAGTGGAAGCAGATGGACCAGGTGCATGTGCAAAGAGTGAGCCCAGCTGATCCTAAAGATGACTAATCTGAGACTGAAGCTAATGCAAGTCTGGAGTTCTAGATGGGATAGGAGAGCTAGTAGTATCAGTAATAGTGGTAGTTCGGGGATGAGCAACACAAGGCTTCAACTCAGGATGAAGCTTGAAGCAACGCGCCATAATATGCCCAGGCTCACCACAGTAATGACAAATACCTGCAGGAGGGCAGGAGGGCAGGAGGTAGAATGAGCAGCAAGAGCCATTTGATCAGTAAATGAAATAGGAACAGAAGATGGCTGAACCAACCAGCAACGATGCTCCTCGCTATCAAGAATAGGAAATGCCTCATACAAGGATGGCATAGGAAATGTATTTAAAATCTGAATTCGAAGAGACTCAATTCAAGTTTTAAACCCATCAAGAACTGGTATTGTAAGAATTTATGTATTATTGTCAATAATACATAAATTATTACATTGTATCAGAGCAGGTTTAGAACCTAATATTTTCGCTTCCCCGGCGGGCGGCAACCTCACCTTAGCTGCCCGTCGGACCTCAACCTAGTCTGCTAAAATTTTCTACACATACCTTCACTCCGCGCTGCCACAAATTATTCTTGATCTTGATCTTCTTGTCGCAACACTTCCAGTGATCGCCAGGTAATCACCTCGAAGATTCTGGTAGACAAGACCAGAAACCGAGTCATCTTCGCCGAGTCCGACTTCGAGTTCATCGACTCGCTCCTCTCGTTCTTGACACTACCACTAGGGAAAATGGTTCGATTGCTCAGCTCCGAATCGGCCGCGATCGGCTCCGTAACCCGAATCTACGGCAGCGTGTCGTCTCTTGAATCTCGCAATCTGCGAAATGATCAATATAAGGATTTGTTGCTTGATCCGAAAAACGCATCGGAGTCCGAATGTAATCGATTGAAGCTCCATGCCTGCTCTCTGGGGCGTGGAATTTGGCACACGCGCGAAGAAGACGGTGGAGTGTTTTTTGAAGGGAGGAGCTGCTAGGTTTTTTGATTACTGATGATTTGCAGGTGATTCCTGGTTCTACTGCTGCTTGCATTTCGCTTTTCCGTAAGCTTGGGATCAAGGATGGAAATGAGGTTGAGAGGACGATGATCAGTGCTGAAGGAAGACTTGGAGGAGACTACACCCATCACCTCGTCTCGCCGGCCTCCTCCGATTTTAACAACTCCGGTGAGGTTGGGAGCAGAGAGGCCTCCGGTTCCGGCGGCGGTCTATCTCGGCTGTGTACGAGACAGTCACTGGTCTTGGACCCAGAACAATGCAAACAAAATACCAAAAACAAACAAAGACCCAGATCCGAATCAGGCTGTTCTCTCTCTCCTTTCTTCACTTTTCCAACCCATGTGCACCTTTCTTTTATTATTATTATTATTATTTTTTTCACCACCTTTAGTTGCTGCTTTATCGATTAATTAAATTATTGGATCCATGTCATTCTTACATCTGACAGTATTATCATACGCCACACCCACTCCATTTCTTTATGTTTTTCTTTTATTTCCTTCTTTCCACCCACTCTTGTTCCCCACTCATAGTTTTTTATATTTATTTTATTCCCTCTTTTGACAAGGACACGAACCACACACTGTTTTGCACACCCATCACCTTCTTTCCCTTATTTTATTTTTATTACTTTAACCTTCCGAAAGTTTTCTTCACCTTTATCCCCCACTTCATTTTATTTCTTATTATTATTCTTCTTTTCCACCAAAAAAAAAAAAAAACACGACGACATAGATTCCGGTTAGTTTCTACAAGGGTCCGACAAGACTCTGTAAACTGTCCCGACATTGATTCCGGTTAGTTTCTACAAGGGTCCGACAAGACTCTGTAAACTGTCCCGACATTGATTCCGATTAGCTCTTTCATGGGTCCGACAAGACTCTGTAAACTGTCCCGACATTGATTCCGGTTAGCTCCTTTATGGGTCCGACAAAACTCTGTAAACTGTCCCGACATTGATTCCGGTTAGTTTCTACAAGGGTCCAGCAAGACTCCGTAAACTGTCACAACAACTGTCACAACATTGTCTGCTACAACGGTCCGACATGACCCCATAAACTATCTTCTACATCGGACTGACACCCCCATACAGTGTCCTCTACAACGTTATGACACCCCCATACAGTGTCCTCTACAACGTTATGACACCACCATCCAGTGTCTTCACCAATGGTCTGACACGACCATACAGTGTCTCCTATCCTTTTTTATTTTGATGTATTTTCTTATTTTGTTACTCTCTCCAAACTCAAGTTGGTTAGTTTCTATCCTCCTTGAGTTTGCGGGGGCTGTTAAAATTTACCATCACCTACCACCAATTTACCATCACCTACCACCACCTACTCCTCACCTACTCCTCACCTACTACACTCACCCTCTCCTATATAATGAGCCACCCACCATTTGTAATATATACAACAACATATATCAATCAATAATACATAAATTCTTACAGGTATGTATGAAGCCGTCCCATCTGTTTGCCCAAAATAGATGCAATCGTCTCAGGAAAATCACTCAACGGCTCGTATTTGGCCAATTCCTCCCACCGGGATTGAAGATAGCCAAATAACTCCACAACAGAAAGACCCAAAGCTTCCTGTAATACATGAGAAATGTCCCGATAAAGCTCGAAAATCCAGGAGTCATGACAAGCATAAGCGTACATCTGCGAAAGAGCAGTCCAGAGATGAGGAACTGTGTCTCAATACATGAACATATTATAAATATGTTCCTCCATAGAGTTAAAAATCCAGGCCAAGAGAGTGCAATGTCAATGTCCCATTGAGCTCATTTAGGATTGTCATCCGCGTTGTTTCTCAGTCTCCAGGAGCCAACCAAATTTTCCTTTACCCCCAAGATAAAGACAAAGAGAATGACTCCAAGCTGCAAAATTCTTCCCATTGAATACCACACTAGTAATATGATGAGCAGAAGGAGAAGCGGTGATAGAAACAACTTAGAAAATATGAGGAAGAAGAACTCCGAAAATATGAGGAAGAAGGAATATATTTCTGTTATATTCAAAACTTCTTATTTTACAAGACCAAATGACACTCCTTATATAGGAGATATTACAAACATCATTATAACCCATTATACGCCACTTACATATTATATATTACCACTATCTACCACTATCATATTATATACATGCCACTATCTACCACCAACACCACTATCATATTCTATACATGCCACTATCTACCACCAACACCACTATCATATTCTATACATGCCACTATCTACCACCAACACCACTATCATATGCCACTATCTTATTATATGCATTAACACAAATTTCCAGCACTCCCCCTCAAGCTGGTTTGAAGATATCTTCCATAGTCAGCTTGCTAGTCAGCTTATCAAATTGCTTCTTGTGTAGTCCCTTTGTTAGCACATCAGCTAATTGTTTACCTGTTGGAAGGTAGGTCATACAAATTATGCCAGCATTGATTTTCTCCTTGATGAAATGTTTATCCACTTCTATATGTTTTGTGCGATCATGTAGAACTGGATTATGAGCTATAGATATAGCTGCTTTGTTGTCACAATAGACCTTCATAGGTGTCGGGTGAGAAAGCTTTAATTCTTCAAGAATTCTTTTAATCCACATTACTTCACAGATTCCATGGGCAACAGCTCTGAACTCTGCTTCTGCACTACTTCTAGCTACCACATTCTGTTTTTTACTCTGCCATGTAACTAGGTTCCCACCTACAAAGGAGCAGTATCCGGATGTTGATCTCCTGTCTGTAACACTTCCTGCCCAGTCTGCATCTGTGTATACTTCAACTTGAAGATGTCCATGTTTCTTGAACAGTAAGCCTCTCCCTGGAGTTCCTTTCAAATATCTTAAGATCTTATAAACGGCTTCAAAGTGCTCTGCCCCTGGTGAGTGCATGAACTGACTTACCATGCTGACTGCAAAGGCAATATCAGGCCGCGTATGAGACAAGTAAATCAATTTCCCGACAAGTCGCTGATATTGTTCCCTCTCTTTGACTTCTTCAGCCTTAGCAGCTTGTAACTTCAAGTTAGGCTCGATCGGAGTCTCCACCATCTTACAACCAAGCATACCTGTTTCTCCAAGGAGATCAAGAACATATTTTCTCTGATTAACGAATATACCTTCCTTGGATCTTGCAAATTCCATTCCGAGGAAATACTTGAGGGCTCCCAGATCCTTAATGTGAAATTCTTTTGCGAGTTTCTCTTTGAGGGCTGCTAACTCTGCTTCATCATTACCAGTTAAAATGATGTCATCAACATAAACAATCAAAATTGCAATTTTACTGTTTTTTGAATGTTTATAAAATATTGTGTAATCTGCTTGACTCTGCGAGAAGCCACAACTGATAACTGCCTTCCCAAAGCGTTCAAACCATGCTCTTGGTGATTGTTTGAGTCCGTATAATGACTTGTTCAATCTGCATACTCTGTCGCTTCCAAGTCTCTGCTCAAATCCCGGCGGTAGGCTCATGAACACCTCCTCTTCAAGATCACCATTGAGAAATGCATTTTTAATGTCAAGTTGATGTAGAGGCCAATCTGAATTTACTGCAAGAGATAACAGTACTCTGATGGAATTTATTTTAACAACAGGAGCAAACGTCTCCTGATAGTCGATCCCATAAGTTTGAGTGAAGCCTTTAGCCACCAGTCTCGCCTTGTATCTCTCAACGCTTCCATCTGCGTTACATTTTATCGCAAACACCCATTTACACCCAACTGTTTTCTTGTCTCTGGGTAGATCAACTATCTCCCAAGTACCACTTCTCCTTAAAGCATTCATCTCCTCCATGACTGCTAATTTCCAATTCGGATCATCCAATGCTTCCTGTATATTCCTTGGAACAAACAAGTGTGAAATCCTAGATGTGAAAGCTCTATGGTTTTTAGACAGTCTTTGATAGGAGAGGTAATTTGCAATAGGATGTTTAATGCAATTTCGGACACCTTTCCTAATTGCTATAGGAACATCAAGGTCGGAAATAGAAGGAATAGGATTACCTAAAATTTCGATGCCAGAACTCGGGTGGACATTCGGGTCATTAGGATGGACATTCGGGTCATTATTCCTCAGATGAAATCGCTTCCTAGTATAAACCTGAAGCTCAGGATTTAGATCATTTTGTAGTACTTCTCCTCCTAAACAAGAATCTTCTTGACTAGGCACCATAGAACTTGGTTCTCCTAAGTGATCATTATCAGACAGATGTGGTTTTTGTGTAGGATAAATGACATTGGGGAGCGGGATAGAAATATCCCAAAAACGGTCTTCTACTCCACTTGTCTCCCCCTGAAGAGAAGTGTTGGGGAAATAGGATTTTGTTTCCACAAATGACACATCCATACTCACATGAAATTTCTTGGTTTGAGGATCGAAACACTTATACCCCTTTTTGTTTGAGGAATAACCCAAAAAAACACATTTTATAGCACGGGGGTCAAGTTTTGAACGAAATTGACTAGGAACATGAACATAACCAGTACATCCAAAAACTTTGGCGGGTAAACCAGAAAACAACCTCATGTCAGGAAAAAAAGTTTTGAGACAATCGAAAGGTGTTTTGTATGTTAACACCTTTGTAGGCATCCTGTTTATCAAATAAGAGGCTGTTAAAATTGCTTCACCCCATAAATATTTAGGAACATGCATGTAAAACATTATAGCACGTGCTACTTCAAGTAGATGTTTATTTTTTTGTTCTGCAATGCCATTTTGTTGAGGGGTATTCCGACATGTAGATTGATGAAAAATTCCCTTTTTTTCCAAAAACTCACCCAACTGCTCATTGAAATATTCTGTTCCATTATCAGAATGTAAAATACCAATTTTGGTTTGAAATTGGTTTTCAATCATATTGTAAAAATTTGTGAATAAATTTTTCACGTCAGATTTTTTATTTATCAAATAAATCCAACATAAGCAGGTATGGTCATCAATAAATGTAACAAACCATCTTTTACCAGAAAGAGTAGTGATTTTAGAAGGGCCCCAAACATCACTATGAATCAAATAAAAAGGTTTGGAAGCCTGGTAAGGTTTTGGCAAATAAGTAGAGCGATGAAATTTTGCAAAAATGCAACTTTCACAATGAAAAGAAGAACAATCAATCCCTTTAAATAATTCTGGAAATAAATGTTTCAGATAAAGAAAACTAGGATGTCCTAGCCTATAGTGCCATAGCATTATTTTTTCTCGAACAGAGATTGAACTAGTACTATTAAAGCTCTGAGCTTTTTTATTACTAACAGGTACTTCATCAAAGTAGTAAAGACCTTCAAGCATCCTAGCACGCCCAATCATCATCCCCGAGTTCTGGTCCTGAAATTCACAATGGGATTCAAAAAATGTAACACGACAATTAGAATCCTTAGATAGTTTACTGACAGACAAAAGGTTACAGGCTAAGTTGGGGACGTGAAGAACAGCATTGAGATTAATTTTCTCAGTTAGTTTAATAAATCATTTTCCTGCAATAGGTGAAAAACTACCATCGGCTATTCTGATTTTGTCATGACCAGAACAAGGGAAATAGGTACTAAATAAATGGGAAAAACTAGTCATGTGATCGGAGGCACCGGAATCTATGATCCACGGAGAGAAGTTTAGGCAAGAGAAGGCTTTAGGATTTCTACCTGTTTGTGCCAACAAAACACTAGGAGTACCGGATGAGGAGTTCTATTTTATCAGCTTTAAGAGTTGATCAATCTGCTCTTTGTTGAAGGGACCTGAATCGGCTTCATTAGCGGTAGGAAAGCCACGATTCTTCTCTCCTTGTTTGCTGCTTTTCCAGTTGACAGGTTTGCCATGGATCTTCCAACACGTTTCGCGTGTATGGCGAGGCTTGTTGCAAAAATCACACCAGACCCGTGGCTTATCATCAAACCTGCCCTGGTAATTTGCAGCCTTGTTGGTCGCAGCATCGCTAATTAAAGCAGAAATTTCAATTGATTCACCAGTACCTTTTTTCTTAAGCATGACGCTCCTTCGGCTCTCTTCCCTTCTGACTTCGGCAAATACTTCGCCAATGGATTGGAGAGGAGGTCTGCCAATAATTCTTCCTCGCACTTCATCGAACTCAATGTTGAGGCCGGCAAGAAACTTGTAAATACGGCTGTCTTCCACAGTTTTCTTGTGGTGGTTGCAGTCGTCAACCGATTTCCATTCGTATGTGTTGAAGATGTCAAGATCCTGCCACAACCTTTTCAACGAATTGAAATATTTGGTGACGGAATCATCTCCTTGACGAATCTCTCCCAACTTCAAAGTTAATTCGAAAACTTGAGATTGATTTCCTAGGTCAGAATACATCTGACTAACATTATCCCACAATTCTTGTGCAGTAGGATAGCACATGTAATTAGAGCTTATATCATCCTCCATGGAATTGACCAACCATGTCATAACCATGGAATTTTCAGCGTCCCAACTGTCGAACAGCGGATCATTAACAGCAGGAGCCTTCTTGTCACCAGTGATGTAACCGATCTTTCCTTGCCCACGGATATACATCCGGACAGATTGTGACCAGCGGAGAAAATTATCACCATTTAGGCGGATGGTGGTGATTTGGACAGAGTGAGAGTTTGACGTTTTCACCGGAATGGCAGCGGCAGGGGTTGAAGTGGTTTCGGACGTGACTTCCGACATGGCTATGACGGTTTTAGAGCTGCTGTGTTTTTTGTAGCTCTGATACCAACTTAGAAAATATGAGGAAGAAGAACTCCGAAAATATGAGGAAGAAGGAATATATTTCTGTTATATTCAAAACTTCTTATTTTACAAGACCAAATGACACTCCTTATATAGGAGATATTAGAAACATCATTATAACCCATTATATGCCACTTACATATTATATATTACCACTATTTACCACTATCATATTATATACATGCCACTATCTACCACCAACACCACTATCATATTCTATACATGCCACTATCTACCACCAACACCATTATCATATTCTATACATGCCACTATCTACCACCAACACCACTATCATATGCCACTATCTTATTATATGCATTAACACAAATTTCCAGCACTCCCCCTCAAGCTGGTTTGAAGATATCTTCCATAGCCAGCTTGCTAGTCAGCTTATCAAATTGCTTCTTGTGTAGTCCCTTCGTTAGCACATCAGCTAATTGTTTACCTGTTGGAAGGTAGGTCATACAGATTATGCCAGCATTGATTTTCTCCTTGATGAAATGTTTATCCACTTCTATATGTTTTGTGCGATCATGTAGAACTGGATTATGAGCTATAGATATAGCTGCTTTGTTGTCACAATAGACCTTCATAGGTGTCGGGTGAGAAAGCTTTAATTCTTCAAGAATTCTTTTAATCCACATTACTTCACAGAAAACATCAAACCCAGGTAGGATAACAGGGGCAATACGCCCCACAGTGGTCACAGACGTCTCAGAAGCCTCAATCATGATCCAAAACAAAAGACCCACACAAGAATAGTGGAAAAGCTACGAGAAAAACTCAAGCAAAACAGCCGAAGAGATGACATACCACAACAAATGCTACCAAACAAACTAGTAGCCCAACAAATAGATTAAAAAAAAAAATAGAGTATGTGCTTACCACATTAGCACAAGACCCTAAACCAGGGCAGAACATGAACCACCAACCCCAAAAATGGACTGCAACATGGCCGAAACCACCCTAGGTGGTTCGACTCACACAGAACAGACCTTATATGGTCTGGTCGGAGGCTAGGTATAGTCTAGAGGATACTGACTGGACCTGTAGAGCCTGCCGACAGAGAGAGAAGGTGGTGCTGGGTGGCTGGAGGCTGCCGACTAGTTTATGCTGCCGACAGAGAGAGGAGGAGGTAGGGGAGAATGGGTTAGGGTTTTGGCTCTGATACCAAGAAGAATTGTGTAAAATGGCTTACCTATAATGAGGTGAGACCACGTACTAAAACAGTATTTACAGAATAGGAAATAGAATCAATCAATTACAATGTAAGAGGCAAGAAATCCGTGATTAGGAAATCACACTCTATTCTAACCTGTACTAAAAATTAAATATACTATAAATAAAACATTCCAGCAGTAGCTCAACCTACACTACCACCAGTAAGTATTGATGGTGGATTTCAGCTGAAGCCAGTAGCTAATTTGGACAGGCACATGGTTAAAAGAAACAAGAAGGCGGTTGTGCAACTCTTGCTCCAATGGTCTTAATCTTTTCCAGAAGATGCCACTTGAGCTGACTATGATGAGCATGAGCACATATCCAAATTTCCAGATTTCCGGATTTCCAGACTTGAGGCCAACGCTGTTTAAGGGGGAGGGAATGTGATGATCTGGGAAGAAATTAGCCATTCTTTAGCTCATTGTAATTCAATTGTAACCAATTTTTGAATATTGTTTTGGAGGGAGAGTGTATTAGTTGTTGTGAAACTTGTTAAAGATCCTGTTAGGCTGTTAGCAGTAAATGAAAGGCATTCCAAGCTGGAATGAGAGAGAGGAAAGGTGTGCATTGTAATATGATATTTCTTGTTCTGGTATAAGAGAGCAGCTCTGCTTGACCCTGTTTCTTTTCTTTTTTCATTTTAGCTTTCTTCCATAGCTGTAAAATTTCATCTTAGCAAATCTCATCCATCCAATCATAGCAATCAAAATATTCTTCAATTGAACCAAGCCAATTACAGAACACCATAGGATCATCCCTTCCTTCAAAATTCAGAACTTCTTTGTTATTGGATATTGTGGCACACAGGATCTCCCACTTTGTAAGAACATAGTGGTGAGACCTTAAGCTCTGATACCAAATGGATGTAGGACAGTGCTGTGAGACTTTAAAGCTGAATTTCTGTGGGGTTTTTATAGCGACTTCAAGCTACAAAGTAATGGGAAATTTAGGGCTTCTACTAGTGTGTGGAAGAATTATGGTTAGGGTTTAATGTAATAATAAGGAAGATTGAATTTTGGGACTGTTTTGGGTGATGTGACCCATGAACAGTAATTGGGTTGTGAACGTGTCGAAATTTAAGAAAGAAATAGTGGAAAAGAAGAAGATAAGTCTAGAAATCACTCCTAAAATCCCTTAGGCATCTCATCTGTAATGCCCCAAATTTCTAGCCCAAATGATAATACAACAATCATGGCTCTTTCAAGGAAAACTGAATATAAATCTCCAAACTTATATTACATGATATAATAGTTCTTCATGCAACAATACATTAATCCAACAAGTAAATAAACAAATAAATACCCCCAAGGATTTACAAGTTTCCAAGGCTTGAGTCTGGTTACACAAAACGGTTATTCAAACCCACACACATGCAGCCCTTGGCTTACACATAGAGTCACAGTAAAATGAGAGTCTCGTACTCTCAACACACATTTCCTCGCCTTTAGTTAGGCGGCATCACTACATTTTTTCTTGCACAAAAATCCCGTAGGGTAAGCATAAAGCCCAGTAGAAAATCCTTAACAAAGTATATACATTTTATACAAGTCTCAAGAGATGAAATGCACATGCCATGCTATGCTATGCCCTTTTTTGAAGATAAATCACATTTTCATCTTTTGAAAACCATCATGCTCAATGATGTCATACAATTTCAATTGTTCAAAACTTAACAATTTATTTCAAGGGCGGTAAATACGACTCTGGTAATCCCTAGGTCGATGTTTGTAAGTAGACTATACAAGTACTACCAAATTGTTATTTTTACCGGTATTAACCGGAAGGCTCAACACCTATCCGCGCGGGTTTTCGGTCTTTCAGCCCGGATTCTCAGGCTAACTTATTCAATATCATCTACACCACCTATCAAGACTTACCAACGTATTTACCCCAAAATCATTTCATGAAAACTTGTTTCTTAACATTCTTTTCTTAATGCAAGTTTTCAAATCAACTTTCAAAGTTTAATGTAATCAAATGAATTGTTATGCCAATAACATAAGATGAATATAAATACTTTTATTCTAATTCAGCATCCAAAGAATAACACAATTCCTTATTCTCAAGTATCCTCAACAATTAGTCATTTCAAGACTATTTTAACGTTTTGAACAATAATTTTCAAAATAAACAACAATTCTCATATTCTCTGAAATTCGTCATTTATATAAATATAAATAAGAAAATTTTCAAACATCCATTTATTTTGACACACAAAATAAATACAACAATATCATTCATGGATTTTCAAGTCTCTTTTAAAAAAATTCTCAAATTTTAGGTTTTCTCACCAAAACTATACAACTCAAATCCTTTGAAAGAAAACTTTTCAAAATCATATTTTTTTGAATCAACGAAGATCAAAACCCATAAGATTATTTTAAAAGAATAAGAGACAAACCCACTTTCAAAATCGCTCAACTTCTTAAATCAACAATCAATTTTCAAAGCTATCGAAAGATGATTTCGAAAATCATATAGATCTTGTAAAAATATATATATAACTCTAAGAAAATCCCTACCTCAAGTTTTGAAGAAGAAATGAGATGAAACCCCCAAAATCAACGGTGTCGAAACTCGATCTTCACCGCACACAACGAAGCCCTTGAAGTGATAACCAACTTTGGTGAAGAACTTAGGTCTAAATCCCAATGGATTTGGAGAAATCAAAGAGAGAAGATGACTTCTAGAGAAAGAAGATGCCGATCTGGAATTCTGGAGAGTTTTAGAGAGAGAGAGGACTGAAAAAGTGATCTGAAATATCAGATTCACGAACTGATATAACATGGTCCGCTCGAGCGTGGAATGCCTCGCTCAAGCGTCAAATACACTAACCCAGCACTTTTGCAGACAGGTCAAACTTCTAAAACCAAACATTCTTCGCTCGAGCGCATAAACGGCCGCTCGAGTGGACAAGCAACTTCGAATGCATTTTACATTTTTGCTTCGGGGGCGCTGCCCCTCGACCTCTTCCCTCAAACCCACCAAGGGGCACTGCCCCCTTGACCCCCGGGAGTTGACTGGGCGGCTCGATTCCCGACAGGCCCAGTCGAAGTGGCAAAACATGAAAGGAGGATTGAAACCGGGATCGCTACAACATCTAGGGTTAGGGGTTGGGTAAATTACAAATACAGCCTTTGAGGTTTACTTAAAATATGGATTGCCCCCGTGGTTTGAAAACTTACAAATACTCCCTTATTTGAATTTTTTATTTAATAGAATTAATTGAAAAAAATGAAATTTCTAACTATTCAATGATAAAATTTCCTGAAATATTAATTCAAATAAATTCATGACATCATTAAAAACTATTAATTGACTGAATGATTTATTAATAAAATGGGTCATTTGTTATGAAATTAGAAACTTCAAGGGCCAGAACCACAGGGGGCAAATCATATTTTAAGCAAACCTCAGGCTGTGTATTTGTAATTTATCCTTAAGCGGTACATGGGGTTATATAGAATTAGGAGACTTCTTAAACCAGCTAGAATAAAAAAATGAAACAACTAAAATTAGTTGTGTTCAAATTATCTAGTAAATTGAACTAAACCAACCTCTTTGGGTTGGATTGGTTTGGTTTTTAAGTGCATTGTTTGGTTCTGGGTCTTCAAATCCTCAAACCGATAGGATTAGGTTTTATATATATATATATTTTAAAATTTTATTTTATTGACATGTTTTCACTTAATTGGTCTATTACAATGGACTTGATTGCACTTAATAAATCTCACATTCAAGAATTATTAGGTGAATGAATGAAGTATTAGAATTTTGAGTTCAATTTCGTAATTGATTTAATTTATATTGGTTGCATTAATGGCTTTAATTTGTATTGGTTATGTTTAAGCTTGAGTTGGATTTAATTTGTATTAAACAATATTTTGCTCGTTGTTTGAGTTATATTTAAATTTTAAAGACTTGTTTATTTTAATTATTTATTATTTGATTGATTCACTTATTTTAATATAGTGGAACCGTGGTTCTAACCCGAACCAACCTAAGCTTCATTGGGTTGGGATGGGTTGGTTCTAGTACATGATTGATTTGGTTTTGAGCCTGAAAACTTAGAACCGGTCATGATTAGGTTGGTTCTAAATTTTGTGCCTAGACGAACCAAACCAATCCATGAACACCCCTAACTAAAACTTTTTTGACTTTCAAAACCAACTGAAGACCAAATAAGAAACATAAATAAAAACTAATTAAATAACTTGACCCATAAGACAACCCATGGGCAACCCACACAACCCATATCTAGAAATTCTGCAAATTACCAAAATACCCATAACCTTAAAATCCTAAAAACATAAATATAATCATAAAATAAAACTCTAATAATACTAGAAATATAATTATACAAGGTTTTTATTAGTTTCTCTATGAAATCATGCCAATGTCCAGATAATCGCTTCTTTGAATTTAGCCTTCCTTGAGCTTTTTAAACTCTGCATAAAAAATTATTGTTATTGTTATTATTATTTTTTAATTTTTAGTGGGTAACTTGCTTATGCTACTATGATTGTAATTTATTGTGATTGAATGATTTCTTGGACTTGTGCTATTGTTATTTCTTGGATCTCTGCATCAAAGATGTATGATTTACAATTTTACTTTATCACTTTTCAATCTTTGATGGAATGCAATTGTTATGTGAATGATGGAATATATAGGGCCATGCTGCTAACTTGGTCCAATTTATTATTTGGTTTTGTTAATGGAAAGCAGTAACCTTGATCTACCCACAGATATCTGATATGGTGGCTGTGGCACGCATAATGAATGCAACCTTAGTAATTCCTCAACTGGATAAGCGCTCATTCTGGCAAGATTCAAGGTCACCTTGATTTCAGCTGCTATTATAACTGCTACTCTTTTTCCCCCTCCCTCCCCTCTCATCTAAGTCTTTTCATGTCTAATATTCAGTTTACCAGTACATATATCCCTACTTACACTTCCTATTTAACTGTTTTATATATATATATATATATATATGTATTTACAGTACCTTTTCAGATGTATTTGATGAACTTCATTTCACCACAAGCTTACAAGGAGATGTGAGGATTGTGAAAGAGCTTCCTAAGGAATTAGAACATGTTCCTCGTGCAAGGAAGCATTTCACTTCTTGGTCTGGTATGAGCTACTATGAGGAGTTGACGCATTTATGGAAGGACTATCAGGTACATTATTTGCGAGCAATTTTGCAGTCTTAGTATTTGTCATGGTAGACAGATTCATGTGCTTGGTTAGGAAGTTATTAATTTTTCTAGCACTAATACACACATGCAGTCACACAAAAGAAAATAACTAAATAAAAATAAAAGGAGGCGGTGGAAAGAAGAAAGATTTTTTTTAAAAGAAATAAAAGGTACTGGCTAGACAAAAAAACTAGTTTGGGGGCATTTTGTTGTCACATGGAACAACAGCCATTTTAGATGAAGGGATAATGCCTTCACAATGTTTTCCCCAAGGAGTAAGGTTGAGCAATCAAACTAGAATTTTATGTTTGTTATTTATTGAAATAAATGAAAAAACCAATTTGAACCTAGACAAAGAGTAATCTGATTATCATGTTGTCTGAGCTTGAGGGATCATTTATCAATTCACTTTTTGCAGGTGGTTCATGTTGTAAAATCAGATTCCAGACTTGCAAATAATGATCTACCTGTTGATATCCAAAGGTTGAGATGTCGTGCTCTGTATTATGCTCTCCGCTTCTCTCCTTCTATTGACAATCTTGGGAAGGTTAGAACTTTTGTCTCTCCAGCATTCATCTGCCAAATAAATTTGGAATCTAGTTCCAGTTACAATTGAATTGATTTTAACAAAATTCTGAATGCTCCTTAGAATTTTATTACAAATTTTGGGACTTCCTGTGTTGAATTGATAATGATTATAATCAATCAAACATTTGCCACCATGCATGGTTTTGGATCTATTACTCCATTTGAAATGGAATGACAAAATTTTGAAATCTCATTAGCATTTAAAACCTTACGAGGTTTGTACAGAATGTTGCTCCGAGTATGATGTAGGTGGTAATTTACTTTTAAGAGGCCTCCTACGGGGATATTCCTGTTAAATTAGGTTCTGAGAATACATGACAGTGACGCCGCAGAAGCTGGTGGAGCGGCTGAGATCCCGTGGGGGAAGATACATTGCTCTTCATCTGAGATATGAGAAAGACATGTTATCTTTCACTGGCTGTACTCATGGTCTTACTGACGCGGAATCTGAAGAGCTAAGAATAATGAGGTAAATATCTTGTATATATATATATACGTGCAAAATTTTATTTATCAAAAAAAAAATCTTGTATGATGATATACCTATGTACAGATGTACGTATGTGATTTCATACATTTGTACATGTCTAGGCTATATGTTGACAAGTGGCAAAACTTCCTGCCTCTGCATTGGATGTAATGTATCTCCCCTTAAAGTAATCATCTATGCATAGAAAGTGGACCGGCAAGGTGCTCTTAGCATTCTTCCGTGGATCTACAAAGTTCCATATTACTGTTTGTTAGGTCCTTGATTGGCAATCCCGATTGAAAAACACAGTTTCCGTTGTATCTCTTCTCTTTCCTTGTATTGTTGTGAGTGGATGAGAGTTTGGAATCCAAATCCTATCTTGATTGATCACTCACTTCGCTCAAGCGGTGGAAGTTATGCTTGAGCGAAGTCATCTATCCCTCAAGATTTCTGTCTGAGTTTTCTTAGTACTGAAAAGCTGAGTTCACTGCTCAAGCATGAAAGTTGTGCTCAAGCAGTCACTGCGAGCAGAATTTGTTATAACCGCTTTATTCTCTCAGATCTGTGGTTGATTCACCTGGTTCTCTTTGGAAAGTGTGAAAAACACAGCCAACGAATTGTGAGTGAATTCTATGTTTCCCTTAATAATTCAAAGGAGATTTCATACATCTCTTGTACTTGATGGAGATATTGAGGGGGTATTCGATTGTGTTATCTTACATGCATTCAATCGGTGGATTCCGAGCAGATTAGTGATTGAGGATCTAAAAAGCACGGACACGGATATGGATGTGGACACGGGATACGGTGATTTCCAAAAAATGAAGACACAGCAATAAAATATGTTTTCATATATATATATATATATTTTTCTATCTAAATTAATATTACATCCACAAATAATCAATATTAACAAAAACTAACTCTAACAGTCTATATTTTTTTACTTTTAAAAACACTTTTAAATTAACACTTACAATTTATAAATATATTTATATATGTGTATTTTTTGTCGATGATCTATTAAGTGTTTAAATCTAAGAAAAAAATAATAAACATTTAACATTCATCAAAAACACTTAATAAAATGGAGGGAAAAGATAACTTGGCATGTCCCTAGTGTGTCCCCGAACTGTCCCCAGCGTGTCCCCTAAAAATAAATTAATTAAGGGGACATGTCATGTGGAGTGTCCCATACGTGTCTCCAAAGTATCAATGTGTCCCCAAAGTGTCCGTGTGTCCAACACGGATATAGTACTTTTTTTGAAGTGTCGGTGCTTCATAGTTGAGGATTCAACACCAAACAGGCAAATCCGATATGAGGGTGGGCGTTGAAGATTCACAAGTGATTCTATATCAATCGGGCATGGATTCGTTAAGAGATTGTTTGGGTGAGATACCTTTGTGGAATCTTCTTTCCCTCTTAGTGGATTTGTTGTTTAACCTTGTGGCTCATGCTTTTTTGTAATCACCATTGGAGGATTTCAATTGTGATTTTTTTCCACGTTAAAATCGCTCGTGTTCAATTGTTGATTGTTGAAATTGAATCTAAATCATTTCTCCTTTAAATTGATTTAGATCATTTTTTGTTGTTTGAGAATTGTTATTATCATCCTCTTATTTGTCATTGGAATTGAAACATGATTACAACTTACAATCTCGGGACTTTGATTTTTTCTGTTAAATTTTGTTTTTTATTGGATATGAACTTTGTTCCACATCTTTCTTTCTTCTAACCCAAACACCCCCCCCCCTCCCCTCCCCAAACACAAACACACACACACACACACACACAAAATAAATAAATAAAATCCCTCGCATTCATGTGAATTGTTCCGAAAATAGGAGAAATATTGTATGGTGCATGCTGAAATTTGCTTATTTCCACATGATTAAATTCAAAATGTGTTAGAATTTACCCATTTACTCCTCCACCTACCATCTCCACTAGCACCCACTTCACCTACCACCTCCACTACACTACACCTACTACCCAAACCCTCTCCTATATAATGCCACTCTGATTTGTAATACAACATATCAAACAATCAATCAATAATAAATACATCAATTTTAACATGGTATCAGAGCAGGTTTAAAACCTACTATTTTTCGCTTCACCGGCGGGCGGCAACCTCACCTTAGCCGTCCGCCGGTCCTCCACCTATTCCGTTTATTTTCTATACATACCTTCACTATGTTGTAATCTTCGAGCTCTGCGTAATACACATCCCACACGCATCGGACGCATCCGCTGCCGCAACAGTCCCCCGACAACGGCTTCTCCGGCTGCGGCGGCCATTTGTACGGCCGCTCCTCCGCCTCTCTCTCTACACCATTTTACAAAGCGCTCTATTGACTTCACAAAGGCTTGCCTGCCCTTCGGGTTTGTTCCTTTACGAAACCAGAAAAAATGGCACCTTGAATTGATGCCACCAACTTGTGCACCTTTGCTCTGGCTTTACATTGCTTCTTGTGGACGCATCCTTTTTTTTTCCAATTCCATTGGCAAGATCGAGCAATAGATCGGCCGGATTGATTGTGATGGATGTTGGAAAACCAATTGAGTAGAAGTATTCCAAAGCTGTTGATGCAGGACCATAGTAGATGGGGCAGCCTTCAGAGAGCAAGACTACCTTATCAAACATGTGGTAAAGTCGGCTTGAGGGTTGGTGAATGGTGGTGATCACAGTTCTACCAACACACTTGCACTATATTTCTTTTATTTTAATATATTACCAACACAACTTGCACCCACAGCTTTTTTTTTTCTTTCTTCACATGCTTCCCTTTCTTTTCTTTTTTTTATTTTTCACTTTCAAACCCACTACTCTTTTGTTTAATCTCCATTCCTTCCTTTTTTTTTATGCAAGCACACCTGCTTTCTTTTACTATATTCTTATTCTTATTATTAAAAATAAAAATAAAAAAAAAACAAAACAAAACACACGCATGTGACTTGTCCCCTCTCTCCTCCGTTTGATTCCACATTTATTATTTTTATTTCTTTTTATTTATTTCTTAAAAAAAAAAAAAAAAAAAAAAAAAAAAAAAAAAAAAACCAATTGCAAGCCGCAGAAGACGAACTACACACCAATCTTATTTTATTCATATCGGGACTCACCCCGATCACAATTTTACATAACATTTTACATAAACAAAAAAAAAAAAAAAAAAAAAAAAAAAAAAAAAAAAACACCCCAAACAACCACACCCACAGTGGGATTTTTCTTATCCCTTCTCTACTCTGCCGCCGGTCTCTTCCTTTTTCCTCCGTCCTGGGCAGTCCTTGACGGTGCTGCCTCCGTGTTTCCCGCTCCACTGGGCACGATCACTCCACTCTGCTCCTCCACTACAGTATATGGCGGCCCTCCAAATCGGAACATCACGGTGGCCTTCCGCTTCAGCTCTTTGTTTTCTGCCTTTAGCACACTTATCTCTGCTCGCGCATCCTTATACATGCGTTGGAGCAGAGCCAGCTGGCCGTTTAACTGCTGCACCTCATTTGTCCTACTCTGCAGCCGGTTCGACAAGTTTGTGACCGCCGTCATGCTTTCCACGCATGCCTTCAAAGTATACTGATTGGCCTCAACATCCGACAGCACTGCCATTCTTTGCTCCACAGACCGCATCGGAAAGTTCAACGGAGTATACTCCGGGGCGCTTGGTTGAGTTTCCAGTGCCACCGCACCAGTTCTCTCTCTCGTTGACTCGTTGAGGTCGGGAAAGAGGGTGAGCAGCCCGCGGGAAGACGATGAAGCCATTTTCTAGGCAACAGAGTGTCACACAGTATCTCTCTCAGAACTCTCTCTCAGAAAACAGAGTGTTACAGAATCTCTCTCAGACTATCGCTCGCAGGTTTTTCTCTGCCTCAGCCTCAGCCTCCGTCTTATAGCCGAGGCAGCCACGCGCATCGCGCGCTTCTTCCCACCAGCCGACAAATGGGCGCGCCACCCAAGGCACTCACGTGCCTCGCCATGATGAATCCGGCACACCTTTTAATAAAGTGGGCACGCCTTTTAATGGCACGCCTTTTGACAAAATTGGGCACACCTTTTGAGGGTGCGACTTTTACAAGGGTCCGACAAGACTCAGTAAACTGTCCCGACATTGATTCCGGTTAGTTTCTACAAGGGTCCAGCAAGACTCCGTAAACTCTCCAAACTCAAGTTGGTTAGTTTCTATCCTCCTTGAGTTTGCGGGGGGCTGTTAGAATTTACCCATTTACTCCTCCACCTACCATCTCCACTAGCACCCACTTCACCTACCACCTCCACTACACTACACCTACTACCCAAACCCTCTCCTATATAATGCCACTCTGATTTGTAATACAACACATCAAACAATCAATCAATAATAAATACATCAATTTTAACAAAATGAAATGTGGAAATTTCTGAAAAATTTGATATCTGGTTAGTAGGATCATCTTCAGTGGGAGAAGGGTGGCTATTTCAATTATCTAAGGGGTGGTTTGGGATGTTTTAAATAAGTGCACTTTTTGAATTTTTATAAAAAAATGTGTAGAAAAGTAGAGAAAGTAGGTAGAAAAGTAAGATGTTGATAGATGTTGATTGATGTGACCTAAATAAGTGTATGTATACAAAAAAAGTGCACTTTTTTAGTGCATGCCAAGCACCTACTAATTCTGGCACAAGCATTCCTAAATGGAAGTACTTCAGATTTTTTAGTAATAATTTGGATTTGTAGCTTATTTTTCATTCCCTTTTTAATTTTGTTTTAGGGAGAACACAAACCACTGGAAGATGAAGAAGATAAATTCAACAGAACAGAGGAAAGGAGGCTTTTGTCCATTAACCCCCGAAGAGGTGGGAATATTTCTTCAAGCTCTCGGTTACCCTCCATCAACATTGATTTATATTGCTGCTGGGGAAATTTATGGTGGTCACATTCACTTATTGGACCTCACATCTCGCTTCCCAAACGTTGTTTTCAAGGTTCTTTCATTTATTTTGTATATCATTGACAATGGAAAAGTATAGTTTGATGTGTTGACGTTGCACATTTGTACAACCATGAACTAACTGGGGGTCAAATTGATGACAGGAAACGGTTGCATCCCAAGATGAGCTGAAAGCATTTTCCAATCATGCATCACAAACTGCAGCACTTGATTACATCATCTCTGTAGAGAGTGATGTATTCATTCCATCTTATTCAGGTAATATGGCAAGAGCTGTTGAGGGACACCGCAGATTCTTAGGCCACCGGAAGACCATCACTCCTGACAGGTATTATTAATGCAGTCAATTTAAAAGATTTGTAAGTTAATTCTTTCAGGGCATTGTTTGGGGAGTTTTTATTTATTTATTTATTTATTTTTAAAAAATTTTAAAAGAAAGAATAAACGGGCTAGTATGTCTTGCTTGTTTTTATAATTTTTTGTCTATCAAAATTCAACTTTTGGAATAGTATGTCCTGCTTGTCTACAAACTGGAAATCTCATGAGGAGTCAAAGGGTCCCATCCCATGGATTTTCTAATAGGAGCAGTTAATTTTCTCTTTCTTTGAGAAAATCAATTTTAAACTATGCTTCAGGCAAGGGATATTAGTTTCCTTGGAGATTATATGCATATACATAATTTATATAGTTGTAATTTAAACCAGAAATAAACCCCCATGTATATATATGCCTTTCACTATACCCTGAAAAGAGGTTGCAGTGGGTATAGTTTTGACTCCAACATGTAAGTTGTTTTCTGCTATATTTACTGATTTACAAGAAAAGATGTCAGAAGATGACATAATTTGGAGAAGTATTTCCCCAAACAAGAATTTTATCTTCTCCAGTTAAAATCTTCATGATCTATGAGAATTCTCTCTCTCATTCATTTTACATTCACAAACATTATTTGCAGGAAGGGTCTTGTTGAAGTATTTGATAAGATGGAAGCTGGACAGCTTGAAGAAGGAACATTGGTGTCTTATCTTGTGATGCAATTGCACAAGAACAGGTATTATTCAACATTCTGTGGAACTTTTTGTTTTGTAATGAAAAAGGAAAACAATTTTGAAAAAGTAAAAGCGAGAAACATGTTTGATGAATACACAGGTTTTTGGATGTCTTATGAAAAGGAATTGTTAAATTGAATTTATAAAGCGGCTAAACATTCTTTTCAGTCTTGCTATGTTAGCTTGCCACTGTAATTAATCACCAAGGTAATAAATAGAAATAGAAATAGAAATGAGGTGATCTAATAAAACTTGTGGGGATCTTTCTTAAAACAAGTGTTTGAGAAAGCTATATTTATAAAGAAACAAGAGAGATACCAACTCCATCTTCGTCACAAGGCAGGCATATATATACATGTGCCTTTATCAGTCTGTTGTACCTCAAATAAACTGAAATAGATAGAATAGAATGAAGGACCAGAGTGTAGGATACAACTTTCACAGGATTGTGCTCTCTATAGGCAAGGAGCACCAAGGAAAAGAGAAGGTCCCCTTCAAGGATTCAAAGGCCGAGCACGGTTCAGGACTGAAGAATCTTTTTACCAAAATCCATACCCGGAATGTATATGTCATTCAAAAAGCACATTATGATATTAAAGAGTCACTGCGTCATCCAGCATTTGAAGACTCAGTTATTATTATTATTGTTACTTAACTCTTTTTTTTTAAAAAAAGAGAGTGAGTGTGATATACACATCACAAGCCAGTGCAGGTGAAATCCTTTGTTTTTTATTCTTGCTTTAGGGTCTTGTAATTTTCTAATACTAATTTTTCTTGCCTTAATAGTTTTGTAACTCGTATCAGTGGACCATTTTGTTTGTAGATGAATTTACTCGTGGAAGTCTGTAATACCCAAATAAGAGCTTATGCATTTTAAATTTTTTATTGAGAAAATATTCGATGGATATGTAGTTAAATGATCAGTATTCGACGGATTTAAACAGTTGAAGGTTTTGGTACTTGCACAGCTTGGGTTTTGGTATTGGGATATGATTTAAAGAGCAATTGTCAAATCTTATTTTTATTTATTTATTTTAGTGGTAGTAATTGTTTCAAGTAAATTTGTGATGTATATCAATATGGTAGTGATTGAATTATAGAATTGTATGCATGAATATATATGTTTACCAATATCTGAGAAAGCACATATATTAGGAAAAAGAACAAATAAAATGTAGTATAGTGAGTGAAAAAATCCATTGGGAGTATGAAGCTGAAGCTAGACCCTAAAGGGTATGAGCTCAAGGTCTATGGCCTCTGGAATTTTGCGTTGAGGTGGGAATTTTGGGAGCAGGCTGGCTATGCTCTTGGCCGTTGCCAAATAGGATGCATACTTGCCAATCACCCCGACGTGATCATTTACATCTCCATCATGGTGCTCATTTGATTCATGACAACCGAGGTTCAGTCCCTGCATGGTCACACCACCACCACGGGTTGCCATTGCCATTGAAGAACCACAGAAATTGCAGTTTGGCTCCTCTCCTTGCAAAATCTCCCTCAGTGCCATTTCCTTGAAGGTCCAGGCCCCAGTTTTCCAATTGAAGTGGTACAATGGAAGGAACCTCTGGCCATAAATAGCTATGAATTCCAACGCGGCTAAAATGAACTCGAATTCTTCGTTCGACATGTAGTAAGGGAAGCTGATTCTTGTCCAACCAGGCTTCACTCCATTGTAACCCTATTAAATTAATACAACGAAGTTAAATTTAAGGTAAATGGCACATGAACAGGATGATTAATTTCAAAAAAATTTAGATTCACCATTTGAATAGCGGATCTGAAGGCAAGCGAGTGAGGCTGGTCAACATTTAGCAAAATGTGGCCATAAGGTCCAGCACAAGCACATCCACCACGAGCCTGGATGCCGAACAGGTCATTGAGAAGCTTCGCAACAAAAGGCCCATGGAAGGGCTTATCCCTTTTGTTACCGATCTCTCTCCACATGTAAAGTCCTTTATTGCTTCCGCTTATCTTTTTTCCATTGATATTGTCAGTTTGTATGACATTTTCCGATGATGCAGAAGAAGAATAGACGGTGGAGTAAATAAGGAAAGACAGGATAGCTTGTCGCTTGGCGGTTGTATTGCCCAAGATACATATGTTGTGATTTGGTACAAGCCTCTCTAGTGCTCTTTCTATGTAGTCATGCTCTTGTTTTTCTATCACTTGGTAACCAATGTACTCTTTCACCCAAAATGCCAATGCTGCTCTGATTTTCCCGATGATTGGCGGAGTTCCAGCGTCTTCCCTTTCTTCTATGTCGTTTACATATAATGTGTCCTTCAATTTCATTAATGAATGGACACAATTCAGAATATGGATTTCATTTCAATGAGAAATTCAAACATTCCTCAAAACTCAAAATGGGTGCCAATGAGTATAGTTGTGTAGAGTACAGCTATTAGTCAAATTGTAATTATGAATTATAATATAGTAATTAAATTAAAAACAAAGTCAAAGACTTCAATTGCCACCTTACCTTGTCATTGAAGCCATTGACATAATTGACAGTACCACCTCCACAGGTTGATGGAGGAGAAGTTCTGAGCTGATAGAGTTGGTTGCTCATTAGAAGGATGCCTGGGGAACCTGGGCCCCCAACAAACTTATGAGGGCTAAGGAAAACGCCATCGTACCCATCAATCTCCCCTGACCTCATGTCAATCTCCACATAAGGACCACTGTACATAGTGTGTCAATTATTATTGCACTTTGATCAAAGAAATTTATTTTAATAATAATTTTTTTCCACTTTGGTCATATTTGATTGCTGGTTGGAGGAGAGTGATTCGATTAGTAATTTTGTGGAATTCACATAAAATCATGTTTGGATATGAAAATGACATTGGACTATTTTGACCTCACTTTATAAAATAACAAATTATTTTGGTACGTAATTTCATAAATTTAATCATAACCAATTAATACTATCACATTGGTGCACACATGAATACATATAATCTTACATTTTCAATTTAATAGCATCGCACCAGTAATTTCATCAATCGATCTGCCCATACTCATAATTTCAATAACCTTATTCGATAATCAACTATGATGGCCTTTAAGTCAAAATGCAATATCATTATTTTGTCCATTAAAACTCACTACAAAAAATCAAGATTTTAGAGATCAAAATTTACGGACAAAATTATTTTTTAGGAACCAAACATTTTTGCTGCAAAAAGTAACATCATTATATTTTTGGCATTGAAAATTGGACATTAGTGATGAATTATTATCCTTCTAGGGATCAAATTGTCTTAAAAATAAACCATTTTGAGACTAAATTATTGTCCCTAAAAATCTATTTATTAGTGAAATTTTCAAAATTTTGTTGCTAAAAGTCTCGGTTTTGATTTTTCAAGATGACCTTTTGGTCATAACGATAGAAATTAATCCCTAAATGTCATTTGTAACAAAATTTTCACTTTTAGAGATCAAAAAATTTGGTCTCTACAACTCTTTATATGCTATAGTGACTTAAATAAGACTAACGTAAATTGTCATGTGAGCCACACATGAAAATTTTCTCTGTCTTATTAGCACCTTTACACTTCAACATGAATTCCACTTTAGTTTCCTATACTTTCATAAAAACCACATTTTTTTCTCATGTAATTTCACAAAAATTATAGTTTGGTCTTTCCATTTTTGATTGAGCCCAATTTCGTAAACCACATTAACACCATTCCGTGAGTCACATTAACACTAGATTACGAAAGAAAGAAATTTTGATATGACTTTGACTTATAATGCAATTAAAGGGTTGGATGTGACAATTGAAAATCGAGGATCACAACGAGATATTAGTTGAAAAAAAAAAAAAAAAAAAAAAAAAGTAGTAGGGATAAATAGATAGAGGTACCTAGCTGCGAAGTCAAAGCATGCAAAGGCGCCAAATTGGTGAAGCAGACGGGCTAGAGCTCTGGTGTTGGTGCAAGTTCCTGTGACATTACTGCAAGCTGAGAAAGAACCCAACATTGGCCTGTTTGTGGATTGATAGAAGGTAAGTTGGAGCCTTAGAGCTTCCATGTCTATTTGGCCATTGTCCTCATCTAAACCAATCTCCACCACCTCGGCTAGGCTTTGCCGCCATGAGAGAATGTTCGAGTGGTGCTCATAGGGTCCAACAAAAACCACCCATCTTTCTTCACTGCTGCTAATTTGGAGGCACTTTAGTACCCTATCTCTCATTGTTGATGGAATAGCAATTCCCATCACTTCTTGAAGCCTTTTGATAGCTGCTGTTGTGCCCCATCCACAAAATATTAGTGCATCATCTTCTCTGCCGCCCAGGCATCTCTTCACATATTGACTTGCTTCAAGCACCATTTTCGTTGTCCGTTCGCCCACGTAACTGTCACTGCTGTGACTATTACCTATAAAAATACATATGTCTCTATAAATAGTAATACTAATAACAGTACATGAAATTCAATGAATGTGATTTGTTTATTTATTTTTATTAACTTCCTAATGCTTGCTTGAATACATATATACATATATATTATAAGAAGAATAAGAATTCGTTGTCAACGTTATCTGTTTGTTTCTTTATTCATTATTCTTTGGATGTTTTCGAACTTGTCAAAAATATGCAGGTGATCAAGCAAGCAAGCAAGACTTCAATAATTAATCTAATAGCTGGTTATCATTTTCTTCACATAAGTCATTTTTTATTTTTAATTGGGTAGTTGCAATTGCTGATGGAAATTACAAGTTGAATTAATGACAATTAATATATTCAAGCTTAATTAATTTTCTTGGTGAGTGAGTACATAGAATTTTGAAGAAAAACATGATAAACATATATACCGTAAAAGGGAAGAACATTGTTGATGATATAATTTTCTATGTAGTGAAGGCACCGGCCAGAGGCTGTGTGATCCGCATAAGTGAGCCTACGCTTCCCGAAGGGGGACTCAAATTCTAGATCGCCTCCGATAATTTGAGAACGTAGCCATGACAGTTTCTTCTCTGAAGAATCATCACTCATGGGCATTTCAAATGATTCTAATCTAGCACCTGCAACATCTTCATCATCCAGATGATCCTGAGCTTGTGAACTACTTGATCTAGGTGAGCTTCTGCTGCTACTATCACAATTTTGGCTATGGCTCTGCTTAAGCTTTGAGTTGCTAATCTTTCTTTGAGCAGTAATGAAGTCCCTCAACATGGACATGGATTGCTCAAACTCCATGTTGAAATGAAAATATATGCACCGTATGTAAGCGATTATATCAATGCAATAGTGAATGAATCAGAAGAACAAGAGACAAATTGAAAAAGGTTCTATCAATGGAGCTCTTTAATAAGAAGAAGAGCATGAAGATGAAAGATGATGGTGATAATGCAGTGAGAAGACGTGTGAGACTACGTATTTAAAAGGACAAGTGAGATGCCCAATGAAAAATAATAAACTTGGCACGTAAAGAAGATGGTAACCAAGTTTTTCAGTGGGTCAAATAAAAGGGGTGCCTGAAATAAATTGCAACTATAGAAAAATGATATTAGTAATAGTAGGTCTTCCCCTGATTCCCACCGTTTCAATAACAGGAGGAACCCGACCATTTTAATAAATAAATAACAGGGGCGGGGCCGTTACCATAAAATAAAGAAATAATGGGGAAGTTGTTTGGTGCTCTTTGGGGGTATTGCGTAATAGTCTCACGAGGAGTCATGTGCGAGTCTGTTTTTAAGAGCATCCGTATCAAATTAGTTGAAATTATTTTTTAATTAAATTAGTGATATTGTTCATAAAAAATAGATTGCATCAGTCTCGTTACTGTTAATCGCTAATATACGGATGCTACAGTACTTCGTTACAACAAACGAGGTACTGTTCATTGCTAATTGTGTGCTACCGGACGTTCGCCCGAAAGTCCGACCAGATGTCCAGCCGGTTAACCGGTCAACAACAATTTTTATTTATATTTATTTATTTTTTATTTTTTTTACATTTCCTCCAGTTTTACCTTTTATAAAACATAAGAATTGTTTGGTTCATAACTTATCAATTTGATTATAAAAAAAGAATAACAAATATTTTAATAGGATTGAGTTAAAATAGAGAGTTTGAGGCAGTGGGGTGACTAGCTAAATTAGAAAAATGACTTTTTAAGTTATAATTTGACTAAAATTTTGAAAAGCTTGATACTGATGCTCTAAATAGGATGGGCCCTTAAGAAAGACATGTAATATTATTACTTCATAATATTAGGGACATGGGGCTACGAAAATATATATATATATATATATATATATAAGGATAAATTACACTTATCCTCTCTAAGACTTTTGAATTACAAAGACTCCCTTATAATTTTAATAATTATACTAACCTCCCTTATTTTTGAAATTATTATAAAGATTCTCTCACTGTTAGATTATTTAACAGAAATTACTAATGTCATAAATTATAATATCAAAAATGACGAAATTGACATTAGTTATCTTATCTATTCAAATGAGAAGTTTTACTCATTTCTCCTGAGGTTTTGCATATATATTATCATAGACTCATATAGATTTTAGCATTATTTAATAAAATTCTTAAATTTCATGCAATATTAAAGAAAATCTTAAATTATTACGACATTATTAAATCATTTAATGAAAAAGAAAAACTTAATATTCATTGATACAATACTTAAAAATAAACAATATCTCTAAAATTAATGTTAGATAACATCCTAATAATTTAATAAAAGACTTATTCAACATTATATAAACAACGTAAGGTTTGTCATTCTAAGTGATATATTTATTATTTGATTTTTTTTAAAGTTGAAATAAATATATTTATTTTTTTCGACAATTTACATTACTTATTTATTCATATGTAAAAAATTTATTATTTTATCTTTCCTTAATCATATATTATTCTTAAAATTTAATTTTTATCTTTGAATTATGGAATAAGTCTTATATTAAATTATTAGGATGTCATCTAACATTAATTTTAAAGATATTGTTTATTTTGAAGTGTTTTATGAATGAAAATTATTTTTTTTTTTCATTAAATGTTTTAGTAATATCTTAACAATTTAAGGGTTTTATATTGTTGCATTAAATTTAAGAATTTTATTAAATAATACTAAAATATGTATAGGTTGTTAAAAATATATATATGCAAAACCTTAAGGGAAGTAAGTGTAATTTATCCATGTTGATAATGAATGAGTCGTTTTATGGGTATTTTCGTCTTCTTAGATGCAAATCAAAGGCTAATATGGACATTTTCACACCTAACTAACGCCGTTTGTACGAATTGTAACAGATTGGGAAAATTTTGATAATAGTTTCAAAAGTAAATGAGGTTAGTATAATTACTGAAATCACAGAGGAGATCTCTATAATTGTCAGAAACTTCAAAGGAGATATATGTAATTTACCCTATATATAAATATTAGGGACATGGGGTTGTTGTATTGTAACACCCACGGCTTGTCCCAACTTTATTTTGTTAACAACAATGTTATATCCACTGAATTAGCGCTCGCCCGAATTTGTGCATGTTGGTTGTTTGGGAGGTTATCTAGGAGGATGCCAGTCATCTAGAAGATGTCGGTTGATAAGGATGACAATTACAGTTGACAAAGGTGACAACTGCAAACGGTTGATAAAGGCGATATCGATCATCCAGGTCGTTGTTTGGCCGGTCGTCCGGCTTACATAATTTGGGTGAATTCAAATTCGGTATATCAATAATTTTTTTTTTATAATTCAAACTGTTCATATTATTGGATTCATCAAGTATATTATCCAGGACATATGTAGCCCCATGATCAAGATTTAATTATTTTTTAAAAAATTATCAAAATTATGATAGCCATTTTTTTCTTAAAAACATAAATGCGGTCATGTTATGGGGATATAGATGTCCAATTAACCTATTTTTTTTCATTAATTATTTTCTCAACAAACTTTACAATATAAACGGTCCAAATCATCAAAATAAGTTCGAAACACACCCCAATGGGCTTCACAACATCAACCCCACTTTGTAATCTTATTAGTTCAAAAATAAAATTTTATCCTCACAAAAATTAAAAAATCAAATTGCAGTGATAAATTATTCATAAGTAATGGATTGTTTGCGAAATGCATGAATTGGTTATACAATATCATTGACTATATATCATTGATAATTATCTCTGGCGAATGAAATTTTTAAAAATTAAAGAGTAATATTTAAATAATACTTTATTGTACTTAATTCAATTCTTATTTGATATGCTAGGTTTTCTCATTGGTAGTGGTATTTCTAAGAACATCTTGATCTTGAACGGGTCAACTTCAATGTCCCCTGAGTAATGGAGACTTTTTGGGAGAAGTGTAAATCATTAGTTGACTTATCTCCAAAATGATATTGACTTGTGAATCAGTGTTCAGACTCTTGAAAATGGGAAATAAATTTTAATGGGAGGATTAGTGTCATGCAGGGTACGAGCAGATCAAATATTACCTTCAGAATCCGTCAATACTATCTCCACCTTAACCGGGGAAATCATTGATTCTGTACCTATCAGTGACACGACCATAGACTGTATGTATGTAATTATATCAATACAATAGTGAATCAATCAGAAGAACAAGAGACATATTGAAAAACACTCTAGCAATGGAGCTCTTGAACAAGAAGAAGAAGAAGAAGGTGAAGACGCTGATGAAAAGATGCCCAAAGAAAAATAGCAAACTTTTTTGGCATATGGCAACCAAGTTTTTCAGTGGGTCAAATAAAAGGGGTGCCTGAAATAAATTCCAACTATAGAAAATTGATTTTAGTGGGTCTTCCCCTCATTCCCACCGCTTCAATGACGGGGGAAGTTACCATAAAAATAAATAAATAAAAGATAATTGTAAGAGTGGTGATTTATCCCACTAATTTTTGGACCACTAATAGCTCTAATGAGCTTTAAAAAAAAAAAAAAAAAAAACTCAAGCCAAAATATCACATCACTTTGGTGGGGGCCACTGTGCCACATCATTAGTGATGCTCTAGAGCTCCCAATTTAGTGATCTAAAACATTATTCTAATTGTAATTCCTAAAACATGTTTTAATTTTTATTTTAGTCTTTTAAATTTTGTTTTTGTCATTTTGGTTCTTAAAATTGTCAATTTTAATCAATTTGGTTTTAGATCTAACATCTATCTAAATTGATAACAGGAATATGTATAAAAGATATTTTTGTTCTTTCTAGTCATTTAAGTTTTAAATTTTATTATTTTGGTCATCGAAATTATTGATTTGAGTCAATTCGGTCCTAAATCAAACTGATAACTTTGAAGACCAAAATGACAAATTTAAAACTTAAAATGACAAGAAACGCACACTTTAGAGATTAAAACTGTTTTTTATCTGAGGATAAAATATTTTTTTTGTTATCAATGTAAACAGACGTTAGAGATAGGTCTAAATTGACAATATTGAGAATTAAAATGACAAAATTAAAACTTGAGAAATTAAAATGACAAAGAACACATACTTTAAAAATTAACATTGTTATCCTAAAAAATAAATAAAAAAAAATAAAAGAAACAAAAAATAATGGAGGAAGTTATTTGGTGCTCTTTGTGGTATTGCCTTAATCAGGTCTCGTTTGTTAATTATATATTTTAGTCAAAAAGTCACTATAAGTTATCTCATCACTCTCTCTATTTTTTTACATATCTTTTCATAAAAAATTTAAAAATTATTAAAATAGCCTATTCTTAAACGAGATCTCAGTCTCATGAAGAATCGTGTGAGTTTGCTCTAAATAGGATTGGCCCTCAAGACAGGACATGTTACTTCATAATATTTGCTTGATACTCGTATTTTATTTTTTTATTTTTTCGATTTTACACTTTTGCTTGAAATTATTTACTATTAGGGCTTGCACTTTAATTTTTCTAGTTTGTCTTTTTATTTTATATTATTTATTAATATTAGTGGTACTAATTTGGATGAAAGTTTTTTTCATAATTATGTAAAAATTCTTGATCAGTTACGAAATATAAATATTTTGATTTTGGTTAAATCACAAATATACCCTTGAGTTTTTTTTTTTTCTTCTTATTTTGCCCTTTTATTTTGAATAATTTACTATGTGTAACCTATAATTTGACTTCGCCATTTTACCATTTTCTTTGGTAATATTTACCATTATTGGTGGTACTAATTTGAGTGAAGGGCTTTTTATAATAATGTAAAGATTCATGGCCAGTTATGAAATATAAATATTTTGATTTTGGATAAATTACAAATACACCTCTGAGATTTGTTTAAAATATGAAATACCATTACAATACTACAAATTACAACTATTCCTTATTAGATTATTTAATTTAACAGAATAAAATTATAAAATAATAATAATTTGAATAAAATATGAAAAAATTTATTAAAACAAATGAAAATTCGTCTAAAAATAAATTTTAAAAAATCAAACCAAAGAGAATAATTTGTTATAAGATTTGTATTTTGGAAATATAAATTTATCACATGAATAGCCCGTGCCTTTCACGGGTCTAAAAATAATTTTTTATAAATGAAACCAAAACAAAGTTTAGCGGTGATACCGTATGATCATTGGCGTGTAAAATCATCATTCGATTATTCCATCTTAATAAAAAATAATAACAAAAAATCTACTCATTTGAAATGAAATTTTATCTCATTTATTTATTCCATAATTGTACCTTATAATAGAAATTAAAATTTATATCGTATATTTAATCATTCATTCTATTCACTTTTGTAAGAAACTAATCTTATTTTTGGAGAAAAAGTTCAGTTAGTGGAATGGAATGAAGTGCAATGGAATGAAATGATTATATTTTTATTTTTTATGGAATAATTATTATTTTTTTACAATGCATTTTTTTATTATTTTTTGAATGAATCAAATATAAGATATAAACTTTTACAAAAATGTCATATTATTCCATTTCATTTAGTAAACTCAATAAAATATTGGAGTCAAAGGTCATGCTAGCCCGTGTCTTGCATGTGCAAGGCATGGGCTATATATATATATATATAGGTTATTATAGTATATTTAAGTTTTGTATTTTGATAAATTTTTTAAAATTAAAATATTATTTTATTAAATTGAATAGAACAAATCATTAGATATATAATAGGGAAATTTGGCTATAAACCCTCTTTACCTTCTTTTCATTGTTAAAAGGACTAAGAAAAAAATTAAATTTTCTAAACCCCTTCATAATTATAAAATCTTGCATAAAGGACAAAATTTATTATTTAAATATTTTTTCAGACTATTATACCCTCAACTAAATCTTCCCACCTTCTCCACCCACTCTCTCTCCACCTTCTTGGTCTCTATGACTCTGGTCAGCCAAAATCGAGTTCATCTAAGCCTAAGATTCATTCAATCTTTGACCTAGAACACTGACCTGGTTCAAGCAATCACAATCTGACCTGTGTATTTGAATTGAAGCTTAGTTTGAAGCTTTAATCTAATTTGCTTCTGTTAAGAAACCAAGGACTTCATCGCAAAATTGATCCGATTCGACAATCAACCCGAATTCAAGCTTCTGGAACTCGCGATTACGAACTGGAGTCCTTCGCGATCTGACCTTGGGTTCTCTCTTGTGACTCGTTGTTCTTTGAGTCAACTTCGATGAGAACTTTAGATTTCAAGTTCTAATTGGAATTGCGATTTCAGTTTGCATCTGGCTTAAAGGTTGCAAACTCTAAGTTCGAACGACTTGCAAATCGACTTCGCTAACTGAATCGAAATCAGACTTGTGTTTACTATCTTGAAGCGAAATTAGACTCAATTTGAAGCTTCTATTGCAATTTGAAGATCCATCGAGTTCGCAATGACCACGTGGAGAAGAGTGCGGGTGGAGTTGCTTGGTTATACATATTTTTTTAAACACAGATTTGAGTTTTGAATATATGTATATATATATATATATATATTTGTGTGTGTGAGTGTTGTTGAACACATGTATTCTTTTCATTGAGATTTGTAATTGTTGATCGAGTTTTAGAAATTTTTCTTTTCAATTAGATATGTTGATTTGTTGATTAATTTGTTTTGTTTTTGTTTGTTTGTTTGTTTTTTATTTATTTTTGTTGTTTTGTATCTAATTTTATTTGACAGGACCAGAGTAAAATTTTACTCTGGTTCTATTGCTCTGTTTTTTTCATTTGACAGAACCAGAGTAAAATTTTACTTTTATACAGAGTAAAATTTTACTTTTGTGTAGAGTCTAACATTTTACTCATTTTTCAGAGTAAAATTTTACTTTTATACAGAATAAAATTTTACTTTTGTGTAGAGTCTAACATTTTATTAGTTTTTCAGAGTAAAATTTTACTTTTATACAGAGTAAAATTTTACTTTTAGTTTCAGAGTATAACATTTTACTCTTATTCAAAGTAAAATTTTACTTTCATACAGAGTAAAATTTTACTTTTAGTTTCAGAATGTTAAATTTTACTTTTATACAGAGTAAAATTTTACTTTCATACAGAGTAAAATTTTACTTTTAGTTTCAGAGTGTAAAATTTTACTTTCATACAGAGTAAAATTTTACTTTTATACAGAGTAAAATTTTACTCTGAAATATATAGTGAAGATGACTTAATAGAAGAGCTGATAGATATGAGGGTAATATAGTAAAAGAAACAAGTTTTAAAATAGTAGGAGGTTTTGAAAGTACTTATATAATTCTTATCATTTTGAAAGACAAATTAGATAGTGAGGGGGCTATCACCAAATCCCCCTATATAATAGAATTAGTATGTATCATTTTTTGTTTTGTTATACACCCAATGATGTAGACTCTAATTCTATTATCTTTTTTTTTTTCTTTATATTTATATTGGATCTTTCCAGCCCTTCTTTTATCTAAATGGAATTGCTGATAGAAATTGTACCATATCTATATAATAAAGATAAAGAGAGAGAGAGAGAGAGAGAGAGAAAGAAAGACTTTTTTTTAATACTTACTTTACGTGTAATGTAACATAGTAATTATTTTTTTTTTTTAATTATTGGGAGAGGTGGCTGAGTGGACTAAAGCGGCGGATTGCTAATCCGTTGTACGAGTTATTTGTACCGAGGGTTCAAATCCCTCTCTTTTCGTTTTCTTTGAAGACTTAATATTTGATTTATATCATTTTGGCTGAATTTATGAGTCATTAAGATCTCTTTCGAATTTATTAGAAAAACAATTACGGTGTATAACTTTTCTCAACAAATAAATATAAAATAAATACTAAGATAATTCGCTAAACTAAAAAAGAGGCAAAATAAAATACATATACATATATATATATATATATGTATATATATACAAATGACTAATTTTATTAATACATAAATCATACTCGCATAACAACTGACCAATTTTATTAATAAGTTAATTAAATTTTTTTAATAATATGGAAAATATTTTTCAGTTAACCATTTTGTTAATAAATAAATCATTAAGTCAATTAATATTTTTAAATGATATGAGAAATATTTTTCAATAAACAATTTTGATAATTTATTATTGCATAAGTAAATATTTTTTTTGCCTCGAGTATTGTGTTAAATTAAAATTTGTAATAAACGATAGTTATAATTTTTAGTATTACAGGACCAATTCATATTTTAAACCAACCTTATGGGTGTATTTGTAATTTGTTAAAAAATAAAAAAATCATGTTTCATAATTGACCAAGAATGGTCGCGTATGTCATGACCCCATTCCGCCCCTAATAGAATGATACCGTGATGGCCAGTAATCCTAGATTAATGAAGGCCAACTTATAAAGATTCACAAAAACATAGTATACATATGGGGCATAAATGTGCGAAAGCAATAAATTTAAATCTAATTAGTCCATAAGAGCTGTGCATAGATTAAATGAAATGACATACATCTTAATATGATTTTACAACTTGAAAACAAAATAAAATAAAGTACATATTACATCTTGATTAAAAAGCTTCTCAAGCCAAAACATACAAAAGAAATGAACTATAAAGCTAAGAAGCATAATTTTCAAAATGAATACAAAAACATAAAGTAAAGCACATCTTCCAACAAAACTTAGGCGACACTGCCTTCTTGCTCATCACCTACATATATATAAGGGAGAGGGGTGTGCTGAAAACTTAGTGAATGATATAAGTAATAAAGATTTGAATGAATGATATCCAAGATTTTTGTTAAAACAATACATATCATAACTTGTAACAAAACAAAGGATGATCCGAATTCATCAATCAAGGGCTCTCAAAGCTTCTTGGGATGTTTGCTAACATCTACATAATACAAAGGATGATATTCATGGACAAAACAAAGGAATAACTGACCCGGAATCGATTAGACAAGTCCACCCGTTTGTGGCAAGGGACATGTCTCAAACAAAGGTACTAGTTGCTAATGTTGTGAAACCCGGACCAGACCGGCCGATCGAACCGGTTAGAATGGGAACCGGGCCTTGTTCCGGTTCGGTCAACCCCCTAGAACCGGAGTAGGAGTAAAACCGGAGTAGGAGTAAAACCGGCCTTGTTCCTTTTTTTTTTATTTTCTTTCTTTTCTTTCTTTCTTATATATATATATATATATATTATAAATATATTTTAAAATCTTGACTAAAAATTCTTACTTCAAGAGTCTCCTCTCATAAGGAAGAGTCTCATTAGAAGATGAAGAAGATTATGAAAGTCTATTCCTATTTATAGGCAAAGATTTTTCAAAAAGAACCTACAAAATTCTATGTGGGATTCAATCAAATTATTTGAAACATATTGATTGGAGAGAGAGTTGAAAATTTCATTTCCCTCCAAAATTAAACCTAACATTCAATCAATTTGTTTGGAGGGAATGTCTAAAAAATTTAATTTCTTTAAAACAAGTGACTTTTTTTTATCAATTATGACTTTATTAAATATTAATAATAAATATTATACAACAATTTTTATTTTTATTTGAGTATTTATATATATATTTATTTATTTATATTTTTTAATTATATAATATTAATTATGCTGTCACGGTTCGATCGCTTTGACCGGACGGTTGAACCAGTGACCCGTACACCCGGTTCCTTTTCTGGTTTGCTCACCGATCCGGTTTTCAAAACATTGCTAGTTGCGTTAAAGTCCCCTAGCACTAAGGACCTTTCAAGAATGTCATTAAAACAAATATAATACTTGACACAAAAACTAAAGGATAATCATTCATGCTTGATCAAATATTTTTCCAAAACAAGACAAAGCTTTTATCAAAATATTATAACATAACTTTATTAAAAATACCACTCACAATAGCTCTTCGGATGTAGGGAATTAAGGCAAAGATCCAAGACCTACAAATACATGGCAAAGTCCACTAAATGCACTTTAAAAAGACAAGAAGAAATGCTCAAAGATGGTTATGCAATGCACTCTCAAAACAAGCTTTAAATGAGTAAAATAATCTTAGCATTTCTTTCCAAAACCAAGTCAAACAAAGCAAAATAGGTGTTGGGAGTTACATTAATGTTTTTATTCTTAGAAAAATCATGCTGGGTACAAATTAGGTCTCGAAATGGATGCATCGAGATGAGTTTGGCCGAAATGGCCTAGTTGAGTGAACTCAGGACATTTTGGCCGAGGTTCCACACCTCTTGGCCAAGGTGTGGTCTCCTTGGCCGAGATGTGGGTTGCCTGCCGGGGATAACACAAGGTGTCAGCAAAGGTGTATGGTGGTCGACCTAGGTGTGCATGCAAGGTAAACTAAGGTGCAAGTGATCATGCAAGGTAGGCCATGGTGAGATGCAATGTTTGGCCTAAGTGTGAGGTCTGGATAAGAGTAAGTCTTGGTAACCACACTTAGGGAAATAGTAAAGTTTTGAAATCTGGGTTTCGCCTTAAAAAACATGAATGCCAAAAATCATAAATTCTTATTCAAAATCTGGGATTTCATGATATGAGTTCAAAAACATGGGCTTGGGTACCCATAAATGAAGATTTCATGAAAACAAACACAAAAACATGGAATTGATACAAACTTTTGGATCAAAATATAATTTTTCTCCAAGAACACAAGAACATCACTTTCTCTTTTTAAAACAAAACTTTAAATCAATGCATGGCTCATTAATCATGCTAGATCATGCAATGTGATCAGATTAACATAAGAAACAACAAGAATAGATCAAGAATCCAACCTCAAAACACAAATCCAATGGTTGAAGGTATGAAAATCAAGCTTGGAAAGCTAGTTCTCACTCTAAGAACTTCTTCTTCTTCTTCCTAAAGCTTCTCTCTCCTCTTAGACAATGATATGGCAAATGATATGGGTTTCTCAACTGCTAATTGACTTAAACCCACTACTGGGACACGTGGCATCTTCTGATCACTATCTTCAAGTTGGTGCCAGAATGAAAAGACAAGAGTAGGTCAAAAGTGTGTATAACAATTAAGGTGGCATGGGCACTCCGACAAGGGAAGGATTTTGGATCAAAACATAGGCTTCGAATAGGCAAGGTTTCCTTGATCTCGGCTAAGAGGAGTGACACTTGGCTTAGGTGTGACACACCTCGGCCTGGGTTGTACAAGTCAAGGAACAAGATTGCTAGGTGTTGGCTAAGGTGCATAACAAGGCTGCAAGGTTCAAGAATCAAAGATCTCGGATGCCTAAATGATAAACATCTCGACTTAGATGATACATATCTTGGCCTAGGTGATGCACACCTCAGCCTAGATAATGCACATCTCGGCCAAGATGCCAGGGTGAAGGCGAAAGTCAACCAAGATAGTTCCAAGATGATCCTAAGTGTTGACGCCTAACGGCCTAGGTGTAAGTGGTTCAAAGGTGTGACCTAGGTATGAGGTAACAAAGGTAGATAGCCTAGGTTTAACTCACAAAGCTAGGAACAGAGCATGAATCTAACACTTAGGCAAAACTTAATAGCATCAAGACAAGAAATGAACCTTTACTTAGGCAAAGTATCAAAATCTACAGATGCAAGTTTAACAAACCAAAATCATGTAAATTCATATGAGCATGACTAAGACAAGAATGAGGGTTGTTATAATCTACCCTTTTAAAGAAGTTTGGTCCCCAAACTTAAGTTACCTTGCCCCAAAAAACAACTCTAGATAAAGAATTTTTATCTCTTTTTCCATTTCCCATGTAGCATCATTGCCGTAATGCTCATTCCATTCAATTTTCACCATCAGTATTGACATATTTCTCATCTGTTTCACTTGCCTATCAATTATTTGTATCAGCCTCTTCTCGTAACCTAAATCTTCATTAACCACGATCCCGAAATGATCAATCACATGCCCTGGATCCCGAATATTTTTTCTTAACATTGAAACATGAAACACATTGTGGACTTGACTTAATTCCAATGGCAAAGCAAGTTAGTAGGCAACGGGGTTAACTTTGTCAAGAATTTCAAATGGCCCGATGTAACGAGGCGCTAAGTTATCTATCTTCCCAAACCTTGATACTCCTTTCATTGGTGAAACCTTTAAGAATACGTGACCCCCAACTTCAAATTCTATTTCTCTTCTTCTTTGGTCAGCATAACTCTTTTGTCGACTCTGAGCAATTTTGATCCTTTTTTGAATGAGCTTAATCTTCTTAGTTGTTACTTGAACTATCTCGGGACCAATCAAAACTTTATCTCCTACTTTGGTCCAACAAATTGGTGATCTACACTTTCTCCCATATAAGGCTTCATACGACACCATGCCAATGGTAGCTTGAAAACTATTGTTGTAAGCAAATTCTACTAATGGCAAATGTAATTCCCAACTTCCCTTGAAGTTCAATACACATAACCTGAGTATATCTTCAAGTGTCTGAATCGTCCTATCTGTTTGCCCATCGGTTGACGATAAAAAACTATGTTAAATCTCAACTCGGTTCCCAAAGCTCTTTGTAAACTCTGCCAAAACCTAGAAACAAATTTCGGATCTCGGTCTTAAACAATAGACATCGGCACCCCATGAAGTCTAACAATCTCATTCATATACAACGAAGCAAGTCGGTTGGTATTGAATGTGGTCATAACAGGCAAAAAGTGTGCTGACTTAGTTAATCTATCAACAATAACCCAAATTGAATCCATACCTTTTTGTGTCCTTGGCAAACCCACAACAAATCCATGGAGATGTGTTCCCATTTCCATTTGGGGAATTGACAAAGGTTGAAGAAGTCCAGCTGCCCTTTGATGTTCTGTTTTCACTTGTTGACAATACAAACACTATGATACAAACTCGGCTATTTCTCTTTTCATATTTGGCTACCAAAAAGTTTTCTTTACATCTTGGTACATCTTGGTATTTCCTGGATGAACGGCAAATTTGGAACTATGAATTTCTTGCAAAATTCTCCTTTTTAACTTTGGAATGTCGACTATGCACAATCTTCCTTCAAACTTTAGTACTTGATTATCAATGGTGTATCCTGGTCTCGACTTTGTGGTAATCTCATCAACTACCTTCTTGAAAAATTCATCCTCTATCTGTCTTGTCTTTACTTCCTTAATAATGGTTGGCTTTGCCGAAATCATTGTTAAAATTCCCTCATCTCAGTGAAAGACAACATCAATATCTAAGTCTTGCAAATCTCGAAGTAAGCTTTTCTGCTCAGTCAGTAAACATGATAAACTCTTTATAGATTTTCTACTCAACGTGTTAGCTCCTGAATTAGCTTTACTTGAGTGATACTGAATCTGCATGTCGTAGACTTTTAATAATTCAAGTCATTTTCTCTATCTCATATTCAATTCTTTCTGGGTGAACAAGTACTTCAGACTCTTGTGATCTGTGAAAACTTGACAAGAGGCTCCATACATGTAATGACGCCAAATTTGCAAAGCAAATACTACGGCTACTAATTCCAAATCATGGGTAGGATAATTCTTTTCATAAGGTTTCAACTGACGAGATACATATGCTATGACTTCACCCCCTTTCATTAATACACAACCCAAAACTTTATGCAGTGGCAGTGTGAAGAATTTAACATAGAGAGAGCACCTATTAGTTATAATCTAACTGCAAGAGATGATATATATAATTAGAAAGCTTGGAAGAGATGATTCCAACTTTGATTTTCTTTTGAAATATCTCTCCATGACTGTTTGAAAAAACTAAAAATCAAAATGAAAATTCATAATCAAAATCACAAACCCCCACAAATCAAAATCTCCAATTTTAATACAAATCGAAAATTTTTAATTTAGCACAAATCACAACAAATCAAAATTTCTAATTTTAGCACAAATTATAACATATCAGAATCCCTAATTTAAATATTAATCACTACAAATTAATACTTTTAATTTTAACACAAATGAAATCCCTAATTTTAGTACAAACAATAACAAACCAAAATCCCTAATTTTAATATAAATCACCACCAATTAAGATTCATAATTTTAGCATATCAAAATCTCTTATTTTAACATAAATAATAACAAATAAAAAAATTTTACAAATCAAAACTTGACAAATAACTATAAATTAATACTCATAATTTTTATTTAAAAGTAAAAAAATAAAAATAAAGTTACCTGTAAACAATGAAGAGAAAATACCAAGGTTGTAGTGTGATCCTAAATCTGTGTTGTGTGATCTTAATCTGGTGAATCATGAGTCGGTAAATTGCAAAGCAACAAAGGAAGACAAAGAAAATATGACGACACTTAACAAGTACTGTGAATAAATAAAAAAATAAAGAATTTCATACACTTTTAGGGCTTTAGGGTTTTAACCTTGCTGTAATTGGAGTTGTGTGCACTCACCCAAAAACAAAAGTTGTGTATTAGTGTTTGATTGGGATTTGGATTCCAAAAAAATAAAAATAAAAATTGGGATTGGGATTCCAAAAAAAAAAAAAAAACAAAACAAAACAAAACAAAACAAAAGAAAGCAAAAAAGTGGATGTGTGTGGTGTATTAGTGAGTGTGTTTGTATTATGTATAGAAAAGTGCACTGTGTGTAAGTGTCACAAAAAAAAAAATGAAAATTCAAGGGGGGCACGTGACCCCCCCTCACCTCAACATCCCTCCGTCACTACCCTTATGTGAAGCATCACTATGAATCTAAAATTCCTCATTACCTGATGGTAGTACAAGAATTGGTGTCGTGACTAACCTCGTCTGTAGCTCCTGGAAAGCTGATTCCTTATCATCGGTCCATTCATATGTCACTCCCTTCAGAGTCATGTCAATGGCGCTGCAATCTTTGAGAAGTCTTTCACAAACTTTCTGTAGTAACCTGCCAAACCCAGAAAACTACGAACCTCGGATACATTAGTTGGTCTTGGCCAACTCACAATGGCTTCAATTTTGCTAAGATCAACAGAAATACCTTCTTCATTAATCACATGACCTAGAAATGAAATGCTTGAAAGCCAAAACTCACACTTGCTAAGCTTAGCATACAATTTCTTATCTCTCAAAATTTGTAAGGCAAGTCTTAAATGATTCTCATGCTCATCTTTGCTCTTGGAATAAATCATTATATCATCAATGAAAACAACCATAAACTCATCTAAGTATGACTCTGTTCATCAAATCCATAAATGCAGCAGCATCATTGGTTACTCCAAAAGGCATTACCAAAAATTCGTAGTGGCCATACCTTGTTCGAAAAGTAGTCTTTTCAACATCCTCGGCTTTAACCTTGAGCTAATGATAGCTCGACCTGAGATTAATTTTAGAAAAGACTCATGCTCCCTGTAGTTTATCAAACAAATCATCAATCCTCGGCAATGGGTATTTATTCTTAATAGTTACCTTATTCAGTTCTCGGTAATCAATAAAAAAAGGCTAAGTGTGCCGTCCTTTTTGGATCAACTTATAAGCTTTCATGGATGAAACCAAGTAAGGTCCACTACTTTACCTTGAATTGTAACCTCAGCTTGGTGTGGGGGTTTAAAAGTGACACTTTTAAAAACACAATTAATGGATGTATGATTTATTACTAACCAATCCATTCCCAATATAATATCGAAATAAGTCATGTTCAACGGCATCAAAACGACTAATCATTCAACATTCTCAATCACAATAACACATGCTCTATAAATGGATGCAACAGTCATAGTTCTTCTGGATGGAGTAAACATAGATAATAAATAATCAAGGGATTCTAGTTCCCTATTTAACTTCTCGACAAACTTAGCAGATACAATTGATGTGTAGAACCCAAATCAATCAATGTATATGCATATTGAGCACAAATAGGAAGTATACTTGAAACTACTGCCTCGGCGCTTTGGGTGTCTCTTGGTACTAATGCAAAGACTCTACCCTGCCTCATCTGTTCTTTCTCGACATTACCTTTTTGTGTAGAACCCGAGGTACTCTCATTTTTCTTACCATCCTTGGCTTTTGTCTTGGGACAGTCCTTAACAAGATGACCCATCTCACCGCATTCAAAACATGCTCCAGATGCCTGGTGACAAACTCCCCAATGTTGCTTTCCGCAACTTGTACATGTCAACCAAGTACTACTTTCCTGATTTGAGTTGCTAGAACTGCCTACATTCACCTTCTTCTTGGCATCAAACGGTGCTCGGCGATTGTCATAATTTTGCCTCTTTCTCTAATTCTCTCCCGAACTTTGATATTTGTTCAAGTTAGCTTCTTCCAGGCTTTGTCCAATACTCCGGCGTAAGTCGGCATTTTAAGCATATTAACCCGATCTTGTATCGGTCCACGAAGCCCACTCTCAAACTTTCTAGCATTTCTGTATTTGGTATTGACAGTGTGAGGTGCATACCTAGACAACTAGGTGAAAATATGATCATATTTAGCTACTATTCTGTTACCCTATGTCAAAGTCTGAAATTCTGTGGTCTTATGGTCTCGGACACTAAAGGGAAAATGTTTGTCATAAAATAACTCCGAAAACCTAGGCTAGGTCAAACTCCGCTTACCTTCTCGGATTATCATCCACCACCTACAAGCATCATCGTCCAGTGTGAATGCTGCCAATGACACCTTTTGGGTGTCGGTACTAGGAAAGATTTCAAGTAACTTCTCCATTTCGAGAACCTATGCTTCTGCCTTCAACAGCTCTACCATGGAACCTCGGTAGATTCATTTTCTTAAATTCTTTGATCAAAGTTAACGTGCCGTCTCCATATAAAGCTGGCTGTGGAGCCACTTGCGGTACTAGAGGAGGTGGATGTGGAACTGTATTTAGGCTGTTTGTTTGCTCGGCCTGAGTAGAGATGGTACTAGTGTTCTGTTGCCTTGCTTGTCGTAACTTATGGGTCAAACCCTCTATTAACCTTTCCAATCTGTCTGACGTGTCCTCAGATTGATCTCGTCTAATTGGAGGTCTTGCCCTTCTCATGATGCTAAAAGTATGCAAAATGTGACTTTAAAACAAGATAGACAAATAGACAAGTAGCAAGTAGCAGATAAACATGCCGCAATTATGCACATCTTGACAAATAACAAGCAATATGATGCAATCCTAACATCATTCCAAGGGAAACCCTACGCTCTTTAGGACCAAGAGTGTGAATAAACGTACTATGAGGAACTTGTGCTCTGATACCAATTTGTCAGGACCTCATTCTGTCCCTAATAGAATGATGCCGTGATGGCCAATAATTCTAGATTACCGACGGCTAACTTACAAAGATTCACACAAACAGAGTACACATATGCGGCATATATGGGCGGAAGCAATAAATTTAAATCTAATTAGTCCATAAGAGGTGTGCATAGATTAAATGAAATGACATACATTTTAACATGGTTTTATACCTTGAAAATAAAATAAAATAAAGTACATATTACATCTTGATCAAAAGGTTTCTCAAGCCAAAACATATATAAGAAATGAACTATAAAGCTAAGAAGCGTAATCTTCAAGATAAATACAAAAACATAAAGCAAAACACATCTTCCAACAAAGCTTAGGCAACATTTCCTTCTGGCTCATCACCTAAATATATATAAGGGAGGGGGGTGAGCTAAAAACGCAGCGAATGATATAAGTAATAAAGGTTTGAATGAATAATATTCGAGATTTTTGTCAAAACAATACATATCATAGCTAGTAACAAAACAAAGGATGAATCGATTTCATCAATCAAAGGCTCTTAAAGCTTCTTGGGGTGTTTACTAACATCTACATAATACAACGGATGACATTCATTAACAAAACAAAAGAATAACCGACCCGGAATCGATTAGACAAGTCCACCCGTTAGTGGCAAGGGAGATATCTCAAACAAAGGTACTAGTTGCATCAAAGTCCCCTAGCACTAAGGACATTTCAAGAATTTCATCAAAATAAACATAATACTTGATACAAAGACTAAAGGATAATCATCCATGCTTGATCAAATACTTTTCCAAAGCAAGGCAAAGCTTTTATTAAATCATTATAACATAACTTTATTAAAATACCACTCACAATAGCTCTTCTGATGTAGGGAATTAAGGCAAAGATTCAAGACCTACAAATACATGAAAAAGTCCACTGAATGAACTTTAAATAGACAAGAAGAGATGCTCAAAGATGGTTATGTAATGCACTCTCAAAACAAGCTTCAAATGAGTAAAACAGATCTGGGCATTTCTTTCCAAAACTGAGTCAAACAAAACAAAACAAGTGTTGACAGTTAAATCAATGTTTCTCTTCTTGGAAAATCATGCAAGGTACAAACCAGGTCTCGAAATGGATGCACTGAGATGAGTTGGGCCGAAATGGCCTAGCTGAGTGAACTCTGGAGGTCTTGGCCGAGGTTCCATGCCTCTTAGCTAAGGTGTGGTCTCCTTGGCCGAGATGTGGGCTGCCTGCCCAGGATGACACAAGGTATCGGCAAAGGTGTACGGTGGTCGACCTAGGTGTACATGCAAGGTAGACTAAGGTGCAAGTGATCATGCAAGGTAGGCCAAGATGAGATGCAATGTTTGGCCTAGGTGTGAGGTTTGGACAAGAATGGGTCTTGGTGACCACACTTAAGGAAATAGTGAAGTCTGGAAATCTGGGTTTCCCCTTGAATAGCATGAAGAACATAAACATGAAGAACATGAATGCCAAAAATCATAACTTCCTTATCAAAATCTGGGATTTCATGATATAAGTTCAAAAACATATATCTGGGTACCCATAAATGAAGATTTCATGAAAACAAACACAAAAATATGGAACTTGATACAAACTTTTGGATCAAAACATAATTTTTCTTCAAGAACATCGCTTTCTCTTTCTAAAACAAAACTTTAAATTGGCTCATGAATCATGCTAGATCATGCAATGTGATCAGATTAACATATGGTACAACAAGAATAGATGAAGAATCTAACCTTAAAACACAAATCCAATGGTTGAAGGTATGAAAATCAAGCTTGGAAATCTAGTTCTCACTCTAAGAACTCCTTCTTATTCTTCCTAGAGCTTCTCTCTCGTCTTAGACAAGGATATAGAAAATGATATGAGTTTCTCAACTACTAACTAACTTAAACCCACTATTGAGACACGTGGCATCTTCTAATCACTGTCTTCAAGCTAGTGCTAGAATGAAAAGACAAGAGTAGGTCAAAGTGTGTATAACAAGTAAGGTGGCATGGGCACTCTGACAAGGCAAGGATCTTGGATCAAAACATAGGTTTCGAAGAGGTAAGGCTTCCCTGATCTCGACTAGGAGGAGTGACACTTGGCCTAAGTGTGACACACCTTGGCCTGGGTTGTACAAGTCAAGGAACAAGATTGCTAGGTGTTGGCTAAGGTGCACAACATGGCTGCAAGGTTCAAGGATCAAGGATCAAAGATCTCGGATGCCTAGATGATAAACATCTCAGCCTAGGTGATGCATACCTCGGCCAAGATGGCAGGGTGAAGGCAAAATTCAACCAAGATAGTTCCAAGATGATCCTAGGTGTTGATGCTCAATGGCCTAGGTGTAAGAGGTTCAAAGGTGTGACCTAGTTATGAGGTAACAAAGGTAGATAGCCTAGGTTCAACGCGCAAAGCTAGGAACAGAGCATGAATCTAACACCTAGGCAAAACATAATAGCATCAAGACAAGACATGAACTTTTACTTAGGCAAAGCATCAAAATCTATAGATGCAAGTTTAACAAACCAAAATCATGTAAATTCATATGAGCATGACTAAGACAAGAATGACGGTTGTTATAGCGTAATTACGAAAAAAATCTGTTACATAATTGACCAAGAATGTTTGGATACTTACGAAAAAACCTTCACTCAACATATAGGCTACCATTAGTAAATTATTCAAAATGAAAGGACAAATTCGAAAAGAAAATACAAATCTCAAGCAGCTAAGTGGTTCTTATATATATACTAGTTTAAGAAGGCCCATGCAAGACACGACCTATTATTACAGATATTTAAGTTTTTTATTTGATATTTTTTTTTAAAATTAAAATATTGTTCTATGAAATAGAATAGAATAAATCATTAGATATATAATAGAATTATGTGGTATGGTATGTAACATTTTTTGATTTGTTATACAACCAATGTTGTAGACTCCAGTTTTATTACCATATCATTTTGGGTGAATTTATGAGTCTTTAACATTTCTTTGGAATTTATACAAAAAAAGAAATTATAGTGTGTAATTTTTCTCAACAGATAAATATAAAACAAATAGTAAGATAATTCTCACATCTAAAATTTCTACTAAGATAATTCGTTGAACTAATAAAGAAGCAAAAGAAAATACATATATGTATAAATAACTAATTTTATTGATACATAAATTATACTCACATAATGAATGACCAATTTTATTAATATGTAAATCATTAAGTAAATTAACAATATGTAATGATATGAATTTTTTTTTTCAGTTAACCATTTTGTTAATAAATAAATCATTAAGCCAATTAACAATTTTTAATGATATGAGAAATAATTTTTAATAAACAATTTTGATAATTTATTATTGCATAGGAGAATTTCTCTCTCTCTCTCTCTCTCTCTCTCTCTCTCTCTCTCTCTCTCTCTCTCTCCTAAGTATTGTGTTAAATAAAAATTTATAACAAACGGTAGTTGTAAATTTTTATATTATAGGACTGATTTTCATTTTAAACAGATCTTATGGGTATATTTATAATATGTTAAAAAATAAAAGATTTACGTTTCATAACTGACCAAGAATGTTTGCATAATTACGAAAAAATCTCCATTCAACATATAGGCCACCATTAGCAAATTATTCAAAATGAAATGGCAAAATCAAAAAGAAAAGATGAACCTCAAGCAGCTAAGCAGTTCTTATGTACAGATAAGAGATATGGGGTGAGTGTTATCATAATATCTGTATTGTGACACCCGGGCATATCTCGACTTTATTTTGATAATGCAAACTATCCATATTATAAGATTAGTCGAGTATATTATCCATATAAAGAATAAGGTTAATTGGACATACGTAATGCCATTATTGAAATTCGAAACTATTAGGAGCAAATTCCCAAGATCTAGTGATATCACGTATAAATTAGACCCAAAAAAATTACCGTAACAATCTATTCTGGAGACCACTTGAGTAATCAATCGATCACTTGAGCAGTGATGCAAAGCTCCCAGTATCTTGCCTGCTTGCAGGTGAGACCGTTCGAGCGGTAAAGTAGTTGCGAGCGTAGAAATAAGGCTCCTAGTATTTTCACTGTAACTCTGTAAAACTTCTGAGACCTTGTGTTTACTGCTTGAGCGATGGAAAGTTCGCTCGAGCGGTCTCTAACACCCATTTCTGAAACCTTAACCCTAAAGCACTTGATTTCTCTAGTTTTTACTTTAAATCCACCATAGATCCTTTAAGAAAGTTGAAAGGAAGGCTTAGATCAAGAGTTCTACCGATTGTTTCGCGTTATTTTGGAACTTAGAGTTGGGTTTTCACTCTTTGTCTTCAATCTTGAGGTAGGGGTACTTTTAACTTGTTGTATATTTGATTTGAGACTCATATGTTATATTTTCATTAGACATCAAGTCATATGATATGTATTGTGTTATAAAATTGTTTGATAAACAAAAATGGGCTTATATCTTATATTTTTGGAAAAGATTCTAAATGTTTCTTGTTGATTATAGTTATGGATGATGAGTATGGACTCTTTAAGTATAAAAGAAGGAAAATCCCTAATTTTCTCAAAAATCCTAGTTTTAAATTTGATTTAATAATGATGCTTGGTTCAATTGACTATTGGGGGTGTTTGTTTCAGCTTTTCAGAGCCAACTTATGGCTTTTAGCTTTGAAAAAGTTATTTTGGACTGTTTGGTTAAACTTATTTCAAACAGCTTCTGATTCTAACAACTTATTTTAACTCAAAAAAGCTAATTCTGAGAAGCTGCTCACCCCTTGCTTCTGATTATCAGGTTCTGCTGTGGACATGTTAATTTATGGTTATACTCTTAAATTTTTTTATTTTTTATTTTTTTAAAAATAGAAAAAGACCTAACTGGACTATAGATTATTATTTTTTTATGAGAAATGTAGACAAACAAAAAATAAAAATTAATTGAAAAATCTATTTCACAGCTTATTTAACAAACACTACTTAGCAACTTAAATCTATAATCCAACAGCTACACCAAACAGATTATCAGCAACTTAAATCTATAATCCAACAGCTACACCAAACAGATTAACAACTTTTGACTAAAGTCATAATCTATAATCTGTTAAGCTATAATCTATAAGCTATAATCTTTAATCAGAAGTTGTTAATCTATTTGGTGTAGCTATTGGATTATAGATTTAAGTTGCTGAGTAGTGTTTGTTAAATAAACTGTGAAATAGCTTTTTCAATTAATTTTTATTTTTTGTTTGTCTACATTTCTCATAAAAAATAATAATAATAATAATCTATAGTCCATTTGGGTCTTTTTCTATTTTTAAAAAAATAAAAAATAAAAAAATTTAAGAGTATAACCATAAATTAACATGTCCACAGCAGAAGCTGATAATCAGAAGTAAGGGGTGAGCAGCTTCTCAGAATCAGCTTTTTTGAGTTAAAATAAGCTGTTAGAATCAGAAGCTGTTTGAAATAAGTTTAACCAAACAGTCCAAAATAACTTTTTCTAAGCCAAAAGCCATAAGTTAGGTCTGAAAAGCTGAAACAAACACCCCCTATAAGCTGTTTTAACAGCTACACCAAACGGGGCCATTGAATCTTAGAATTGGATGAATAATTATGACAAAGGTGTTGAGACATGAGGTTTTTGAACAATCTTGGATGTCTATACGTATTGTTTGGTAAATGTGAGATTGTGGAAATGGTGGAATTGAATAGTATTGTTGATCATATTTTTTTTTTTTTTTTTGTTGCGAATTGAACAAACCTTAGGAAAATTAAATTTGAAAACTCATGCATCATGTGCATCATAATTTCTGTTGCGATCCTAATTTTTTTTTTTTTTTGAAGGTTTGGAAAACATAGGAAGGGAGTAAATAGCGTATGAGTCTGGTTAGTGAGTCGGTTTTGGAATTGAGCTGTGTATTGTATATTGGTACTGTGATATCCCAAAAATCAAGAACTTCAGAGAATATATTAACAAATAAATATAAGATTTATCTAAGGTTACAAGAGTAGGAAACGTCACTAGTGAGTCCTTTGGTTAATAACCAAATAAGATCCCAGGAAGGTTGGATGAGTCAATATAGCCTTCCTTCAAAGTCCAACCACCTTAAATAAAAAAGCTACCCTTTTGACAGATCTTAATAAGATATTAACACAAGGTCTACATGAGTCGACGAGTAAATAAGAAATTAGCAATATAAAAGATATATATATAGATATATAATAATTACAAAATCATGTCTTAAATATAACAAGGGATTTGTTACTTAAAATCTCAGAACATGTTTACAAAACTAATTTCTAATTCTCCTAGGGTAGTCGTACGTCCTCAAATGCCTTAGCTTTGCCTTTAACCAGTCTAATAGTCTTCAATACTTGGCATGAAACACCATGAGCTTTAAATGCCCAGTAAACGTACACACACCCCATCCATTTTTCCCAATCCAATATACCATCACAATTATAACAAGCATATAATGAAGCATGGTATTCAAGTCAATAACAAATCATTACAAAGTTAGATGTTAGTAATCTATAAATCTCCCAAAGAGATTTCATCCTCTCAACCGCAAGTATTGGACATCAGACTATTTGGAACTCTCCCTTTTGCTGCTTTACAAAACTTACCACGGATGCCTACAACGATTATATACCTTGCAGCGCCATCAGTGGACCTCAAAAAGGGCGGCGAAAGAAAAAATGTTTTATCATTTTGAATCCAACCTTATCCTTCCAAAAAAAGTTTTATTCTCCTAAATGTCCCATCTGGACCCAATATTATCTCACCAAATCAAACCGTTGTAAAGAGTCCGAATACGTCCGTTCCATTCTAGGTTTTACGCGATAACTGCTTACGCAAGACTTAACCTTCAGTTATGGAACACATCCCATTAATCCATACTTAACACATTATCATCTCTTCATTATTCAAGTGATCGAAAATCCAATACTACCTCAATTAAGTTTCTCGTTGAGTTAAATGTTTTAAGTTAAAGTTAGAATAAACTTATCAAGACAGTCACATAAACATGAGCATCATCAAAGGACTATGGTAAGAAACATAACTATAACACATGCAAATATCATACCAAGATATGAGCAAGTGATAACAAGCTCATCCATGAAGTCAAGAACACAATTTTATCAGCAAAAGTAAATTTCCAGATTTGATGCACTTTAAAGATTGCAATTAAAGAGGCATTTTTAGATTTTTCCTGAACTTGGCCTTCATATTATTTGTATAGAATTTTATCTAGTTTCAAAACATCTTTCAAAAGTTTCATAGCTTTCCTATATTTTTAATTATTTAAGAAATACTTCAGCGCTGTCCTGATTCGTCGATTGTTACGAAAATCATGTTTCTCTCAAACCGCTCACTCTTTTTTGATAATTTTTTTTCCCCATGAAATCTAAAACTTAAAGGAATGTTTTGACATAAAAATGAGGTTTAGAATATTTTTTTTCATTTTTCTTGAATTTTCACAAGTTGGCTGAAAAATCGGTTCTTTGAGCAAAGGCTTGAAATAAGAGAAAATGTAAGAAAGTAGGGTAACCATGGATAATTTTTCACTTCTTTTTTTTTTTGGGGGGGGGGGAGGGGGGCTATTGAAAACATGTTAAATAATAAATATTAAACTCAGAAAGTGGAATTGAAGATGTTTCATCTCTTTGGAAAATCAAGTGATTTCTTTGGAAGGATAGCGAAGGGACTTCTCCTAGGAAGTAGTAGAGTGATTCCTTCCATTTGTGAAACAAAGCCAAGCCTTTTTCTGCCTTTAATCCCACCTTTCCCTTTGGAAATTATGAGAAATCGTTTTAGAAAAAATTAGGTTTGTACTAATTAAGAGAACCCACAAGCAATGGTGGAACAAGGCTTAATTCGTTTCATTTTTAACATAAGAACACCATTAAAACACATCTGAAGTTAATGTTTAGAATCTCTAAGAACATGTATTTGAAAAAATAAAATAAAATAGAGGGTTGTGTTATGGCATACTTGTTACTTAGCTATGATGTTTGCACAATTTCTTCTCTTTTTTCTTTCATCTACCACCAAAGCTCTCTTCCTCTCTTTTTCTCTCCCTCAGCCAAAATGTGTAGTGTGGGTGTATATATGTGTTCAAGAATGAAGATGGATGGTATATTTATAAAGGATTTGGTGTGAAAACCCCAAAATGCCCATTTGTTGGAATGGAAAGGAATTGAGTTGTTTTGGTTGGAATGTAATGGAATGAGGGATGATTAGGACCTTAATTATGTATTTAATTATGATCTAGTTAGGTTTAGGACTAATGAAACACTTCTAGTTGCAAGTACATGCTATGTATATATATATATATATATCTAAATTGGTACAAGAATTAAGATTTTCCGTGATTTTTAGGATGTTGTCTCAAGTACTTACATATATAATATATATATATATATATATCAAATCTATAAGGTACCAAATTCATTATTGCTCCAAGATTTCAAGAGATTTTTGTACTTAGTATATCCCAATAAATCTTAGTATATCCTAAGGGGAGTGTCACGACCCAAACCCGCCCTTATAGGCTTAGTGCCATAATCAACCAGTAATCTTGAGATTACCAAAGGCCTCTGAACAAATTAAACATAATATAGGGGCTAGCGGAAGTAAATACAAACATACAATGTCCATAGAGTTGTGTAGACATACATGTGACAAAAAATTTAAACTTTATATACACACATGTGATGTCATATAGATAAAACCAAAATGGGACTTAGCCTAGTGTACAGATAAACAGAAACTGGTTCAGATTTAGTAAAAGAAAACAAAGTCTTAAACTTAGTTCACAAAACTTGATCACCTGACTTTTTCCAGAATCTCCTCGAGAGGCACAAAGGTTGGCCAACAAAACAGAATTTCAGGCAATCATCACTGAGCCTGGTCACCTACATATATAAATAATGCAGTGCGTTAGAGACTAGTGAATAATAACAGAGTAAAGGATTTAATAAATATTGTCTATAACAGATACAAAAAATAGAATTCAGTTTATATCAGAGGCGAATTCATAGTCTTGTTCATATTCTTGTTCAGAAATCAATATTCATAACAGAAACAGAATCAGAATCATATTCATAATCAGAATTTACAGTCAATCGTACATGGTACATCCATTAGCACTAACAGAAACAGGTGACCCATAAAGGGACGGCCATAAAGGTATACAGTTGACTCATGTGCACGGAGACAGTACAGTTGGCTCATGAGACATACAGTTGGCCTATAAATGAGACTTATATAGAAGGATCCATAACAGTTGGCTCATAAGACATACAGTTGGCCTATATATAGGATGTATGCAGAAGGATCCATAACAGTTGGCTCATGAGACATTCAGTTGGCCCATAATTGGGACGTAACATAACAGATAACAGATGTCATCTGAAGCTAATGATGCCACGAATACATTTTAGAAATATTGGACAACTATTCATTCACATAGAAGGTAAGATTTTAGAAAATAGATCATTTCATATCATTCAGAAAATTCTTATAATTGAACATAGTTTTACAAAGTTATTACTCACAGTTGGCTTCAATAGCAGACAAATAGAGCAGATAACCAGATAGCCTACGGCGCGTGACCTACACAAACACAGAATGGATACACATTGAAACACACGCTCGGAATTCATTTAATTCATTTCTTTATTGTTTGGGTGTGTTTCTAATCTTTATCCTTACTACTATGTCTTAATTAGGGCTTAAAAATGCCTAAGATGTAATGAGGATGCCAAAATATGCCTTAAAACACTTAATTAAATTTTTGAAAATAGGGCAGTCTACTTGAGCGTAACTTCTGTCACTCGAGCGGTCTGCAAAGTTTGCAAAAGTACTAGTTGCATGATTTTCATGCTTGACAAATGCTCGAGCCAAAGACTGAGTAAACAAGGTCTTCGCTCGAGCGCAACTTCCTACGCTCGAGCGGTTTGCAAAAGTTTGTAAAACTCCTGGGAGCTTTCATTTTAGGCTCGAGCGCAACTTCGGTCACTCGAGCGGAGGGTCAAAAATAAGGGTGGTCGCTCGAGCGCAGGTTCTGCCACTCAAGCTAACCTCCAAACTTTGCAAAAGTACTGGGAGTTGGAATTCTCCGCTCGAGCATAGACTCCACCGCTTGAGCGGAGGATGCAAATTCTGAAATTTCCAAATTATTGATTCAAGTTTAAAACTCAATTTTAAACCTTCAAAACATATCATTTTGGGCCAAAACTCAATAACACATTGAGAAACCCATAGTACATGATGAATTATAAACCATTTCACAAAATTAAGCCCACAAGTTTTACCAATTGTACCAGAACTAAACTTGAAAAGTAGAAAAACAAAACATGAATGAGTTGACATGAACTTCAACCTTCCAAAACAAGATCAAACAAGGTAAAATGGTATGAAATTTGATGAATTTCCAAAACAAAGCTATGATCGATACATGCATATGAGAATTCTTCAAAATCAAACTCTAAATGTAAGAGGATTTGCATGCATGTATGGTTATCTTCTTAGTTCTTCTTCCCTAGCTCAATTATTGGATTAATTATCTGACTCTCTTGAATTCAAGCATGTAACAACCCTATTTCATACTAAAAGGGTGAATTCCTACCTTAAGCCTTGAATTCTCAAGTGTAAGAGCTTAATCTTTCAAGTTCTCTCCAAATCCTTCACTTTTCTAGCAAATTCCCCTTAATTGAGCTCAAGTCTCCTCTCTCTCTCTTTCTCTCTCTCTCTCTCTCTCTCTCTCTCTCTCTCACGTTTTGTTGAAGAAGATGATGATAATGAAGGTGTATGCAATATTATATAGGCTTGGTTAGTGGGCTTAATTAAGCTAGGCTTACCACTAATTAAATGGGCATTAATTATTCTAATTATTTGGTTCCGAATTGAATTCTAATTAAACTTTCCATAAATTCTAAAAATTCTAAATAACACATATACCGAGTCAATTTCGTGATCGGATGCCAATAAGACCTTCAATTCGCAAAACAGAGTAGAGACACAGACATATATTTCTACGACAGACAGATACAAACACAGATAACAAAATTCTCATAAAATTAACTTAGATTTTTTTCTTAAGTACTTATTAAGCATTCTTAATCAAAGGCTAAAGCAAATCATAGGTTGGGGTTGTTATAGTCTTTCCCCCTTAAAGAGTTTGGTCCTCCAAGCTTGATTACCTTAAGTTTAGAAGAATACCAGGTCTAGAGGGAACAAATCAGGGTATCTTTTCGTTATATCTTCCTCAGTTTCCCAAGTTGCATATGTCCCTCCATGGTTTTTCCAATCAACCTTCACCGATGGAATTTTTTTGTTTCTTAGTCTTTTGATCCTTCGATTGATAATCTGAATCGGTCGTTCTTCATAAGTAAAATCATCTTTCAATAACACATGTGTTGGCTCAATCACGTGAAGCTAATCTCTCAAGTAATCTCGGAGCATTGAAATATAAAAGACATTATGCATTTGCTCCATGATCAGAGATAAGGCCACTTGATATGTTACTAAATTGATTTTCTCTAGAATCTCATACAGACTAATGTATCTCAGAGCCAACTTTCCTTTCACTCCAAATTGTGTTTGCCTTTCCATAGGAGTTACTTTGATAAACACATGATCCCCAACTTCATATTCTCTGTCTCTTCTTCAGACATCTGCGTAACTCTTTTAGCGACTTTGTGCAGTTTTCAATCTTTGTTGAATCAATTCCATGTTTTCAGTCGTTTCTTGTACAAGTTCCGGTCCCAACAAAGGTCTATCACCTACCTCGGCCCAGAAGATTGGAGAACGGCATTTCCTACTATACAAAGCTTCATAAGGAGCCATACCGATACTCAAAACATAACTGTTGTTGTACACAAATTCAGCTAATGGCAAATAGGTCTCCCAATTTCCTTGGAAATCTAACACACATATATTCTAAGCATATCTTCTAAGGTTTGAATGGTTCGTTCAGATTGGCCGTCGGTGTGTGGGTGATAAGCACTACTTAGCCTTAATTCCGTTCCCAAGGCCTGTTGCAAACTTTGCTAAAATCGTGAAGTGAATATGGAATCCCGTTAAACACAATGGATATAGGTATTCCATGCAGTCTCACAATTTCGTTCACATAGATGTTAGTTAATTTATCCACATTGTAAAAAGTGAGCAGACTTAGTTAAACGATCAACAATGACCTAGATAGAATACATATGTCACGACCCGAACCCGCCCCCATGGGTTAAGGACGTAACCGGCCAGTAATCCTAAGATTACCTACGGCCTCAAACCAAAACAGACTTAACACATCAGAGTAAAGGGGGCCAAAAGGGAAGTCAAATTTTTAAAACTTTGTCCATAGAGCTGTGCTTACATGGCACATCAAAACAAACCATACACATGTATGTTAATAACTCACAACAGAAACATAGTGACATAGGTTCTGTACAGACAGGATCATCCAAAACTAAGTCAACCCATAAAAACTATAAGCAGACATATACAAAACTTCGCCATCCTGACAAATGTAAATACATAACAAAAAGGCAAAGACGGGTCTCATGCGTGAGACACGAGGGATGACTCTCTCAAAACCGTAGTTGTTCCAAGCAGACTTCACTGGGGCTGGGTTTGTGTTTCTCTTGGCTCACCTACAAGACACATGAATGAGCGTGAGCGATAGCCCAGTGAATAATATCAAATATGACAGTTACATAACGATGTGTAGAACAACATGCTCCAAACAGCCTTGGGCCCAATACATACTTCTATTTAACAAATATATATATAACTATACGAAATTCAAATCAAGTAACTATAGTTCCAAACATTCTGGCCTTTGGCCCATTCGGATTTCCATTCATGGCAAAACGGCCTTCGGCCCATTCACTTATGTCGAAACGGCCTTCGGCCCATTCATTTCTGTCAAAATGGCCTTCGGCCCATTCATTCGTGCCACAACGGCCTTTGGCCCACTCGTTCATGTCAAAACGGCCTTCGGCCCACTCATTCGTGTCAAAACGGCCTTCGGCCCATTCATTCATGTCAAAACGGCCTTTGGCCCACTCGTTCATGTCAAAACGGCCTTCGGCCCATTCATTCATGTCGAAACAGCCTTTGGCCCACTCGTTCATGTCAAAACGGCCTTCGGCCCATTCATTCATGTCGAAACGGCCTTCGGCCCACTCACATATGTCAAGACGACCTTTGGTCCATTCATTTCTATCAAAACGACCTTCGGTCCATTCATATATGTCAGAACGACCTTCGGTCCGTTCATTTCTACCAAAACGACCTTTGGTCCATTCATTTCTATCAAAACGACCTTTGGTCCATTTATTCATTCATGTCAGACCTTTGTCCACAATCCCAATTAGCAACTTATAAAGCTCATAAGGGAATACACAATTGGACGTTCACAATCATTCAAATATCGATATTACTCACAGTGATCGGCTTGTGGATTTGCCCTGGAGCTTGACCCTACACGTTTCATGAACACAAAAGGGTCATTAACAGTTCAATCCATTCTTTAATTCACATATTCCTCTTTAGGCTTTAATATCATCTCATTAACTCATTTACAATGCTTAACATATGCCTAAGAGTGCTTGCAAGTGAAAGAGAACGGAAAACAGAACACAAAATGCAAAAACAGGATTTCAGAAAATAGGGTCCCCGCTCGAGCGTGGACTTCCCCGCTCGAGCGGACCCTTAGGTCGGCGAAAGTACTGGTTGCCTTCCATTCCAGCTCGAGCGTCAACTTCCCCGCTCGAGCGGGAACCATGTCTGCAGAAAATGCTGGGAGCTCGATTTCTCCGCTCGAGCGGCACTTCACCCGCTCGAGCGGACATCGAAAATCTGGGTTTTCCAGATTGAGTTCTTGAGCTTCATCTCGACATTTAAAGGCTCTAAATGCATGATTTCGGTCCATACTTCACATAATCATGTACTAACATGGTACAAACATAGAATTACAACATATTGAAGCTCAATTTCATAATTTATCTACATGCATGGCTCATTTTCCACCAACTCATTACCAATGTAACCATTTCATGCATTCAAAGCTTCTACTTCCATGGATCGTACATGCATGTGACATATAACCTTCATTCTCGTCTCATATGATGAAATATGGTCAAATACATGGATTTCAACCAAAATTGCAACATGAGTCATGTAATTCAAGCTCAAATATGCAAATTCAAAACAATACATACATGCATGTATATATAGTCTTCAAATTCATCAAAACCAACTCCTTTCATGTTCTAGATCACAAATTAATCTTCAATTCCCGAAATCACAACTCAAATTCATGAGTTAGGGGTTGGTTACTCACCTAGGAGCTTTAATCTTCCAAATTCTAGTCAATTCTTGAGTTAAATCTTCAAATTCCCAAGCTAGAGCCAAAAATTGCTCAAGTCTCTTCCTTTCTCTCTCTATAGCCGGCCTCTCTCTCACTCTCAAGTGTCTAACTCAGATTTTGAGTTTTAAGAGAGCTAAAGGAGAGTGCAATGCAAATATACAACAAGCCCCACTAACAAATATTAAAGGGGTACTTAATTTATCAATTTAATCAGTTTAAATTGACCAGAATCAATTTTCAATTAAATTTCACCGTAGGCTCTAAAAATTATGCCAATCACAATGGCGTAATCAATTTAGGGTTCTGTGGCCGATAAGGCCCTCAATTTTAATTTCCAAGCAGGTTATTCAAACAGATATTCCTACGATGAACAGGTAAAACTTCAAAATCATATATATATTCGCATAATGGCACACAAAATCATATCAAAACATATAATCACATTGGCATTTGGGACCAATTAGCATAATACAGAACAGGGGTGTCACAACATACCTCGGGAGGAGCGAGGCAATCCAATAATAAAGTCCATCATATTGTGCTCCCATTTCCTTTCCGGTATTGGAAGCTATTGAAGTAGTCCTGTGGGTCGTTGATGTGTTCGGTCTTTACTTGCTAGCAATGTAAACATCTGGCCACAAAATCAGCAATACATTTCTTCATTCCAGGGCACCAAAAGTTATGTTTCAAATCTTTGTACATTTTCGTATTTCCAGGATGCATGGCAAATTTTGAACTATGAGCCTTGGTCATAACACGCTTTCTTAATTCTGAATAATCCCACACACAGCCTATTCTGAAACTTCAACATGTTATTCTCAATTATGAATCCTGGACTTGCTTTTGTATCAATCTCATCAACAATCTTGTTCAGAAATTCATCTTGTATTTGCTTTTCTTTAACTTCCTCAAATATAGCGGTTGTACAGAAATGGTGGCTAGAATTCCACCATGTTCATGCAAAACCACTTCAATTTCATTTCTTTCCAGATCAGACAACAATTCTTTCTGGCTATTGAGCAAACATGACAAATTCCCAATAGACTTTCGACTCAAAGCATCTGTAATGGTATTTGCCTTTCCCGGATAATACAAAATTTGCAAGTCATAATCTTTTATCAATTCAAGCTATCGTCTATGTCTCATATTCAATTCTTTCTGAGTGAAGGAATATTTTAAACTTTTGTGATCGGTGTTGCACACCTCACAAGTCACTCCATAGATAGTGTCGCCAAATTTACAAAGCAAATAACACGGCGGCTAGTTCAAGATCATGGATCGAATAATTCTTTTCATGTGGTTGGAGTTGCCGAGAAGCATGCGTAATCACCTTCCCATTCTGTATTAACATACACCCCAAATCTTTGTACGAAGCGTCACAGTAGATTTGAAACCTATCAATACTATTAGGCAAAGTCAGAATTAGTACAGTTACCAATCTAGTCTTCACTTCTTGAAAGGCTGACTCCCGCTGACCACTCCAATCAAATGATACATTTTTCTGTGTCAACTGTGTCAATGGCATAACAAGTTTTGAGAAATCTTTCACAAATCTACGATAATAACATGCAAGCCCCAGAAAACTTCTGATTTCTGACACATTGGTTGGTTTTGGCCAATTGACAATAGCCTCAATTTTTTGTGGGTCCACCGTAATGCCATCTTTGTTGATTACATGCCCTAGAAATATTACACAGTCAAGCCAAAATTCACATTTAGACAATTTTACATACAACTTCCTTTCTCTCAAGATCTGTAAGGCAATTCTCAGATGATTCTCATGTTCTTCCCTACTTTTGGAGTAAATCAAAATGTCATCAATAAACACAACTATAAATTTATCAATAAATTGTTTGAAAACCCTATTCATTAGGTCCATAAAAGCTACAGATGCATTAGTTACCCCAAATGGCAACACTAAAAATTCATAGTGCCCATATCTAGTTCTGAATACAGTTTTCTCTACATCTTCTGCCTTGACTTTTAACTGGTGATACCCGGATCTAAAGTGTATCTTAGAGAACATTTGTGCTCCTTGAAGTTGGTCAAACATATCATCTATTCGGGGCAGTGTATATTTGTTCTTCACGGTTACTTTGTTCAATTCACGGTAGTCAATACATAACTTCAAAGACCTATTTTTCTTTTTAACAAACAAAACTGGAGCACCCTAGGGTAAAGTACTCGGACGGATAAATTTCTTATCTAGTAGTTCTTGTAGTTGAGTTTTCAATTCATTCAGTACAGAGGTTGACATTCGATATGAGGTTTTTGAAATTGGTTGTGTTACAGGTACGACATCAATAGTAAATTCAATTTCTTAAAGGCGCCAAATTGGTAAAGCAGACAGGTTAGAGCTCTAGTGTTGGTGCAAGTTCCTATGACATTACTGCAAGCTGAGAAAGAACCCAACATTGGCCTGTTTGTGATAGAAGATAAGTTGGAGCCTTAGAGCTTCCATGTCTATTAGGCCATTGTCCGTCTCATCTAAACCAATCTCTACCACCTCGGCTAGGCTTTGCCACCACGAGAGAATGTTCGAGTGGTGCTCATAGGGTCCAACAAAAACCACCCATCTTTCTTCACTGCTGCTAATTTGGAGGCACTTAAGTACCCTCTCTCCCATTGTTGATGGAATAGCAATTCCCATCACTTCTTGAAGCTTTTTGATAGCTGCGGTTGTGCCCCATCCACAAAATATTAGTGCATCATCTTCTCTGCCGCCCAGGCATCTCTTCACATATTGACTTGCTTCAAGCATCATTTTGGTTGTCCGTTCGCCCACGTAACTGTCACTGCTGTGACTACTACCTATAAAAATATACATGTCTCTATAAATAGTAATACTAATAACAGTACATGAAATTCAATGAATGTGATTTATTTATTTATTTTTATTAACTTCCTAATGCTTGCTTGGATACATACATACATATATATTATAAGGAGAATAAGAATTCGTTGTCATTTGTCAACGTTATCTGTTTGTTTCTTTATTCATTATTCTTTGGATGTTTTCGAACTTGTCAAAAATATTCAGGTGATCAAGCAAGCAAGCAAGACTTGAATAATTAATCTAATAGCTGGTTATCATTTTCTTCACATAAATCATTATTTATTTTTTAATTGGGTAGTTGCAATTGCTGATGGAAATTACAAGTTGAATTAATGACAATTAATATATTCAAGCTTAATTAATTTTCTTGGTGAGTGAGTATATAGAATTTTGAAGAAAAACATGATAAACATATATACCATAAAAGGGAAGAACATTGTTGATGATATAATTTTCTATGTAGTGAAGGCACCGGCCTGAGGCTGTGTGATCCGCATTAGTGAGCCTACGCTTTCCGAAGGGGGACTCAAATTCTACGTCGCCTCCAATAATTTGAGAACGTAGCCATGACAGTTTCTTCTCTGAAGAATCATCACTCATGGGCACTTCAAATGATTCTAATAGAGCAACTGCAACATCGTCATCATCCAGATGATCCTGTGCTTGTGAACTACTTGATCTAGGTGAGCTTTTGCTGCTATGACTCTGCTTATGCTTTGAGTTGTTGATCTTTCTTTAAGCAGTAATGAAGTCCCTCAACATGGACATGGATTGCTCAAAGTCCGTGTTGAAATGAAAATATGTGCACCGTATGTAAGTGATTATATCAATACAATAGTGAATCAATCAGAAGAACAATAGACAAATTGAAAAACATTTGATCAATGGAGCTCTTCGATAAGAAGAAGAGCATGAAGATGAAAGATGATGATGATAATGCAGTGAGAAGGCGTGTGAGACTACGTATTTTAAAGGACAAGTGAGAAAAGATGCGCAATGAAAAATAATAAACTTGGCACGTAAAGAAGATGGTAACCAAGTTTTCCAGTAGGTCTTCCCCTGATTCCCACCGTTTCAATAACAGGCGGAACCATATCACTTTAATAAATAAATAACAGGGGCGGCCGTTACCATAAAATAAATATATTTCATGAAAATAATCTTAAAAATTTTGTGACCCTTGAATTACACTTAGAATAAAGCACCGCACACTAATCAAGATAATTCAAGAATCATAACTCTTTCATGATAATTTTCATGAAATTTTTTTCATGATCCCTAATTTTTCTCAATAAATAAATAATGGGAAAAGTTATTTGGTGCTCTTTGGAGGTATTGCCGTAATCAGGCTCATGAGGAGTGCTTCTAAATAGGATGGGCCCTCAAGAAAGGCAATGTAATATTATTATTTCATAATATTCGGGACATGGGGGGCTACGAATATACATATATATATATATATATATATATATATATAAAAGGGTAAGTTACATTTATCTCCTCTAAGACTTTTGACAATTAGAGAGACTCCCTTACAATTTTATTAATTATACTAACCTCTCTTCTTTTTGAAATTATTATAAAGATTCTCTCACTGTTAGGTTATTTAATAAAAATTACTGATATTATAAGCTACAATATCGAAAATGACGAAATTGACATTAGTTATCTTATCTATTCAAATGACAAATTTCACTCACTTCCCTTGATGTTTTGCATATATTATCAAAGATTCATATAGATTTTAGCATTATTTATTAAAATTCTTAAATTTCATGCAATATTAAATAAAATCTTAAATTATTAAGAAATTATTAAATCATTTAATGAAAAAGAAAAACTTAATTTTCATTGATACAATACTTAAAAATAAACAATTTTTCTAAAATTAATGTTAGATAACATCATAATAATTTAATATAAGACTTATTCAACATTATATAAACAATGTAAGGTTTATCATTCTAAGTGATGCATTTATTATTGGATTTTTTTTTTTTAAAGTTGAAATAAATAGATTTATTTGTTTCCAACAATTTATGTTACTTATTTATTCATATGTAAAAAATTTATTATTTTATCTTTCCTTAATCATATATTATTCTCAAGTTTAATTTTTATCTTTGAATTATGGAATAAGTTTTATATTAAATTATTAGGATGTTATCTAACATTAATATTAAAGAGATTATTTATTAGTGTTTTATGAATGAAAATTATTATTTTTTCATTAAATGTTTTAATAATATCTTAATAATTTAAGGGTTTTATTTTATTGAATAAAATTTAAGAATTTTATTAAATAATGCTAAAATATGTATAGGTTGTAAAAATATATATGCAAAACCTTAGGGGAAGTAAGTGTAATTTACTCATGTTGATAATGAATGAGTCGTTTTATGCGTATTTTCGTCTTTTTACATGCAAATCAAAGGGTAATATGGTCATTTTCACACCTAACTAATGCCGTTTGTATGAATTGTAATAGATTGGGAAATTTTGATAACAGATTCAAAAGTAATGGAGGTTGGTGTAATTACGGAAACTACATGGGAGGTTTCTATAATTGTCAGAAACCTTAGAGAAGATACGTGTAATTTACCCTATATATAAATATTATAGACATGGGACGGGTGTTGTCAAAACATCCGTATTGTAACACCAGGCCCACGGCTTGCCCCAACTTTATTTTGATAACAACAATGCCATATCCACCAAATTTGTGCATGTTGGTTGTTCAGGCCAATTCTTAAATTTTCAAATTACTTATTCAAGTTTAAAACTCAATTTTAAACCTTCAAAACACATCCTTTTTGGCCAAAACTCAATAACACATTGAGAAACTCATAGTACATGATGAATTATAAACTATTTCACAAAATTAAGCCCAAAAGTTTTACCAATTGTACCAGAACTAAACTTGAGAAGTAGAAAAACAAAACATGCATGAGTTGACATGAACTTCAACCTTCCAAAACAAGATCAAACAAGGTAAAATGGTATGAAATTTAATGAATTTCCAAAACCAAACTATGATCGATGCATGTGTAGACACCCCATTTTTGACCGACCTTAAGACTCAGACGTCACCGATTGAGTGCTTGGTGATGTTGTATAATGTGCTCGTTCAGAAGTTTAAGAGTCACGGCCGTGAGCCCTGCCTCCGGACTTCCGAACCCTCTTCTGTGCCTTGTCTCGGTTTGCGAACCAGACTCGGTTTTCTCTATTTCTTTTCCTGAGGGGAGGGAGAGGTCCCGTAGACCATCTCTCAATGTCCGTAGGCTACATTTGGTGGCCGTAGGCCATTTTTCCCATTTCGGAGTCCGGTTCCCGATTTTCGGGACCGTGGGCCGTGTGCCTCGGTTCGGGACCGCTTAACCATCTCCTATTGCTCTGATTTTTGGCATACTTCCTATTTGCTCCCTTTTGAGGGACACTGGGGTTTCAGAAACCCACTTCGTGGTCGAACGCCATTTTCGGTGCTTAACGGCCCATTTTCGAGACCCCGAACTGCGTGTTTTGGCCCCGGAACATTCGTTTTGCAACGATTTTCGTTCATTTTTGGCAGGTACCTCTGTTTTATCACAGTGAAGGTCACTGAAGGGTGGGAGACCAGCAATTGTTGCAGCAACCAGTTATCTCTCCTCCGGAGCCTCCCGGCGCCCGTTTTTCGCACTTCCGGGCTAATGTTGAACACCTTAGGGTTAGTGTTGCCAACTTTCAACCACATATCTGTGATCTACACACCTGGGAGGCCCCTAAAAGTTGGTGGCCGGCCATTAAGGTTACCTGACCCTTTTGACCCATTTCTTCCCGGCTAATGTTGAACCCCTTGGATCTTTTTTCTTGAACTTTGAACCACATATCTGTGATCTACACACCTGAGAGGCCCCTAAAAGTTCATGGCCGGCCAGTAAGTCAACTTGACCCTTTTGACCCCCTCTTTCCGAGCCAATGTTGAACCCCTTGGACCCACTTTCTTGGAATTTTAACCACATGGTTGTGTTGTACACACATAGGGGTACCTCTCCAGTAGCTGGCCGGCCAGAAAATCACATTGACCCTTTTGACCCCTAGCCGGCCGGCTAGGTGGTGTGGCCGGCCGGCCACCTCCAACAAAAGTGATAGGCCGGCCGTGTTCCTTGCACTGTGCACTTTACAGCTGTGGGGCAATATCCCCCAGATATTTTCTGTGTCCGGGGGATATTTTGTGGGGGAGTTTTACCCTCCTTTTCCCCCACCTTTACACCCCTTCTTTGGCCTATATAGCAAGCAAACCTTGTTCTTGGTTGGGGTTAGAAAAACTCTCCTTCAAGCTTCCATAGCCAACTCCATCTTCTTCCTTCTCAATTCTTGAAAAAACCCTAAGTCCCTAACTATCATTCCTTCTACACCACCAAGCTCTACCACCACCATCTCATTTCCAGCAACAAGGAAGGATTCTTGAAGGCTAAAGAAGCTGCAAATCCATCCAAGAAGCAACAAAAGTTTGAATCTTCAAGGGTAAGTAACACTTTTACCCTTTTGACCCTTTTTCTTGATCTATTTCTAAGCCCCACATCTTTTTGGTTTCAATCTCCGGCCCTAACTGAAAAGGGTCATCTTTTGAGCTCATCTTCACTTTTCATTAAGGGCTCAACCCTGTTTGAGCCCTCCATAACACACTTGCTTCATTGACCCCCTTGTATGTCATAGTTTTGCATGCTATTTTTGACCCATGAGCAATTTATTTTCGAGCATGTTGTAAACTGATGTTAGGCTTATTTTGAGCCCCTCTTCAACATTGGAGAAGGGCTCAACATTTTTTGGTGTCTCCATGTGTCACTTGTAGTTATATCCCTTATTTGGCCCCATTTTTGCATCAATTGGCAACCCTCTTTGCTTCTGTTTTTGGACCTTGGTCCGAACTGAAAGTGGTCGTATTTTGGCCTATACTTCATGTTTCATTCACACTTTCTTTCTGTTTGGTGAATATTTTGTATGCTTCATGTTATAGCCATTGTTGAGCCTTATTTTGCATCACATTTCTATCATGTTTGTATACTGATTTGAGATCTTCCATATACTGTAAATATTCATATTTTTGGTCCCTCTTCAGTGTTGTAGAAGGAAATTTTTTAGTTTGGGTTTTGCTTATACCACTTGCTTCATTACCCCTCTTTTGGCCCCTATTCTTGCATACCATTTTTCCCTTACCTATGCTTGCTGTTTGGCCATGTTTATAACTGTGAAAGTGCATCTTTTGGGACTGTCTAGCTTCTGTCTTTGCATTGCATGTCCATATTGTGCATGTTTGGCATAGCTATAGGTCATTTCGGGTGCCTAATGTTGCATTTCGGGACATTTCCTTGCATTTCATGTCATTTCGCTTCATTTCGGGACTGTTTTCCCCCATATTTTAATGCTGAAATTCCATTAGTATGCTTGCATATCACTTTTGCCATGTTTCATCGCATTCTGGCATTGCCTCGGTTTGCGTGCCCGTGTGCACGCATTTCGAGGCACTCCATTTTTACCTGCCGGCATCCTATGTGAGTGTGGCTGAGGCTCACTCACGTTGGTATAAGTCCATTTATCATTTCCATGTCATTTCATCATATTTTGTCATTGCCTCGGTTTGCGTGCCCGTGTGCACGCATTTCGAGGCACTCTATTTTTACCTGTCGGCATCCTATGTAAGTGTGGCTGAGGCTCACTCATATTGGTATAAGCCCATTTGTCATTTCCATGCCATTTCATTGCATTTTGTCATCGCCTCGGTTTGCGTGCCCGTGTGCACGCATTTCGAGGCGCTTCATTTTTTACCTGCCGGCATCCTATGTGAGTGTGGCTGAGGCTCACTCATGTTGGTATAAGCCCATCTGTCATTTCCATTTCATTACATAGCATTTTGCCATCGCCTCGGTTTGCGTGCCCGCGTGCACGTATTTCGAGATGCATATCATCGCCTCGGTTTGCGTGCCCGTGTGCACGTATTTCAAGACGCATATCATTGCCTCGGTTTGCATGCCCGCGTGCACATATTTTGAGACTCATATCATCGCCTAGGTTTGCGTGCCCGCGTGCACGTATTTCGAGATGCATATCATCGCCTCGGTTTGCGTGCCCGCGTGTACGTATTTCGAGACTCATATCATCGCCTCGATTTGCGTGTCCGCGTGCATGTATTTCTAGACTCATATCATTGCCTCGGTTTGCGTGCCCGCGTGTACGTATTTTGAGACGCATATCATCGCCTCGGTTTGCGTGCCCGCGTGCACGTATTTCGAGATGCATATCATCACCTCGGTTTGCGTGCCCGCGTGCACGTATTTCGAGACTCATGTCATTTTCTCGGTTTGCGTATCCGCGTGCACGTATTTCGAGGCATCTCATTTTCCATAGCATCGTGTATGTTAGGGTTGTATCTTAGTTGCATATCATGCATATTGCATCGTGTCCGGAATAGGAGTTAGCCCGGGCACGGGAAACGAGGTACATTTCGTACTCCGAGTGACGGAATGTGTCTCAATTCCCCAGTCGCCGACACTCCGGATTATCCATGATGGAGTTAGGTTTTAGCTGTAGTTTCATGTGCATTCATCCTATATTGAGTTGTGCATTTCGACTCCTCGGCCATCATGCCTCGGTATGCGTGATTGGTGGCACGAGGATCGAGACATGCATATATTTGTGCAAATACATTGCTATGCCCCTTTCTGCTCTCTGTTGCAGCAAAATCAGGAATCAGCAACTTTTTCGGGACTTGGCATGCTTTTCAAGAATAACAGGTGTAAACAGAGGCTAATTGGGGCATTCCGGTGGATTTTCCGCGCAAGATAGTCCGGACATGCATCATCCACCAGAAGCAAGGCAGTCCCTGGCTTGCACGCCAGTTTTATTTGTTTTCTTAGTTAATTCTTTAATTAATTAGGATTTTGTAATATTTTGGACTGTAATATTCTTTTATTTGGGACTGTAATATTTAGACTGTATTATTTATTTGGACCCTCCGAGTGAGGGCACAGCTGTAATAAGTGTGCGTGAGTGTGATGTATGTCTTCCAATCCCACGTCTTTCTTCCCTTTTATTTATCCGCTTATGATGGTTAGATTAGGGCATATTTAAATTAGCATACAGTATGACAGCATGTTTGCATTCATTCATCTGTATCGCATGCACCGGGCTTGGCGCATCATACTAACTGCATTGTATTTTCAATTTCAAAGTTGAATACATGATAATTGTAACATTTCATATGCCATCATAGAATAGCCGAGCCTGCTATAGTTGCATTTTGCATGTGTTGCATTAGACATTTCTGTATACTTAGGATCATGCATGATTTTTAATAAATTTCTATTTTGGCTTGGAGTACTCGATAAGCTTTATGCTTTAGCATCCTTGCATGTGTGTGAGTGAATGCCATGATAGCATGCTTACCATGAGGCTATGTGCTTATGTGATATAACTGCCTGAATGCCTGTGGGTGAAGGTTGGGTTATCTGAATTGGAATAAATCATCAAATGTTTCAAGCCTACCTGCGGGTAGCAAACCCTTTTCAAAAACAAGCATGAAATGTTTTGTTCCAATTTGGGCGACTCGGTCTATACTTATATGTTGTGAGCATCACATAGTAACCTAGGCTAATAAACCGGAATAAGAACTCACAATGTTTTCAAAAATTGATATCATGGTTAGTAGAGGCTGGTCTTTGACCGGGCGAGCGGGGGTGCTCACGAAGTGACCTTCCCCAATCGTACCCAAGTTCCCGAGCCGAGGCAACTTTGGTGATGACGGACACGTGGCCTTTTGGCACCGAGTCAGGGTTTCCTAAATTTCCCAAAATAAAATATTTAGGTGGCGACTCTGTATCTGGCAAAGCAGTCCATGTTTGGCACTTCTTTCAAAAATCAGTTTTCTCAAAACGATTTGCCGGATTTGGACTCTTTGGTTCAGATTAGGAACCGTGACATTTTAAGAGTCCGAGCTGTAGTGACCCCAAAATGAACAGAATGGGAGCTCACCCTCCCGGGGCGTTCGGGGACGTCTACAGCATGCATGTGAGAATTCTTCAAAATCAAACTCTAAATGTAAGAGGATTTGCATGCATGTATGGTTATCTTCTTAGTTCTTCTTCCCTAGCTCAATTCTTGGATTAATTATCTGACTCTCTTGAATTCAAGCATGTAACAACCCTATTTCATACTAAAAGGGTGAATTCCTACCTTAAGCCTTGAATTCTCAAGTGTAAGAGTTTAATCTTCCAAGTTCTCTCCAAATCCTTCCCTTTTCTAGCAAATTCCCCTTAATTGAAGAAGATGATGATAATGAAGGTGTATGCAATATTATATAGGCTTGGTTAGTGGGCTTAATTAAGCTAGGCTTACCACTAATCAAATGGGCATTAATTATTCTAATTATCTGGTTCCGAATTGAATTCTAATTAAACTTACCATAAATTTTAAAAATTCTAAATAACACATATACCGAGTCGATTTCGTGATCGGATGCCGATAAGGCCTTCAATTCTAAGTGATGCATTTATTATTTGATTTTTTTTTTTAAAAGTTGAAATAAATAGATTTATTTGTTTCCAACAATTTATGTTACTTATTTATTCATATGTAAAAAATTTATTATTTTATCTTTCCTTAATCATATAGTATTCTCAAATTTAATTTTTATCTTTGAATTATGGAATAAGTTTTATATTAAATTATTAGGATGTTATCTAACATTAATTTTAAAGAGATTATTTATTAGTGTTTTATGAATGAAAATTATTATTTTTTCATTAAATGTTTTAATAATATCTTAATAATTTAAGGGTTTTATTTTATTGAATTAAATTTAAGAATTTTATTAAATAATGCTAAAATATGTATAGGTTGTAAAAATATATATGCAAAACCTTAGGGGAAGTGTAATTTACTCATGTTGATAATGAATGGGTCGATTTATGTGTATTTTCGTCTTTTTACATGCAAATCAAAGGGTAATATGATTATTTTCACACCTAACTAATGCCGTTTGTACGAATTGTAATAGATTGGGAAATTTTGATAACAGTTTCAAAAGTAAGGAAGGTTAATGTAATTACTGAAACTACATGGGAGGTCTCTATAATTGTCAGAAACCTCAGAGAAGATACGTGTAATTTACCCTATATATAAATATTATAGACATGGGGCAGGTATTGTCACAACATCCGTATTGTAACACTAGGCCCACGGCTTGCCCCAACTTTATTTTGATAACAACAATGCTATATCCACCGAATTTGCACTTGCCCAAATTTGTGCATGTTGGTTGTTCAGGCGGTCATCTAGAAGGATGCCAATCATCTGGAAGATGTCGATTGATAAGGATGACAGTTGTAGTTGACAAAGGTGACAACCGCAAAACAGTTGACAGGGTGATACTGGTCATCCGAGTGGTTGTCTAGCCGGTCGTTCGGCTTACATAATTTGGACAATTTGGACGAACTCAAATTCGGTATATCAATCATTTTTTGGATAATTCAAACTGTTCATATTATAGGATTCATCAAGTATATTATCCAGGACATATGTAACCCCATGATCAAGTTTTAATTATTTTTAAAAAAATTATCAAAATTATATGTTAACCATTTTTTTCTTAAAAACATAAATGTAATCTTGTTATGGGGATATAGATGTCCAATTAACCTAATTTTTTTCATGAATTATTTTCCCAACAAACTCTACAATATAAATGGTCCAAATCATCAAAAATAAGTTCAAAACACACCCCAATGGGCTTCACAACATCAACCCCACTTTGTAATCTTATTAGTTCAAAAATAAAATTTTATCCTCACAAAAATTAAGAAATCAAATTGCAGTGATAAATTATACAATATCATTGACTATATCAGTCACAACAATCGGCGAATGAAGTTTTAAAAGATTAAAGAGTAACATTTAAATAATACTTTATTGTAGTTAAGTCAATTTTTATTTGATATGCTAGCTTTTCTCATTAGTAGTGGTATTTCTAAGAAGATCTTGATCTTGAACGGGTCAACTTCAATGTTTCCCTGAGTAATGAAGACTTTTTGGGAGAAGTGTAAGTCATAAGTTGATTTATCTCCAAAATGATATTGACTTGTGAATTGTTCAGACTCTTGAAAATGGGAAAGAAATTTTAATGGGAGGATCAGTGTCTGTAATTATATCAATACAATAGTGAAGCAATCAGAAGAACAAGAGACTAGTTGAAAAACACTCTAGCGATGGAGCTCTTGAACAAGAAGAAGATGAAGACGCTGATGATGATGATAATGCACTTAGAAGACGCGAGACTTCGCATTTAAAAGAACAAGTAAGAAAAGATGCCCAAAGAAAAGAGTAATGTTAGAAATCATGAAAAAAATATCATGAAATCTTTTATGAAGATTTCTTCTCATTTGATTAGTGTGTGGTGTTTTTTTATATGTATAATCTAACGGTAGAGAATATTTCATGATCATTTTCATGATACGTAGCATTAACCAAAGAAAAATAACAAACTTTTTTGGCATGTAAAGAAGATGGTAACCAAGTTTTTCAGTGGGTCAAATAAAAGGGGTGCCTTGAATAAATTGCAATTTGCAGCTATAGAAAAATTATATTAGTAGGTCTTCCCCTCATTCCCACCGCTTCAATAACAGGGGGAAGTTACCAAAAAAATAAATAAATAAAAGACAATTGTAATTCTTAAAACATATTTTAATTTTTATTTTAGTCTTTCAAATTTTATTTTTGTCATTTTGGTTCTTAAAATTGTTAAATTTAATTAATTTGGTCTTAGGTCTAACATCTATCTAAATTGATAACAGGAATATGTATAAAAGATAGTTGGGTAAATTACAAATACACCTCCTGAGATTTACTTAAAATACGAATTGTCTCTTGTGATTTGGAAAATTGCAAATACCTCCCTGTCAAAAATTTTTATTTAACAGAATTAATTGAAAAGGTAAAATTTCTAACTGTTCACCTATATAATAATAAAATTATCTGAATTATTAATTGAAATAAAATTTTAACATTATTAAGAACTATTAATCAACTTGATAATTTATTAATAAAAGGACCTATTTGTTATGAAACTAGAAACCTTATAGGGCATAATGTAATTTCCAAAATTACAAGGAGTAATTTGTAATTTAATTAAACCTCAGTGGGTGTGTTTGTAATTTACCCAAGACAGTTTTATTCTTTTTTGTCATTTTAGTCTTTTAAGTTTTAAATTTTGTTAGTTTGGTCATCGAAATTATTGATTTAAGTCAATTTGGTCCTAAATCAAATTGATAACTTTGAAGACCAAAATGACAAAATTTAAAACTTGAGGGGCTAAAATGACAAAAAAATGCATACTTTAGGGGCTAAAACTATTTTTTATCCGAGAATAAAATATTTTTTCCGTTATCAATGTAAATGGACATTAGAGATAGGATTAAATTGACAACCTTGAGGATTAAAATGAAAAAATTAAAACTTGAGAAATTAAAATGACAAAGAATATAAACTTTGAAAACTAAAATTCTCTTTTATCCTAAAAAATAAATAAATAAAAGAAACAAAAATTAAAGGAGGAAGTTATTTGGTGCTCTTTGTGGTATTGTTTTAATCAGGTCTCGTTTGTCAACTATACATTTTAGTTAAAAAGTCAAAAAGTTACTATAAATTATCACATCACTCTCTCTATTTTTCTGCATAATATTTTGTAAAAAAATCAAAAAATTACTAAAATATTTTATTCTCAAACAAGACCTCAGTGTCATGAAGAGTCGTGTGAGTTCACTTTAAATAGGATGGGCCCTCAAGACAAGACCTGTTACTTCATAATATTAGGTACATAGGGCTAGCAAAATATGAAAAATGATTAAGACCCCCTTTCCCCCCACCCCTTTGACCTCCTCTCTTTCTTAATTGGCCAATTTTTTTTTCTTTTTCCTCCAATCACCACCCATCACGTGTGTGTGGGGTGGTGGGGGTTGGTGATTGAGGGGTCTCAATTACAACCGGCAAAATATATATCTATATATATACATATTAGAAGCGATTATCTTCTTGATGTTCATATTTTTATTTTTATTTTTCGATTTTGCCCTTTTGTTTGAAATTATTTACTATTAGAGGCTTGCACTTTAATTTTTTCAGTTTGTCTTTTTATTTTGTATTATTTATCAATATTGGTGGTACTAATTTGGATGAAGTTTTTTTCGTAATTATGTAAAAATTCTTGGTCAATTATGAAATATAAATATTTTGATTTTGGATAAATTACAAATACACCCTTGATTTTTTTTTTTCTTCTTATTTTGCCCTTTTATTTGATATAATTTACTAATTGTAACCTATAATTTGACTTTGTCATTTTACCATTTTCTTTGGTAATATTTACCATTATTGGTGGTACTAATTTGAGTGAAGGGTTTTTCATAATAATGTAAAGATTCTTGGTCAGTTATTAAATATAAATATTTTGATTTTGGATAAATTACAAATACACTTTTGAGACTTGTTTAAAATATAAAATGCCATTACAATATTACAAATTACAACTATTCCTTATTAGAATCTTTAATTTAACAAAATAAACATAAAAAATATTATAAAATAATAATAATAATTTGAATGAAATATGAAAAACTTTATTAAAACAAATGAAGATTCGTCTAAAAATAAATTTTAAAAAATCAAACCTAACATAATAATTTGTTATAAAATTTGTATTTTGGAAATATAAATTTATCATAAGAATGGCCCGTGCCTTGCACGAGTCTAAAAATAATTTTTTTGCAAATGAAACCAAAACAAAGTTTAGTGGTGATACCATATGATCATTGGCGTGTAAAATCATCATTCGATTATTCCAACCTGATAAAAAATAATAACAAAAAATCTATTCATTTGAACAAAATTTTTATCTCATCTATTTATTCTATAATTGTACCTTATAATAGAAATTAAAATTTCTATCATATATTTAATAATTCATTCTATTCAATTGTGTAAGAAACTAATCTTATTTTTGGAGAAAAAGTTTAGTTAGTGGAATGGAATGAAATGATTATGTTTTTATTTCTTTATGGAATAATTATTATTTCTTTTACAATGCATTTTTTTTTAAATTATTTTTTGAATGAATCAAATATACAATAAATACTTTTACAAAAATATCATATTATTTCATTTCATTTAGTAAACTCAATAAAATATTAGAGTTAAAGGTCATACTAGCCGGTGTCTTGCACGTGCTTTGGACCTCAATTTTTTGTCCAAAGCTTTCCTAAAGAGTTATCTTTCAAGGAAAATTGATTTCATTGAAAAAGAGTGATCGATTTGAGAAAAAAAAAATCCGATTTTCGTAATGGTCAACAAATTTGGACAGTGCTGGAGTATTTCTTACATGACTAAAAATCTAGGAAAGCTATGCCACTATTGAAAGATTTTCTGAAAAGTAGATAAAATTCTCTACAAACCATAGGAAACCCAAAATTAGGAAAAATCTAAAAATGCCTCTTTAATTGCAATCTTTAAAGTGCACCAAATCTGAAAATTTACTTTTGTTGGTAAATTTATGTTCTTGACTTCATGGATGTGTTTATTATCAGTTGTTCATGTCTTTGTATGATATTACATGTGTTATGATTATGATTCTTATCTTCTTCATTTGATGATGCTCATGCTTATGTAGATATTACTATCTTGTTAAGTTGTTCTAACGTTAATTTAAGACATCTAACTCAACGAAAACCTTAATTAGGGCCGTATTGGGTTTTCGATTACTCGAATAATGAAGATATGATAACGTGTTATGTATGGATTGATGGGATGTGCTCCCTAATTGAAGGTTAAGTCTTGCGCAAGTAGTTATCACGTAAACCCTAGAATGGAACGGATGTATTCGGACTCTTTGCGATGATTTGATTTGGTGAGATAAGGTTGGGTCCAGATGGGACATTCAGAGGATAAAACCTTTTTTCGGAAGGAAAATGTTGGATTCAGGATGATAAAACATTTTTCTCTTCGTCATCCCTTTTGAGGTCCACTGATGGCGCTGCGCGATATATAATCATTGCAGGCATCCGTGGTAAGTTCTGGAAAGAAGCAAAAGGGGGACTTCTAAATAGCTCGGTGTCCAATTCTTGCGGTTGGGAGGATGAAATCTCTTTGGGGGATTTCTAGATTACTAACATCTAACCTTGTAATCCTTTATTATTGAATGATTATCATTCATTATTACTTGCTTGTTATAATTGTGATAGTGTATTAGATTGGGAAAAAGGGACGAGGTGTGTGTGTGTTTACTGGGCATTCAAAACTGATGGCGTTTCATGCTAGGTATTGAGGACTATTAGACCGGTCAAAGGCAAAGCTAAAGTATTTAAAGACGTATGGGTATCATATAAGAGCTAGAAACTATTTTTGTAAACACATTTTGAGATTATAAGTGATTAATCGCTTGTTGTATTTAAGACATGATTTTGTAATTATTATATATATCATTTGTAACCTATCCTTATACTCTGTCAACTCATGTAGGCCTTGTGTTAATACTTTATCAAAATTTGTCAAAAGGATAGCTTTGCTATCTAAGGTGGTTGGACTTAGAAGGGAGACTATATTGACTCCTCCGACCTTCCTAGGATCTTGCTTAGTTATTAAGCAAAGGACACATTAGTGATACTTTCTTCTCTTGTAACCTTAAATAAACCGTATATTCATTTGTTAACATATTCCATGATGTTCCCAATTTTTAGGGCGTCACATCTACCGCCTCGGGAAGCATCACTTTCGATTTTGGTTCACTAACAAGTATGATGTAAGATCATATGCCTCCGCAAGTCGGTCTTGCTCATTTACTACTAAAATGGTTGGTACTTCTTTAGTCGTTTCCACTTTTCCAAATATGGCATCTAGCCACTCATTTTCTCTCCAGTTGTCTTGCTCCTCTGGCACCTCTAACTGTCTCAAGTTGGTGACACTAGTGATTAACATAGTCATTTGGGCTATGAATGCCACTGCGAGGTTAGGATCATTCATTTGTGGTTCTGTTTCTATGAAAACCACTTCCATTTCTTCCCGAATTAGTAGAATGGACTTGGGTAGGTTGGTTGACACAATGTAATGGCTGAGGTCAAAGACTGGAGTGGTTTGTATGGCATTGACATCGGGAGGGAAAGGGACAGTTTCGGTATGTTCTGGCAAAGGGTTGGTGGTAACATTTGGCTTTTGTAGGGGTGCTATGACTTTGTTTCCAACGAGATCATAGATCTCATGGCAAAGGTGGACACATCAGTCAGTTTCATGACCGGCTTGTTGGTGAAATGCACAGTATTTGGTGGGGTCATGGCTAGCCAATAGGAGGTCTAAAAGAGTTCTAGGGCTGACGGGTTTGAGGTGCCCCTTGACTATGAGAATTTGCGTGGCTCTTGAGAGTGCCATGTAAAATAGGATGGAAAGTTCTTTGAGTCCAAGCTGATTGGGCATTTTAGGTGGTTCCAGCGAAAGGGTCGAACACAACTTGGGTTCTTATGTGAGGGATTTCAGTGGATTTGGTATTAGAAGAGGAGGCAAGTGCATTTCTGACAAAGGGTTTCTTTTGGGGTAGTACAGTGGTTTCTACCTTGATTATCCCCTGGTTAATCCCATTTTGTATTTGATTTCCAGTGTCAAATATTTCCCATAAGCTGAACAATGGCAAAGCGATGCTTAGCAATGGTGGATGCATATTCTTCACAATGGTTCTAACTTGATCTCTCTCATCGTGCCAGTTGGTCATTCTAGGTACCTTAGCTCTCCATCTCGTGACAAAATCACTAAAGCTCTCATCGGATTCTGGTTTTGTGGTTTTGAGCTCCCTCGTTGTCACTTCTAGTTGAGCATTGTAAGAATATTGGGCGCCAAATGCCTCAGCTAACTCCTCGCATTTTCATTTGATTTCAATGTTGAGCTTAGCATACCAGTTGGCTGTTACTTCGGACAAGGTTCAGCCAAACAAAGAGAGAGTTTATTGGCATGTAAGTCTCATAGGCCTCAAAATGTTAACAAATAGTCGGACATGGACCATGGGATCTCCAGAACCATCAAACCCATCATTGTGTGGCATTTTGAATCTTTTAGGGAAACAAACAGTCAAGTTCCCTAAATCAGTATCCAAGTCCGGAATGCAATTAGGTTCTTTAGTCTTCTTCATAGTCTTCTCCAACTTGGCAATTCTGTCAGCATTGATGTCGAGATTAGGGACCTCGATCTTGGGTTTGTCTTTCTGCTGGTCTAGTGCTGGTATGAGAACAACTGACACTTCTTCTCTTGGAACTTGATGTGGTTCTGGTGGTGGTAGTGGTGGTGCAACTGCTTGAGCTTACAGCTGATTCAGAGTTTGGAATTGCGCAGCGAGTGTCCACGAACCTCTAAAGTGCATAGATCATATCAGTAATCTCTTGAGCTTAGGCCATTAAGATTTCTTGTTCAAGACTTGGAGGTCTGAAGTACTTAAGGCTTCGTGGAGCTGACAAATCTGAGCTATGTAGATTGGTGTCTAATATAACTATATTAGATGGCAATACACAAGTGGTCATGCACAGAGGCTTGTGGATTTTTCTTTCTAGAGACTTGAGCGAGACTAAACAGGCTTGCTGTCAACTATATTCTGAGTACAAGACAATCGACTGAATCGGGCCCACTTGGCTTGGGAAATTTCTTTTCATGGCATAACGGTTGCAAACAAACATGAGAAGTAGGTATATGAACACCAGTCAAATTCTGTTCAAAACTTACCATATGAACAAGAATCATCATCACCGATTAGGCAATAGTTTCCCAATCAAGGATTCTTTGAGGAATTTAGAGTTCTTACCCAGAAGTGAACAATCAAACAATTATTTCTCCATTCATATCATTCATTTAAGGAATCAAAATTCTGTTCAAAGTAGATGACCAAATCACTGCTTCCATATTCAAAATCTTTCCGAGGAATTCAGATTTTATTCCAAGTGATCAATCAAATAACTATCTCGATTTAGACAGTGCGTCAGAATCCGATAGGCCAGATTTTGACTCACTTGGCTAACTATCAGATTCATAGACAATAAATTTTTCAATGGACCAAGTTTGAGGTTGGTCGTTTATTCCATCCACTAGGTACTTGGTGACATCCTCTTCCAATGATCCATTTTCCAGCTTCATCACAAAATTGAAATTTTCCAAGCTATTGTGTTTGGTCACAGTACTCAAACTAGTCTCAATATTAGCCCCATCAGATTGTCTATCCAGTTTACACTCTCAACACTTAAGCTGTTGTATCTGTCCTTCCCAATGTCTATATCTAAATCTATGAACTCTTCACCACTGTTATTGAGCTCAAGGTCGTAGAAAATTTCAAGGCTTCGATATATCTTCCTTGTGATATAATCGAACCAAGGTTCTTGAAATCCGCAAAATGGGAAATCTTCCCATTCCCTAACAAATTGCCCATTGAAGGTTCCTTGAATAGGTTTGCACTTCATCTTATATTTTCTTCCTTCCCTCATGGCTCTTGATTTACCTCATGCTCTAGTCACCTTTTCTATCAAATATTCCTTTGTCAGTTGGTAACCTAATCCGAAAGTGAACAAGTGATTGTTGACCTCCAGTACCTTCGTAACCCCTTGTTTGCCACTCTTTCCTAGACTAAAACCAAGGATGTACCCCTATTTGTGCATCATTAGAATAGAGGGTCAGCCAACATATCAGTCTTCTTCGATCGTCATGATGAATTACACTAGTCAAGATACAGCTAGGGTGAAGCCAGAAATAAAAATGTTTTCACTTCCGTGTTCAATTTCAAATAATGAAGTGGTTATACCAGGGGGTGGACATATCGAAGTATCACCATCAATGATGACCACAACATCACCCTTAACATAAGTGATTCTTTGATGGACGGTTAAAGGTATAGCTCAGAGTTGGTGCATCCATGGTCTTCCCAATAACATGTTGAATGAGGCTTGGACATCCATAATATAGAACTCCACATCATGTTTGGGTGGTCCAACCTCAATCTTTAACCCTAAATCTTTAACCCTACTGTTCTTAAGATCTCTTGCTGGGTGTTGTCATAGGCTCTAACAGTTTGTGTTGTTGCAGTGTAGTGCAGTCTTTAGGTCCTAGGCCCAAGGCATAGGCAGTTTTGGTTAGACACACATTGATGACAAAGTCGTTGTCAACTAATACCACTAGCACCCATTGTTCCCTGACATTTCAAAGATACATGACGAGGCTTATTATGAGTCGCCCCTTCTGGTGGTAGTTCTTTGTCAGAAAAAGTGATGGTCAAATTCTTCTTCACAGGTGCGAGCATTGCCACTAATTGCTCAAGAGTGGTGTCTATGTATAATTTGGACTTGTTCAGCGCGGCCAGAAGAGCATAGCGGTGTTCATGGGCATAAGGAGACCCCAAATGAAAATATCTGCCTGGATCTTTTTCTGTTGTTGAAGCACACAATCTTCTTCATGCTTCTTTCCATTTCCTTCAGAAATTTATGAAACTTCACCTTGCTTGAGGAATGAGGGTTTGAAATATCGTCCACTACGTGTAAGGTCATACCAAGTGTCATCCAACCTAGCACACAATCTGAGGCTTGCTTGTTGACATTAACATAACCTGCGGTTGACAAGCCATCCAGGATATTAATTAAGCAACAAAGTGATTTTTCCGAGCCTACAATGATGTAATGTAATTTAAATAATTAAAACACTTATTTCATAAAATAGAAAATGTCAAGTTTAGCTCTCTTAATTCCCCAGTGGAGTTGCCAACTGGGGAGATACCGTACCTTTTTGGTTATGAGGCACGTTTCTACCCATGTTTTGTGTCGATTTACTTATCTCACATCGAAAGAGTTGCCACTTAATTTTACGGGGACTTAAGAAATTTTGAACAATGAAAATTAAGTAAAATACTTGATCTCTCACAACCAGAGAATTTAAGGTTCGGGAGTTGAGACACAAAAGAGAAATATTTTCTTAGAAAGCTTGAGTTGGAGACAGTTGTGAAGCAGTTTAGACAATACTATGTCTATATAACTTCATTTCTTGATTTTCTTGGCCAAAAAGAACTGTTTGGCACCTTCTTCAAGAAAATAACAACTTTCTACTTAGGAGTCGAGGCTTAGATGAATGGCTCAGAATAACCACACAAAGCTATATATGTTTTCATTTTGTTGAATTTTGTTCTCAAACCATTTCAATCGTAAGTTATTAACTTGAGTATTGTAACATTATTCAACCTGTTTTCTAACCTCCATTGACTCAAAAGAAATATCATAATGTGATCCAATAATCTTTCACATTTTAAATTGTAATATTTTAATTAATTTCTTACTTGAAAAATTAGCCATGACCATATTTCAATTTACTTTATCATAATTTTCCTTTCTTAAATCATTTTAAATTACGGTTTTTTCTCTTCTATTTAAGCTAATATTTGCAATTACTCTATAGATATAACTAAAATAATGTGTGACAAACTTTATTATACGATATGTATAATGATATTATTTTATCAATTGATTTTGTATACATAAATTTGTTTAATGAAATGGTATGGAAGTATTTTAAATGTGAAATAAATTCAATCAGAATATTAATTGCGAGTTCGGATCCCCTCCTTGCAACTCCTCCTTGCAATCCTCCTTGCAACGGCTGAAATCAACTGTTGCAACATTCAATGATTGAGATCAACTGCTAAAGAAATTGAAATCAACCGTTGGATGTTATAACAACTGATCTCAGCTATTGCAATGAAGATTGTAAAGAAGAGTTGTAAGGAGAGGATCCCAACTCATTAGTAACAACCAAGTGCTATGTTTTGATTGGACTTCCAAAACCATTTTGGTTACAGGACTGTCTTCTCCAAATTTTCGAAGAGAGAATCTTTGATGATTGCATTATTGAATTTCGATTTTTTTTTTTTTTTTTTTTGTCTTTTTCAGGAGAGAGACATGTTGGATGCATCAAAACTAATGCTCTTCCCACTCAGTCCCCATAATGAAAATGCTTTTTGGATGAAATGCAAAGTGAAAGACTGAAAGTGGAAGTAAAAGTGAAAGTGAAAGGAAGACATGATGGATTCTCATTCCTTTCCAACAAATAGTTGCATCCAAGTGATGTTATAGAAATCAAGAAAAGGTCTCTTGTATCTTTCATGACAAAAACTCCGTTTGTGCGGATTTATAGCCACACATTGGTTATTCTAAGGCCAAGTTTGGCTAACATAAAGAAGTGCACTTATTTTATCTTTTTATCTTTTTTTGGTCACATCAATCAACATCTCCTTTCTACTTTTTTTACACATAATATAAAAAAAGTCAAAAAGTACACTCATTTAGTCTTCCCAAACTTAGCCTAAGTATCTACTATCTACTGAAAGTATATCACTGAGCAAAGATATTCATGTTTGAGGCCATTTAGGGGTGGTTTCAGATAATCTAAATAAGTATATTTTTTTATTTTTTATGAAATATAGGTTGGATATGAGTTGGGTTTGAAGTGATGCGATAGATAGGTAATGTGACTTAAATAAGATAATGTGACTTAAATAGGATAGTGACTTTTTAACTTTTTACCTTTTTTAAGTTATGACAAATAAGGCTTTAGTATTGGATGTGTATTTCAAGTGGATATATGCCTTTTGTGTCACTAATCTAACATGATTTTCGCTACTACTTGGCCTTTTGCGCAAGCGAACAACCCAAAACACATATAAAAAAAAGATATGTAAGTTTATTTTTTAAATTTAATGATATGTAAGTGATATGATTTATTGATGATTGAGAAGATATAAGAAATAGTGTTATTTTAAATATCCTAATTGATTGACATGTCATTGAGCTTGAAAATTGAGTTTAATTTTTAGCCTTTTATAGCAATGCACATACATAATATATGGCCTTGGCTTCTCTAAAGTTGTCATCTCAATTTGAGAGATAGTTTAGACTTAGTTGGTTCATTTTGAGATTGATTTCGGTGATCCTAATCGTTTACTTTTTTAAGATTGATTAAGTAGAGTATTCATGTAAAAAATTAAAATAATTAAATATCGATAGATATATGTTTGAATAGTATTCACCATGTTTGTTATCGTTTTTTTTTTAAACATTTTTTAGAAAATTCTAATTTCTTATTTTTCGTATTTTTTTATTTTTACTGAATTTTTTTTAATATTTTAAGCAATTTTTTTTAATTTTTAGACACACCTAACAGAAATATACTTAAAAAGAATATTTTTTTGCGAAAGAAAATATTTTAAAAATTTACTAAATACCAAAAAAATATGAAAATTCAGTATATTTTTCATATTTTTGTGTATTTATTAATTTTTTAAAATGTTTTTTTACAAATATTTTAATTGTTAGATACATCTAAGGTGCATCTAAAAAAGTAAAAAAAATGCTTAAAATTTTAAAAATATTCACTAAAAATTAAAAAAAAAACACGAAAAACAAAAAACTCAATTTTTAAAAAACTGAATTCAGAAAACTGAAACAAAATATACTGATTTATTTTAAAAAAATAGACCACAAATATAATTTCAAGAATATCCATTCAATTTTTGTAATACAAATGTAGTTCAAACATATAATTACCGATATATCTGATAAACTTGAATTTTTGCATAAATATTCTACTTAGCGAATTTTAAAAGTTAAATAGTTTGGATCACCAAAGTAGGTCCAAAAATAGGCCTATCAAGCCCAAATGATCTCTTTAGTTGAAATAACTAACTTGAGAGAAATCAAACCCTATATATATATATATAATCTTTTTATGACATATTTTTTTGAGGTGTGTATTATATATAAATTATGATAATTTGTGATGTTGATATGATAAATGTCATATCGAAATCAATTTTAGTTATAACTAAAAAAAAACACATTGCTTCATAATCAAACATCACTTGAGAGATATAACAAAATACTTGTTAGTTATAACCAAAATAATAATCACAATATGTCATAATCGACATCACATTAAGTCATAACCAAATTAGAACCAACCTCAAAATAGTTCATAACTAAATACCATTAGAGACATAACCCAACACAAAACACCTCTTCGATTATAACTAGGCCAAGTTTGGCTAACCTAAAAAAGTGCACTTATTTCATCTTTTTATCTTTTTTAGGTCACATCAATCAATATCTTCTCTCTACTTTTTCTGGACATAATACAAAAAAAGTCAAAAAATACACTTATTTAATCTTTCCAAACTTGACCTAAATTAACAATTACAATATATAGTAACCAAATAATAATTAATATCATAATAAATTATAATCAAATCATAATAAATATTAAAATCAATCATAACTATGAACTACAAAAATCGTAACCAAGCGTATGATATACCTTATGAACCACAAAAGAATATGACATACCTTTTTTTAGGGTGTATCATATAATCACTTATTTGAAGCAAAAAATAAAATTCTGATCCACCAATTACAAATGTCTTTTTTGTGTTTATTATTATTATTATAGTTTTGGCCCAATGGTGGGGGACAATGAGTTTCTCCGTGTCGGCCCCGTGGAGGACACCTTTTTATGTTGTCTCCCAATTTTGTAAAGAGAGAAAAGCAAATTTTGGTCAAGTTTGGGAAGACTAAATAAGTGCACTTTTTGTCTTTTTGGACTAAAAAATTGAGGTTGAAAATATGGATGTTTGGGTTAACTTTTTGACTTTTTATTGAAAAATGTGTAATAAAAAATTGTAAAAATTGATTTGTAGGGAAAAATTTGAATTGGGAGTTGTGCAGCCGTAATTGTTGACTTTTGGTGAATAGTGTTAACTTTTTAACTTTTTGAGTAACTTTTTGGCTTTTTGGCTTTTTTGGGATATCCCAAACTTGGCCTTTATTGCACCGCCTATTCTACTCATGTTAAAAATACAAAATCTCAAATAATATGGCAAATCAAAAATATTACTCCACAAATTCTATAAAATCATCCCATTTTTTCACTTTGATGTAAAATTTAGGCAAATTATATCGTTAGTCTCTGTAGTTTAATTCTTATACTATTTTAGTTCTTATAATTTTAATTGATTTGATTTTAACTTTTTTTTAAATTGATCCAATTGATTCTAATTGTGAGTTTTTTTATGATAAATGCGTATATGAGTGGCATATGCCATACGTTTAGGGGTAAAATTATAACTTGAACAATTCAGTGATTTAACATCAACCAACTTAGTTATCTTTTTTAATCAAAAAGTCTAACAACATTATTAATTGGACTAAATTGATGCAGAATCTAAAATTATGAATCAAAAGAAGGCAATTAAAATTGTAACAACTAAAATAACACAAATGACAAAAATGTATAAACTACTATAGTTTAATTTTTCCTAAAATTAAATTTACTCTTACCAATGTTGACCATTTTCATTTTTCTTGATTAATAGGTTATTAGACAATCTTCACTGTATTAAAAATAAATTATGCTTGTGTACACAACAACAAACAAAACATACAAGAAATAAATTAAAGGAAAGAGTTTCCAAAATCTGTTTAATTACATAACCCAAACAGAAATGGAAATAAAGGAAAGGGGAAAAAAATAAGAACAGAAAATATTTCCTTTGAGTGATCAAATCCAGTGTTTAACATTGTCTCCTTAAGACAGATTCGTCCTCTCTCGGATGCTCATAGAATATGGACGTCTATCTCCTAGGATGAAATGATCTTCAATGAATAGTTGCAGCACTACAAACTAGTCACACAACAAACACACTTTGTGTTTATACACTTTCTCACAGAAGATTAATGCAGCAAAATGCAGAGAGCAATAGCAAGAAAATAAGAACGAAAATTGAATCCAAAATCTAAATGAGGGTCTATCTATTTATAGGTGAAATTGTGGCTTTTTAGATTTGAATCCAATAGGTAACAAACCTGTTTGAATAGGTATAGTACCTGTTCGGCACTATTTGAACAGGTAAGGAACTATTTGGGTTTGAAATTGAACAGATACTGAATATGTTTGGACAGGTATGGAATTGTACACGAAGGTTTGAAGAGGTGTAAGCCAAATTTGAATTTTTCAACCGAAATTTAAATTTAAACGGTCAGAATTTATTTTTCAAAATAAAAATTAAAAATAAATTCAAATGTTTTTTTTCCCAAAAAGAATTAGTATTGGGCCGGACAAGCCCAACCCAACCTTACACCATGCACCTGCGCCCAAGCCCAGCCCGCCCGACTGACTGAACGGACGGGTGGCGGCGGCGTGCACGTGTGTGTTTATTTTGGGTCCAATGGGTCTAGCTCATTTTGCCCATAACTACCCCCTCTACAAAACTTGAGTGCCCTTGGGGGCCTACTCCAAGTTTCAAACCTAATCCTTATAAACCCACACAAAGTTTGCCCACCAAACCGATGTGGGACAAATCTTAACTCAAACTTTTATGGAAATTCCACCAAACATACCATTTTCATGGAGCCCATTTTGGCATCAATTTTCCATTCACCCGATAATGGTTTTAAGCAACCAAATATACTACGTGAATCACAACGCGGCATAGAACGCGTTACTACTTAGACCCGCCAACTTTGGTGCATGGTTCCTACCTAAAAATTAGACCAAAGTTTGGAAAAAATCTATTTTTTTCCAAACCAATGTTCAAACCATTTCTTACAATCCCCCATATGAATGGAACTTGATGACAATGGAAATGCAACAATATGCAGAATTTGTTAAAAGAGTATAAATCGAAAATATCTTACATCAGGATAAGTAACTTTCGGCTTTGAACCTTCCTAGTCATAGCCTATCGGACTTACTAGCTAACCAATGGACGTGATGCCTTAAATTGTTCAGCCATTTGTGTAAGCCAAGACAATAGATTTCACAAAAAATATCTTTTGACACATTGTGGTTCTCACAGTTGTGTTCATTTTGGCCTTGAACGCTCCTGGTTGTTCATGAGTGCTTCTAGAGAATTTAGTCTCTTTATTCTCATGGAACTGGCCTCAGTTCGACACTCATATAGGTGATTCTTATTGTGAGTATCTCTTATACTCGTCTTGATTTTTATGCCTAAATCAAGATATAAGTAATCATTAAAAGCAAAGCTTATCCTTAAACCCCTTCATACAACACATGTTGCAGATATCACTTTCACCATAGGAATGGGTAAGGAATTTTAATCCCTTTGTGATTTCTGATGAGCCACACATAACTTAGTTGTCCCTTTGAACTTAGTTCTTGGGATCTCTAGTCATCTAAGTAGGGTTACCATTATGATGACTCTTATGTAATAGGCTTTAATCCCATTCCCTTCGATGAACTGTACACTTGCTCTTCTGCCAAATCTTTTGTTAACAATCCACAATATTCTCTTTAGATTTTATATAATCTATTGAGATTATTCCATTTGAGAGCAATTGCCTTAAAGTATTATGTCGACGAAGAATGTGCCGTGATTTACCATTATACATATGACCCTGTGCCCTGTCTATTGCAGATTGACTATCACAATGAATGCAAATAGCTAGCATAGGTTTTGGCCATATTGGAATGTCTTCTAAGAAGTGGCAAAGTCATTCTACGTCTTCTCTTGCTTTATCTAAAGCAATGAACTTAGATTCCATTATGGATCGTGTGATACATGTTTGTTTCGTGAATTTCCAACAAACTGCAGCGCCTCCCAGAGTAAAGACATATCCACTAGTGGATTTTGAATCTTTAGTAGCTGATATCTAATTTGCATCACAATAGCCTTCGAGTACTGCTGGATATCAAGTAAAGTTTAAGCCATGATCACAAGTAAATCTTAGATATTTAAGAACCCGAATGATTGCCCTCCAATGGTCCTTTCCAGGATTACTAGTGTACCTACTCAATTTACTGACAACATAAGCTATATCAAGACGCGTGCAATTCATTAGGTACATTAGGCTTCCAATGATTTGGGAGTATTTTAGCTGAGATACCGCATCACCTTTATTTTTTGATAAATAAAAACTAATGTCTACAGGTGTTCTTGCTACATTCTTATCATTCTTGATATATTTACCAAGAATTTTCTCAATATAATGAGATTGAGATAATGCATATCCATTAGATGTTTTAGTAATTTTCATTCATAATATTACATCTGCGACTCCCATATCTTTCATATCAAATCTTTTATTCAGCATTTGCTTGGTTGATTTAATCATGTTTTGACTGCTTCCAATAATAAGCATGTCATCGACATAAAGACAAACGATGACATAACCTTTGTTAGTTTTTTTAACAAAGACGCATTTGTCACATTCGTTTATCTTGAAACTATTAGTTAGCATAGTATGATCAAATTTCGCATGCCATTACTTAGGAGCTTGTTTTAATCCATAAAGGGATTTTACAAGCTGAAAACTTTTTTTTCTTGCCCTAGCACTTTAACCTATTTAGGTTGCTTTGTATAGATCTTTTCATTTAGATCACCGTTTAAGAAAATTGTCTTAACATCCATTTGATGTATCTCTAGATTATACAACGCTACTATAGCAATAAGCAAACAGATGGATGTTGTTCTTGTCATGGGAAAATATGTGGCAAAATAGTCCAGACCTTCCTTTTGTCTGTAACCTTTTACCACAAGTCTTCTTTTATGCTTGTCTATTTAACCATATGCTTTCATTTTTCTCTTGAATATCCATTTATATCCAAGAGGTTTAGAACCAGGTAGAAGATCCACCAATTCCCAAGATTTTGCATAATGGATTCAATTTCATTATTAACGACCTCTTTCCACAAAGGTGCTTGAGGACCTGTCATTGCTTTTTTAAAGCTTAGAGGTTCATTTTCTAACAGGTATGTCAGAAAATCTGGACTAAAGAATTTTGATATTTTTTCTCTCTTGCTTCGTCTTCGCTCATCATCAATTAAATCCTGTTGCTTGAGACTATTACTAGTCTCTTGTGTTTAATTGTCATTGGTCTCTTGACTTTGTGTACAATCATAAGTTCTTTTATGTGAACTTAATTTCTGTCCTTTCTTGTAAGGAAAAACATGTTCAAAAAACATAGCATTCCTTGACTTTATAATAGTGTTCACATGTATACCAGGTATTTTGATTTATAAGTCAAAAACAAAATCAGAAATAGATATGCACTACTATTCTGAACATAACCAATAAACACACAATCCACTATTTTTGGTCCTATCTTAGTCTTTTTCGGAACAGGAACTTCTACCTTTGCCAAACATCCCCACACTTTTAAATATTTGTAAGAAGGTAGTTGACCTTTCCACAATTCATAAGGAGTGTTATTCGTTTTCTTGTGGGGTATTCTATTAGGAACATAATTAGTAGACAATATTGCTTCCCCCCACAAGTTCTGCAGTAAGCCTGAACTTAGTAACGTGGCATTCATCATTTCTTTAAAGGTTCTATTCTTTCTTTCAGCAATGCCATTTTGCTGTGGAGAATAGGGTGCTATAGTTTAGTGAATAATACCATGTTGTGCACAAAATTCATTTAACAGTGCATCATATTCACCACCCCTATTACTTCTAACCATTTTAATAGTTTTTCCAAGTTGATTTTCAACTTCAGTTTTGTAGAGTTTAAACATTTCTAAGGCTTCATCTTTACTTCTAAGTAAATATACATAACAAGATCTTGTGCAATCATTGATAAATGTTATAAAATACTTTTGGTCTCTTCTAGTTTGAATAAATTTAAGATCACATACATCTGTATGAATTAATTCTAGAGGTTCGATTTTTCTTTCAATCGATTTAAATCGAGCCTTAATTAGTTTCGTTTCTACACAAATCTCACATTTGTGATTAAGATCAATTTCAAACTTTGGTATATAATTCAAACCAATTAATCTACACAAAGCATCAAAATTTACATGTCCTAATCTACCATGTCATAAATTTGACTCAAGAATATAAGCAAAAGATGTGTTATTCTCATTAATAGCAAGTTTTGGTACAACCGTCATTACATTCAACTTGAAGAGACCATCACTTATGTATCCCTTACCAACATACATACCACTCTTTGTTAATACAAATTTATCAGACTCAAATAATAGCCTAAAACCATTTTTACTTTACAAAGATCCAGAAACTAAATTCTTCCAGATATTTGGTACATGCAGTACATTGTCGAGGGTAAGTTGTTTCCCTGATGTCATCTTTAAGATCACCTTTCTTGTCCAGCCACAACAGAAGTAGTTGAATTTCCCATGTATAGTTTATTCACCATTTGCAGCCTCGTTGTAAGTAGTGAACATCTTTTTGTCCTCACAAATGTGTCGAGTTGCCCCAGTGTCAACCCACAATTCCTTAGGATTTCAAGCCAAATTAGCCTCAGACACCACAACAAAGAGATTGATGTCATTTACCCTGTCAGAGATGTAATCTAATTCTGTCACATTAGCTTGATTGGTGGTCTTCTTGCTTGTACTTCTGCGATCCTTCTTAGGGCGGCGGCAATCAGAGGCAGGATGTCTGGTCTTACCACAATTATAACATTTTCCTTTGAACTTCTTATTGCCATTATTGTCACCTTGTTTAAGACCATCTCCAGTAAACTTCCTCTTTTTGTTATGTGGTTTGGGCACTTATTCAACCACATTAGCCTCGGACTCAATGAGATTTTTACCATTCATCTTTTTAGCCTTACGGTTATCTTCTTTAATTTTTAATCTTACAATAAGTTCATCCGTGGTCATTTCTGTTTGGTTGTGATTCACGTAGTATATTTGGTTGCTCAAAGCTATTATCGGGTGAATGGGAAATTGATGCCAAAATAGGGTCCATGAAAATGGTATGTTTGGTGGAATTCCATAAAGGTTTGAGTTAAGGTTTATCCCACATTGGTTTGGTGGGCAAACTGTGTGTGGGTTTATAAGGCTTGGGTTTGGAACTTGGGGTAGGCCCCAAGGGGCACTCAAGTTTTGTAGAGGGGGAGGTTATGGGCAAAATAGGTTAGACCCATTGGACCCAAAACAAACACACAAGCACGCACTGCTGCCGCCGTACGTTCAGTCGGGCGGGCTGGGCTGGGCCTGGGCTTGAGCGCGGATGCGTGGTGTGAGGTTGGGTTAGGCTTATCCGGCCCAATACTAATTCTTTTTGGGCAAAAAACATTGAATTTATTTTCAATTTTTATTTTGGAAAATAAATTCTGACCGTTTGAATTTAAATTTTGGTTGGAAAATTCAAATTTGGCTTGCACCTCTTCAAACCTTCTTGTATAGTTCCATGCCTGTTCGAACAGATTCAGTATCTATTCAAATTCAAACCCAAACAATTCCTTACCTGTTCAAACAGGTTTGTTACCTATTGGATTCAAATCTGAAAAATCACAATTTCACCTATAAATAGACAGACCCTCATTTGGATTTTGGATTCAATTTTCGTTCTTGTTTTCCTGCTATTGCTCTCTGCATTTTACTGCATTAATCTTCTGTGAGAAAGTGTATAAACACAAAGTGTGTTCGTTGTGCAAATAGGTTATAGTGCTGCTACTATTCATTGAAGATCATTTCATCCTAGAAGATAGACGTCCATATTTTGTGAGCACCCAAGAAAGGACGAATCTGTCTTAAAGAGACAATCTTAAACGCTGGACTTGATCACTCAAAGGAAATATTTTCTGTAAGTATTTTCTGTTCTTATTTTTTTTCCCTCTTCTCTACTTCTATTTCTGTTTGGTTTATGTAATTAAATAGATTTTGGAAGCTCTTTCCTTTAATTTATTTCTTGTGTATTCTGTTTGTTGTTTTGTACACAAACATAATTTATTTTTAATACAGTAAATATTGTTCAACAATGGTAAAATCAACCTTTGTTTTATCAAAGTTACGGGTAAGGAACAACTAGAGAAATCAATAAAAATGTACTGATTTGAATCCCCTTTGTGACGTCATATTTTTTAAGATTAATTAATTATAAACTAATTAACTTAAATATAAGTTTTTTATTAATAAAAAAATTATAATAAAAAAAAACTCACTTTTTAATTGATTCATTCTCAAAATTACATTCCTTAAGCAATTATTCTTAAATTGCCAAATATTTAGATTTCTTTATATAACGTATCTGAATGGCTTTACTTACATGAACTTAAAAAGTATATTTCTTTTTCCCTTTTCTAATCTTGTGAAATCCTATTTTTTAGATATTAAATATTTTAATGAGTGGTATTGGTGTTTAATTTTGGACAATAATTTGGTGATGAGATTTTTATTTTATCTCCACTTTATTATTGTGAGCGTTGATTTCTAACCTCATAACCAAACAAATCTCTCTGCTGAGACTTAGGGAACTTAGTTAGAGAGCACAGAGCATAATAGATTAAGCCAAACACCTGCACATAAGAGAGTGAGAAATACCGCAGCGGCTCATCCACCTGGGGACACTCCAACGATCAAGTCAGTTAACTTATCTCTCAAAGATATTGGCACAAGTAAATTACTTACAAATAAAATGTACCTTAGACACATAAGGGTACCTTACTTTTATAGTCAATAGTGCCTTCGTCCCATAGAAGTTTCACTTCATAGGACTCAAGCATAACACTTGTCCTGGACTTTCAACCAGATAAGAATGATGCTTGAGAGCCTCATCTTTATTCGAACTGAGTGCCTCAACTTATCTAGGACTCTTGTCCTCTATCCAAATATCTGAGATTCCGATATTACTACACCATATCTCGACAATATCATAACAATCTCGGCAACATGTTGTCTACGTGGCATCTCAACTAATCACCTCGACCACATGGACAACCCTAAAAATATGTCCCCACAACTGCCATAGGTTCTATTACCTCGGCAACCTAAGGTGATGAAACCTATACCATTTGGTCTCCCAACATGTCAGATAAACAACATGATGGAAGGAATTCCTCCAACCGAGATCATGACTCGTCAACATCAAGAAACAAAGACTCAAGTGTTCACTCATTAAGAATCAAGAACCAACATGTTCTCTTATTCAAATCCAACATCTCAACTGAGATCGTACTACTAGTCGAGGTCATCACTTGCTAGTTCAAGAATTTCAAGAGTTCAAGATTTGTAAGCTGTCATCCTGCAACAGACTCAGCCACCACATATCCACGTGCCATTACCCCACTAGCTCGCACTCGTCACGAGACAAATGCGTCCCATCAATGTCGCCCCATGCGGTCTGACACCAGCTGATATCAACATGGGCACGTCTTCCATAGCATTTGAAATAATTCCATTTTGCCGCCTTTTCAAATTCATCAAAACTCTTTCCTTCTCCTTCTGTCTTTTCACTTCTCTATTCACAACTCTTTGCCTTCTTTCAGAGCTCTTTCTCTCTCTCTCTCTCTCTCTCTCTCTCTCTCTCTCCTTTCTCCAAATCGCCATTGACATCCATTCGAGCTCCCTGAAACTGTTTTGATCATCCCATCCCGGCGACCGTCTCAGTAATCTCTCTGATCAAAAGTATCATCAAATATCTATGAACCAAATTCTGGCATCCATTTCTCTAATTTTAGTCGGTAAGTTCTCCAATCCTCTAACTTCAGTTTTGGCTCTTCAAAGTCTCTTTATGTCCTGAATGTATATTATGTGCATTTTCGCTACTGTTCTTATCCCCTGTGTTTTTGCACTCTGATTTCTTCATGAAATCCGATTTATGGATTATCATATGTGATAATCTGGAAAATCTTTCTTAACTCATTACATTCATTGATCTCTAGATCTTTAATTCACCCTATACTTGTTCTTCATGCATTTGTTACTAGATTCTGAATCCATTTCTCATGTTTCTTTACTTGTTTCCCAGATTCTCCATCCAATTCCTGTTCATCTTCCATTGTTTTTGCATTCTTTAAATTAGGATTGGGATTTGTGTTGGATATTACGAAAACTGAAACAAACTATGCCCAAAACCTTCTTCAGCAGATTACCAGAATCTTCAACCCAGAACACCTTAAAGCCAAATCAAAAACCCTAGGTCCAAAAGCCTAGGATATCAAAACCACTTTAGGCTAACAACACCCGAACATTTAACCGAGATAATGGGTATGCACAAATGGAGAGTAGATTCTGCTGCCAAACTAGAGTATTTTCACTAGGAATTCAAATCCCAGCCGACATTCAGATTAGGCTAGCCGATGAGGAGGATTCTATCATGTGGGGAGAACTACATGCCCTTCCCCATGGTATCAATCATTGATGGTGGAATTAGATTTCCCTTTAACATTTTTTTTCAAGATGTGATGCACTATTATCGCCTTAACCCCATGCAACTAGCATTTAACACCTTTATGATTATCAACCGCATAGCCAAGTTGTGTTGCCAACATAACGCTAGGCTTACCCTATCTAACATCTAGTACTACTACACAATGTGTAGCCTCAAATCTTCCAATGGCATCTCCTATTACCTCAAACCTCGATCAACTAGGAATTTGCACCTGATGATGACCTTCATCTTTTTCCCTTGCGCAGAGGGATCTTTAGGGATGATGAGGATAACACTTAGTTTCCCTAGATCATATACATTCAACATCATTCTCTCATACTAAGTCAAATTCTCATGTTTGTTTTCTTTGTCTTCATAAAATTAACCCAACCAAGCAAGTCTTTCTGCAAATCATACGTCAAGCAGAATGACCTTGTCTGACTCCTAGACTTGTCAATCAACGATCGCAAGTCCCCTATTCTGCTTAATTACATGCCGACATACCGATTTCTCTTGCCCGACATTCTATCCTGAAGCAAGACTCCATCGTCTACCATAACACCACCAGTAGCATCTTCTCTTGGCTCTGTCTCAACACATTTCACCTACTCAACGCCAACGCCACCGTCGACTTACCAACGCTCCGGCAGGTAAGGCCCGCAGCAAGAAGTGTCGTGGGATTGATATACCAGTAAATAGCCCAACTAATCCACCAATCGCTCTTCCTACCTTCAAGCTCGGCATTGGAGTTACCATCGCCACCACCTTAGAAAAGATGGGACGCAAACCAGTCGTGGCCAATGATCTGCTGGTTGGTCTCCCCGATATGGCAACCAAGCAATCCACCTATTTCCTACAATCTATGCAGAAGCCTAAGAAGGTGAAAAAGGCCATGTCAAACGCCAAGCTGGCAGTGACCCCTTCCTCAGAGAAAAAAGATCCTGAGGCCAACATGTCCGTCTCAAAGATTGTCATGACCCAAACCTGTCCCTAAAAGTTTGGTTCATAACCGGCCAATAATCACACGATTACCTACAGCCTCATACAGAAAACAAATGTTTTAATAATGGAGCCTTAAGCGGAAGCAAATTTAATAAATAACGTCTATTGAGCGGTGCTTAAATGGTCAAGATAAAATACTTTTATACATAGAAGTCAAGACATTAAGTTACACATCCACAAGACCGGCATAACAAACACCGTACAAAAGTCTTAACATAGACATAAAGTTAAAAGACAACAGCTCCATCTTGGAGTTTGGACACGACAGGTCCTTATAAACAATTTCCTGAGGTTGACTCTAAGGTTGACCTCCATGCTAATCACCTACATACATACATACAACATAAGGGGTGAGCGACGCTCAATGAATAATAGTAAAGAAAAGAGAATCAAATGAATAATCTTAAATTAAAAAAAAGCATATTGTGTGAACATAATACTTTTCCAAAATTTCATCCTTCATAGCACTATCCATAGTCACATTTATAGAACGGTCTCAGGCCCAACATATTACGGAACAACCTCTGGCCCAACATGTTACGAAGTGGCCTTAGGCATAACATTTAACATAACGGCCTCGGCCCATGTATATCACAATGGCCTTGGACCCATTCATATATCACAATGGCCTTGAGCCTAATTATATACCATAACGGCCTTGGGCCCAATCATATATTACAACGGCCTCGGGCCCAATCATATATCACAATGGCCTTGGGCCCAATCATATATTATCATATCATCCTTGGGCTCAAGCACATCATAGCATAAACATAACGACCTTAGATCCATATTACATATGTCATATAACATTCATAAAACTCATTCATTTCAATCAAAGCACAATATCAGAATAAGTCATCGTACCTGGATCAAAATAATCAATTAAGAACATATCTTTACAATACTATTACTCACAGTGATGTTGGCCGTATGGTGGTCCTTCTAGTAGGTGACCTACACAACATAACGCATATATAAATTCGGTAAACAATTCATTCAATTCTTAGCCTTTTCCTTTATTTCTTTGTTTTACGATTCGTTCGTTTTTAATTCATCTTGAGGCATTGCGGAGGGTCAAAACATACTCATAAATACATTTAGAGGGTTTGAGGAGTTAAAAGAAAACGACATGTTTTCCTCATATTTTTTGCACGTGCGAAAGCCCCTTACCGCATGTGTGGAAGGTGCCGTACCTAGGGCCGCACATGCAATTAAAGCAGTGAGCGAGCCCCTGTTCCATCATGTGTTCCGCACGTGTAGGAATCCTAGCCGCACGTGCGGTTCTGGGTAATTCAGCCCAGTCCAAAAATGGCACAAAGTGTAAACTTCCATACTCATTTCCAAGCCCAAATTCATGCAAAACTAACTCAAAAGCATGATATACTAGCATGAATCAAGTATAATTCCACTACAAACACAACAATCTTGTTTCAACATCAAATTCAAGGTCTTATCTTTTTCATAAGTTCATGATTTACATGATCATGCTCAAAATACATATAAACATGGATGATCTCTACACAAATCTTTGTTGTATGAATAATCTAGAGCTTATTTCATGTAGTATTCACAAGATTGAACTCAACTCAAGCAAAGTTAAAGAGATTAAGGCTCTATTTCTTGAACTTACTTTAAATTCAAAACCCTAACCCCTTTTAGGTGTTGAATTTTTAAATTCCTCTTGATTTCAAATAAAAGATGAGTTATTTACAAAGATTCTAGGTAAATTTCCATACCTTAGCTCAAATCTAGGAGCTTTACCTTAAAAATCTTCAAACTCTCTAGCCTCTCTTCTTCCTCTCTCTTTAACTCTCTCTAGTAAAGCTCTCAACAAAATGAACTCAAGATAGCTAGATACATATATAACCCACTTAGGCTAATTAACTTAATTAAATCATTACGAATCATAATTTTACAAAATTTCACAATAGGCTCTAAAAATCATGCTAAACATAATTATGAAGCTGATTTTGGTTTCTGATACCTCTAAGGCTTTCAATTTCAGTTCAAATTTGTAATTGCAACAGATATTCCTACAGTCAACATATATAATTCAAAAATCACATAATTTGCATCCTTAAACTTACAAATTCATATCAAACACATAATCACATATATAATTAAGCATAATACAGGTCGGATTATCACAAAGATGGTTGTTGAAAATAGGTCGATGTCTGACTCAGCCCAGACCCCAGCCAGTAATAAACCGCAGTCAGTCGATCCTGGGGACGAAATGGACATTATCCCCGAGGACATCTAGCTCTCCAAGATCCGTGTTAGTGATAGGCTTCTGAAAGTCGGCGATAACGCCATCAAGGACGCTGAGGTTGATGCTGCCTTGACCACTAGCCTCCTTTTGCCCACTGACATGGGTGCCATCAGTGAATACAACAAGTATGAGCATTTTGCTCTAATGATGAGGCATTCAGTTCTAGTAATTCTCCTAACTCTCATATTTCCATTCAATTTCCATACTTAGTAAAATTTCACTAACTCATTTTCTTTTTTGCAGGCCATTTAGCATAGTCACTCTCATGCTGTCAAGGCTGAGTTAGTGAATAAGGATTTGACCAAGAAGACACAGAAAACGTCAAACTTCCTCTCTCAACTCAACAAGTCCACGGCCAGAATCAAGAGTCAACTGGACAAGATCAACGCAACTAGGGCTGGTGAGCACAAGGACGAGTTTGCTGCTAAAGCCGTTGAGAAAAAGGTTGTCGAGGCCGAGAAGAAGCTTGCTGAAGCCTTGGTCACAACAGAAGCTGAGATCAAAGCTGCCGATGAGAAGGCTTATAAGGAGGGAAAGGCTGATGTGTGAGATCAATATAAGAAGCAAGTGTCACGACCCAAACCCGCCCCTAAGGGTTTAGCATCGTAACCGGCCAGTAATCCGTGATTATCAAAGGCCTGCTTAACAGTAATGACAATAATACAGTATAAAGGGGCTGGCGGAAGCTAATCAGCAATAAAAAAATGTCCAATGAGCTGTGAAAACCTAAATGGAAAAAGACTTCCATGGACAAAACCACATTCATAGCCATATACCAAAAATACATGTACAAAGTAGCATACAGGCTAGGGACCTAATCCCCTCATCATAACTGTACAATCAAAGTCTTAAGCATTCTTTACATTAATAGAGACAAAAAGGGTGAAACTGAAACACCCCAAAACAGCCTTGACTCGTGTAGGTTCGGAACCTCGATATGAGGCATAATGGCTGGCTTGGCAAAACGGGAGCTTAAGTCAGTGCCTTTAGCTTTGGTCCGGTGCTTGGCCACCTACATATATATATAAACTGTGAGTTAAAGCCCAACGAATAACAAATCCGTAAAGGGGTTAAAAATGAATGTCCTTTCGGTAATTGAAACAGTCATTTGCATCAGTAAATCAGTTATTCAATCAGTGACTCATATTTCAAGTCATAACATTCAGTTGGAAACCATAGCAGTCATACGTGGTACATCCAATAGCAGAACAGTACAATGGGTCTAAATAGACCTAACAATCAATTGATGGCCATCAAAACAGTAAACAATAGTAGTTCCAAACATTGGCACTGACAGAGATCGCTGTAACAGTAGCAATAACAGTAACAGTAGCAGTAACAGTAACAGTCAGTTGCTATAGATACCACGAGTATAGTTCATAAAATAAGACAAACATTCATTCAGTAAACAATATCATTTCAGAAAGCAGCACAATTAATCATTCAAAAAATAATTATAATTTAACATAGCTTTACAACATTGTTACTCACAGATTACTGGGCTATAGGTAGGCTAATCAGCGTCCTTGGGTATCAAACCTACACAGTTGCAGAATGAACACACACTAAATTACACACCCGAAATTAATAACTTAGCCCCTTGCTTGTTTGGTGTGGTTCTAAATCATTATCCTCATTATGATGCCTTAAACATGGCCTAGGAATGCCTAGGATGGAATGAGGATGCAAAAATGTACTTAAAAACATTTTTCGAAACTTGCTGAAAACAGGGGTCTCGCTTGAGCGTGGCTTCCTTCACTCGAGCGTACATGCAGAATGTGCTTGGTCGCTCGAGCGTAGACTCCTTCGCTCGAGCGATCTGTAAAAATGTGAAAAGTACTGGTTGTTGAAAATCTCCGCCCGATGCTCGCTCGAGGCACGCTCGAGCGTGAGACACAGTTCTTCGCTCGAGCGCAAGTCTTGTCGCTCGAGCATGCTTCTTCACACCCAAAAATTCTAAGAGCTTGCAATTTACGCTCGAGCCAGCATTCCGTCGCTCGAGCGAAAGTCTGAAAACAAAGGTGGTCGCTCGAGCGAGGAAGTCAGATTCTGGGTTTTCCAGATTTGCTCCCAAGGCTCAAACCATGAATTCAACATTGCAAAACTCATCCTTTTGGGCCAATTCTCTGGAAAATACTTAGAAACTCATAACACAACCTATTTTGAAGATCATTTCATAAAATCAAGGCCCAAAGGTATGACAATTGAACCAAAATTCAACTTGAACTTATGAACATTGCAAGAACATAACATGCATGGATTTTCTTAATCTTGGGCATCTCAAAACATGATCAAGTGTAATATTCAACTCAAAGACATATTGAATTTCTAAGGTACAACCATAATATGAACATGCATGTGAAAATTTTCATGAAAACAACATCAAAACCCCATGACATGGACATGCATGCATGAATTACTTCTCAAATCTACTCTTTAGGCTATTTCTTGACTTTAGTTCCTAATTTCCTTCAAATCATGCATTAGGCAACTCTATTTCACAATTAAAAAGGGTAAATACCTACCTTAATCTTAAATTTCCAAGTGTGGTAGCTCAATTATGCAAATCTCCCTCAATTTCTTCTAAATCCCAAGCAATTCTCTTGTTGAATTCAACTTCCTTCCAACTCTCTCTCTCTCTCACGTTTTTGTTGAAGGAGGTGGAACATGAATGGTGTGTCAACATATGTGAAGTGTAAAACAAATGGTCTTGAAAGAGTCCACCCAATGACAAACATGAAAATAACTTGGGTTGAATTAATTAACATTATTTATTCTAATTTAATTGTTCCAGATCGAATTTCAATTAAACTTACCATAAAATTCTATAAACCCTAATTAGCATATAAATCAGGTCAATTTCTAAATCGGTCGCCGATAAGGCTTTCAATTCGCAAATCGAAATCAAACCATGGACAGATCTTTCTACAACAAACAGATAAAATGCATTTAAAGTAATACACTCACATAATTAATTTAGGACTTCATCTTAATCATTTACTTAGCATGCTTAATCATGAATTAATGCTAAACATAGGTCAGGGTTGTCATAGTAAGTCAACCTAGTCTGCAACAAGAGATACTATCTTAGCTGGGTTGCTGCTCTCAAGAAGTTGTTAGTTCCCGAGGACTCACCTCTTCGAGATCTCAGCCAGCTTGACGTGTCTTTACCTTATTTCCCTTTATAATTCGATGAGGAGGAGAAATAAAAGGAAGAGAAAGATGAAGTCACAATTGCTACTGTTGCTGGGGCCAAGTCCTCAACTCTAAACGATCAGGTCCTGGACCGGACCGATAAGGACGAGGATGAGGTCTTCAAAAGTACTTCTTCAACAAAGGTTGGCACTTCTAGAGCTAACAAGAGCCTTGAAAACACTTTGAAGGAAATAAATGAAGAGGTCGCAGTCGATGCTGAAGCTGGGATGGCTGCCACACCTCCACCAGCCGACGTGGAACAAACTAAAAACCTTGCCCCAGAACCTAGCACTTAGGATTCTTTTTCCTTTTCACTTTTGTTTTTAGTTGTACTTTTTCTTTTTTTTCTGTAATTCAACTTTAAACAGTTTTCTGGTTTTGCAAAGCCGACGTGCCTTTAGATGTATTTGAACAATCTTCTTTTGTGAATGTATCTTTCTTTTTTTGATTTACTGTTGAATGTATGCTTTACTTTCACTATCTTTAATACTTTGTTTCTTATAACATCTCATATCTCATCTCAATTTACCAATAATGAACTTATCTCGAAAAACACAATCATGAATATCATATCTCATTTCGGCTAATCTGTAATGAGCTCAATCATGAAAAACTTTTAGAAATTTTTGCCATGTGTTGCATATTAGCAACTTATCCCGAGTGTAACTCATCTCGGCTCCTTGCTCCCTAATGTGAATATAAGTTAAAACTAATGTTCACATTAAGAACACAGCATCTCAAACTTGCCTAAGTCTGACTTAGACAGCCATGACAAATGTCATCGTGTTTAGTTCGTCTAAACATAACACTTAAGGCTTAACCTTAGTGCATCGATGGTACTAATTACCTCAGCCTTTCGTACAAACCTGCCAAATTAGCGTTGGTTTCATTTTGTTTCTCGTTGAAACATTCCTTTAACTTAGTTTAGCTTTGTCATCATGACAAGCCTAAGTTAAACGTCTTGTTCCACTTCAAAACATCACATTGGCTTAACACTTTTTGCCTTATCTACCAGTGGCTAATACGAATTTCGACAACATTTTGCAAAGAACAAAATTGAATTAGTATTTTATTAATCAATATGTCATCTAAACATCTTCTAAATTACATCAAAAAGAAAAATAAAAGAAACTAGTGATAGAAGAAGTTCAAATTGTTGGTGTTCCACGATCTTAGCAGCTTTTTGTCATCACAATCTTCTAGCTGGTATGCCTTATTTTCGGCTACCAAGATGATTCTGTATGGTCTTTCCCAATTTGGGCCAAGCTTACCCTCCTTAGAATCTTTCTTGTTGTCTTTGACTTTCCTCAAGACAAGATTGCCGACTTGGAATTCTCTAGGATTTAGTTTCTTGTTATACGCTCTAGCCAATCTTTGCTGGAATGCCCCCAACCGAATTGCTACTCGCTCCCTTCTTTCTTCAATCAGGTCCAGATCTCGAGCTAAAAAGGTCTTATTTGTCCTATTCTCTATTGCCTGGGTCTTGACTCCATGTAAGCCAATCTCTAATGGTATAACAGCCTCAGTGCCATAAGCCACGGCAAAAGGCGATTCTTCGGTTAATCTTCTCGACATGGTGCGATATACCTATAGAACATTAGGCAATTTCTCAAACCATTTGCCCTTGGCAGTTTCCAACCTTTTCTTTATATCATCTAGAATGGTTTTGTTTAATGCATCGGTTTGACCATTGCTTTGAGGGAAGCTAGGCATTGAGTAGTAGTAGTTCTTGATCTTGTATTCTGCGCAAAAATTCTTGATCAACTTACTATTAAACTAAGTGCCATTGTCTACTACAATGGCTCTTGGGATGCCAAATCTAGTAATAATATTGTTATATATGAAGTTCCTCACGTCCATATCTCAAATTTTGGCTAGTGGTTCAGCCTCCACCCATTTTGTGAAGAAATCTGTAGCTACCAACAAGTACTTCCTTTGTCTAGTTGCCTTGGGCAATTGCCCAATCAGATCCATGCCCCACTAGGCAAATGGCCAAAGGTTGGACACTGGATTCAAATCCCTTACTGGCTAATGTATTAGAGGTGCAAACCTCGGGCATTTATCGCACTTTCGAACATAGACTTCGGCGTCTTTTTTCATGTAAGGCCAACAATATCCTTGTGATATGGCTCTATGGGCAAGAGATTTGCCTCCTACATGGCTTCCACAAACTCCATGGATCTTATATAAGAAGTCTTCGACTTGGAAAGGGTGCACACATCGTAACATTGGTCTAGTGAAAAACCTTCTGTAAAGAGATCCTTCGGCCGACAAGCAGAACCTTGTTGACCTTAGTCTGATCTTATGTGCTTTCCTTTTGTCTTCCGGCAGCTTGTCATCCCTGATGAATTTGACTAAGGCACCAATCCAACTTGGGCCTAACTCTATGCACATTACCTTATACTTTTTTATTAGGGGCTCAATGCTTGGGCCCGATAAGTAGTCCACCATGATGGTCGTCTAGGAGTCTGACTTTATAGCTGAGGCTAGGTGTGTTAGTGCATCCACGTGACTATTGTCTTCTCGGTAGACCTACTGGAGCCGACAACTCTTAAATTATGCTAACAACTTGATGACCTCTTTAACGTAGGCCACCATTCTCTCATCTCGGGCAGTATACTCACTTATCGCTTGGTTCATGTTGAGTTAGGAGTCACAATAGACAACCACCTCCTCAGCTTCGATAGTTACTCCTAGTTTTAACCTGTCAATTAGTGCCTCATACTCTGCCTCGTTATTTGAGGCCTTGAACCCTAGTGTGATTGACTGGTCCAGCATCTATCTATCCAATGAGACTAGTACCACTCATGTCTCTGCTCCTTGCCAATTTGAACTATCGTCGACAAAGAAGTAGAAGGACTCATCGATGTAAATATCATAAGGTTTCAACTTCTCGTATTTTTTCTTGTGGGCTTCTTTCTCTTCTGCTAACTTGGGGTTCTGCACTGCCAACTATGTTTCCTTTGGTTCACCTACGAATCCGAGGCCGAGATTCAATGGTCTGGGCTTCGTGCTTGCACTCGGTGTAAACTCAATAACAAATTTTGCCAAAACCTGACCTTTAATTGTTGTCCTTGGTCTGTATTCTATGCCATGCTAACCTAGAACTACAGCCCATTGCATTATTCTTCTTGACAAGTCTTCGTGTTGTAACAAAGACTTCAGTTGGTGCTCTATGAACACCACGATCTTGTGAGCTTGAAAATAATGGTTCAGCTTCTTCGAAGCCATCACTAGAGTCAACATCAATTTTTCCAGAGATAGGTACCTTGTTTCCGTACTTACCAAGGTCTTCCTCACATAATACATTCTGTTCTCCCTCATCTTCTCAGATAACCACTGCGCTGACCACATGGTCTGACACTGCCAAGTATAGAAATAGTTCCTCTCTTGGAACTGGGTTTGACAATATGGATGGGAAAGTCAAATATCTCTTCAAGTCAACCAAGGCGACCTTCCATGCTTCTATCCACAAAAAATCTGTGGCCATCTTCAGTAGCTAGAAGAACAGCTTACACTTCTCTAAACTTTGATTTATGAATCTGTTCAACGCTGTTATTTTCCCTGTCAAAATTTGGACCTCTTTTGCTGTTGCCGGGCTCTTCAAATCAAGGATGGCCTTGATCTGATCGGGGCCACTTCAATCCCTATCCTGGTTACCAGATACCCCAAAAACTTACCAGATCTTACTCTAAAAGCACACTTGGAGGCATTCAGCCAAAGCCAATATGCCTTCAAGATGTCAAACACCTCCTTGAGGTCGACTAGATAATCAGAAGGTTCTTTGCTTTTCTCGACCATGTGGTCGATGTAGACTTCCATGGTTTTCCTAATCAGATGTTTGAACATCCTCATCAGAGTCTCTAGTATGTTGCTCTTGCATTCTTCAATTCGAAGGGCATGACTCTATAGTAATAGAGTCCATTTGGAGTGACGAATGTCGTTTTCTCTTTGTTTGGTGCAAACATGGCTATCTGGTGATAACCTCTATATATATCAAGGAAGTTCATCATCTCATATCTCGAAGTAGTGTCCACCAGTTGGTCTATCTTAGGTAAAGGGAAATAGTCCTTCGGGCAAGCCTTGTTCAGGTTAGTGAAGTCCACACAAACCCTCCACTTCCCGTTTTTCTTATTAACTAACACTGTGTTGGACAACCAGGTTAGGTAGTTCACTGCTTAGATTGCCTATGCCTCTAGCAATCTTTCTACCTCCTCTTCTATAGCTTCCACATGAACTAGAGTTGATTGCCTAGCTCTCTAAATCACAGGTTTAGCCGACCTATCCACATTGAGTTTGTAGCAGGTGACCTCAGGGCTGATCCCTAACATATGGCATCCAAGTAAATGCCTCTATGTTTTCTCTTAAGAATGCCTCTAATTTTCTTTTTTTCCCTTCAGTTAAACCCAAGTCAATGAGAAAGAATCGCTCCTTATCGCCCTCCTTTATCAGGATCTTTTTCAGGGGTTTTGGCTCTTGTCAGTAAATTCTTTGCCGACATCGTCTAGGACCTCTTGATCTTCGTCTTCCACTTTGGTTGTCTCTGTTTTTTAGACATTGCAGTTGTACTTCATTGCTACCATAGAGCAATTCTTCGCTTGCACTTGATCTCTTTATACTTCTTCAATCCCAAACTTGGTTGGGAACCGCAACAGTTAATACAAGGTTAAGGGAGCGACCCTCATCGCATGCAACCAGGGTCTTCCCAAGATATGTTGTATGGTGACGGTATATCGATCACAGTGAACTCTATAGTTATAGTCTTTCTCCTTACCTGAATCTCTAAGTTTGTGGTTCTCAGTGGCCATGTCGGCGTTCCATTGAATCTGACCATGGGGCTGTCAAATTGCTCCAAGGCATCCTTGTGAAAATCGAGCTCTTTATAACATCTCACATACATGATGTCATAGGAGTTGCATTAGTTAATAAGTATCTATCTTACTTGTCACTCTAAAATAGGTCTTCGAGCCCCGATGTCCCTGTAGACGCGCCCGCGGAGGGGGGCCTTATGCTACTACAGTTCGGACTCGCGATTTTATTGTCGCGGTTCTTAATCTGAACCAAAGAGTCCAAATCTGGCAAATCGTTTTGAGAAACAGATTCTTGAAAAAGTAGTGCCAAACATGGACTGCTTTGCCAGATACAGAGTCGCCACCTAAATATTTTTTAAAATGGGAAAATTTAGGAAACCCTGACTCGGTGCCGAAGGCCACATGTCTGTCATCACCGGAGTTGTCTCGGCTCGGGAGCTTGGGTACGATCGGGGAAGGTCAGCTATGAGCACCCCCTTTCGCCCGGTCCGAAGACCGGCCTCTACTAACCATGATATCCGATTTTGAAAACATTACGTGTTCTTATTCCATTTATTAGCCTAGAATTACTATGTTATGCGCGCAGCAAACAAGTATAGACTAGATTGCCTAATTTGGAAATAAGCATTGCATATCCATTTGTTTTGAAAAGCGCTTTGGAAATTTGCTACTCGCAAGTAGACTAAAACACAGATTTCAATGAGTTTTTCCAACTCAAACAATCCAACCTTCACCCACAGGCATTAAAAACATTTTAACACATAAGCACTTAGCCGCATGGCAGGCATACTGTCATGGCAACACTCACACACATGCGGGATGCTAAAGCATAAATACTTACATCGTACTCCATACCAAAACAACAAACTAGTTAGCAAACATGCATGTCCTAGTTCGTGTTAAAAATGGCTAATGCATCACATGCAAAAATGTAATCTAGGCAGGCTCGGCTAACCCTAAACATGGCATGTGAAATGCGATCAACTACCACATATTCAATTTGTGAATTGAAGTACAGATGCAGTTAGCGTGATATACCGAGCCTAATGTATGTAATACAAATGTATGGATGCACGCATGCATAGCATAAGGTATGCTAATTTTAAAGATGCCCTAATCTACCATCATAAGCAGGTAAATAAAAGGGAAGAAAGAAGTGGGGATTGGAAGACATACACACCACCCACACACACTTATTACAGGTTTGCCCTCGCTCGGAGGGACCAAATAAATATTACAAATTAATTAACTACGCAAGCTAATTAAATATTACAAATTGCCTAATCAACTAAGCAAATTTAATTAAACTAAGAAAACAGTAAATCGCCTCGGGAAATGCGCCGCCATGTGTGAGCTGCCTCTGTTTTTCTTCCTTCACTCCTCTAGAGGTTGCCAAAACCTCAAGACTGCTTCCTTGGGCAATGGGGATCACCACCGGCTGAATGGAATTGCCACCGGCAATGTGATATGGCCACCGGCACAAAATGAAGCTGTCGGTAGATAAATTATTGCCGGTCGGCACTTTACACTGCCGGTCGGCAAATAAAGCCTGCAGAACCTGCAACTCACAGCAACAGAGGGCAAGGCAAAGCATGGCAGCACAATTCAAAGCATGTATGCACCACTCATGCCCCTTATCACGTTTGTGACTCAAAAGGACATGTGCCTCGATTCTCGGACCACCAATCACGCATTTCCATGCATGATGGCCCAAGGAATCAAGTATGCAATTTTCATGTCAAATGAAATGCAAACCAATCAACCAAACAAGGCCCAATTCCTATCACTAAGTCAAGGAACAAGGCATGCATGCAAGATGCAATGCAACCTAGGCATGCAAGCTAAGGATGCAACATGGCATGGCAACAAACTTATGCAAGCATACAAGCAAACATAGGGGCATGCAAACCAATAAAAAGGTGGACTTAGGCATGGTTTAGGCAGCTCCAATGAGGCCTAAAACAAGGGCCAAAGTGTTATAATGAGGGACCAAATACACATACACACATACATGTGTTGAAAGGCCGACACTTAGGCACAAATTGAACAACTTTCAAACACACTTGAAAGGGGGAATCATGGACTAATTAGCATGCAACATAAGCATTGAAAATCATGTCATAAAATGATGCCAAATCATGTTAAACAAGACAAGCAAATGCATGCAAGCATGGTCCAAGTACTTGAGGCAAGTCATGAAGCTTTGAAGCACATTTATCACAACAAACATGGCATGCATTAAGCAACTAAAAACAGGTTTTTAGCATGTTAAAACAAAGCTAAAGGACTACTTAGATGGCATCTAAGTGGCTCAAATTTAGAGGCATGCACGATGGTCAAAACATGGAGCATGCAACACATGCTTCCAAAGCATTAAAGAGGCATGCAAGGCAGTCACGCAAGCATGAAAATGGGACTGAAATAACATGTAAGGTGACCCCAAATCACCAAATCAATGCAAAGATGTCATGCTATGCATGCACATACCTAAGGCCAACAAGCCAAAATGCAAAGAGGCTATATGATGCATGCCAAAATCAACCCAAACACTTATGGACAGACCTAAAACATGTCAAGATAAGCACAAAATCTTCACAAATGTAAGCCTAAAACATGCTAGAAACAAAGGCACACGACCTAAGACATGTTAAGGAATCACAAGGCATTACATGGCAACTATGCTAAGCATGCATGGAGTACCAAAACCAATTTAAAATCATGTTATATTATGGAAATATAAGCATGAAAAACAGCCTATACATGCTCAACACACACTCAAACATAGGCTCCCTTTAGAGGCCAAAACATGCCCTTTTCAAGGACAACAAGGAGAGGGGGTGGCCCTCTCCCTTTAGAGACTTCAAGGCACCATCTCCACCACTGAAATCCCTCAAGATTTCAGTGGTGAAGAGGCCCAAACACCAAAGTCCCGAAACTAGCACAAAATAGCACAAAATAAGGCCTTTCAAGGCCTAAGAGGGGTCAAACACCCTCAAATCACAAAACACCCTTAATAAACAATCAAGAGAGTCTAAAAACAGAACTTTTTTGTATTATACACCAAGCTCAAAAACGAATTTAAGACAGGTAGAAATAAGGTGCAAAAATGGGAAATAAAGGGGTGAGATTCTTACCCTTGAAGCCTTGTTCAACAATGATGCTCCAATGGCCTTCCTTGGCTTGAATCCAACACCAAAGTACTAAAATCAGTCCCTTAGAACCTCCATAGCTAGACAAAGGTGAAACACTAGGTGTTTATGTGCAATAGTAAGACACAAAACACCTAGAGCACAAAAGAGAGGGAAAGAGAGATAGGATGTGTATCTAACCCTAACCCTAGAACTCAAACCCTAACAATGGCTGTCTAAGCTCTCAAAATATCTCAAGTGTCTAACCTCTCAAGCCAAGACACCAACCCCTCCCTTTTATGGAACTTCTTGTCTTGTAAAGCTTACAAGACAAGCTTCATAAGAGGGAGATCCCTCCATACACGTGTATGGAGGGGAGCAAAAAGCAAGACAGCTGTCTTAAAATATCTGCAAAAGCAGATGCACAGTAGTCGGCCGGCCAAAAATGCCATTTTGGCAAAAAAGAGTGCCGGCCGGCACTAAATAGTGCTGACCGGCAACAAATAGTGCCGGCCGGCAATATACATTGCCGGTGGCAGCAAAAACCAGCCGGTGGCCTCTAGCCACTGCCGGTGGTGGGTGGGGATGGTCTACAAGCCCTACCCTGCCTCTCAAAGGCAAGATGTCAGTGTTTGGTGCAAAACCAGACACTAAACGGTCGGGTTCGGAGATCCTGAGGTAAGGCGCGCGAGCCGAGGCCTCCGGGAACTCCAAACGAACACAAACATGGATAATCACCGAGTGTTCAAACGGTGACGTCCAAGTCTTGAGGACGGTCAAAAATGGGGTGTCTACAGTCCCTCTATCTGAGACTTCTTCTATTGAACTTGTAAGACATGTTGTAGATGTCTCACTCTTTGCGTCTCTCCCAGGATCTCATTCACGCTGACCTTGGAATGGATCACATTGATAACACGTGGTCCATCTACCTGTAGCACTAGGGGTGGTGGTGGTGCAACTGCTGCTGTTGCTGCCAACGCTTGGGCCAGCTTCATTTGTCCTTCTCTCGTCTTTCCTCATCTACCAAGTCCCTCAGGTGTCCTTGCCTGACGAGGTCCTCTAGGTGTTGCTTCAAAGCCCAACATTCTTACATCATGTGCCCTTGCTCGTCGTGATAAGTACAATTCTTCACAGGAAATCTGTCTATGTACTTCCTTAGAGTTTTCTGCGGTGGCCTGAAGTAAGGCTGGGTTCTAATTATCTTTAAGATCCTATAGATCGAGATCTTGAAGACTGTATTTACAGCCTGTATGGCCTTCAACCCCGACTCCTACCTACCAGTGCTGGCGCCTCCCTAGCTATGTTTTGGTGAGACATTTCGTCTCTCCTGATTTATTGCACTCACTTTCTTTACCTTCTTGCCCTCATCTGCCCTAGTGTAATTCTCAATCCTCGCCATTAGATCCTCTATGTTTTTCGAAAGGGTCTTTGCGTGAGATTGCCAAAGTAGGCTGTCATCCTCCAAGCCGTTCTTAAAAGAAACAACTGCTAGTTCCTGGTTACATGCCGGAATCCAGTTATAAACCTCATAATACCTCTTAGCATAAGCCCTAAGGCTTTCGCCATCGTCAATCCTCAATGCCAATAGAGAATTAACGCTCAAAGGCTGTAATCTGTTTGTAACAAACCTAGCTACAAACATCTCAGTCAAGCCTTTCCAACTCTTGACCAATCCCTTTAGCAACTTAAGGAAACAATCTGATGTTATTTCCCCAAATGTTGACAGGAACACCTTACATAACAACTATTCATTCCTACTCCACAAGGACATTGCATTCACATACAAACCGACATATAAGTTAGGGTCAGACTTACCGTTATAGACCTCGAACCTTGGCATGGTGAATCTCTTGGGTGCTTCAAATGCGTCGAGTTCAACCAAGAACGATGACTTCAGTGGTATAGAGGATGTGGCCTCGACACCATTCCTTTTCCTCTAGAGGTAATCTCACAAGTCCTACTACGTTCGTTCAAGAGCTTGGCTGTTGACCGACTTAAATCTCTTAAGTATGTTGTTTCTCACACTGGGATGTGTCCTCTTGGACTTCTTAACATCCACTATCTTGTCATGACAGGGCCCCATGTCCGTTAATCTACCGAGGTCTCCTATTCTGTGTCTCTCTTGCTCTCTTAGAATCGGCACTTCGTGACTCAGTTTGTCTAACGTTCTATGATCACCGATTTGAATTCCCAGGCCTCTTTTTGGGCCATTATGGCTTTTGGCCACATGAGTCGCTTCTGGATCCACCTCTTACACCTCATCATTGCCTTCTCCTCCGAACATTCGGATCAACGTACTCCTCGTTCTCATTATGCATGTCGTCTCAGACTCTCACTTCTTATCTAGTATTGGCCATCTATTCTTATTAAGTTCCCACAGACGGCGCCAAATTGTGGATGTTGTTTTCTAACCTCACAACAAAACAGATCTCTTTGTTGAGATCTAGGGAACTTAGCTGGAGAGCACGTGGCAAAATAAATTAAGCCGAACAACTATATACAAGAGAGTGAGAAATACAGCGGTGGCTCGTCCACCAAGGGGCACTTCGATGATCAAGTCAGTTAACTTATCTCTCAAAGATATCAGCACAAGTAAATAACTTACAAATTAAAATGTACCTTCGACCCATGAGGGTGCCTTACTTTTATAGTCAGCAGTGTCTTCGTCCACTACAAGTCTCACTTCATAGGACTCAAGCATAGCACTTAGCACTTATCTTGGACTCTCAGCTAGATAAGAATGATCCCGCTTAAGAGTTTCATCTTTATCCGAACTGAGTGCCTCAACTTATCTAGGACTTTTGTCCTCTATCCGAATATTTCGAATTCTGATATTACCACACCATATCTCGGCAATATCATAACAACCTCGTCAACATGGCTCGTCCATGTGACATCTTGGCTAATCACCTTGGCCACGTAGACAACCCTAAAAATATGTCCCCACAACTATTATCATCATTTTATTCATCTCTTTTGTTTTCTATTCTATTTTATTTTACTTGGGCTTTAAAGAAAATCTACATAAGTGCCATGCCATGCTTTTTTTCTTTCCCTTCAAGCAATTTCTAATTTCTTTCCTCCAAGTAAATTTTATTTTCTTATTTTATTTGTCATCATTCTTTGTCCATTCTTTTTCCTTTCCTTTCATATATATATATATATATATATATATATATTTCTGTTCTTCGGCTCCAAATTTTCTTGGAGGCTAAGTAGCCTCTTATTTTTTAAGTTGCAATTTAAAATGCTTTTTTCATCATCATAGGCCTTCGTTTCTCTCTCTCTCTCTCTCTCCCCATTTGTTATATAAATTTTAAATTTAGATTAGGAGTATTTATAGTGAGTGTTAGTAATTTTACCAAAAAGAAGAGTTGTAGATTTTGTCAAACCTTACATATCTTTTCGATCCACCACCTTTGGAGATTTATCCTGATATAACAGGTAATTAAAATATTGGTGATGGAAGGATTAAGCATTAAGTGATCATGGAATTGTTTTGAGGTAATTCGAGTGGTATACAATATGCTCTCTTCAAATCTCTTGCAAAGAGTTTTATTTTAATTACTTTCAATTTGTAATCCTCTTGATTATTCTAGTCATTTCATAAATTCTGTGAAATTATTCTTTACTGATTCATTTGATTATTCTGATCATTTGATTAAACTCTGTGAAGTTATTTTCTATTGACGATGCTGATTTATCTGACTAAATGATGTGGATATGCTCCATATATAGATCGAGTGGACCTTGCTAATATTTCCTAAACCAATATAGTTGCATAAGCGATTGTACTTGGATGTATTGGATGAGGTCAGTCACTGGTCATGTACTGAGTAAGACCATGTATTTAGTCCTAGACAAGTTATCATATGTTAAGTTTATTTGTGTATGCAATTTGGTAAATTGCTTGATAACCTCAAATCAAATTATTTCTGCAATGTCATTGGAACGCCCCGACTTTTAATACTTGGATAATATTACCTTTTCCTTTAAATTAGTCCATTCAATAATAATAAACATGCAAAAAGCAATTAGAAATGAATAAATTGCAATACCCTCTCTCGTATAAATGTAATGAATTACAACACAGGCCTGTTAGCTTACATCACCAAATACAACAAATGATATAACAAGGGATTAACTCTTTTACATCATACTAGCATTCCACCTACAAGTGTATGGCCCCATGGCCAACAAATAAAAGACATCTAGGCTTGAGCAAGTCTTCACTCTATAGCTGGAAGATGAGTAACAACGTGGGATGAACACAAAGGCCCAGTAGAGATCCCAATGATTCTAGACAATAGCAACATATAGATAACTATGATCATGAATGCTCCACATATATACATATATATGGGTAAAGTGACATTTGGTATTCAAGATATACTTATACAAGTATTTTTTTTCTTTCTTTCAAAGATTCCTCTTTAACATAACAGGAAAATCGAAGCCATATCTTATCTTTCAAATCCTTTTATTCAAATTCAAGGAAATCCCAACTATCCCTCATATTACCACAATCTCATAAATTTCTTAAACAAAGACACTCGTCATATATTTCCAACACATTACAGCTATAATGACAATTACCATCTTTTATAGCCTTAACACAAGAGTAGATGGAGCACCCACGACAATGTACACATACAACAAAAGGTACGTGAACATGCATTAACATCTTCTACCAGTTCCAAGCACGGAAGGCTAATAATACCCCATTTTCATCATATTCCAATTATAAAACTAAATTACACAAAACTATCACACAAAATAACCTAGTTTCGTCAAGCCATAACCATCACAACTTACTTTACCAGACGTGAACCAGAGGGGAGAGAAACCCATTTCAAAGTGCCAAACTTTACCGGACCTCAAGCCAGAGGGGAGAGGAACTCGTTCACACTTTACCTAGCACGAATCGAAGGGAAAAGGAACCCATGCCAAAACGCCAAACTTTACCGGGCACAAATATGAAGGGGAAAGGAACCCATATCAATGCGCTCTTTCATTTATCTCAACAATTTGCACATTATTCCAAACTCCACAAGTTTATTTTAACAATGCATGGAACACATACTTTATTCAACAACATCTATACCATCCTCCACCGATGGCCAAAGACACCACCTCCAGAACAATGAGGGCCAAATCTCATAATTAACTTCGCAATTTTCATTTGTCAATAATTACGACACGAGTCAATTCCATAAATTAATTTTGTCCTCCCAGTTTAGATTGTTATCCACATTCACACGTTACAAGACTTCTATCATTTAGTTCCATTCAATTCAATTTCTAATTCATATATTCTCAAAGTTCATGAATAAATCCCCTTCACTCTTGTTTCCTTCCATTTCTCATAATTCAGTTCAAAATGTTAAATTGACTCAACAAGTAGTAAGTTCATCAAAAGTGCAATTATTCATTTTAAAATAAAATCATATACTCTTCTTACTTTACAATCTCATTTCTCGCTTCACAAAAATTGATAAACCTTCTCTTGATTTCAAATTCTTTTCTCCTTATTCCAAATTTTCATCACCCACAACAATTCATCAATTCTCTCTTTAGTTTTTTAAAGACTCAATTAGTCAATTTGTAATCATAATCCAACATCCTCTTTATTTTCCTGAACTCCTAAATTTTTTTACAATGTTCATTACAACCCTACAATTATAAAATCATTGGCAATAATTAACACAAAGTAAATTCATGACCACTCTCTTTATTTTTCTCTCATATCGATTTTCGTGTTTTTAACACACAATACCCCATATAGTCCAAATAATATCAAGTCAACAAATTTTCCCTCTTTCTCATAATCCTTACACAATTAATTAGGGATTTTTACTTTAATCCTTTTTAAATATTTACCTCAAACCATACAATCTCATATATTCACAACAAAATACAAAATTTAACTCTAGATCATAAAATCCTAGCCTTCATCTCATGCTTTTTGAAAATACCCAACAAATCAAGTTTTTAATGCAATAAAAACTACCACATGTCTCATACAAAGTTGTCAGAAGAGCTATGCCGACCATAAGAGGAGGCCTTTATCGTTTGAGGTGGGAGATCATGTGTTTTTGAAAATATCGTTGAGCCAAGGATTGATGAGATTCGGGAAGAGCGGGAAGTTATTTCCTAGATTTATTGGGCCTTTTCAGATCCTAGAGTGAATTGGGGAGGTAGCTTATCGTTTGGCCTTACCGCCCCAACTTTTCAGGGTTCTTGACTTGTTTCATATTTGTATGCTCTGGAAATATGAGCCTAATCCTTTACACGTGTTAGATTGGACCGAGTCAGAGGTAGAAGAGGATGTTTTGTACGAGGAGAGGCCAGTTAGATACTCAGGATCAAATCTTGAGAGGCGAGACTATTTCGTTGGTTAAGGTGTTGTGGCAACACCATGGGATTGAGAAAGCGACTTGGGAGCGTGGGGCAGAAGTTCGTGAGAAGCATCCTGACTTATTTTTTTATTGTTGTGGAAATTGCATGAGTATTGGGTGAATTGAAACTATTTACACATACATCTTGCATTACGCATTTTTTTACACTTAAAACATTGAAAATGTATTTTTTTAGGAAAATGGATGTATACCTTGGTGAATCTGGTTAGGGGGTGTGGTTATGGTTATTATGTTGGCCTGTGTGTCATGTGGTTAGGTGTCGATCCTTCCAGTTAGTACCGGTAAAATGGCTTTGGTAGTGCTTGTATAGCCTACTAGCAGATACGTTGTTAACATGTCTTGGGGGGTACCCGAGCGCATTAAACAGTTTAAACCCTCGATTTCTTCGATCTAGTCTCATAAGTGCAATGTAAAACATAGATGAGAGTCCAACTTTGGCAACTTTTATAGAATCCTTTTTTTTTTTTTTTTTTGCAAAAATGTTTGTTAGAAATGGATTGCATCATTAGATCTCAGAGTCACCACCTAATATTTGGTAGAATTAGGAAACCCGTGACTCGTGCCAAGGCCATTATTCGTCGTAACCAAGGATGCTTGGCTCGAAACCTTAGGCATGAAAGGAGAAGGTTATTAATTGAGCACTCCTACTCACCCAATCAAAAGATCGGCCTTTACTAAACCATGATATGAATTTTATTAACTTTATATGTTCATATTCTGATTATTAATAATAAATCTTAAAATTTACTCTGTGAAGCAAACAAATATAGACTGTGTCATCCATTTTGAAATAGCTTGATTTCATTATTTAAAAAATGTTTTGAATACTGCAATCATGAAAATCAATTTATTCCAAATTGAATAACACAACCTTCACCCACTGGCATGCATAAAGTTATATCAAATAACCAATTAGCTACATGGTAGGATGCTCGACATAGTAGAAAAAAGCATAGGCGGGATGCTAAAGCACAAAAACTGACATATTTATCGACGTCCCACAAAAAATTACAAAACAAAGTTAATAAAATATACATGATCCTATATATAATATCCTAATGCAATTCACTCATGAAATGCAACTATAGATCCAACTTTTAAAATATACGACATGTGAATCATCTCAAAACATGAGGTAGTGCATAAAATTACATAATAATTGATTAAACTCACAGATGCAAATTTAGCCGAATCTTAAGGCATAAAACATAGGTGCAAGGCATGGATATGATGACAAGCATGAGATAATGCATATTTATATATAGGGAATGCAATTGAAAGAACAGGATAAAAAGAAGCAGGGATGGGAAATTATTACAGCGTTTTGAAATATTATAAATCCGAATAGGGGGAAAGGAGAAAAATATTACAACAAAAATTAAATCCTTGCAATCTCTCTAATTAGAACAAAAACTAAACAAAAACGGAAGCTTCAGAGGGCCTCAAAGACTGTTGGAGAGTGTTCTACTCATCGCCAGAGGTTGCTAAGTTCTGTCATGAAGGAAATTGGCTAGTTGGCCAAAAGATGAGCCAGTCGGCCAATAAGGTCAGGCCGAAAACTCTATTTTGTTCAAACACCAGAAAAGCAAACGAAAAATATGCAAGTGGCTCAACTAACCACTTCTAGTTAGCATACAATAGGTTTACAACAAGAAATTGAAGCAAGAAAAGCAATACAAGAAAGAAAAAGAAAGAAAGTAAAAGAAAATAGAAAGTGTGCAAAATTTACCTTCTAAGGAAGGATTTGATTTCTAAACTTCTGTTTGATCACTCACAAGTTTAGGAAGTGTGTTCTCAATTCTTATGTTGAAAATTCAAAATTCAAGCTGGAATGATGTTTTTGGGCTACTTAACTGTGTTAGTTTTGGAGGGAGGAGTTACAACTCTCTGTTTTTCTCTCTTTCAAGGAACACTCACTCTCTTTTGATCAAGGCTACCTGATTATGGCTATCATAGAATTTATAGACTTGGTTTGATATATTGAAATATGGAAAATCAGTGTGTAGAAGTGTTTTGGCTTAAACTTAAGCTTTCTATCTTTTCCTCTCTAACTCTCAATTCACTCTCTCAATTCAATTCCATTCTCGCTATTCCATTCTCATTCTCTCTATCTCTCCTTATAGATCATGAATGGAATGGAAAGTCAAGGAGGTGGGACACAAGGGACCATGGGTGACAAAGGTGGTTGAAAATGGATACCCTCTATTAGGAAGAGCACAATCTCCCTTTTGACAATGGAGGCTAATAGAGGATAATTTAGGGGGTGGGTGTGTATCTCGTGCATGAATCTGCCAAGAAATAACTGGAATGGGCATGTCCCATACGCATTCAACAAGAATTCTGCTGAAACTGCCCTTCTCCTAGGAAAATTGGTCGGCTAGCCTAGTTATTGGTTGGTTGGCCAGAAACCTTGACATGGTCGGCCAAAAACTTGGCCAGCCGGCCAACTAAGTGGCTGGCCGGCCCAAAAAGTTGGTCATGGCTAACTATTTTGCTTGAAACATGATTTTTCAACACAATTCTTGTCATTTCCTCCTATTTCCACATTTTTCTCAATTTCCTAAGAAAATGTTTCATTTTGAAGTTTAAAAGTGAGCCTAGGAACACTACGAAAATATTTAGAACAAAGCACAGAAAGAAAGTTTTTGAAAGGGACTTAAGCACTTGGCCAAAAACAGGCTTAGGGTTGGAAATGAAGCAAAAATTCCATCTTTCTTATTGAGAATTATCCAAGAAACACATTCTAGTTTTCGTCATCAGGTAATCAAAAGAAAACACCTAAGTCTTAGGACAGGTCAAATTGGAGTGCCTTTAGTTGCCCCTCTTTGATAGAACTCGAAGTCATTTCTTGATGTGAGTGAATGTCAAAGCCCAAAGACGACCCATTTGACAAGGGCGTAAGACTTGGGCAAACAAACAAGAAGCGAATGCAGGTGGTTGAACCCAAGGGTTACCTATGTATCCCTTTGCAAGGAATCAAACCAGCATAGTTCAAGGACAAAATGCAAATGATATGCAATTGAAATACAATTTGAAAGCTGTATTTACACGATTCATGAAGCCATTTTTGTTTTGAAAATTCACGATTTACAATGCAATGCAACAAGTAATATGAAGCATAACAAGGGACACAATCTAAACACATTCACATAAGAGAACGAAATGTAACCAATGAATAGTTTTAACCTACAACCCAAAACAGGGGAGGTATAAACCGATGGATAGTCTCAACTAACAACCTAAGAACATGGAGGTATTAGACGTGCTCTGTTTTGTCTGTGTTAGACGTGGTCTGTTTTGTCTCCATGCCTTTTCTAGGTAAGATATGGTTTGGCCTGCACCTTTTATTCACTACATCCATTGCATTGTACTTTATTTTGTTACATTCATCATTTAGGATCCTTATCTTTCCCTAGCAGATCATTCCTCACTTATATCATACCGCCCAATTACTTGTACTCTTTCTCTTTCTACGAAAAACATAGTTCTGCATGTGCACGCACCCCTTTCACGTTGAAACATGGTTCTGTTATGTGTAAGCATCCATGCAGCACTGAGGCCAGTATTGAGGATGTAGGCACTTAGCCTGTGTTAGGCATCGTTTGGTTGTGCCCACTTATTTTCTATATAAAACGTAGTCTGATTTTGTATCCCCATTTCTTTATGGTATTCATGAGTTTTGCACTGCTTGTGGTTTGATTATTTCATTACATTGTATATCATTTTGCATCCTACCCTTGAATTATTCTGGTTTGATTCCTTACAACGGGATACGTAGGCAACCCTCGAGTTCAACCAACTGCATCTGCATTTTGTTTATTTGCCCAAGTCTTACGTCCTTGCCAAAATGGGTCATCTTTGGGCTTTGACATTCACACACGTCATTTCATAACTCTGAGCTCTGTCAAAGAGGGGCAATTGTAGACACCCCATTTTTTAGCGCCCTTAAGACTTGGGCGCCTCAGGTTTATCACTCGATGATGAAAAGTTACGTTGTACAACATTCAATTTCTTCAGCAAGAAGAGTTTCAAAATCCCAACCTCACACCCTAGTTTGACCAAAACTATTTTATACCTTAAGACGCTCATTTTCAAAATATTTTTTCAAATGTTTCTACGATATTCTGAGGCTCGCATTTCGTTTAAAATATTACACTTTTCGGTAAACCGAGAAAGGACAAAGTGGAAATAAATGAAAGGGAGGTAAACTCTTTGAAAAATCTTTAAAACCTCTTATTTATAGGTTTGGCGTTGAAGAAAATAGGAGGAAAGGAAAGAAAACTAGTTGGGGAAATAGATGGGCATCAATCCGTTAGGAAAGACATGAGCAGCCTTCACTAAAATAGGAATATCTCTTTGTGCACTTAGAATTTAGATGTGAAATTACCACCATTGGAAAGTAGACTTATGGAGCTTTAATTTAGACTTAAGAATGACCTAAAATCGAGTCCGGATGAAGGAGATATGCCCATTTGAAGTCGGGCTTGGAAGCCAATTTTTGTGGTCGGTGTAGACACCCCATTTTTGACTACCTTTAAGACTTGGACGTGACTGATGGTTTACTTGGTGGAGAAAGGTGTGCAGGGGAAAGGTGCAATTTCTTCGGCAAAGAGAGAGAGTCAAATCTCAACTTCATACCCCTGTTCTGGACCAAAACAATCTTGATCAAAAGATTTTAGTCTTTAAACCCTCTCTCTCAAAAACATTTTTGAAATAAAGTTCCTACGATGTTTTGACGCTCGCATTTTGTTAAATGTTGCGCTTTTCGGTAAACCGAGCAAGGGCAAAGTGGAAAAGAATAAAAGAGAGATGAAATCTTTGAAAAAAATCTTTCAAAACACCTTGCTTAGGGGTTTGAAGTTGAAGAAAAGAGGAGAAGAGGGAAGAAATCCAGTTGGGGGAGAAAATGGGCATGAACCGTTAAGAAAGAGTCGAACAGCCCTCGCCGAATCGGGCCTATTCATTGGCATACTTGGAATCAAGCTATGAGGCCACCACCGTTGGAAATAATACTTCCGGGGCTTCATTTTTCACTCAAAAATCTCCGAAATCCAATTCCGGACGGGGAAGATATAGTTGATTGAAGTAGGGCATCACTCCGGTTGGACCGAAATCTGCGCGGCTTCACCAAAAAGGGCATAACTTTTTCCACAGGAGGAATTTTAATACAATGTTTGCGCCATTGGAAAGCTAACTTCTGGGGCTTCAATTTGGACACTTGAACGGCCACCATTGGACCTTTCTACCACCCACCGGCCACTTTTCTTTCCGGTAGTCCATTTTTTGTCTTGAAAGTAGCTAGCCGGCCAGAAAACCTAGCAGGCCGGCCACCTAGCTGGTGAAATGACCTTTTTTCCCTTTTTTAGCTGGCCGGCCATAATCCTTGCCCCAAGTACATTCTAGCCATGTATTTCTTTTTACACTTCACCCATGTCCGAGGGTTTGGCACTTTTGGAGGGAAACTTGACTCATTTTCCCTCCATTTCCCCCCCCCTTTTTCCCCCTCTTTGGCCTATATATCAGCAGCTCCAGCTGCTGGTTTAGGGTTACAAAATTCCCCCCTAAGCCCTTGCCTTGTATCTCTCTTCCTCTATACTCTCAAGCTCAAAACCTTCAAGTCCAACACCCTTCTCTACACCACCACCTAGCACCATACCTCCAACCTCCATTGCAACCACTTGAAGCCGATTTCCAGAGCTAAGGAGGCATCTTTTCTCAAGCCAAGAAGTGTTGAAGTTTGGTCTACAAGGGTGAGCAACACTTCCCATCTTTTTAAGCTTATTTTTGCATCCTATCTAAGCCATTCTTGCTTGCTGTTTTGGGCTCCGATCATAACTGGAACTAGGCTTATTTTGAGCCATTCTTCATGTTTGTTTAAGGGTCTCACACTGTTTGAGGCCTCCTTGTTGCACTTGCTTCATTATCCCTCTTGTATGCCTATTCCTTGTGTAGTATTTTTGGCCTACGTGTAGACTGTTTTGAGGCATGTCATAAACTGTAAAGTTTCTTATTTTGAGCCCTTCTTCAACATTGTTGAAGGGCTCATCACTGTTTGTGGCCTCCATTTGCCACTTGCCTTTATATCTCTTTTTTGGCCATATTTTTGCATGATTTATTAGCCTCTTTTGCTTCTGTTTTTGGACTCTGGTCCAAACTGAAAATGACCTTATTTTGACCCCCTCTTCATGTTTCATTAAGGGTCTTTCATGGTTTGAGGCATCTTTTATACACTTTGTGTTATATCTCTCTTTTTGGCCTCATTTTGCATAGTATATTAGGCTTGCATGCATACTGTTTTGGGTCCGGCCACCAACTGTAAAGTGTAGTATTTTTTGCCCCTCTTCAACATTATTGAAGGGCCCCTTTGTGTTTGAGGCCAGAAACCGCCACTTTCTCCTTTGCCCCTCTTTTGGCCCATTTCTTGCATGAGAGCTTAGCCATACCTGCGCTGGTTTTTGTGGTTTGCCATAAACTTTAAAAGGTCATATTTTTGGCCCCTCTTCAACATTGTTGAAGGGCCCTAATCTGTTTGGGGTCAGCAGCTGTGAGTTGCTTCTTTATCTCACATTTAGGGCCATTTTTGCATGCTAGTTTTGCCCTATTTGTATTTGCTGTTTGGCCTTGCTTAAAACTGTAAATGTGCTTATTTTTGGACTTCCTTGAATCTGTCTTCATATGTCATAAGCAAATAGTGCATTTTTTGTATAGCTATAGGCCAATGCATAGGCCTAGTTTTGCATTTCGGTTTCATTTCGTGCATCGGGTGTCATTTTGCCATCTTTCGGGGCTGTTTTGCATCACTTATTGCCTCTGAAATTTGTATGCTTGTATGCCATATTCCATGTCTTGCCATGTCTCGATAGAGTGGCATTTTGTGCCTTAGGGTCGGTCCTCGGTTTGTGTGCATGTGTGCACGCATTCCGAGTTGTCTCATTTTCATCTGATGGCCTCCTATGTGAGTGTGGCTGAGGTCCACTCATGTTGGTGTAAGCCCATATTGCATTGTGTATGTCATTCCATTTCATAGCATTGCATATGCTAGGTTGTATGTTAGCGCATTGTGTATGCCATGTTATCTCGTGCATCGTGTATGCCATTTCATAGCATGTTGCATGTTAGGTTGTATATTAGTTGCATTCATGCATATCATGCATATTTCATTGTGCTTGGGATAGGAGTTAGCCCGAGCACGGGAAACGAGGTACGTTTCGTACTCCGAGTGACGGAACGTGTCTCAATTCCCAGTCACCGACACTCCGGATTGTCCATGATGGAGTCTAGGTTTTGTTTTGTTTTCATGTGCATTCATTCTATATTGAGTAATGCATTTCGACCCCTCTTCCATCATGCATCGAGATGCGTGATTGGTGGCACGAGGATCGAGGCATGCATACATTTGCAAAAATACATTGCTATGCCCTTTTCCTGCTCTCTGTTGCAGCAAATCAAGAATCAGTAGTCTTCCGGGACTTGGCGCACTTTCCAAGGATAAATTGCAAACAGAGGCTAATCGGGGCATCGCCGTGGATTTCCGCGCAAGGCAGCCCAGACATGCATCATTCATCATCCGAAGAAGAGTCAAGGCAGTCCCTGGCTTGCATGCCAATTTATCTTTTTTCTTAGTTAATTTGTAAATTAATTAGGAATTTGTATTATTTGGACTGTATTATTTGGACTGTACTATTTATTCGGACCCTCTGCGCGAGGGCGTAACTGTAATAAGTGTGCGTGTGTGTGATGTATGTCTTCCAACCCCACGTCTTTCTCCCTTTTATTTATCTGCTTATGATGGTTAGATTAGGGCATATTTCAATTAGCATACAGTATGATAGCATGTTTGCATTCATTCATCTGTTTTGCATGCACCGGGCTCGGCGCATCATACTAACTGCATTGTATTTCAATTTCAAAGTTGAATACTTGTTAGCTATTGCATCTCATATGCCATGTTTAGAATAGCCGAGCCTACTATAGTTGCATTTTGCATGTGTTGCATTAGGCATTTCTGTATAATTAGGATCATGCATGGATTTCTAATAAGTTTCTGTTTTGGCTTGGAGTACTCGGTAAGTTTTATGCTTTAGCATCCTTGCATGCGTGTGAGTGATTGCCATGAATAGCATGCTTACCATGAGGCTATTTGCTTATGTGATATAACTGCCTGAATGCCTGTGGGTGAAGGTTGGGTTATTTGGATTGGAACAATTCACCAAATGTGTGTTTTAAGCCCACTAGATAGTGGCAAAATCATGTTTTCTAAGCCCACCCGAGGGTGGCAAATCCACGTCTTAGCCTACTTGCGAGTAGCACCATCAAACCATTTTCAAATAAACAAACATGAAATGTTTTGTTCCAATTCAGGCGATCCAGTCTATACTTGTATGCTGTGCGCATCACATAGTAAATCTAGGCTAATAACCGGAATAAGAACGCATAATGTTTTCAAAAATAGATATCATGGTTAGTAGAGGCCGATCTTTGATCGGGCGAGCGGGGGTGCTCACGAAGTGACCTTCCCCAATCGTACCCAAGTTCCCGAGCCGAGGCAACTTTGGTGATGACGGACACGTGGCCTTAGGCAAACGAGTCAGGATTTCCTAAATTTTCCCAAAATAAAACATTTAGGTGGCAACTCTGTATCTGGCAAAGCAGTCCATGTTTGGCACTTCTTTCAAAATTTGTTTTCTCAAAACGATTTGCCGGATTTGGACTCTTTGGTTCAGATTACGAACCGTGACAATTTGAGAGTCCTGAGCTGTAGTGAGCCCAATATCGAACGGAACGGGGGACTCCATCCTCCCCGGGGCGTTCGGGGACGTCTACAGTCAGCCACCCACTAATAGTGGCCTACCGACCACTTGTGCAAAATGCAAATATTTGTTGCCAGCTGTCCCCCAAAAACTCCAGCTGTTCCTATACAAATATTTCAGGCCTAAGAGGCTGTTTTTCTATATATACTTAACCTTCCCTCGTGTTTTTAGGTTACAAAAAATTCCAAAAGTCCCAAAACTTGAAATTTTCTCTCTATCTCTATCTCTATCTTGCAACCTATGCACTCTCTCTCTCTCTACACTTTCTAAACCAATATTGGAGCTCCCCTTGCTGAGATTATTGAGTCCAAATTTCAGCCCTTGAGAGTGAGAACTTGTGGGTTTGTTAACAAAAGAGTTGCCTTGCTTCAAGAGGTATAATTTTGAGCATCTTTACACTACTTATTTTCTATCTTTTCTTGTTGATTTTGAACTGTTTTTACACTGTTTTTATGGGCTAAAACTTGTGGTTTAAAGCTACCAAAGGTGGAGGGGTTAACCACCCTTCTTTGAACCTTGTTCTCTAAGTTTTTGCCCCTATGTTTCCCATTCTTTCTTAACTTTTTTGGAGCTTTTTACCACTGATTTTTAGAGGTTTTTAAAGGCTAAAAATATAAGTTCGAAGTCCCAAAAATGGAGGGGCTAGCCTCCCCTCCTTGTGCTTGTTTATTAGCTTAAATTCCTCAATATTATAGCTAACCTTTACAAGCTTTTCTATGTGAATTCTAGCACTGTTTTGAGCTAACTTAGGACTATTTTGAGGTGTTTATGTCATTTAAGTTTTGTATAGTATGCTTGTAATGTAATGGTCTTCACAGGCTTGGTGGTTTAGGCCTTAGCCACCAACCTATTTGAGTTGATAGCCTTTATTTCTTGCTTTCCATACTTGTGTTCACCTCTAAGCATCTCTGCAACCTCCCCTATTTCTTGGTTTTTCGTTTGCTTTGAGAGTGGTTTCAAACTGATTGCTTGTTTAAGCTTGAGATTGAGGCTATTGTGCTTAATGGTTTAATCCCTTTGGGGGTTCATTACTAATGGCATGACATCTCTCTCATGCGTAAAACAACATTTGGTTTGGTACTTCTCTCCAATAGTGGACTTAAAGCTTATTATTGGACTCAATGAATTAAGGAATGGAAGGTAATTAAAATGAAGCAATAAAACTTGGACTAAAATGGGACAAGATAGTAAGGTAATTTGGTGTTCAATTAGACGTTAATTGAACACATGGAGACTTAAGTCATTTCATACTTATTAGTGATGAAATGGTTCAAGTTTCTAAGGTCAATCACTTCCCTTGATCAGTCCATGATACGGAGGAGGTTTTATTGGTCTTTTCTTACTATTTATTGAAATTGTGTCCCTTGATTCATAAGTCATCATGCAATGAAATTGCGTCGATTAATGATTTACGAATCAAGCCTACCTATCCTTTGACCTGTTTGCTAATAAGGAGAGGCAGGGTGGACAAAACATCCCCTGAGAATACTCTGGTTTGTGCTCTGTTTGTCCTCTGTTGCTGCAGAAAAGAACCAACATTAATGGCCGGCAGACCACTTTTACTGGACGGCAACCCACTTTTAGTGGGTGGCAGACCACTACTTCTGGGTTACCAGCCACTTTTTCTAGCTAGACGGTGTCCTTTTTTCAAGTAGAGCAGAGCAGAGGCTGAGGTGAAAAAAAACAGTCCAATTTTCTAACTGTGCAAGAGACGCATTCTGGCAGCAAACACAGGGGACTTTTTTTGATCGAAATCTGCGTGTACACATGGGTCAGCCCTCATTCCCCGGGGGCTCATAATAGTTAATTAATTAGCTAATTAATTGTGCATTGTAATTAGCTAGTTAGTTTTTGTATTAAACTAAGTAGAATAACTAGTTAATTTTGTGTTATACTTATTTAATTAGCTAAAGTAAGTTAATTCGTGGTGTTGTAATAATTAGCTAGCGCAGTTAATTTATTTCATTTGTGTTATAATAGATTAGTTAATTCGTAGTAATTAGTTAGGTATTTATTCAGACCCTCTTGTGCAAGGGCCAAACTTATAATAATGTGTATGTCTTCCAACCCCACGTCTTTCTCTCTTTTATTTACTCACTTATGATGGGTAGTTTAGAACATCATGTTTCTTTTAGCATTTCCATTATTACGTCCATTTGTCTTGCATGCATCGAGGCTCGGTTCATCACTCTAATAAGCATTGTTGTTTATTATTTTGTTGAAAACGTGTTTTAACTGTATGCTATCAAGTTGTTTCAAATGCCATATTAGTAGTTGAGCCTATTAATTACATCTTGTATGTGTTGCATTATGCATATTTTGTAATAGTTAGGATCATATATTTTTTCTAACTAGTTTATCTTTTGCTCGCCTAGGGAATTGGGGTAAGCATTTTTTGCTTTAGCATATCGCATGAATGCGATTGTTGCCATGTCTAGCATGCTTGCCATGAGGCTAATTGCTTAATTGTTATACTTGCTTGAATGCTTGTGGATGAAGGCTAATTGCTTGAATTGGAATAATTTGAGTAATGTACATATGCGATCACTTTTTCAAGTAGTACATATTCGAAACAATTTTCAAAAAAAATAAAATCAAATCAAAGTGTTCCAATTTTTGTAAATTAGTCTATACTTGCGTACGCATCACATAGTAAGGTAAGCCTAATAATCGAAATAAGAGCAGATAATGTAAATAAGAATCACATCATGATTAGTAGAGGCCAATCTTGATCGGGCGAGTGGGGTGCTCAATTCATGACATTCCCCTCTCGTACCTAAGTTTCCGAGCCGAGACAATCTTGGTGATGACAGACACGTGGCCTTTGGCACAAGTCATGGGTTTCCTAAATTTTCCAAAAATATTTAGGTGGTGACACTGTATTTGGCAAAACAGTCCATTTTTGGCATTTTGATTCAAATTCGATTTTTCAAAAGATTTGATGAATTTGAACTCTTTTGTGTTTATCTATTTCGTATTGCACTTCTGAGATCAGATTTAGAATTACGGGAGTTCGAACTATAGGGTTATCGTATTTGAAAGGAGTATAACAAGTCAAGCTATAGTCACCTACCTCAGCCCAATACATAGGAGACCTACACAGTTGGCCATACAAGGCCTCAAACGGTGCCATGCCAATACTCACTTAAAAGCTATTGTTATAGGCAAACTCCACTAAAGGCAAGTGCCTCTACCACGACCCTTTAAAGTTAAGAACATAACCCCAAAGCATATCCTCCAGGATTTGAATGGTACATTCTGACTGCCCGTCAGTCTGATAATGATAAGCAGTGCTAAACGTCAATCTAGTGCCCAAGGCATTCTGTAGGCTCTGCCACAACCGAGCCGTGAAATACGGATCTCTATCCGAAACAATAGTAATAGGGACCCCGTGAAGTCGCACTATGTATCTAACATAAAGGACGGCGAGACAATCTACCGAGTCACTTGTGCGCATAGGTACAAAATGTACTGACCTGGTTAACCGATTCACTATCACCCACACGACATCATTACCCCGTTGAGTCCTTGAAAGACCCATAACAAAATCCATTGTGACATGTTCCCACTTCTACTTGGCTATAGGCAAGGGTTGCAACAAACCCGCTAGCCTCTGATGTTCGGCCTTCACTTGTTGACAAGTAAGAAACCTCAAAACAAATAAGGCTACGTCTCTCTTCATCCCCGCCCACCAAAACTGGCAACTAAGGTCGTGATACATCTTGGTGCCTCTCGGATGCACCGCAAGGCGCGAATGATGGAACTCTCGGAGTACCTCCCCTCTACAAGATTCCGGTATAAAAAGACGATCAAGATATCTAACTCTCGAGTCAAAATACATATTCAAGCTTTTCTCCACTTTCTCACTAGATATATTCTCTCAGAGGATTTTTACTTCATGATCACCCCACTGTGCTTCCAAAACTTGGTTCACAAGTGTAGATTGTGCAACTATAGTAAACAAAGCTGCAGACTCAACAGACTCGCCAATAACGCCCAACATCTCCCATTCTCGGATAGCAATACTAGCTACACTGCTAATGGATTTCTTACTCAAGGCACCGACCACTACATTGGCCTTCCTCGAATAGTAGTGTAACTCAAAGCCAGAATCCTCCATAAATTCCATCCACATTCTCTGCCTCAAATTCAAATCTTTCTGTGAAAACAGATACTTCAGACACTTGTGATCGGAGAATACCTCAAACCTCTCACCATACAGATAATGTCTCTAAATCTTCAAGGCAAATATCATAGCTACTAGCTCTAAGTCATGAGTACGGTAGTTTCTCTTGTGTGTTTGTAACTGCCATGAGCCATAAGTTACTACCTTCTCCTCTTGCATCAAGACACAGCCCAAACCTTCCCGAGACACATCGCAAACTCCTCTCTGGAATAATCAACACTAGAGCAGTGGTAAGTCTAACCTTAAGCTCTTGAAATGACTTCTCACAAGTTTAGCTCATCTTTTTCGCACCCCTTTTCGGAAGTTCGAAATAAGCCCTACAGTTCGGACTCCTACGGTTCTAAATCTAATCTCACAAGTGCAATGTGAAATAGATAAACACCAAAGAGTCCAAATTCGGCAAATCTTTTGGAAAAATCGATTTTGAATCAAAATATAAAAAATAGACTGCTTTGCCAGATACAGAGTCATCACCTAACTATTTTTGGAAAATTTAGGAAACCCATGACTCGTGCCAAAGGCCACGTGTCCGTCGTCACCAAGATTGTCTTGATTCAAGAACATAGGTACGAGAGGGGAAAGTCATGAATACATTTGAGCACCCCCGCTCACCTGATCAAAGATTGGCCTCTACTAATCATGATATGATTTTATCAACATTATATACTCTTGTTCTGGTTTATTAGGCTAGCATTATTATGTGATGCGCACACACAAGTATAGACTAACTTTGCAAGAATTGGAACTCTTCGAGTCATGATCGTTTTGAAAAATTGTTTCGAAATATGTACCACTTGAAAAAGTGATCGCATATGAACACTACTCAAATCTTTTCAATTCAACCAACAAGCCTTCATCTACAGGCATACAAGCAGGTTTATCAATTAAGCAATTAGCCTCATGGTGAACATGTTTTGACATGGCAACAACCACACTTATGCAACATGCTAAAACAAATAAATGCTCACCTAGTACTCTAAGCCAAAATAAACAAAAGAGTTAGAAAAAATGCATGATTCCTAACTATGCAAGATGACTAATGCAACATATGCGATATGCAATTACTAGGCTCAGCTACTAATATGGCATATGAATCAATTTAATAACATGCGGTCTAAGCACATATTCAAAGAAGTATTAAACTAACAATGCAGTTAGAATGATAAACCAAGTCTCGGTGCATGCAATACGAATGGATGCAAACATGAAAAATGCTAATTGAAACGTGGTGTCCCTAAACTAACCATCATAAGCTAGTAAATAAAAGGAAGAAAGACGTAGGTTGGAAGACATACACATTATCACATTGTGCTCTTACGAAGGAGAGTCCAAATGAATAAACTAGCTAACTAGCTAACTAATTAAAACTAAAGCTAATTAAGCTAATTATTACAACACTTGAAATAAGCTAGCTAAGCTATTTAACTAGTTATTACAAACCGAATTAATCAACTAACTAGTTAACTAATTAAATAATTACAACACAAGTGCAATTTAAAGTAAGTAATCAAACTAAACAACTAACTACTACGCTTTAGCAAACGAGGGATGTTCGTGCACTTGCTCGGTTTCCACCCGAAAAGACCACCGTTTTGCTTCCGAATGCCTCTGTTTGCACAGTTGAACACCAGCACTGCTGCTCACTCTATTCTGCCATACAAACTCACTGCTGAATTTTGCGCCAGTGGTCGGCCGGCCAGGGAAGAAGGTTGCCGGCCATAAAAGTGGCCTACCGGCCATCAAAGGCCATCTGCCAGCCACTTGCTGGTCACTGCTGCACAGGTTCATCTTGCTGTAATAGAGGACAAACAGAGCATATGCAGGGTATTTTAAGGGTTTGTTTGCACAACTCACCCCTCCTTTTCATGGACAAATCCAAAGAGTGGGGTACTTAAGCCACAAACCACCAATTCAAGCAATTTCATTGAATGATGGCTTGTGATTCAAGATGTGCAATTTCAATAAATGCAAAACAAGACACAAACCCCCCTTCCTTTCATGAATGATCAAGGAAAGAAGTTAACCTTGGAGACTTGAATCATTTCATCACTAGCAAGTATGAAATGGTTCAAGCTTCCTTGTATTCAATTAACGTCTGATTGAACATAACCAAATTATCACCTTGCACCATTTTTAATTCCAAGTTTTAGTTACTCATTTTAAGTTACCAACCATTCTTTAATCCAATTAAGTCCGAGGGGTGAATTAAAGTCCTCTAATGGAAAGAAGGCTCAAAACACAAGTTGCCTTAGGTATGAAAGAAACATCACACCATTGGTAATTAACCCCCTAAAGGATTAAACCATTAAGTGTGAAACCTCAATTTTATACTTGAGCAAGCTACTGACTTAAAACCACTTTCAAAGAAAAATAAAAAATCAAGAATGGAGGGAGGTTGTAGAGATTATTAGTGCTGAAATGAAGTATGAAAAGCCCAAAATAAGTGATGTCTAAGACCTAAAACATCAAGCTTATGAGGACTATTACACTAAAAGCATGCAAAACAAAGCTCAAATGCAAACAACAACCCAAAATAGTGCTAAAATATGTTAAAACAAGTCCTAAAACATACTGGAATTAAGTTAAAAATAGCTAGATTAATATGCTAAAACATGGCACCAATTAGGCTAGTAAGCAAGAAACAAGGAGGGGAGGCTAATCCCTCCAAATTTGGACTTCAAAACATGATTTTGGCCACTGAAAAAGCTCTGAAAATGAGTGTTTAAAAACTTTGAAAAAGATAGTAAAATGGTGGGAAACACAAGAGCAAAGGCCTCCAAAATAAGGTACAAAGAAGGGCTATCAACCCCTCAACCTTTAATGGCCTTAAACCCAAGTTTTAGCCCAAAAAACACAGAGTTTTGACAGCCCAAAACAATGAAAAAAAAAAGTAAGAAAGAAAGTAGAGAATGCAAGCAAATATGTAGAACCTTATACCTCTTGAAAAGAAGAAACAATTCTAAGCAACAAAACAAGCAAACAACACCCTCTAGAACTCAAACCAAACCCAAAAGTACCTCAGCTCAAAGGTAAGAAGATTTGGTTAAGGATGTATAGGCAAAGGTTAAGGAATTGTAGGCAAAAGTGTAGAGATTTGGTAGAGAGAGAGGAAAATTTTTAAGCTGAAAATTTTCTAACCTGCAAAACAATATGAGAGGTCTTCTATATATAGAGAACCAAGCAATTCCCTCAAAAACATCCAGCCCTACACGTGGGTGAAGATGCATGCATCTGTGCAAACAGTTGGCACAACTAGCATAAAAATATCTACAAAATACACTGGTGCCCGGCAGCCCAAAGGTGGTAGCCAGAGGTTGCAGGCTGGAAAAGCTAGGCTTGGTCCAAAGTTGGGACAATAAAGGTACAGGGTTTGAAAGGCTCAAAGTTGTGGCATTCTGCTGAGAACTTCGAGCACTTGGCGAGAAAATACATTTATTATCGGGTGTATATGCAAGGACGTCCAAGTCATAAAAGCCGTCAAAAATGGGGTGTTTACAACAAGTCTCATTCTATACAAACTTAATTCCCTTCCTCATCAGTCTAGTCAACAGTGAGGCTAATATAGAGAAATCCTTCACAAAACAACGGCAATACCCAACTAACCCCAAGAAACTCCTAATCTCAAAGGCATTCTTAGATTGCTCCCAATCTTGCACTGCCTTAATCTTAGAGAAATATATAGTCACCCCTTCCCCAGATACCACATGGCCTAAGAATTTCACCTCCTTTTACCAGAACTCACACTTTCTGAACTTAGTATACAACTTATGGGCTCTAAGTAACTTAAGCACAACCCGTAAGTGTTCTTCGTGCTCCTCCTCAGAGGTTGAGTAAATTAAAATGTCGACCACAAAACGGTATAGGAACTTACGAAAGGCCGATTCATCAAATCCATAAACAAGGTTGGTGTGTTGGTTAACCCAAAAGGCATCATTAAAAACTAATAATGCCCATACCGCGTACGGAATGTCGTTTTTTGGATACCCTCTTCCTTCACTCTTAGTTGGTGATAACCCGATCTCAAGTCTATCCTTGATAAACAATGAGACCCCTTCAATTGATCAAATAAGTCATCTATACGACGCAATGGGTACTTGTTCTTAACAATTACCCAGTTCTACTTCTGATAATTAATACAAAGTCACACTTCTTCTTGGCAAAGAGAGCCAGTGCTCCCCAAGGCGAAGTGCTAGGATAGATAAAGCCCATATCTAACAATTCTTGGAGTTGAATCTTCAACTCACTCAACTCGACAGGTGCAAATCTGTAAGGTGCCATAGAAATCAGTGCCGTACTAAACACTAAATCAATAGAGAGCTCAATCTCACAATGAGGTGGTAAACTAGTGAGATCATCGGGAAAGACGTCTGGGTATTCCCAAACTACCCTTGGCAACTCAACTCGGACCACGTCGTTTTTCAACACCCAAGAATGTAGCAAGAAGGAGACTAAGCTCACCCCGACCACACAGATCACACACTGGCAACAAGGCCCTATCAACTCGATCCACTAAGAAATAAAAACATTCACCACTTGAGGTGCACATTGTAACTCTCTAACGGTAACAGTCTATAATGGCTCGATAGGATGACAACTAATCCATGCCCAAAATAACATCAAAACTCGGCATATCAATCAATACAAAAGCAAAAGAAAGTCAGCGACCGGCAACCTCTATCTCACAACCCCGATACCTCTAGTCCGACACAACCTCACCGTAAATAGGTGACTCTACCCTGAGTGAAAATGCTAACTGAGCCACTTCTAACCCCAATACTGATGCGAATGCAGACGAAATGAAAGAATGCAATGCACCAGTACCAATCAACACATTGGCAATAGAATTACACAACATGAAGTTACCTCTCATTACTGAAGGTGCTGGCAGCAAATCTGGTGTGGTAACAACATACACACGTCCTGTAGGTCTCCGTTCCACCTGCTCTCCTCTAGGAGCATGAGTTTGATACATTGACTAAGCCGAAGAAGCTCCCTAATTGGCCCTCGAGGCCTGAGCTGACGATGTAGGCTGATGGCTCTGTGTTTGTCTCAAACCAGACGCACCAGATATGCCATCTGCTGGAGGGAAAAACCTCCTCAGTTGTCCTGACTGCCCACACTGATAACAGGTAGGCGGTTGTCCTCTTCTCTGACTCTGGCTCTGAGAACGAGCCGAAGACGGTGCAAATTGTTGCCACCCTCTATTCTGTGGGAAAACTATTAACTTGTGGCCCAACTGACCACACTTGAAGTAAGTGATCCCTCCTTGACCATCTCTCCCAGAACCGGAACTTGGTACTGGGAAAATGGACCTAGACTATGCTCCCTAGGATTGTTGTGGATTGGAACTCCTCTGCCTCTTACTGTCCTGTGTCTTTCTCTGAACCTTCTGACTCTTCTACCTAGAGCCCTTCATCCTCTCCTCCTCAGTCAGAATCACCATCACTAAGTGAGTCGCCGCCTCCACAAGACGATCATAATCTCTAATCATGAACGCAGCCACCTTGAATGAGAGTCCAGTCCTCAACCTCTTCTTAAACTCCATGCAACAACATTCCTTCGTCACTACAAGCTCAGGTAACCTCGACAGACTAGTGAAGACAACCTCAAACACGGCCATCGGTGTGTTAAGCTGCTTGAGCTTCAAAATTGCTCCTTGAACTTCTCTTTAACAATGGGAGGCAAAAATTTGTCTTGGAAGGCGTGACAAAAGGTTCCCAAGTCCCTCCAATGTTCCCCGCACAAACGTCCACCACTGACCCGCATCTTCCTTCAGCTAGAAGGATGCTAAGATCGCTCTCAGTCCATCATCCTTGATGCCAAGCATCTCGAACGTCTTCGCTATCTGCTCTAACCACTTATCCGCTTTTAGTGGCTCCTTCGGGTTTTCCAAAAATTCATCTAGATTAGACCGAAATAACTTCCTTTTCAGAAATGATGGCTCGATTTTCACAACTTGGGCTTTGACTTGATTCTCAGCTCTTAGAATGTCCATAGATTCCTGCAAGGCTTCGGCCATTTCACGGGCCAAAGCGCCTATGGCCTGCCGACCAACCAGTTCGGCCACATTGGCCTGACCAATTCCTTCTTCTTGCACCGGAATATCATCCGATAATGGCACCTCCTACCATCTAGGCCTGCCACGCCTACCATCACCACATCCACGTCTAGAAATCTTAATGAAGGTAACATAAGAGATTAACACATTTACAAATGTGCCGAAGCTAACTCACTCGCATCCTAATGCAGTGGACAACAATTAATTCACTCCACATAAGCACATAGTCACATACATACATACGAATTTTCTTTATAGATAATGATCGTCTCGTGACGTTGCCAGAGTTCCAGTTAGAAATAGCAGTGATCAAGTGCTCTTCTAACAGGACTTCCAGAAACTTGTAGACCCAATCAATATCTTAGAAATTAAATCCCATACCCACTTAGTCACATAAGCATGTTATCACATAGCATGCAAGGCTATTCTTAATATCATCTAACAAGGGAACCCATTGTGGTAATAACCACTTCCCACGATCCCAAAATATTCAAACCCGGTAGTTCTGGTACCAAGTTGTAATGCTCCGACATAATTACAATAAACCGAGAGCAATAAATAACTAAGCAACTCTATGATCCTAGGATAATGCACTTTCATTTATATACCCCAAGCATACAAAAGAGTATCACATGCAATTATACGTTCATAAGCCCTAACCCTGAATCTATAGCATGTATTATAAACATCAGATAAGAAATAAAGTTAAACAGATATAGTAATGCCCTGTTGGCTACAACTTTCCAAGACGGTGCTTGGTTACAATAAAAGTGAGTTTAAACTCAATACAAACAAAGCCCTAAGCTTATATAAAATAAATACCAAAAAAAAAAAAAAAAAAGCTCTTGACTCCCAGTCCTCCCAAGCTATTGCCTTGAGGGAGGCATATCATCTGTACCTAAAAATAGTTTTCCACATAGGTGAGCCAAAGCCCATTAAAGATACCCTAACGCAGTGTATGAATCTTAACAGAGTTATAAGATGAATGTATCTGCAATGCTCGTGTCAAAACATTTTATATCTCTTTTCAAAACCATGCAATACCAAGTTTAAATCTCGAAATTATGAATTTATTTCCTGTACAATAGAAAATAGGACAGTGGATATAATATTGGGAATCTCTAGGACGTGTCTACAAGTAGGCTACAAGCACTACTTATTTGTCATTTTTACCAGTATTAACCAGAAGGCTTTACACCTAACCGCGCAAGTTTTTGGACTTTCACCAAAGGCACGCATGCCAACATAATAACACAAGTACACTCCTACCCAGATTCACCAAGGTATTCACCATTTTTTCTCAAAACAACAACAATTTCAATGTGTTAAATATGTTACAATGCTTAATGCAAATGGATGACAAAATAGTTTCGATTCACCTAATTCTCATGCAATTTCTACAACAATCATAGCTATCCTTCATCGATAGCCCAAAACAGATATTTCTAAATAGATAAATAATTTTGAACACATATATACTTTCCAACATTTCCAAAGAGGGTTGATAATTCATATCCAACTCCACTACCATCATCATCATTGTTCTAATTCCATAAAACCAAAGTCAATTCCATTTTCTCTTTACAAAAATCAAATCCCCACAATTTAGGGCAGAAACCCCCTTTTTTTAAAATCAATTTCCATAGATAAAATCCACCATTTATCATAGCCCAACCATTTTTATAAGGCCACAATCATATACAAGAGCCCATTTTGAAAACCTATCTTTTGATTTCAAAAACCAAACCCTAGGTTTATCCAAAAATCCCCAAATCACTATCTTGTTTAGAAAAGAAAATAACTAAGTTAAAAATCATAAAAAGGGTCAAAGTAATCCTTACCTCAAAGACAAGAACCAAGAAGAACAAGAGTTGAAACTTGACGAAGTCGAAAACGAACTTTGCTCTTATCAAAACGAAGCTCTAGGTGAGCTCTACCTTTTTATCAAAGGGACTATGGTGTAGAAATCAACGGATTAAGATATATTTGAGGTTTAGAGATGGTTTTCTAGAGAGAGAGTAAGTAGATCTAGGTTTTGGAGTGTTTTAGAGAGAGAGAGAGAGATGAGAAAGTGACTCAAAAGTAACCTCCTTTAAACTAATATATGCGTAGATCGCTCAAGCGTAGAAATGGTCGCTTGAGCGACCAGACACAAAGAAGACACCGCTCAAGCGCAAGAATGATCGCTCGAGTGCACAATGCATCCATCTAGTAGTTCAGACCTGAAAAAGTTCCCTCAAGCGCAAGAAGCATTGCTCGAGTATAGGTATCAAGCTCTTAGTAGTTTGCAGACTGTAAAAGACAGCTCGAACGCAAGAAGCGTCGCTTGAGCGAACAAGTAGAATTTTGGGCAATCAACTCTTTGAAAAACTAACCTCCAACCTATTTTAAACTCAACCAAAACTTCCAATAACCAAACCCAACAAACAATATGATGAAAAGAAGTTGAACAACCAATAAGACAAGGGAATTTCGGATCCAAAACAATAAATGGATTGGGTCCAAATTAGAGTCATTATAGTGAGGCCATGATTTTAAGCCAAACCTATGTAATACAAAAGTTATATATATACATATAATATTGTATATATAGAAATCATAAATGCATGCACATAATAGAGCTTCAATAAAAAAGAATTTCTTCTACAAAGAATTAAAGAGCTTCAAATTGAAACAAATAAAAACATGCACATAATAGTTCTTCAACAATTAAAGAGAATTTCTTTTGCAAAATCTAATTTCAACAAATATATAAATAGACACACAAAATATATGTATACATATATGCCTATGGTTGCAACCTTATTGACCATTGTAAACCCAAAATCAATACCCTCATGCACCACTGCATCTCATTCCCTACATATACAACCAATCACTAATCCAGACCCTATACACCCAAACCCAAAATCAATCAACCATTTTCCAAAATTCTAAAAAAAAATGATAATTAGGCGAGAGAGAATAGAGAGAGATCAAATGAGAGAGAAGAAAGAGGCTCTCTAAAATTAGGTATCGGATTGGAATTTAGCCTTGATCAAGCTCTACGATAGGTTGCTCGTTGGCCAGTTACGAAGGTTTTTCTTATTGGATTTGCCTCACAATTCCCCTTCTGTCTATTGTAGTAATCACTATTGTACCATCTTCCACCACCGATGCAGCCCAATCCAGACCTAATGGTGATGAATAGTTGCTGCATAGGTGGATCGACAAACAAGAGTAGCGGAAGTGGACAAGGGCTATGGAGGCAGTGGTCATTGACGGTAGTAGTGATCTTCGACGACAATTGATGGTGGTGTTATCTCCTCTTCTATCTTTTCTTTCTCTGTTTTTTTTTTTGTTACATATATCTTTTGTTTCTTATATCTTTTTTTTCATCTCATCTATTTTATTTAAGATACAAAATCAAATTATAAATAGAGTGTGGGTATTATAGTAATTTTATCATTGCAATTAACGGTGTTAATTGACAAAGGGTGGCAGTGTGATTTCAGATTTCAGTGTGATTTCAAAGAAATTGAGGGGGTGTCAATGTAATTTACCTTATAATTCATGAATTCTTTAATTATACCTGATGCTGTATTTAGTTATGATTTTTTTTAGTTATGACTTAGAAAGTTTGAAATTATGTCATTTTTTTTAGTTATAAGGTGTATATAGTAAACACATTTATAGAGCGTGTGTCATAGTGTTTCTCTTAATATTAGTAAGATATCTAATTGTTTATGATACTCTCTCAGCCCCAAAATAATAGTTATTTTGGGGAATCTAACTTTTTTTTGGTAGTATAATTATTGCATTTTAAAAAATTGATTTTCCAAAATTATCTTTTGATAATACATTTTTTTGAGAAATATCAATTGTCATAATTGTACCTTTTGTGTGGTTAATAAATTTAAAAAAAAAGTGTAAAACAGGAAATTCATATTATTTTAGTTCTTGATTTTTGAAAATGGACTAATATTTTGGAACAATAAAAAATCGAATAAGGAACTAATATGTAACAAATTATTTATATGTATATATAAACGGTCTAGTTTTGTCACGCCCTCAAAATAATAACATTAAACCCATCAAATAAGACATGCATTGAGATGCAAAAGTTCCACCTTCTTCCATTTATCCGAGTTCTATTACATAAGTATTACATGTTAACAACAAAAGCAAAATGCCCTACGGGCTTACAGCTTTCCAAGTTAACACTTGGTTACAACAAAAGAGTACTAACTCATACACGTTAAGCCCTTGGCTTGAGTTTACATGTAATACATCAAAAGTAAATCAACAAAAGTGTGCCCGCCTCTAGCCTCCCAAGCTATGTCCTTGGAGGTGGCATGCTACCTGTACCTGAAAATGATATTCCCATATAGGGTGAGCCACAGCCCAGTAGAAATACACTAAACCAACCATGAACAATGACTAAAATATTAGCAATTGATAGATGGCCAACACTGATACATTCACATAAATCACATATTTATGTCATACGACTTATGATTCCAAGTTACTTTTCATTTTCCCTTTTTCAACGGATAGGCATATAAGCACTAACCACATTCCCAACAGATATGTATAACAACAATATCCACATTCTCAGATAAGCATATAAGCTATGTCCACATTCTACAACAGATATGTACAACCACAATATCCACAGATAAGCATATAAGCTATATCCACACTTCACAAAGATAAGCATATAAGCTCTATCTTCACTTCTTTAGACAAGCATATGAGCTGTATCTACGGAGTTCATCCCCTATCTTCTCCCAACACTATCCGGTTTAGAGGTACATCCCCTATCTTTCCCTAAACCGCGGAGTACATCCCCCATCTCCTCCTCTACACATAACGTATACAAACACATTGGTTCTATATACAATCACCCAATACATACAGTTAATGTATTCTATCAACCGTCAAATTCCATGACACATTCCATTGATTAGTTTCCGTTTGCCTAATCATCATGCATTGTCTACAACAATCACGACTATCCTCCACCGATAGCCCAAAACAGTTATTTCTAAACAGAAAATAAATGCACAATGGATATTCAATCAACATTTCATTTCCTCATTTCTCACAATTAATTATCCCAATTAATTAAACAATGTAATTAGGTTGTTATCCATAATTACCATTTCAACCCTTAGGTCCCATTTTCATCAATGATTCAACATTTATTCCATTTCTCTACTCCAATCATGCATCTAGGTTTATTATGAATAAAACCCAAACTTTTGTAAAATTGCACAAAAGCCCCAAACTTTTACCAAATTACCAAACCAACCCCAACATCTCAAAATACTAAAATTTAAAGACAAAATCCATAGAGAGGAGTAGGATATCCCTACCTCGAAGTTTGAGCCAAAAAGGAGATGAAGACTCGAAGATCAACGTGTTCCGAATCCCAACTTTTTCAGATTAAAACAAAGCTCTCAACGCCCTCTATCTTTTTAACAAAGGCCCTAGGCTAGATTCACACTCTAGGGAGATCAATTCTTAGAGAGAGTGTAAGTTTAGAGAGAGAGGGTCTCGAATCTAGGGTTTGATCAAAAAAGAAAGTGAAAAAGTGAAGTTCAAAATCGCTACTGTCCGCTGATATAAAACACGCTCGCTCGAGCGAAGCCTTTGTCGCTCGAGCGACCAGACATAGAAAACTCTCGCTTGAGCCAATAAGTTCTCGCTCGAGCCAAAAACTCAAAAGTGCGCTCGAGCGAAAGAATGCTCGCTCGAGCCAACAACTCAAACCCTCAGGTCTGCAACCAGAAGCACGCTCGAGCGACACACCTCTCGCTCGAGCGAAGAACAAACCAGACCGCTCGAGCCAAGAAAAGCTCGCTCGAGCCAAGAAACACAACTCTCAGGTCCAGAACCAGACGCCATCACTCGCTCGAGCGAAACCACTCTGGCTCGATCCACCAGACACAAACTCAACTCTCGCTCGAGCGACCAACTCCTCGCTCGAGCGAAGGTCCAAAAATCTGGACAGCAACAGTAGGCTCCCAAACACAACCAACCTGAAACAAACCTGCCCAACACATCCTATAACTCAATATACAAAGTAAAGAGGATGCAAGCTAAATAATAAACAACTACCAACATCCACGGACACATGTCCGGATCACTGTACAACAAGGGTAAACCCGGGATCGCTATAAGTTTGGTTCCAAATCAGATTCTTAACTATAAAGTCATGGATCGAACCATTAAGTACGATTTGTCAATTTTAAAAATTAAGCTCAAATTGTACATTGAGAAAATCAAACCAAATCGTGTCATTGATCTGGATAAAATCGGTTAGCAATTTTTTTGTGGAAAGGGTTGAGACGCCATTTTTTCTTGAGTCCCACCACTCCTAATGTATTGCGATTGTCAAACTTTTTACTTTTTGTTTTTATTTTTCCTCCCATCACTCACTGACATGTGTCTGTGGAGTTTGTGGGAGTCAAAGAAAAACGGGGTCCATATCATTTCTTTTTCTTATTTTATTTTTCTTGCTTAACTCTAATTTATGCACAAATAATTACAAAATAAATTTAAAAATTAAATTTACGACACAAGGACCTTATTTATAAACGGTAATGTGGTACCTATAACATTTTTCTTTATCTATATCTATATATATATATATTGAGGAAAATGAGATTTCTAACCTGCAAGTCTTCTAAGAGTTCCAATATCTCAATCTGAATTTTAAAAATTTTTAATTTTAAAAAAAACCTTAGTATTTATTGATTTGGTCAAAATCTCTTGATCAACATTTATTAATTTTTTTCAATCCACATATCTTTCCATATGTCTGCATTTATTGATTTGGTCAAAATTTCTTGATCAGCATTTAAAATCCCCTCATACAAATAATTATAGATACAATTCATATATAATTACTATAATATCCTTTTTAACTTGTTCTATATATTATAATTAGTGATAAAATTATTAAATTATTTAGGGCAAATTACATATACACCCCTCGAGGTTTGGCTAAATTACAGATACCCCTGAGGTTTCGGAAATTACATCCCGCCCCCTGAGGTTTGTATTTTCATAACAATTTGCCCCCTGAGGTTTATATTTCATAACAAATAACCCCCTAATTTCTTATGCAAATATAGTATTCAGGGGGGAATTCGTAATTTCTCAAACCTCAGGGGGCATCTGTAATTTGGCCAAACCTCGAGGGGTGTATATGTAATTTGCCCAATTATTTTTATAAAAAATTTTAAAAAACATAAATTATATATTAAAAAAATTTAAAAATAAATATAAATATTTATAATTATTTGTAAACAATTATTACAATATCTTTTTGTCATGGTTGTACTAGTGAACCCCACTAAAACTCATCAGTTACCTCCGTCATCACCACCCTGGAAAGCTACAAAACCACTTTATCGTGGCAACACCTGGAAGCCCAAATCTATCGATTTCTCCGTAAGATCAAAGATGGCACAATCGTTCTCCACAACCATTGCAAAACCAACTTCCATTTTCACTTCCACACCATCATCACCCTTGTGTACCCTTGTGTTTGTGGTTATCCTCTGCATTCTAGGACTCTATACCCTACAACATCACCACCGCCCAGAACCACAACCAGTGTCCAACTCCACACCAAAGCAATCATCATCCAAAAATGACTTCCGAGACATATTCCTCACCGCCGCTACCAACAACACCCTTTCCTCCTACCTCCGAGCCCTCACACTCCATCCCCACCTCGCCGGCACCCCACAGGCGGTCCAGACAGCCCTCTACGTCGAAACCCACTTCAGGGACCTAGGCCTCCAGACCCACGTCAAGCACTACAATGCCCTCCTCTCTTATCCTACGCACGCGTCCCTCTCTGCGCACTTTAGCGACGGCACCATCAAGGACGTGGCCTTGGCCGAACAGGGTGTGGCTGGAGACGACGACGTCGTGCGGCCTTACCACGCCTACTCGCCGTCCGGGTCGGCCTACGGCAGGGCTGTGTTCGTGAACTACGGGAGGGAGGAGGACTATCGGGCTCTGCTGGCGCAGGGGGTGAGCGTCTCAGGGTGCGTGGCGGTGGCGAGGAGGGGGGACTTGTCCAGGAACTCGGTGGTAGAGAAGGCGGCGGAGAAAGGGATGGCGGCGGTGCTAATGTACGCCGAGACGGAGGGCTTTAGTGGCGGGGTGGAGAGGGGGACGGTGATGAAGGGTTTGGGGGACCCACTGACCCCTGGTTGGGCCAGTAGTAGTGTTGATGTTGATGTTGATGTTGATGGAGAGAGATTAGGGTTGGATGACAACGAGGTTGTGAGTAGATTTCCAAAAATACCCTCTATGCCGATATCAGCCGACTCGGCGGAGACCATTTTAAGGTCACTTGAGGGGGCCAGGGTGCCCTATGAATGGAGGGCTAACCTAAAGTCCAAGGTCGCAAGGGCTGGTCCTGGTCCTACCATGCTCAACTTCACTTATCAGGTTGGTTGGTACACAGATTCTCTTTTCCATACGCCGGCAGAGTTGGTAATTGTTATTTATTTATTTATTTATTTTGATCAGGGTAATTGCTATTATTATGACTTCTAATGTATTGGAGTTGTCTGTTTGTACTATTGTTATTAGAGTAATGGTAAGAATTTTAAAGGTTTTATCAATATTTTTATCAAGGTACTGTTATGGTGTGCAACCCTTAAGGTTGGTTGCACACCATATGCAACTAACAAGGGTGTAAGTGGAAGGTATAAACATAAAACAGGACAGCAAACAGAAAAGCGTAAGTGTAAGGCTTAAGTTGCACACTTAAGAACAGTTTTTTTATCAAATGTTTGTGGGACCCACATATGAGTATACACCCGAGCCCTTCGATAAAACTATTGATAAAACATATGGAGCTTTCAATCTACATTTGTGATTTTTTCAAAATATCTGAAAACATGATAAGATTTAACCCCTTTCAATTCTCTCAAACCTAAATTGTTTCAAATAATTGTCATGATGACACATGTAATGCTTGTTCACCATATAATTGGATTAAAATATGTCAAATTTGGTCAAATTCGACATATCTTTAATATTCAGGGAAATTACATAAAAGAAAGTTCAAAGTTTGACTTTAATAACACTCTGGTCTAGCTTGAGCGACTTTGATAACACATTGAGCCCTTGAGTTTTCTAATGTTTCAATTTAAACCTTTCTAATTTGGTCTCAATTTAAACTTTCTTTTTTGTTTAGACCACTAACGAAAAGGGGTAAAATTTGTCAATTTGCCCTTCAGTATACATATATTATATATAATACAGATTCAAAAATATTATTTACTATCAAAATTAATTATTAATTATTTGTTTAAGAGTTACTATCAATTTGCCCATAGCATGAAATTGTGCTAGTAAATATACATATACATATATGATACAGACACCATAAACCATCTTCTTCCTCCTCTTCCTCCTCCACCACCACCACCTGCAGATCCTCCACCAACTTCCCACTGCCACCCTTACAAACACAAGTCTACCTCCACCTTTCCACCAAAATCTCATTTTAATAGTTAATCCCTTCACTTCCACCAAAATCTCATTTTAATCCCTTCACTTTCAATTGTACCAGTTAATCCCCTACACTTTTTAGTTAAGTTGCAGTCTCACTATTCAATCCATCTACTATTAACAAAGTTGACGGAATTTGTCATTTGAAACATATGTGACATTTTTGTTTTTTCATTGGCACTCTTCCACTTTCACTAAAATCTTACTTTATTTCTTACACTTTCACAAAAATCTCACTTTAGTCACTCCACTTTCAATTTCCGTTAGCTTTATGAACGGTAGATGGACGGAAGGGTGAGACTGAAACTTGACTTTAAGTGTAGGAGGTTGACTATTACAATTGAAAGTGAAAAGACTAAAGTAAGATTTTGTTGGAAGTGTAAGGGTACTGAGTGCAATTTACCCAACAAACTACCAATGAATCTAAGTAAGATCTAACAAAACAAACAAATTAGAGATGAGATTTTGACGTTGGAAAAACCTCAATTGGAAGGCAAAAGCGTCTTCAGAATCCACCAAAAGGTCTTTAACAATTGCCTTTGGAATCTACCAAAGGTGTTTAAATTTGCCTTTAGAATCTACCAAGGATTTCATCAAGGAATGAATGATTTGATGATTGAAGACTTGGAGTTACTTGATCCATGCTCTATCATCCTCATATCTTCATACAAACTTGAGGCACTGAAAAATTATCTCTAGATGGATCTGGTCCATTTGGAACAATTTTGGTACATCAAGAAAGAGAAACCAAGTGCTTAGATTTGGAAATGATTGAGGTTTGCATTTTTATAACTAATTGTGCTGACCTTGATTTCACAAGCCGTCTCTTCACTGCTCTGGTGGTGAATGCATGCTCTTTGTATTTGGTAATAGACTCTGAGATCAAAAGATGTTTAGAATACCGTTGGATCACTGCTGGACCACTGGTCCAGCGGTTGATCTATCTATCTTGCTTCTTCACGTTGTTGAATCACGATGACTTTAATTCTCAGCTTAAGTCCATGGGAGGGATTCACACTCACAAATACAAGTACATGGACTATCTTACCATGTTTACAGGATTACAATATAAGCAACTGATTGTCAAACAGGATTGCCAAGTCTAAATCCTAACATCCATGCTTCATAGCTTTAGCCCCTTTTCACTCATGTTTCTTGTTTTCATATCCAATAACCTATAACATCTTACTATGTTAACATTGTAGGAGTGGAAATTCCTTTCGTATTTCTCTATTTTGTGGGTCTTGCGTACAAACGATCAAAATGCTTGAATGAATAACCGTTAGATTTGTGTATTATTTTCTCAAACATTTTGGTTTCTTGACAACATGATTTAAAGTTGATATATTTGAAGTCCTGCTGATTTGAAACTCTTCTACTAAATTAACCTATTAGACGATTGGTAAATGCCCCGCCCATAGGTTCGTTTGTCATTGGGGCTTACAATTCACCTTATGACTCATTCGTTTGGTCAAGTGTTCTCCTTACGTTGATCAATAAATTCAACACTGGAGTGAAGTGCAGGGCTTCCACATGTTTGACACCACGCGGCATGTCAATTTTTTTAAAAATATATATATTTTTTTTGCAAGGCACATTGGGGCACTTTATAGACATGCGTTGTAACACCTCTAATGTTATTGCATGACATATGCGTGTTTTGTTCCATGCTTAAATGCTTGAGTTGCATTAGTACTTTGATATTTGAAATACTTTGAATTGAAATATGTTTCGGTAGGAAATGAAATGAAATTTAACGTTGTGTTTGGTTTGGGGATTTGGAGAGGGATTTGGAAAGGGAAAAGGTGTGTGAAACTAAATGAAATGTAAGTATATTTTATTCGCATTTCACTTATCTTTTTCCTTTCCCTTTCCATTTCCATTTCCATTTCCAAATCCCTGCTCAAATATCCCAACCAAGCACATCGTAAGGCTAAGTAAAATCTAGAAAGTTTCCTTTTTGAACCTAGTATGCTCATGTGTGCTCATAATCCTTAATCAAGGTGCTTAATTATATTGGTCTAACGAACTAAACATTTTCATACATTATGTGAAAACTTAATTGATATTAGTGCTAATTAAACGTGATTAATGTAATTGATCCAGATTAATTAACCTTAAATATGATTAATTAAGTGTGATTAGTGGCCTAAATTTGATTAATTAGTACTAACACAGCTTAACTAGTGTTAATCTAGATTAATTAAGTTAGTGGTGCAATTAGTAGAGACAAGTAGGCACACCTCTCAATTGGTATTGCCACCTCCACCTTTATATTTGATATATAACTATTGCAGAGACAAGTGTCTCTTCAAGTAAATTAAATAAAAACAAAAGAAGAGAGAGAAAATCTACTGGAAAAAGAAAGAAAAGAAAGGAGAAAACAGAAGAGAAGAAGAAAAAGAAAGGGGAAAAACTTGGACTCTTGACCTAGAGTTGTTCTTAGCTTGAATCGAGGTAATATTCATGTTCTTACACCTAATTTTAACCTTTTAATCGGTTGATTTTTGTTTAGAGATGATATTTTTAGGGAAAAATCAAAGAACTTAAGTTTTCACACTTATATTAATTGAATTTAAGCTTTTGAGTTAGAAAAGCCCTACTTATTACAGAATTATAATCTGACAGGTTGCAGTCTTTTGACCATATCTCCTAAAATATATGGAATTTTAATGTCAAATTGCTATCACTAGAAACTAGACATGTGGAGCTACAATTTAGACTCAAATTTTGCCTAAATCCAAGTTTGTATGAAAGAGTTAATACTCATTTGAAAATGACTTCTCTTTGCTGGAAATTAGTGCACAGACAATAATTTTGGGCCAACTTTGATTGAAAATCTGTATTAATTGGAAAATAAATAATTTGTGTGGCCTAAATCATTGGAAACATATGCGAGTTTAATTTCTAATGTACCAAACGGATCTTGATTTCTAGTTTTCTGGTGAGAGATATAGTTGTTTCACTAAAAAGTGTCAACGCTGCCTGCACAATTCAAATTGCTCTAAAATGGTTTCAATATTATTTTTCTTCATTTAATTCAAGCTCAAATCACACACAAGTTAATCCTAAAATGTTTTAAGACATTAGTGAGGGCCTAACTGACATATTTGAATCTTAATACACCTTAAACAAGTTAATTTAAGAAAATGAAGTTCAATTGCTCTAATTTTATTGAAATGGATTATCAACCAACGTGCATTGCATTATATGGTGTAGGTTAATTATATTTGGTTCTGACACTAGCCTCCGTTTGGCAAGAAAAAGCCCAGGCTTTTTTGGCTAAAATAGCCACAAAAAACAAAATAGGCTATTTTAGCCACAAAAAACAAAACATCAAATCCAACCCATAATCATTACAATCCTCTCTCACAAAAAAAGTCAAAAAAGCCAAAAAGCCAAAAAGTCCTTCCCAAACCAGGCTAAAATAGCCCAGGCTAAAATAGCCAAAAAGCCAAAAAGCCAACCCACTTCCCAAACGGAGGCTAGAAAGACTTGAGGTGAATAGTATTCCTTTAAAGTTAATTTGAACTTCTATTTTGAATGCTTAAAACTTTGTTTGATCCATTGTATTGAAATGTCCTAAACTAATGGATATCCTATGATTATGTTGAAGTGAATATATACATGGTATCCTTGTTTAGTCCTAGCTATTAGGAGACAGAAAATATACTAGTCGCAGTTGTTTGAGATCAGTGGGTTTGTCTAACTGGAGTCGACCTGGTTATTCCATTTGTTAGTACCGATCCAGATGTTCATTATCATTGTTTTGAAATGAACTGTATATGACTATTTTATTCTCAAACTGCTTAAGCTCTCAATTTAACTATGTTTTTATTGTACGAATGCTGATATCCATTATTTTACACCTTTGTGAATCTCTCGAACTTCGGTTACTCTCAAAAACTACTTGAGGGGACTAACCCGAGGGGAAAGAAGATTGCATTTGTCTCAACCAAACTGTACGCGAGAGCAATATTCAATGTGGTCCCTAAAGGCCATGTGACAACTTTATATATGTTTGCTTGGCCCCCAAGCTGGTCTAAGTGCCTATAAATAGGCACCCATATTTCAAAAGCCCTAATTCATGCTTGAGTAAGGATATTCACCAAGAGTGGGGGGTAGTGGTGCTTAAGTATATTCTACCATTCTCTCTCTACTCTGTTTGCCTTGCTTTCATCCAACAGTATCTCTCTCACCATCTCCATCTTCATCTTCTTGTACCAATCATTCACCAGTGTCACCTCACCATTTCATTACCTTCCATTATTACACTTTCTCCATTTGAACCCCTACAGGAGCGTTGGTGCTCCTTAGATATTTTGTCATACGCAGGTGGGTGCAGGATAAAGGATTTGTTAATTAGTTGTATAAACTTTGGCAAATCTTAGGAACATGGGGATTAAAGTCCAAAATTGCTAGACTTCACCCACTTGGCCTAGTTGTGCATGTCATGACTTTGTTAGTTAATTATGACTTCAGTACCTTTTCGTTGGATTTATTTGTCGCTAATCCAACCATTGGATTAAATGTAATTCCCATCGTTATCATGCATGCTGAAAACTAAATCAATTGGAAATTCATAACTAATCCATGAATCCTATGTTTAAGTTAGTATTTTATTTAGAGAAATGTGAGGTCATGCATTATACACTTGCCTACATCCAATCAATTTGATATTTGACATGAATGATAACCACGATAAATGTATTTAATAATGTTTGGTCAAAATCAAACAAAAAATTATTGACGTATAAGAATTGTACCCTAGATCTAAGTTGAAATTCCTCCTATATATGTATGTAAGGTGTAATTATTAGATTCTTTACATACCCACTTTACAAATTGGTGATGGGGATCAGGAGAGAGGGTTGCGCACTTATTTTAGGCGCAGGAGGCATTAGTTTAGGAATTTTAGTTTTATTAAAAATCTGTTTCTTTGTTGGATTATTTTTAGTTATTTATTTTATTTTATTTTATTTTCTCTATACATAGAGTGAATGGCTGGTGCAGCTGGCAAAGCGCTGGACCTCAAGAGGTCATCCAGCTCAACGATCTCGGTTCAACCCTTGGGATCCCTTTCTTCCTTCACCTCCCAGTCCCCCTCCCCCAAACCAGAGAGAGAGAGAGAGAGAGTAGCTATATATACATAATCTCTCAGACCAAAGAAGAAGAAAAGAGAGTGCTATATATATACGGGCTGTATATTGGAGAAACAAATGTTTTGCATAATTGAAATTGAACATTTTGGTTTAAACATATGTGCAGAATTCCCCCTCTTCTCTCTTCTTCTTGCTTAATCTTTCTTCTTCACCTTGGTTTTACACCAGTTAGTTTTAGTGGAAAATTCACCCATAAATTTACTCTTTATTCTTTACTAATAAAGTGAGAGGTACATGTGTAGTTTAGTTTCCTTCCCCTGTTCTTGACAACAGTTACCCTTTTGTTCATACTATTTTTCTTTTTTCTTTTTTTTACAAGTTACCCTTCTCTTTGCACTCTTCTATTTCTATGTCTTTTGGCTTTTGTTTCTCTGTTCCCCATTTGTTTTTTGGCAAATAGTTTGTGAATTCCTGTCCTTTTTTTTTTTTTTTTTTTTTTGGCGAGGAACCCTGCTCCACACATCACACTTCCTAGGTAAATGTCGGATATATGCCCGCAAGACACAAATATCAAATGGAGTGAAACACCTAGCAAGAGTCTCTCTCTCTCATGCAGGCCACAAGAAGATCAAGAAAGGGTATTTAAATAAACAATAAAGTTTGGAATTTGCTTAGTTTCAAGCCAAATCCACTTGAGGCCAATTGAAATAATGCACATAGTCAACTTATTAGTCTGAGTAGGGTTTTATTTGTGTTTTTTTAGGTCAAATATGTTGTTGATCCGTTTTAAATATTTTTTCTTCAAGTTTATAGATCAGCTGTATTTTGGTAATTGGAAAAATTTCTGAACATGGGCTGTAGGGTAGTCACATTATTTACTTTATGTAATTGGGTTTTTATTTAGGGGCCTTATTTGGTTTTCAAAATTTAATGTCTCAATTTCCAAGTAGGAAGTCAAAATCATAAGATAGGAAGCTCTCTAAACTCTACATAAAACCATGTAATATTTCTAGTTCAAAAGAGTAGAGTTCTAGAGAATTTATGAAGCTTTTTAAGGTCTATTATTGTGAGATGACTTATGAAATGCATTGGCAAGTCTCTTTCCTTTATTTATTTATTTTTTTAATGTTTTAAATTTTTTTGGGGGCACGGGGGCACTTTTAGCATCTAAATCCACAAAACCAGAACTGTATAAATCATTATTCAACACTTGAGCATCATAGTTTCTCAATCCTAGCACCTGAGCATTTTAAAAGAATAGGTCCCAAAATCTTTTCCTTCCATTACTCTTTAATTACTCCATATTAGAATACTGAATATTTTTATCATCTTTTTTTGTTACAAAACTCAAGTAAAATAAGCCAAATGGCCTTCTTTTTTCCGTGTCAATAGTTTTGGGCTCACTACTTGGAGAGTGTACGCCTCTCTCTCTCCCTCTCTCTCTCTCTCCATTTATATTTTTTGTGTATGGAGAAAATAGATTTTGATTTGTGGTGATTCGAACATAAATTGCTGTTTGTTAGAATTTCCCATCTTTACCTTCACCTACTCCACTACACACTCCACTTCACCTACCTCCACTTCACCACACACTCCACTTCACCTAACCCACTATCACCTCCACTACACCTACTACCACATTTTCTTCTATATATAGATTGTATAGGAATTGTATAAATCAATCTTGTAACAATCAATCAATCAATAATACATTATATTTTTCATGGTATCAGAGCTTGGTTAAGAAATTAGTGATTCCGCTTCACCGGCGGGCGGCAGCCTCACCTTGGCCGTCCGCCGGACAAACCCAAATTTTCAAATTCTCTCTCTCCTTCCTCCATACCCTCACCCACATACCAGTGCACAAACCTCAACCTCATTACCTGAGATCTCGAAGAAGCAGAAGCCGTACAAACGTAGCGTCATGTATAGTCGCCAGCGTCTTCCTCCTCTTCCTCGCCAATCAGACAGATCAGACATCAAAGCTTGTTTCTCAGTCTTTCCAGAGAGAGAGAGTGAAATTGCTGGTGATAAATCCGATTCTTTCTCGGAAGTCTCTCACTCTCGATCATCACAGTCGTCTCTCTCCATTCTGTCCTTCAAAATTCTACAAATATGCAGAAAACTGCCCAAGCATGGTTCGCTGGAGGCCCCAGTAGCAGCAACGATCTGCAGAAATCGTCGTCGTCTTTGCTCGCCGATTGGAATGCTTACGCAGCCGCCAAAGAGTCCGAAGACGCAGATTCCAGCTTAGGCTTCGATCTCGTGGCCGCCGTAGTCTTCGTCCTCCTCTCCGCTCTCAGATCCACCGGAGACCCCTCTCCATCGTCAGCGTTCCAATGCCCGTTTCGTCCCACCGCCTCGACAGAGATGACCAACCCCTTTTGGATTCTCGAGATCGAGAAGGGAAGCAAGAAGACATTTGCTCTTCTAGTAAAACTGCTCCACGCAAGAATAGCTCTCGTCTGTTCCCTATTACCTGCTTTGGCGTGGATCTAACTCAAGGTTCTGAAAAGCGGTTGCGGTCGCCGTAACGGTGGCGGTGACGCGGTTGCGGTTGCGGGGTGTAAAGGCCGTAGTGTAACGGTTGCGGTAATCGGAACCGTGAATTTTTTTATTTTTCGCACAATTTGAAAAAAATTTACCGATACGCATATTTTTTTTCCATGATCATATTTATTGGGTTAAAAATAAATATTGATCAATTTTTGCAAATTTTTAAGTATGATCCAATATATTTCATATTTCTAAATCACTATAAACTGAGTTTTTTTTCATTTTATTTTAATAATTAATGACTTTATATTATACAAAAAATCAATCACTAACTATTATATATAAGATAAACAATGACAAAAGTAAGAGAATAAATAAAAGCCTAAATATATATATATATATACATATTTTAACCAAGCCAAATAAATAATGACCACACTTATTATTATTATTATTATTTTCAAACAATATATAGATAGACACACACAAACAAAATGATTTAGTGATAGCAGCTGAATAGAATAGCATAGGTCTTACAGTTTCAACAAATCAATAATATGTTCTTCATCTTCCCTCTTCTCTCTCTCTATCTGTTGCTCCTCCATTTTCTCTCTTCTATCTTCCCTCTTCTCTCTATCCCTCTTCCCCCATTTTCAGCTTTTTTTTTGTATTTTTTTTAAAGAAACAATTTGGCACCGTTACGTAACGGTGCGTAACATGCCGTTATGGCTGTTACGGCACCGTTACGACCGCTACGGCAGCCGCTACAGCCGACACACCTGTGAATCTCAATCACACTGCAAAAGCGGCCGTAACGGGTGGCGGTAACCGCCAAAACCGTTACGTAACGGCGTTACGTAACGGTTGCGGCCGATTTTTAAAACCTTGATCTAACTCCAGAACAAAAAAAAAAAAAAAAAAAAAAAAAAACATGGGGGCACCCACTCCATCTCTTTCTCTTTAGTCGGGCACACACACCCAATTCACTCACACCCATCACCGCCCACTTTATTTTTTAATCCAAACTTTATTTTTTTTTAAAATAAATAAATCAAACACTTTACAAATTTGCACAACACCCATCTTTTATTCATCTCCGGGATCAACCCCGTTCATATTTTTACACAAAAAAAAAAAAAAAAAAAAAAAAAAAACACCAACAGAGTTGTTTTCTTTTCTGCAGACGGCCACCCACCGACCTCCCTTCTTCGCCTATTCCGCCGGTCTCTTCTTCTTGCCTCCGTCCTGGGCGGCCCTTGCCGGTGTTGCCTCCGTGTTTCCCACTCCACTGGGCCCGATCACTACACCCTGCTCCTCCACTACAGCATATGGCGGACCTCCAAATCGGAACATCACGGTGGCCTTCCGCTTCAGCTCCTTGTTTTCTGCCCTTAGCACGCTTATCTCTGCTCGCGCATCCTTATACATGCGTTGGAGCAGAGCCAGCTGGGCGTTTAAATGCTGCACCTCATTTGTCCTACTCTGCAGCCGGTTCGACAAATTTGTGACCGCCGTCATGGTTTCCACGCATGACTTCAGAGTATACTGATTAGCCTCAATATCAGTTTGCACCGCCATTTTTTGCTCCACCGACCGCATCGGAAAGTTCAATGGAGCAAAACCAGAGGTGTTTGGTTGAGGTTCACTGGCCACCGCACCAGTTATTTCTCCTGTGGGCTCGTTCAGTTCTGGAAAGAGAGTGAGCAGGTTCTGGGTAGCTGGACGGGAAGAAGAGGCCATGTTTTTGGGTTGCTAAGTGTTTCCGAGCAGGGTTTACAGAGTATTTCAGACTGCCAAAATTCATAGGTTTTTTGCCTCAGCCTCAGCCTCTGTCTTATAGCCGAGGCAGCCACGCGCATCGCGCGCCTCTTACCACCAGCCGACAAACGGGCACGCAAGCCAAGGCGCCCACGTGCCTCGCCATCATGTCCGGCACACCTTTTGATGAATTGGGCACGCCTTTTGATGGCACGCCTTTTGACATAGATTGGGCACACCTTTTGAGGGTGCGACTTTTTAAGGGTCCGACAAGACTCTGTAAACTGTCCCGACATTGATTCCGGTTAGCTCCTTTATGGGTCCGACAAGACTCTGTAAACTGTCCCGACATTGATTCCGGTTAGCTCCTTTATGGGTCCGACAAGACTCTGTAAACTGTCCCGACATAGATTCCGGTTAGTTTCTACAAGGGTCCGACAAGACTCTGTAACCTGTCCCGACATTAATTCCGGTTAGTTTCTACAAGGGTCCAGCAAGAATCCGTAAACTGTCACAACATTGTCTTCTACAACGGTCCGACATGACCCCATAAACTGTCTTCTACAACGGTCCGACATGACCCCATAAACTGTCTTCTACAACGGTCCGACATGACCTCATAAACTGTCTTCTACAACGGTCCGACATGACCCCATAAACTGTCTTCTACATCGGTCTGACACCACCATACAGTGTCCTCTACAACGTTATGACACCCCATACAGTGTCTTCACCAACGGTCTGACACGACCATACAGTGTCTCCTATCCTTTTTTATTTTTATGTATTTTCTTGTTTTGTTACTCTCTCCAAACTCAAGTTAGTTAGTTTCTCTCCTCCTTGAGTTTGCGGGGGGCTGTTAGAATTTCCCATCTTTACCTTCACCTACTCCACTACACACTCCACTTCACCTACCTCCACTTCACCACACACTCCACTTCACCTAACCCACTATCACCTCCACTACACCTACTACCACATTTTCTTCTATATATAGATTGTATAGGAATTGTATAAATCAATCTTGTAACAATCAATCAATCAATAATACATTATATTTTTCACTGTTCTTCTTTGGGTACCAGTGGAGAGGTGTAAAGTATGAAAATGAGAAGAGAGTGATTATGAGGTAAAAAGAGCAGTCATACCTGACCGTTACAAAGGAGGTAATTGGGTGCTTCTGTCCTTGCAGCCTAAATCCACATGTTGGATAACAAAACCATATACATAAACTAAGACAATTTAACTTTTTTCCTGGTTTCCTGTGCAATGAATAATTGGTTACTAGTATTCATCTTTTTCCATCTTTTTCTTTCTGTTAGGTGTTGTTTTAAAATACCATAGCAATATATTGTTTTTTTAAGGCCTCGTGATCATAGTTTATTCACTTAAGGTGGAAGCAGATTTTTCTGTTGATAAATTTACACATGTATCAATGATATTTGTATTTTGTTGTTACAAAGCATTATCTTTTAGATATGTGGCTATCTCGGGAAAACTGCATTGACCTCCCCTGAGGTTTGGAAAAAATACTGTAAGCTCCACAGTTTTAAGATAATTACACTGATCTCATTTTTAGTGAGGTTAAATGATCGAAAGCAATGCAGATGGAGCGAAAACACAAAAATAAACAACGCAAAGTATACATTTTCATGTAAAAGAGAGGATAACAACATTTTTCATCCATATAACTAACAAATTATTGATGAAAAGGGGGCTATGTGTTATATGAGTTCAAATCTCAAAGGATCTCAATGTAATTATGTCAAAATTGTGGGGCTTACTATATTTTTTCCAAACCTCAAGGGAGGTTAGTGTTATTTGCCCATTTAAATTTTACTTTGATTCAGATTAGTGTTGCATGTTTCATTATAGATAAGTTTGTTGTAGTCAACAATCATTCTTTACCCATGATCTCACGGTTGAGCCCATTTAAGTGTTCAACAATATTCTTCAGATATGTGTTTGGTACATGCTTATAATTTGTGAGTGAACTATAATATGGCAGTGTGTAAATATAGATGTTTAATTGCTGTATTTCTCATCACCATCATTTGAAAGCCTTAGCTTTTCACGACATTTTGGATTACAAAGTATGAATGAAGTTGTAGATGTCAAAATAGATTTGAAGTCTTGTTACAGCCGTTTACCATATAAAAATCCTAGTTCATTTTTTAATTTTTTTCTTACAGTTATTTTATTTTATTTGTTTGTGTTATTCGTGCTGTTAATTGTACGGAAAATCTCAAATTTATTATAGCATGGTAGTATTTACTTTCACAGCCATTGATGCCGTTGAAATGTCTGGAACAGCAAAATAGTTTTTTTGGCAGTTCAATTGAGAAACTGAGTTGACTGGTTGATCGAGATGCGTTCGCCTTTGTGATATGCAATACTCAAAACATATTATTTAAGCGTTCCTTGGAAAAATCTGTCATAGTTGACATTGTTAAAGCATTATGGTGGCTCTTCACTATTATTTCTGTTTACAACAATTAGAAAGATCCACATAACGGTGTGAAAATTAATTAGATTGGTGTCATGTGCAATGCATATAAATGTTGCCTCACCATATTATCTCTATTGTATTACCAATTCCCTATTTCATTTTTTATCCTATGGTTTTAAAATCCACAAAATTATTTGAATTTGGTGTGTTTTTTGATTGGAAAACATTCTTTTGTTTCTTCTCTTTTCAGGGTGTGAAAAAGATGGCAACAATTCATAATGTTTTTGCCATCATAAGAGGATCAGAAGAGCCTGATCGCTTTGTATTGCTTGGCAACCACAGAGATGCATGGACTTATGGGTCTGTTGACCCCAATAGTGGAACTGCAGCGTTACTTGACATTGCTCGTCGATATGCTCTTCTTCTGCGCTTGGGGTGGAATCCTCGAAGATCAATTGTTCTCTGCAGTTGGGATGCAGAAGAGTTTGGGATGGTAGGTAATGTTCTATCTCAGTCTGTCACCAGCTGTGCCATGGCATCTGGTGATAGGATCAGGAGGTCACTCTCTGAATCCTCAATTGAAAGTTTTGGAAGTTGGAAGATGAATTCAACTGTCTAGGATAACACTATTATTAATCTATGATGCTATATGTATGAAATGTCAGAAGTATTTGTGCATGCTATATTCTGTTGACAAAAAAGCATCTTGTGAACACACTCCTAATTTTATATGGTATATTAAGATGAGTGAATACCAGACCCTTCATGGGATGAGAGAACCTATGTGGTTAATTCTCTATTGAATGTTTGCATTTGCCTTCCTGTTTCACATTGTTAGAGGAGACGATGCTACTGTTAGGCCTTTTTGGGGGTAGCATTTGGTTTGGGATTTGGCCGAGGTGTATTATATTTTCATGATTCTATCAATAGCAAAAACTTTGAAAGTTTCTGATGGGAATGTGATTAAATGCCAATATTTGTGCATGCTATATTCTGTTGACAAAAGAGAATCTTGTGAACACAGTCCTAATTCCATATGGTATATTAAGATGAGTGAATACCAGACCCTGCATGGGATGAGAGAACCTTTGTGATTCATTCTCTATTGAATGGTTGCATTTGCCTTCCTGTTTCGCATTGTTAGAGGAGACCATGCTACTGTTAAGCTTTTGGGGGGTTAGTGTTGGTTTGGGCTTTGGCTGAGATGTGTTATATTTTCATGATTCTATCAATAACAAAAACTCTCAAAGTTTCTGAATTTATTATCTCTCAATATTCATTCATTCAACAGTAAGTTTCTTCCTTGCATAATTCCATATGTATATACCATAACCAAATAAGGAATTGAAAGAAAAACAAGAAATAAATAAAATGGAAACAAATCCTAAGACGAAATCTTCTTGCTCCTAACATATGTCTCCAAGCCTTTCCTTTCCTTTCCTGATCCCCATCAACTTGTCGATTGACTTATCCCAAAAAAAAAAAAAAAAAGGAAAAAGGAGACACTGCTATTGCAAGTGTGCATCCATACCAGTAAGAAAATGTCCTAATAGCGATTTGTGTTGTTAGGCAATGACAATAACTTGTCGGTTGATTTATTCCCCCCCCCCCCCCCCCCCCCCCAAAAAAAAAAAAAAAAGAAAAAAAAAAAGGAAAATGGAGGAGACACTGCTATTGCAAGTCCGCATCCATACCAGCAAGAAAATGTCCAAATAACTCGCCTGATTTGTGTTGTTAGGCAATGACAACAAACCTGTTGTTATCATGGTAAGACAGAGAGTGGTGACATGTCTGGATACTGCAATCATCTAGATTAAAACAATGGTCTGCAGTTAATCCCACCTTTGGTTGTTAGATTCTGTGTATGTTAACAGTTAACACCCCCTCTTCCCCAGTGGGCTTCCATTTCCCTTTTGTTTAGAGTTGTATATGACCTCTTTTTGTCATTGTTTCTTAAAGATCTATGTTCTAATGCTCAAAATAGTTCCACTTTTAGTATTTTTTTTCTTTTAATTCTCAAAATTGATCTCATGTATTGTTGGTCTTGTGGTTTCAGATTGGATCTACAGAATGGGTTGAGCAAAACCTTGTGAATCTGGGATCTAAAGCTGTAGCCTACCTTAATGTGGATTGTGCAGTTCAAGGTCCTGGCTTCTTTGCTGGTGCAACCCCTCAGTTAGACAATCTCCTTGTTGAGGTCACAAAGAAGGTGGATCACGTAACTATTGATCATAGTAACAGGACAAATGTATCAAAATGTTCTGTGATCAATTTGATGATGGTACCTGGTATTTGACATGTGTCTCAATTGCGTTTTTTTTTTTTTAATAACTAATTCAGGTTAAAGATCCTGACTCGGAGGACGTGTCACTGTATGAGAGGTGGACAACTACTAACAAAAGAGTCAATGTAAGTTCACCATAATCTCTGCCTCTTTGACTGATTGAAAGGCACACATTAGCTGAAAGAAAAATACCCAAAAAGAAAATTAGAATGGTTTATTTTCTTGATGGTACAAGTGTTTTTCAAATGCTCCAAGAAAATGATATGATTGTCACTGTTTCTTTTCTGGGTATAGACTAATTCAGATGAGTTCATTTTTCTGCATCCTAAAATTTCTCTAGGATTCCAGTTAGTTATACTGTTTCCATTGTTTTGTATGCTCTTAGTGTAGCTCCATCTTGTTGTCATCTGTGTGTGCGCGGGCGCATGCGAGTGCATGGGTGCACGTGGAGAACGTATATATCATTTGAAGATAACAATTCCTTCTCCATTTTATTAATAGCTCATGGAATGAGTTGTGTAGTATGTGTGGAATTTTAGTTTATTTAGGAGTCCAATAATCTCTATGCTTATGGGAGAATACCAAACCAAACTAAGCCTAGTGTCCCACTCAAGTAAGGTAGGTTACATGGATTCTTTTTGTTCCATTTTTCGCTATCAAAGATTATATGCTCAATTAAATTATTATTTATTATTTATTTATTTTTAAACTATCACATCCCGTGTTAGTTTAGGTCTTTCCCTCTCCAAACATTTTCATTCATAGTGAACATATCACTATTCTTTATAAAAGATTAAGAGCATATATTAATTTTAGGAGGGGCAAATTGAAGAACTTTTCTAAAGTTATAGGTAAATAAATAATTACCAAAATTTGAGACCTTCTGAACCTATGGTAGATCCGCTAGTGACCATGGGATATCATTTTGAATGTGTGTAGTTAATTCATTCATGATTAAGGTAAATATAACGACTTCATGGGACCTATTGTAGGTGATCTAATTTAGTCACAACTCCATCATTCATATATTTTATCACATCAATGTACCCTTTGGTCACACTTTTTTTCTCCAACACCGACCGTCTTATATCTCTAGGTTTTTCTAAATCTATAAAAACTATTTGTAGATTCCTTCTTTTTTCTCTGTACTTTTCTATTAATTTTCTTAGTAAATAAATTGCAGAAAATAGGAATTTAATATAATTAAGAACAATGATTTTTTAGGATTTATTGTTTAATTATGATTTAATTATTGTAGTTTTATTTTTGATAACTTTTTAATTAGGGTTTCTTAGAAGGCTTGTAGGTGTTTTTGTAATGGATTTATAAGACTTGACTTGATATTAAAGCATAACAATGAATTGAGAGTTTTTGTTGGATATTGTTTAGTTTCTTTAGCTTTTCATTGATTTTTTTTTTTTATTTTAACTGCTTGGTTTGTTCCTATGTTATGGATCGCTCCAGTACATGGAACAAGAATATGGTACACCACATGTTCTAAATGTGGTACGATAGGGGTAGACTTGTATAGTTTACACTACAAGAATTTAAGGTGCTTCACGCTAGCATAATTTTGTTTTTGTTTTTGTTTGTTTGTTTGTTTGTTTGTTTTTTCAAATGAATCATGTGGCAATACATTTGTACAAGCATTATGACCCATTTGTAACCTTTTGTTATGTCAAAACTTCACTCACTTTAGATTTTAGTTCATCATGTTTGATTTTATTTTTTTCACTCCTAAGGCAACTTTAAGGAAATATATTGGAAAATGTTTTTGGGATCGCTAAGTTTACCGTTTTAAAACGATTGTGTACCATATCCGCAGAACATGCATTCCAAAAATTAATTTGTTAGGGTGTCAGAATTTTTCTGTAGCATTACTTTGTTCTAGTCTTGCATCACCCCTTCTATTAGTGGCGTGTTTAATGAACTATTGCGGCATGTGTAGGTTGGTAATAAGGTTATTCTGCTATCATCTACAATCTAGGAAGCACTCATATGAACACACAGACACGGACATGGCCCATGGGACATGGTGTGGATACATATTTTTATTTGCTATTTATTTAAATATTGCACCAATAAACAACCAAAAATAATAAACTATTAGATTGCAAAAGTGTCAAAAGCATTTAAAATAATAATGAATACATCATCTTTCAAAAATAAACAATAGAAAGTTAAACTTGTCCTAGGGCATGTATAGAGCCAGTACATACGTTGAGATGTTTCCCCAATGTGTTCAACAAGAAAAATAACAATAAAAAATTTGACAAGCCATGTGTTGTGTTGTGTCCAATACGCGTCCGATGTGACATTGACATGACTTCTAGAGATGTGTTTGTGCTTCATAGTATACAATGATAAATGCCTATCTTGATTAGTGATGACCTTATGTGTCTGGTATTTTATTTTCAAGTTTGGGAGCCTCATTTGCAGTGTCAAAATTTTTGATGTTTTAAGGGAGAAAAGCTGAAACGATGGGGAAGGAGAGATGGGGAAATTCTCAGTGATACCGTTTTAGCATTTGTGGCAGGATGAAGTCATCCTTGGAAGAGTGTTAGGAGATCAGGGATTCCCACAAATGTGGCTTATTTTATTTTAGTTTCTTAGTGATTTCATTATTATTTTAAATTAATTTGGATTGCAATATTGAATTTGATTCTTACAAGACAATTTGGGAAGAAGGGATTGGGTTATTCTTAACTTCTTTCACTGTGATGTGGCTCAAGATTTGCAGAGCTTTCTCCTTTCAATGTTTGGGTTAATTGGGTTATGTTGGCCAGAGTGTTTCAACTCAATGAGAGTTGGTCTCATGGGTGTTCTTTGAAGAAAGTGTGGAAGGATTAAAGGGTGGTACCCATGTGTTTGATGTTGTGTATTTGGAGGGGAAGGAATTGGTGTTCTTCTGACGATGTACAGACAGTGGTGTGTAGGATTAAGTTATCTGTACATTGTTTTATAATTTTTTGCTTATAGAAAAGTTGTGACTCTTGTTCTGGTAAAAAATTTGGGAGAGCTTAATTTTTAGGATTGGCTATAGTTTTGAGTTATAAGGGTAAATTACACTTTGCCCTTTTATGTTTGACCATTTTCTCACTTTGGCCCTTAAAGATTATTTTTTGCCACTTTGGCTCTTCGTGTTTCAAGTTTTTTCTAATTTACTTCAGATGTTAACTTATGTCTAAAATTAGTCAAAAAATGACACATTGACAACCATGTGACATAAAAATATTTTATTATATATAACTCACACTGCTGACACAAATCCAAAACTCAATATAATAATATATTTTTTATATTATGTGGCAGTTAATGTGGCATTTTCTGTCTAATTCTAGGGAAAACTTGAAGCATGAAGGGCCAAGTGAGAAAATGATCAAACATAAAGGGGGCAAAGTGTAATTTACCCTTTTTAATTTTATTATTATTTTATTTTATCTGTGGTCCTTGTGTATATGTATATGTCTACCGGACATGGGTGGCACCCCTTTTGGCATCTTTTTGATGTTGCATTTATACTTTACATCTATACATGTCATAATAAAAATAATGTCTCTTTTTCATTTTTGGAGGGGTTGATGTCGTTTTAGATGATATGGAAGGACATTGTGCGACTATTCGTCTCTTTTCGTCATGGACTAACAATAGTTTCTGTAAAAATTTATGTATTATTGATTGATGTTTATTAATTTATTACAATGATTCATGATTCCTATATATAGAAGAGGGTGAGTGTGTAGTAGGTAAGGAGTAGGTGAAGTGGAGGTGGTAGTGGTGTAGTGGGTTAGGTTTAGTGGAGTAGGTGAGGTGGTAGTGGTGTAGTGGGTTAGGTTTAGTGGAGTAGGTTTAAGTGGGTGAAGTAGGTGATAGGTTTTAACAGCCCCCCGCAAACTCAAGGGGGATAGGAACTAACCAACTTGAGTTTGGAGAGAGTTACAAAACAAGAAAATACATAAAAATAAAAGAGGATAGGTGACACTGTATGGTCGTGTCAGACCATTGGTGAAGACACTGGATGGTGGTGTCATAACGTTGTAGAGGACACGGTATGGGGGTGTCATAACGTTGTAGAGGACACTGTATGGGGGTGTCATAACGTTGTAGAGGACACTGTATGGTGGTGTCAGACCGATGTAGAAGACAGTTTATGGGGTCATGTCGGACCGTTGTAGCAGACAATGTTGTGACAGTTGTTGTGACAGTTTACAGAGTCTTGCTGGACCCTTGTAGAAACTAACCGGAATCAATGTCGGGACAGTTTACAGAGTCTTGTCGGACCCATAAAGGAGCTAACCGGAATCAATGTCGGGACAGTTTACAGAGTCTTGTCGGACCCATAAAGGAGCTAACCGGAATTAATGTCGGGACAGTTTACAGAGTCTTGTCGGACCCATAAAGGAGCTAACCGGAATCAATGTCGGGACAGTTTACAGAGTCTTGTCGGACCCCTAAAAAGTCGCACCCTCAAAAGGTGTGCCCAATCTTTCAAAAGGCGTGCCATCAAAAGGCGTGCCCAATCCATAAAAAGACGTGCCATCAAAATTTGCGCCCTCAAAAGGCGCGCCCACTTCATCAAAAGTCGTGCCCGACAGAAAGCGTCGAGCCATCAAAAGGTGAGCCGGAGACGCGCCGAGGCACGTGAGCGACAGAGTGGCGTGTCGGCCGCGTCGTCAGTGTTGATATAAACCAATGCGGAGGCTGTGCTTGAGGCAGAAGCGAAGACAAAAAAACCTGGGAAAAAACTTCTGAAAAACTTCTGAAAAACTCTTCATTTTTCTGAGAGAGATATTCGTTTTTCTGAGAGATTGCCTCTAAGAGCTGCAAATCTTGAAACACTCCCCTTCCGAACATTATCAGTCTGAAATTGCTATTTCGCTGAAACACTCAGCAACCCAAAAAACATGGCCTCTTCTTCCCGTTCAGCTACCCAGAATATGGCCTCTTCATCCCGTGGTCTACTCACTCTCTTTCCCGACCTCAACGAGTCAACAAGAGAGATAACTGGTGCGGAGGCCCGTGAACCTCAACCAAACACCTCTGGTTTTGCTCCGTTGAACTTTCCGATGCGGTCGGTGGAGCAAAGAATGGCAGTGCAGTCGGATGTGGAGGCCAATCAGTATACATTGAAGTCATGTGTGGAAACCATGACTGCGGTTACAAATTTGTCGAACCGGCTGCAGAGTAGGACAAATGAGGTGCAGCAGTTAAACGCCCAACTGGCTCTGCTCCAACGCATGTATAAGGATGCGCGAGCAGAGTTAAGTGTGCTAAAGGCGGAAAATAAGGAGCTGAAGCGGAAGGCCACCGTGATGTTCCGATTTGGAGGTCCACCGTATGCTGTAGTGGAGGAGCAGGGAGGAGGCAACTTGCTTGGTGGTCTAGGAAGCACGGAGGCAACACCGGCAAGGACCACCCAGGACGGAGGCAAGAAGAAAAGACCGGCGGCTGAGTAGAGAAGAAAAATCTCACTGTGGGTGTGGTAGTTTTGTTTTTGTTTGTGTTTGTTTGTGTGGGTTTTTTTTTTTTTTTTTTTTTTTGATGTAAAAGTGTGATCGGGGTTGATCCCCTGATATGAATAAAATGACAAGGTTGTGGAATGTTGTTGGTGTTATTTTGTGGTGTTGTTTTGTTTAATAAGAAAAATAAAATAAAAGAAAATAATGGATAAAGAAAATAGAGAAAAATATTTGTGGATGGGTGATAAGAAAAACAGGGATAGGGAAAATATATTATAATAAAAAATATATATATATATATATATATTAAAATAAAAGAAAAGGGTGAAAGAACGTGGATGAAATAAATTAAGAGAAAGGAGAGATATTCTGCTCGCGTTCAATGTTGCCAGATGCAAAAAAGGAAGAGTCGGGACTGGAGTTGAGAGCTTCGAGAGCCATTACAACTTAGTGAAGGTATGTGTAGAAAATAAGCGGAATAGGTTGAGGTCCGGCGGGCGGCCAAGGCGAGGTTGCCGCCCGCCGGTGAAGCGAGAAATACTAAGGTCTTAACCTTGCTCTGATACCATGTAAAAATTTATGTATTATTGATTGATGTTTATTAATTTATTACAATGATTCATGATTCCTATATATAGAAGAGGGTGAGTGTGTAGTAGGTAAGGAGTAGGTGAAGTGGAGGTGGTAGTGGTGTAGTGGGTTAGGTTTAGTGGAGTAGGTGAGGTGGTAGTGGTGTAGTGGGTTAGGTTTAGTGGAGTAGGTTTAAGTGGGTGAAGTAGGTGATAGGTTTTAACAGTTTCTTTCATTATTTTTTTAGATAAGTAAAATAATTTTATAGAAGGCACTGAAATCGGCGCATCCTGTTGTAATATGAGTGGGTTTCTGTCAGTTATTAAAGTAGTGTTTTTTTTAACTTCTTGGACTTTTGATTGACTAATGGAGACTCTTCCCTCAAAATTAACCTTATCAATCATATTGTTAATTTGTTTTCCTTCCTTTCTTTCCTTAAAAGATATAGATTTTTCTTTTAAATTTTTTTTTTTAAGGTGGCTGTGGAGCCAAGTTTCTAGCTGATTAAGATCAGCTTGGTGGATAAAGGATCAACCTTGAGCCAGACAGCCTAAAAAACTTTTAAATAAAACCTCCACCCCAGTTTGGCTCATATGTTTAACCAAAGCCATTTTTGCATTGGTAGTCTTCACCATCATACCTCTTATGGTCCCTTTGATCAGCATAATGTCACCAATTTGTGCAACCATTATCAAGCAACTGTAATGGTTGTTGCTGCTACCTTGATTATTTTTGGGGAAATTACATGCAGGTAGGAGAAGGGGGAAAAAATTATTAACACATGGGAGGTGCAAGTGTGTCTGTGGTAGGATGCAAATGAAAGACTGTGGGGGTGCAAGCTCCATGTGTTAGTTATTTTTTTCCCCTTCTCCCACGTGCATGTAGTTCCCCCATTATTTTTAACATTGCATTTTATTGGAACCAGGATGCATAACTTCCTATTTTACTTGAAATGCAATTTTCTTCTAGATTTCTTCCAAAATAATTTCAAATTTTGATTTGCTTAATGAAAGATCAAATATATTTTAAACAGCTTAAATTGGTGCCAAATGTTTTCACTTATTTACTATCATCTCCTTTGAGGAGATGTGAACTATTTGGATTTTCGTACAATTCTTGAACATATATATCAAATAAAAATAAAATAAAGAATCATACAACTGTTGTGGATAAATTGCATTTTGAGATTGTTGGGTTGCAGATCCAGAGACTCAGTGGAGTAGATTCAGATTTTGCTCCGTTTTTGCAACATGCAGGGGTTCCTTCTATTGATTTATATTATGGCAGAGGTACGTTGTTCATACCAGCACACATTTGATGTCAATTTGTGTTGCATAAATCAACTATAGTCCAGTGTAGGTGCAGTTGTTATCTCTTACTCTCTCTATGTTTGTGCGCACATATAAGAGCTTTATAGGTGCATTTAAGATTATCATATTCTTGTTATATTTAGCTATCAAGGAGGGGAAAAAAAAAAAAAGAACATTCTTGCAATGTTTGTCTATATGTTCTTGTCGTGATCATATGAGCCTTGCATGCCAAATGAATTTTTGGTAAAAAGCACTCTTATTTTATTTATTTATCTAAATTTTGTTAGGTGGTGCTAATGCCATTTATAGTTTAACTATTCATTTTTATTCAGATTTTCCAGTCTATCACACCGCTTTTGACTCCTATAATTGGATGATAAAATATGGAGATCCATTATTTCAGCGTCATGTGGCAGGTAAGCTTCCTAAGTCCTTTAGTCCAATATTCATAAATATTTGGGAATATGATCAGGGCACTATTAAAACAACTATCCATTGCTTTTCTTTTTTATGTCACCTCAGTCACCGGAGTCTGGGGACTTCTTGCACTTCACCTGGCTGATGATGCAGTTCTGCCTTTAAACTACATCTCTTATGCTGCTCAATTGCTGGTATAAGTGTTGTCTCAAGTTTCCAACATCCATCATTGGTTGGATTTACTTTATTTGATGTTGATGCCTCATTATTTGCTACCAGGGAGAAGGAAAAACAAGAGAGTAAGGGAGGCAGAGAGTGTGCATTAATGTTTGATGAAATCTCATGTTGTAGCTGGTCAAATTTATAAAAAAAATTCTTATTCAAATTCTCTTGCTTGATTTAAAGGACTGAATTTGATCAACTTTTTTGGTTTCAATTTAATTTCTATATAGGAGTATACAAATATGTTGAGCAACTTGTTGGAAGGGAGTGCCTCCGTACATCCTATAACTGCATCCATCCAGGAACTTGCCACTGCAGCTAAAGAAGCCGAGGAGGAAGCAAAGGTTAGATACAAAGTTTCTATGATAAAAATTTAATACTTTGCAAAAATGGAAAAAGCTTCTCTTTAGTTACAAGTTTTATGACCTTTATACAAGTACATTAAGTGTCCAGTGAAGAAGCATGAATACGGACATGAGAAATGTATGCTTCATGGTATGTGTTGCAGATGCAGCAATTGGCAAAATCTGAGGACACGTACACGGTGACAAAAAAATTTGTAGTTATTATATGGAAAGAATACAGATAGTTCAATTTCTATGTCTATGGTTATTATACGGAAAGAATAACAGATAGCTCAATTTTTATGTCTATATGTTGGGAAAGTTCTATTTTAATAAATCCTAGTACTTGCAAACAAATTGAAAGTTGTTATACAATTCCATGCTTCTTTTGATTGTAAAGTTATGTCCATACTTCAAATTTGTTTCATGTGTGTCCAAGAAACTTGTGTCAATTGTGAAAACTTAAAAGGGTAAATTACACTGACCTCACTTAAGATGTGGAGAAATTAGAGATAAGCCCACTTTTGACATAATTTCATTGTACACCCTCAACTGTTAACGCTGTTAAAGTACTTGAATTGACACTTTTACCCTTGGCAATCATATAAGTACTGAATATATTTTCTCTCAAAGCAATTATCTTCTTCTATGTCTCGTCTCCTTGAAGTACAAGGTGCCTTCATTGTCAATGCTGCCCTACACCAGCCACCCTCTTTTCCAGCTCTACCAGCACAACCATCCTTTCCCACTCCAGCGCCACCCACTCTTTCCCCCTCCAATGCCGTGACTGCCAAGCTGCCTACCCACTTTCTTCTGCATCCATTCTTCCCCCTCCAGTAGTTCCTCCTCCAATTAAAAACCTGATTGGATAACCCAACCCAAAGCGGTATGTGTGATGGGGGTTGTGATCATGGGTTCAGTGGGTTTCTGATGGAGGGCTTGCTGGGTCTCCAATGGGGGTTTGTTGTGTGACATACGCAATGTAGTGGTCCTATGTTGTGTGTGGTTGTAGAGATTGATAATGGTGGTAAGTGCTGGTTGTGCTTTGCATCAGGGGATGTGGTCAAAACTCAAGACACACAGATAATGGCGGTATGCATTTGTGGAAACCTTGTAATTAACGACTATGTTACTTTTCAACAATGACCCACAGATTTAAAGCTTGCAATATGTTTCTTTCCTTAATAATCTTTTTCTTTTTTATTCTTTTTTTTTGAACATGGTTGTGTATTCTACAATTTTTGTGATGGAGAGAGGAGGGAGAGGAAGATTGGAGAGGAGAGAGAGAGAACAAAATGGTATTTTGAAGATTGTTGTTATGATTGATTAAAGTTGTTGAAGATTGCAGATGTTTATTTGATATATTACGTGCTACTACTTAATGGTGTTATGATGACCATATCTATATATCACATTTTGTCTGACTTGTCACTATTATATTGGTTTAATGGGTCCTACCAGTATTACGTTATGTGATTGGTTGATTTTATTAAAGAAATGTGGTATATAAGTAGTGTCATTTTTATTTTTATTTTTATTTTTAGGAAAGAACAAATTAGGCATTTAATGAAATATATGCTATGATGTAACCAAAAACGGTTATTTTGTTAACAATTCTTTAAAGTTTGGATCAGTTTGATAGGTAATGCTGAATTTAAGGGAGGTCAATGTAGTTATGTAAAAAATGTGGGCTTATCTGTAATTTATCCATACCTTTGAGGAGGTCATTGTAATTTACCCAACTTAAAAAAAGTAATAGGATATGTTTGAAGTGGACCCTAGAAGGCATGTCTGTGCTTAAAATAAATAAACTTGAAAAAATGTGAGTATTAAAAATAAATTCATAAAAATGACTGTTTGGAAAATTGTAAATCTAGTTAGTAAAATTTGTGAGGGGATGGGAGGGGAGGGCACTATAAATTACTTCCAACCTAAAGATCTATATTTTTCTACATTTGATATTTAAGAATTTATACAATTGATATCTTCTGAATTTTACTGAGCATCTGTGATCTTGATCTGAAGAAATTGAGAGGGGAAGAAACTCTGGGCAATGTTTTGGTGTTAAAGAAGCGTACATTAAATGATCGGCTGATGTCTGCTGAAAGAGGCTTCTTGGATGGAGAAGGGCTTCAAGGCAGGCACTGGTTCAAGCATCTGGTGAGGGTTCAAGCATCTTTTACCTAGTATGCATGCTAAAAGCCTATTGCATTTTATAATCACTGGACTGGACTTTGTTTTGAACAATATTTAGGTTTAATTACTGTCATTTGTGTTTCTACTTTTACTTGGTACTAAGCTTCTATCGAATTGTTATTATTTTTCAGGGTATAACTAATTAAAAAGAAAAAAGAAATAGAGAGAACCTTTACTTTCTTGAAATCTTTTAAGCTCTGAAGGAGATATGTTGAATTTTCTTTGTGACCGCAGTCCATATCAATTTTTAGAGACATGCGAACTGATAAATTGGTTGGTAATTCAAATATCATTCTTGCAGCTGTTGACTTAAATCACATTTTATTCAATGCAGGTTTATGGGCCCTCTTGTGACCATGAAAGTAAAATGCTTTTCTTCCCAGGAATATTTGATGCCGTTTATCAGTCCAGAAGAATGACAAACAAGAGGCAAGGGCAGGCAGCAATTCAGCATGAGATTTGGAGGGTTGCAAGGGCCATTCAAAGAGCTGCCTATGCTTTGAGAGGTGAACTCACCTGAGAAGCAGAGGGGGGGAAAAACAGTGAGAGAATGTAGGATTTGTGTAAATATATGTCCACTATTTTGTTACTATGTATATTTTTTAGAACAATAAATTATATAGATTTTGCTACTACATTCTCTGCATATGAACACCATTATTTTGTGCACAAGATAGCTTGCAGATGCCTCAACAATTTTTATCCTATTACTAGGGGTGCAACTTGGGTGTATTCAACCTGAGCAACACGAACCCAATTCAAATTGTTTTAAGACTTGAGCAAAATATTTTTAAATTTAGTACGGCTTTGAACAAAAATTCAGATGTCCAAATTAAATTTGGGCGTGCTTGGGTAAAGATATCAAACAACAGAGCAACTTGAAACCCGAATTATATATATAAATATATAAAATTATTTAATATACATATAAATTATTAGTTATTAGATGATATTAAAGTAATTTAGATTGTTAGATCATATTTAATATATATTATATACACAAGTAACACTATAAAATTTTATTTATTTATTTTTTCTCACTCAAATTGTAAAGGCTATCATAATGACATTTCTTTTATATAATATTAATTATTTGTTGGGCGCTCGGGGGAAAGGTCCAAATTTGAATTTCTTGTAGCCAAATATTTTCACATTTACTTATTTCTATACACGCATTTAATGAAATTTTATTTTAAGAACAATTGTGTCTTAAAATAAAATTATTGTAATGGACGTCAAAACACATCTCTCGGGCCGAATAAGTCCAATGGAATTGGAGGCTCAAAAGCTAGCCCACTTGGGAATAGGGCCGTTTATAAGTCGGCCCAATCCAAGAGCCCATTGTATAGGCTGTAGCCAATGTAAAGTGAGCCGAATAGAAGTGAGCTGAAGGGTTGACTTAGTCAAATATCTCATGGGTGGTGGGGGCCAACCATGAAGTTAGGATGTCTGAAAGAAAGAAATGGATCCAAGAGAACAATATAAAAGGAGGGGCCTCCATCAAAGGAAGGAATGTGAAAAATAGTAAATAACTTATAAGGAAAGTTAAAACTTAAGTAAAAGACTGATTTACTCATTGGAGTGCTAATTTTAGCACCCCTGATCAGAGCGTTTGTTTCTCTTTCAGGTATTATCTCAAGGATCAGAAAAGGTTTGTTTGGATCAGAGAGTGTTTTCAAATCCTTTTCATCGCACGTCGATAACCAAATAGTTATCTCTCAGTTTCAAAATTTAAAGCATAATAACAATGATATTAAAATCCAACAAGATAAAAAATATGAAATCTTGACGATTTTTTCAAAATCTCAACGATTCCCAATAAACAGCATTCACACTCACTAAGAAGAGTCATATGAATCTTAGCATTTCAAAACTAATTTCCCAAAAAGTAATATAGTTTTTCCAACAAACTCAATATTTCAAAAAGAGTGATTAATACCTCATTTCCAAAGATTTCACAAATCTTTCCAACCAAATCTCTTTCCAAAAGCTTCAAAATCAAACTAGTTTTTATAGAAAAATTGGGTTTCTTTCTCAAAATATCATTTTCTTTAGTCACAAGTTAACCAAAAAAACATTTATTCACCAACAAGAAAAACTCAAGAGAAAAACCCCTTTTTATGCACTAATACATAACTTAGATCAAACCCTAGCTTTCCAAAATCATTTACTTCACAAAATAACACATATCAAAGTTAAAGAGCATACAAGACATCAAGAAAATCCGTATCTCAAAGCAAGAGGAAGAAATGGAGAAAACCTCCAAAAGTCGAAAGTGATGAAATCGAGATTTGCTCCGATTAGAACAAGTCATCGACAAGCTCTACACTTAGCAAGGTAAGAAAATGCTTCTAAGTGAGTAGATCTGAAGCTTGAAGTGACAAAAGCTAAGTTTAGAGAGATATGGTGGCTTCACGGTGGAGAAAAGAAAAAAAATAGAGAGAGAAAGAAAAAGTGAGGAAATAGAATGGGTTAAGGTTCTATTTATAGACCTACGTCAAGGGTGAAAAGTGATTCCAAGGTCAACCCAAAAGTTAGGTCAAAGCCCCAAAAAGAAAAAAATAAAAAATCTGAAAAATACACAAGTGTCAACACCAAGAGAAAGGGTGTCGACATTGCGAAGCAGTGTTGAAACACTAAAAAAGAAACAGACAGGGTGTCGACACCAGAAGGCCTTGGTGTCAACCCCAGAAAACAGAAGCAACACTAAGAACAAAGCAGCAAGGTAGTGTTGACACCAAGAAAAAGTGGTGTCGACCCCAGAAGCAGAACCCAACAAGAATGGAAAGAAGAATGGCAGGTGTTGAACCTCCTAGAGCATAGTGTAACCACTAGAATTGAAAAACTAAGTTCCCAATGAACTTTCCGACGAAACAAAACACGAGCGAACAATCCCAGTAAGTCTAAACCGAATTGTGTTCCTCCAAAACCAAGATACAACAACTCCAAAGACTCCAATAACAAAAAATAAATGAATTTAATACACTCTCCAATGACTTAAAGAACACAAGTGTCACATGCGGGCGTTCCCACTTTTTGAGAAAAAATTTGAGAAAATTACATTGGTAAACAAGAAAAGAATTTTCAAGGAAAATGAGAATTTTTTTTTTTTTAATACCATGTAGTTGACTTCTTAACCTTACATTGTGATGTTGTGTAATGAACTAAACTTGGATTGATACCTTGTAGTTGTGCACCTTGTTCTTGGTTGAGTAATGGTGTAAATATGAATTTCTTGTTGTGTGCATGTGTATCTAGTTATTGGTAAACCAGTATCTTTGAGGCGTGTTGAGCCGAAGAATCGTCCTTGTGGACCATATTTCGTAGATATAGTTCTTCTTCTTGGTGGGAATTGATGGAGAGCCTTGTTGTGAGGGTGAAATTGTTCTTCAGTTGGAGTTATTGATCGACTAGTAATTGTTTCATGTTGTATGTATTGGAGGAGGAGTTGTGATTGAATGAATGAGTAAGACCTTGCGATTTGATCCTAGTCTTGTAAACCGACAAGTCTTGTAGTTTGTTGAGATATCTGTGACTATGCTTCTTCTTTTGTTTGACCAAACTCTCTTGGACCATAGTAGATAAGTTGAGAGTGACTCATCATATCTTGTTCATGTTTTCCTTTGTACTCAAGTGCCCTTAGGGCACTAAGAAGAGAAATCGGGATCTAGAAAGTTATTCCACGTGTTGGTTTGAAACTTTGAGTTGGCACTTGTCACCCTTTTGTTTTTTATTCCACTTTGAATCTTAGAGTAGCCTTAATTGCGTTGTTAAACATTCATAGTGACTTAGTTTGGCCTTTTTGGAAGAGTTGTTTGTCTGTTTGTTATTGCTCCATTCTAATCCTTTTTTTACTAAAAATTCGGTGGCAAAATTTCCTAAGATGGGGAGGCTGTGATGTCCCAGGTCACGGACCCGACTTAATGGTTAATTTTTGGACTTGTCATTTTGACTTTCGCAGTCTCAAGTAGCATGCTTCATTAAATAAAAAAATTTTGACCTTATCCGTAATGCCACCCAAAAATGCAACATACCATCCAAAACGATACGTAAATAACATTATGAATCAGAGTATAATGTCATTCTATTACATGAGATTCAATTGTACAGAAGAGGTGACACATGAGATATACATTCATAAATAGAACACCATGAATCTATAGCGTGTTACCAAACAGTCATAATGTAATAAAAGCTAAACATGTAACTATATGCCTTAAAGGCTTACATCTTTCCAAGTCAAGACTTGGTATATCAAAAGTGAGTTGTAAGCTCAATACAAATAAAGCCCTAGGCTTGTACAAACGTTAAATACAAAAATAACAAAACAAAACTGAGCCTTTAGCTCCACGGTCCTCCCAAACTAAGTCTTTGGAGGGGCATATCACCAGCACCTGAAAATGGTTTTCTCCAAATAGGGTGAGCCAAAGTCCACTAGAAATAATTTAACACAATATATGAATCTTAACAAAGATATGAGTGTGATATGCACATACAATGTCCGTAATAAAATCATTTGTAACTTTTTTGCAAAATCATATTACGTTGAACTTATATCTCGATCTATTTTATCTTCATTCACGAGTCATTTCCATTTCATTCAGACAACCAAACCGAGGATACAACTCAGTGGGTTTCTAACTAATATAGCCATCACACAAACACTTCTATTTGCCATTTTACGGATATTTCGTCCGCCGGAGTTGGCACCCATGTATACTCGTGATTTTTGGGACTTTCACTCTGGACACTCCGGTCAACTTAATTCAATGGAGTACATCTCCTTTCTTCTTCCAAACATAAAGTACAACCCATTTCTTTTCTCAAACATCATACATTTACAATGTATTAAAGATGTGACAACACTCAATGCAAATGGATGAGAAATTAGTTTCAATTCACCTAATTCTCATGCAATTTCTACAACAATCATAGCTATCCTCCACCGATAGCCTAAAACAAATATTTCTAAACAGATATACAATCTCCAAGATAGATAAATTATCCAAATTTCAAAGTGTGAGTGGTAATACATAACCAACTCCACCACCCATATCAACAACCATCTATTTTAACATTTTCAATACCAATTCCATTTTATTTATACAAAATAAATATTTGAGATATTTTAGGGCAAACTCTATTTCCTTCCAAAATCCAACCCAAGTATCAAAATCAACAATTTTTTTATTACAACACAACCTCATATTCACCCCCATAACCATTTCCAATATATCCATTTGTAAACCCCTCTTTTGATTTTAAACCAAAACCCTAGGCTTGTTCAAAATCTACCAAAATCACAATATTGTTCATACAAAACAAATAGCTAAGTTAAAAACCATAGAAGAGTGTAGAAAATCCCTACCTCAAAGATAAAGACGAGCAAAGCAAGGAAAGAACTCGGGTGAAACCAAAACCTAACTCTATTTGGATGAAAACGTAGCCCTTGAGCTCTACCTTTTTAACAAAGACACACGAGTAGAGAAGCTACTAACTCTAGGTGAAAATTTAGAGAGAGAGAGAGAGAGGGAGCTTTAGAGAGAGAAGCTCTAGATCTAGGGTTTTTAGAAAGTTTAGAGACAAAGAGAGAGAGAGAAGAAAAGATGATGTAAAAAGTGATTCTTACGGACTGATAAACGCATCGTCCGCTCGAGCTCAAGAAGTGACGCTCGAGTGTCCAGACACAATAAGTTGTTCCGCTCGAGTGCAAGAAGTGACGCTCGAGCGTAGAATACACACTTCTAGTAGTTTTGCAGAGACTAACACTCGAGCGCAAGAAAGGCCACTCGAGCTAAGATCGCTCGAGCGCAAAAAACACCGCTCGAACGTAGAATACACTTTTTCAGTAGTTTTGCAGATCTGCAAAAGTACTGAGAATTCACAAAGCTCACTTGAGCGCAAGAAGTGACGCTTAAGTGGAGGAGTAAAATTCTGGGCAACAAAAGTTTGAAAACCAAGCTACCAACTTGTTCCAAACGCAACCAATACAACCCGAAAGCCAAACTCAAGGAAATATAAGGGAAGTAAGACATGAATCAACAATACGAAACCACGAAACCCAAGTCCAGAATACAAAATGGGTCGGGTCTAAACCAAAATGGTTATAACCTCCCCCCCTTAAATTTCAAATCAAGCTTTAAAACTATGTTTAAACCAATTTCAATAATGATAATTAATCAATTCCATTACCATGACCCATTCTCCGGTCATCCATTCTCATCAACTCGATACACAAGTTCCAACATTGAAAGTATAATTCATATTTTCCAAAACATATACAATTTTTATATTAAACAAAACATAGACAACATATACAATGTTTCAATATTTTCAAAACATACATAATGTTTCCATATTTCATTAACATAACATAATCTCAATACATGCTCAAACATCAACAAATAGGTTCGGATACTTCTCACGGACTTCCAACTCAAGTTCCCAAGTTGCTTCCTCAATTCCGTGATGTTGCCACAATGCCTTAACTAAGGGAATTGTCTTGCCTCGCAAGACTTGGTCTCGAGTATCCAAGACTTTCACTGGCCTTTCCTCATACGAGGCATCCTCATCTACCTCTAAGTCGGTCCAATCCAACGCGTGCGATGAATCCGGCTCATACTTCCGAAGCATACAAATATGAAACACATCATGAACCCCAAAAAACTGAGTAAGTTTAAGGCGTATTCGGCTCTAACTCCCAACCTACGGGTCCGGATTACATTCCATCAGTTGTCACAAGTCCTATTTGTCATGGGAAAACTGTCCGTGAGAGCCACATGATGGTTCGGGGGCTGTTTTGAATTTTCGCCCCGAAACGCCCTTTTTCGAGTAAATTTAAGGCGTATTTGGCTCTAACTCCCGACCTACGGGTTTGGATTACATTCCGTCAGTTGTCATAGGTCCTATTTGTCATGGGAAAGCTTCCCATGTGAGCCATATAGTGGTTTGGAGGCTGTTTTGAATTTTTGCCCCTGGAACGTCCTTTTTCGACTAAGTTTTGGGCGTATTCGGCTCTAACTCCCAACCTGCAGGTCCGAATTACATTCCATCAGTGATCACAAGTCCTATTTATCAAGGGGAAACTGTCCATAAGAGTGACACGGTGGTTCGGTGGCTGTTTTGAATTTTCATCCCCAGAACACCCTATTTTGACTAAGTTTAGGGCGTATTCGGCTCTAACTCCGAATCTACGGGTGTGGATTACATTCCATCAATTTTCACAAGTTTGATTTGTCATAGGGAAGCTGTCCATGTGAGCCACGTGGTGGTTCGGGCGCTGTTTTGAATTTTCGCCCTCGAAACTCCATTTTTCGACTAAGTTTAAGGGCGTATTTGGCTCTAACTCCTTACGTACGGGTCCAGATTACATTTCGTCAGTTGTCACAGGTTCTATTTGTCATGGGAAAACTGTTCATGAGAGCCACATGGTGGTTCGAGGGCTGTTATGAGTTTTCTCCCCCAGCTATAAGGCAAGTACCATATATGTATGGTATCAGAACCAATTTGGTAGATCGTTTTTAAGAACGTCAGGAATAACATGAATAAACCAGGAATGGTTTTGTAAGGGATTCATATAATAAAATGCTTGAGAAAAAGCATCAATATAATCCCAATAGCTTTAGCGAGATTCTTTATTGCGAATCTCAAGAGATCTGGTAACATGGGGATGCATACCCCAAGCCTGCATAGGCAAGATTTTCTGGATAGTGGCCTTACTGTAATTAATAGGGCTAGCAGTACGGTTGGGTTCAGCCAACGTATGCTTGAATTCTACTGAAGCAGTTTCTGTAAGTATTTGTTCAAAAATATATTTGTATTGATCAAAATGAGGAGTAGAATGATGTGTAGTCAAATATCTCCTTTTGATCTCCCAAGGATCATTCATCCACTGGATATCGGCTGTATCAATGTAAAGGACAATGTCCTCAACAATGGAATTCTGGACATAAGATTCTGGAGGTGTTAGGAGGACATCCTTAGCCATTTGGCTAGATTCCCCTTTTTTATTGGAAAGAGCATTAAGCCCTAGAAATTCTGTATAATAGGGATTACCCCTTCCACGGCCCCTTCTGCCTGGGCCTCGGCCTCTACTGGACATTGTTGAAACCCTGCAAATATTCTCGGGTTAGAAAATCATGAAGAGAATTATTCTCGCCTTTGATATATTCAATATCAAAATCAAATACTGAAAGTTAGCCTTGCCATGCTGCAAAAATTTGTTTTTGAGTTAAATTCTGGACATCTTTTTTAAAAATTTGTTTTGCTGCAGAACAATCAACTCTTATTAAAAATTTGATTTAATAAATCATCCTAGAATTTTAAGACACATTTAATAATAACTAAACATTCTTGTTTAATGGTCGGATAGTTTTTAGCAGCTTGATCCCAAATACCAGAAGTAAACCTTAGAAGTTCTTCTTTTTTACTGTTGGGATTAAATTGTTTTAATATGCCACCATAACCAAGGTTAGAGGCATCATTTTCAACAATTTTCCTCCATTCTGGATTTGGTAAAGAAAGACAAGGTAGAGTTTTAACTCTAGCTTTGATCTTCTGAACTGCCTTTGTATGTTCTGGACCCCAAGGTAGAGGATTTTTTCTGAGTCTGGAATATAAAATAGTTGCATCTGTAGCTAGATTAGGATAGTAATCATGAATATAATTTAAACTACCCAAAAATCTCTGTAATTGAGTTTTATCTTTAATTTCATCTGGAAATTTAGATGCAAACTCCATGCTTCTATTAATTGGAATAATGGTACCATTATGAATATTATGGCCCAAAAATCTGACTGTAGTTTGGAAAAGTTTCATTTTTGATGCAAAAAACAACCAATCCATTTCTGCTAATAACATGCTTAAATATATTAAGATGTTTCATATGCTGGTCAATAGATGATGAAAAAATAAGAACATCATCAATATAACAAATTGCAAATTCTGTATAAGGATTAAATATATCATTCATAATGTGTTGGAATTCTGATGGAGCATTTTTTAATCCAAATGGCATAACATTCCATTCAAAATGCCCAAAGGGTACTGTAAAAGCAGTTTTATACCTGTCTTTTTCGGCAACTTGTACTTGCCAATATCCTGATTTCATATCAAATTTTGAAAATATGATAACATCCTGTAAACGATCTAATAGATCTTTTTTATTGGGAACTGGATACCTAATCCATTGTAAGGCATCATTCAGAGGTTTGTAATTTATTACCAATCTTGGCACACCTCGTTCAATTTTTGCATTTTTATTCATATAAAATGTTGTACAACTCCAAGGAGATTTACTGGATCGAATAAGTTTTTTTCTGGAGGAGAGTACTAATCTCTGTTTTACAGAGTCCTAGATACTCTTTTTTCATCTGGCTTGGACGAGCTCTGGTTGGAATTTTACGCTCATCATATCTGGGTTCATAAGGAAGGGAAACTATGTGTTTCTTCCTATCCCAAAAAGCATTTGGAATATCACTGCAGATTCATTTTGGAATTCTTGTTCAAGTGATTTGATCTTTTGCTGGAAAGAAGATTGCTGTAATCTCTATTCTGTAGTTAGAAAACTAATTTCTTTCTATAAGAAATTAATTTGTTTTTCTTTGAAATCAACTAGATCTTTAATTTGATCTAGTTCTTTGGTGTAAGGTTCTATAATAAACTCAAAAATAACCGGTTGATCATTTAGAGTTGTATGAATGCCAATGGAGTCAATTTTGGTGATTGGCATTAATAAACACAGGAATGGTGTCCCTAAGATTATGGCTTGAGACATATTTTTTATTAGTACAAAGGATGTTGGTAAACACAATCCTTGATTGCAAATGAGCACTTCTGGAAGTTTGTGTCTAATGTACAAAGAATTACCACTTGCACTGGTAAGTGATTGGGTTATTTTCTGGAAGTATTTGGTAGGAATTAATCCTTCCTGAATACAATTCATATCAGCACCACTGTCAACAAGGACAACGGTGTCTTTTATTATAAAATCTGGTTTTATAATAAAAGTAATTCTGATATACTATTTCTGGAATGTAACCTTATTAATAAGGTTCAAGTATGCTAAAGATGCATCTTGAGGAGTACTGGATTCAGAAACTTCAGTAATTTCTAATTTTCCTGTATTTTTAGAACTAACTTGTTCTTTGATCTTTTTAAGGTCTGTTTTTATAGCAATATTTGCTGTTTGTAAATGCTTGATTTCAACTTTTAAAGCATTTATTTCCATTTTAAGATCCTGGATTGTGATGGGTTTTTCTTCAGAAGTATTCTGGATTCTTTTATACACTTCCTTCATGCTGTAGTGTTTGGGAGGTAAAACTTCTTCTTTTTTATGTTGTTGATAGCATAATTCAAGAAATTTTAATTTCATTTCTGGATCTATATTTGATCAGCAATATTTAACATTCGCTGCTCATCATAAGTTAAAACATTGATACTAGGACTACTAATATCAAGTCCATTCATCTCAACTATTGCTTTCCAATAGTTAACTTCTTCTGTAATTTGATTAATTTGAGGTTTACAGGAACAAATTTCTGGAGGGGATTCAGAGTCAGTATCAGAGGAGGATGAATATAAAACTGCAATTCCATCGTCGAAAGTAGAGTCTAAATCAGAGTCTTCAAAAAGCACCTGAAGAATTTGTTGTTGAATTTCATCGTCTAAAGCTAATTCATTCAATTTTTGTTGAATTTTAGCTTTACAACGATTTGCATAGTGACCTGTTTGGCCACACTTGTAACATTTAACTGTAGATGTGTCCTTCTAGGAATAAGATTTTCTCTGTTTGCCTTTAGATTTAGAAGGCTGGGGTTGCTGAACAATTTGTTTATTATACTTATGTTTTCTGAATTTTTTGGAATAATATTTGGATGATTTTCCAAATTTATGTTTATTATGTTTATCTTTGGATGGATACTGAATTTTAGTTTCATAGGCAAATTGTTCACAAAATTCACCTAATTCATTATGACTTTGTTTTTTTATTTGATTCTGTAGTTTCAGATCATTACAAAGAGCAAGACCTTCTTCTGTAACAATTCTTATGAGTTGGCCATAAGTATATTCTGAATAAGGAATAGACATTTTGCTATGCTTATCCCTCAATTTTTTTCTGATTCTCTCGGCAAAGAGAGTGGGAAGGCCGTCAATAAATTTGGCTTTCCAATGTTCACTATTAGCGTCAGATCTTCTAACAACTCTCATCATGAGCACATCTTTATATCATCTAAAATGGGATAAATATGGACATCGTAAATTCTGTAAAAGTTCTCTACTCCTATCTTCTAAACCATCAGGAGAAGCTCCTACAAAATGGTGTAGAATTGTATTGATAAGAGTATAAACAGCATCCTGTTCAGATTGAACAGTACCTGTAAAAGGGTCTGTAATTCTTTTAAAGGCTGTTAGAATTTCTGTTTGTTGAGTTTCTGTAATAATGTTATCCCACCATCCTTTAAGGATACCGGTAAAACCATTAACCAAGAATCGTGCGATTTCATGATCATCATTTTCATTATGTTTGCAAATTGTTGAATACATAATCATTTGATGCAACAATTCAAATATCTGGTATTCAGAAAGACCATCTATATTCCATTCATAAATGGTTTTTCCATGATAAGATTTTTCTGTCTGTAAAAAATCTTCTTCATAGAGAATATCCATAGGAGTGCTCCGAGGATAAAAATGTCTTGTTAGGGAAGTCCTATTAGAATTCCTAGAAGGTTCTCCATAATGGACTTTATTTATGGAGGTTGGATTTTCCTGAAAATTATTTTCAAGTTCTGTAATTTGACAAAATGTTAAATTTTCTTTATTTGGATTCTGTTGTCTGGATAACATATTAATAGAAGAGGATTCTCCAATTTTAAGAGTCTTAATCTTATCAATTAGAGTATCCATAAATTCTATATCCTTCTTAGTAGAAGACAACTTAAATTTAGTTACTTCTAAAGGAGGTTTAATTGTTACTAGAATTATTTCAATTTTAACCTCAGATTTTGGCTGTAAATGACAACTGTCCTTAATGTGATTAACAGTTTCTTCAATTCTGGTGAGTTGTTTGCCAGCTGTTTGGAAAAACAAATTTGTGTAATTATGCTGTTTGAAAATTGGAACCATATCCTGGATAAGAATAGGATCCCTATTCTGTGATTTATGTGGAATTTCCATATAAGCAGCAATAGCTAAAGGTTTAGTATTACTACTTAATGGCTGTAACTCCAGAGGTTAGGTTGGTGGATGGACAGAAGTAAAACTTTGACCATCGGTGGTTATCCAAGTTTTTCGAATATGTTCAATAACATTAATTTGGGATTCTGTAGGAGTGATGTTTTCAACATACCACCAAGGGAAAGACTGTAATTTCTGATGTTGTTCCTAGTGAACATAATACTGGTTTTTGTATTGTTCTAACTGGAGAGGGGTATGGTAGCTAAAGTACCATTCTCTAAATGTCCTATATTTTTCTTTCTGTAAGTGCTCATTTAAGACTTTTCTGATTTTGCTTCCTGGTGTAAAATCCATTAAATCTCAATATTCATATCACTGGCTGTAGGGCTATATGGCCTTCTGGATTCATAGATACCATGTGGTATTTGATTTTTTGAAAATTGTACTCCCTGAACTATTGGATCGGTAGGTTGTTCATGTTGAGTATCACTAGGAGGTCTTGACGATATTCCTTGTAAGACCAACTCAGCTGGTTCAGATAACGATTGTCTGGATGACTCAGGTAGATCTACGCTATAAGATGGAGCAGTTTTATAACTGGTACTTGACATACTTCTGGATAGAGATCTTTGTGGTCTCTTGAAGGTAAGATATACATTTCCTCCTTGTGTCTAGATAACTTCATCCAATGTTTGTTGAATGAGTGGTCTAGTTGGAACAACTTGATTTATCTGCCATCTTTCTGGAAACTTAATTTCTTGCCAAGGTATCATTTTTGGCACTGCAACCTGACTACTGAAAAGATTTGTGTCTATTAGGACAGTATGTCCTAGATCACTTTGTTTCCAGATATAAGGGTTAAGGGTTGTTAAAACCTTTAGATAAATTCTGGAAACTACCATAAAAGGTGGTGATCCTGGAAGATACTCATAACCATTAGATAACACTCTAAGTTCTAAGACTTTAGACAAATTAGCATCTGTGAGTGCTATACTTAGGTTTGGATATATATTAAAATATACTGGACCATGTGAGAGGCTAGTTTCTATAGCTCCCATAAGTGATGCTCTCCAATCGAGACATCTACCATCTCGAAGGGTACACTGGATACTGGTATTTTGACCTAAGAGAGTCAAAGATTTGAAGGCTATCTGGACAAGTCCTATGTAGACATACTTGTATTTCTGTAGAAAAGGATAAAGATTCTGAAAATGGAGAAGATACATGATCTCATCATCATTCTGGATTGATACTGCATGTTCAAAGGTTTTGATGATTCTTCTACTGAAAAAGTCAAAAGTTCCTATCTTGTAGATAGTATCTGGTTTAACTTTAGGGATAGTCCACTTATCAAGGGCTTCCTGAACATCCTGGTAAGCTACAAGCTCTCTGGCTTCCGATGTAAAAGCGACTGTATTGGCTACAGTATTTGATACTGTATTGGCTACTTTTTCTGAAGGTTCAATACTCATTTATGGATGTATGTGACCATCTATGTATAATTAAAAGTAAATAAAACAAACTATGACAAATTTTAAACTTGGCTCTGATACCATACATGGTGTTTGACACAAGGTTTAGCTAAAGCACGTCTGTCAACGACTTACGAAATCAAATGACCTAACCGCAATCACTGCTAATGGTCTGACTCTATGCGACTTGGGTGACGTCCCACTTCAACCTTACACTATCCTACCCTTACACAACACAAACCCAAGAATACTATATGTCATAGTTTTATTTTATTTTATCTTAATTATGCCATATATGGTCTCATGTTTTACTGTAGAGGAGGTGGAGGCCTACCGGCGGCAACCCACCCAACTATCTGTTCCTGGATTTGAGATTGGATTTTTTCAATTTGTTTATTACTGTAATCTAATTACTGGAGACCCCAAGGGTCATTAGGAAATATAGAGAGAAATTGTAAAGTACTATTTTTCCTTTGAATATGGAAATATAAAATTTCATGCAAAATAACAAGTATATCAACAGAGCTCATACATTAGAAAAAATGAAAGAGAATACTTACAATCAGTACTACAAACTTTTTTTTTTTACTTCAAAAGGAAAGAAGGAGTACACACTTTTTAGAGAGAGAGAGAGAGAAAAAAAAAAAAAAAAACAACGCACACTTATAAACTGAAAATTATTATTCTTACAACTCGTGCCTTCAACAAAAGTGAGGCATCCTTTATATAGAAAATAAAAATAACAATATAAGGATGAGGAAGACAGGTGGCGTGACCTGGTTAGTTTGGAGTCGATCGTCCTTATCTCCTCAAGATTTCCCTTATCTTCAAGTGTCGGCAAGTGATAGCTGGTTAGCTAGCTGGTATGGTGGCAGACAAAAGATACACTTTTGCCAAAAGTAATTTTGTCGTCACATGCTGTTGGAAAATAATGCTGGAATAGAGGACAAAGAATCAAATCATTTTTCTTTTCCTTTTCCTTTTTTGTCTTTTTCCTGGCTCATCTTTTCAGCAATTAAACCAGTCAAAGAATCCCAAAAGTCACCCATGTTTGGCTCTTCTGGTTCTTGGGATTCTCTCGCTAATACTGTAAATTCATTTTCATCCAAAAGAGGATCAAAATGATCCTCATCTTTTGGAGCACCATGGCTACTGGAACCAGACTTCATACTGGTATCATCTTTAGAGAAGGATTGCAAGAATTGTTCTTTCATAAAATTCATACTTTTAATAATTAATTCTTGCTCGGATAAGCCTGGAAACTTTTGCCTTAATTCATTTTGAATTTGGACAAAAGGATTTTGACTTTGTACTGGAGTAACTGGGATGAGTTTAGGAGTGGCATCCCAACAAGCCTGTGTATGGGCTGTAATTTTCTGGAGAAGTTCCTATTGTTGTTTAGGAGAATCCATCCCCTTAGTGCACCATTTATAAAAGAAAACTCTTTTTAAACGAGGAATTTTATTTTGGAATCACACTGGAAATCCCATTTCCATATCCATGGGATACCGAAACGGATAACAAAATGGACTGTAGATTTGGATATGGAAATATCCTTGTATACTGGAATATAGCTATATGCAGTATGCCATTCATTGAATGCCTGACGAATGGGTTCTGGAAAAGCATCAATCTGATATTGCATTGATAAGAGATGTGAAATTTGATCACAATGGAGGAATGTGTGGATAAATTAAGAATTTTCAAGGCATTGATATAGAAATGGATAGTGTTGGCGTTGTTGAGATGTTTAAATGAAACCATATTATTGCACTGGGCATTTCCAAAGTCATTCCATTTGTCATTGACATAATTGATTTTGAACATTGCTTGGGAAAAGATACTGTTTTGAGAAAGGAAATTGTTTTGTGAAACAAGATCATATTGATTTGTTTTGGGGTAAATATGTTGGAAAGTCCGGATAGAGGGTGTAGTTGGTATTGGTTAAGTTGGTCTGAGTAAAAGACCGAAAACACGCGCAGAGGAAGTACCATGTGCCTTCCGATTAGCTACCGGTAAAGTGGGGATTGGTAGTGCTTATTATGCCTACTTGCAGACACCAACTTAGGGATTACCTGAGTCGTATTTATTGCTCCATTGAATTAAATTGAAATTATTAAATTGTCAAATTTTTAAGATTGCATTGTGCACAAAGTTTTCAAAAGAGAAAGAGATATGTTTTTTAACATGGTTTGACATATGCATTCATCCCATGAGATTGTATAAAATGTATATACTTTGTTAAGGTTTTTCTACTGGGTCTTGTGCTCACCCCTATAGGATTTTGTGCAGGAAAGGAGGTGGTGATCCCACCAAGTTAGAGGCGTGGAGATATGTTTTGAGAGCACAATGGTCTTTTCTTTTGTTGTAATTATTTTTGACAAGCCAATGGCTTTGTGTATAGGTTTGAAATCACTTTTGTGTAACCGGGCTTAAGTCTTGGAATTTGTTGCCCTTGAGGGCATTAATTCGTACTAAACTTCCTTGCTATATGCTATATATTCATATTCTAAGAATGTTGAATATATAACAGCATGTGGAATATTCTTTTGTATATCTCTTGATGCTTAATAGGTACAAACGTTGGAGATTTGATGATGATGTTAATATTGTGATTTATTTATGTTTATATTAAATAATGGAAGTTGGTGAACCTAATTAAATAGGATATTAATTAGTGAATAATTACCAATCACCAAAAAAAGGGGGCTGTATCATTTGTCTCTTTAATGACTTGTTTAAGTTCCATAGGTTTATTTTATGTTAAGTTTTGTTTTACACATGCATTCTCTTATCCATCATGTGTACATATGCGTTCTATACATACATACATACATATATATATATATATATATATATATATATACATATGATACATATTTTGTTGCAAGCACATATATACTTATTTATTTATATCTCATGAATTTGTCTCTAGATCAATCTAACCTGCCAACCTCTTATTTTGATTTGCATTTCTTCCCATATCAGTTTGTGATATAGGTTTTTTTTATAGTGCACATAAGATATATTACAAAAATTTGTAGTGAAAAATTAGTGTGCAACTTAAACTCACTATGATTTTTTTTTTTATCTTAGTTTATTTCTTGTTAAAAGGTCCAATAAATCTAGAGGATAACTTCCCACTTTTCCCAAATCTCAACAAATCCTGCCTAGATGATATCTTCAAGAAGACATGATCTCCTATCTCAAAAGACAAAGGTCTACTCCTACGGTCGGTATAACTTTTCTGGCAACTCTGGGTCGTAACCAACCTCTTACGGATAAGGGTAACTTTCTCCGTCGTTTCTTGGACCAACTCTAGTCCTAACATTGGTGCATCATCCACCTCGGCCCAACACATAGGGGATTTACACGGTCGGCCATATAAGGCCTCAAACGGTGCCATGCCAATACTCGATTGGAAGCTATTGTTATAGGCAAACTCCACTAAGGGCAAGTGCCTCTCCTACGACCACTTAAAGTCAAGAATACAACCCCGAAGCATATCCTCAAGGATCTGAATAGTACACTCGGACTGCTTATCAGTCTGAGGATGATACGCAGTGCTAAAAGTTAATCTTGTGCCTAAGACACTCTGTACGCTCTGCCACAACCGAGCCATGAAATGTAGATCTCTATCTGAACCGATCATTACAGGGACCCCATGTAACCTCACTATTCCTAATATAATGGTCGGCAAGATAATCTACCGAGTCACTCACGTGCATAGGTATAAAGTGCGCCGACTTGGTCACCCGCTCAACTACCACCCAAATTGCATCACTACCCAGTTGAGTCCTCAGAAGGCCCACAACAAAATCCATTATAAAATGCTTCCACTTCCACTCGGCTATAGGCAATGGTTGTAACAAACCCGCTGGCTCTTGATGTTCGACCTTCACTTGCTGACAAGTAAGGAACCTCAATACAAACACGGCCAAATCCTTCTTCATTCACCCCCACCAAAACTGGCGACTAAGGTTGTGATACATCTTTGTGCTTCCCGGGTGAACAGCAAGGCGTGAATGGTGAAACTCTCGGAGTACGTCCTCTCGATAAGACTTTGTCACAAAAAGATGGTCATGGTATCTAACACTCGAATCAGGATACACATTCAAGCCTTTCTCTATCTTTCCACTAGAGATCTTTTCCCGAAGGATTTCTACCTCAAGATCACTTTTCTGCTCTTCTATCACTCAGTTCACAAGTGTAGGTTGTGCAACTACCAAAAGCAAGGCTGCAGACTCCACGAACTTGCCAAGATGCAAGTCAAACTCACCAATAGCACCCAACATCTCCCATTCCCGAATGGAAATGCTAGCCACACTACTAATGAATTTCCTACTTAGAGCATCGACCACAACATTGGCTTTCCTCGGATGATAATGCAACTCAAAGTCATAATCTTCTATAAACTCCATCTATCTCCTCTATCTCAGATTCAAGTCTTTCTGTGCAAATAGATATTTCAGACTCTTGTGATCAGAAAACACTTCAAACTTCTCGCCATACAAATAATGCCTCCAAATCTTTAAGGCAAAGATCACCGCCGCTAACTCTAGTTCATAAGGAGGGTAGTTCCTCTCGTGTGTTTTCAACTGCCACGAGCCATAAGCTGCTGCCTTCCCCTCTTGCATCAATACACAACCTAAACTTTCCCTTGAAGCATCATAAGACACCGAATAGCCCACTGTAGACACCCCATTTTTGACCGTCCTCAAGACTTGGACGTCACCGTTTGAACACTCGGTGATCATCCATGTTTGTGTTCGTTTGGAGTTCCCGGAGGTCTCGGCTCGCGCGCCCTGCCTCAGGATCTCCGAACTTGACCGTTTAGTGTCTGGTTTTGCACCGAACACTTATGTTTTGCCTTGGAAGGGCAGGGAATGCCTTATGAGGCATCCCCACACACCACCGGCAGTGGCTGGAGGCCACCGGATGGTCTTTTTCTGCCATCGGCACTTTTGTTTGCCGGTCGGCACACTTTATTGCCGGTCGGCATAATTTGTTGCCGGTCGGCACTGTTTTTTGCCGAAAAGGCATTTTTGGGCAGCCGACCACTGTTCATCCACTTTATGGAGATATTTTGTGCCAGCTGTGATAGCTGGCACCAACTCTTCCCCCCTCCATACACGTGTATGGAGGGATCTCCCTCTAGGCAAGCTTGTTGAATAAGCTTTGCAAGAGGGAGTCTTATAAGAGGAGGACCTTCCTCTTTGATCTAGGTTACACTCTTGCAACCAAAAACCAGACCTTGGAGATATAGATACATATTATCTCTATACCTCCCTCTCTCTCCTCCTTTGTGTGTGTTTCTTAGCTCAAAAGGTGATTTTTACCTTACTTTTGCACCATTACACACACCATTACACCTTACTCCGAGATTGAGGGACTTGGGGGCTTGTTTCTTGAGTTTTTGGACTGGTTTTGATCAAAAGAAGAGGGCTAGACCATTTGTTCTTCAAGGGTTCTTCAAGGGTGAGCATCTTGCTTTTTATTCCCCAAACTTGCAATAGTTTTCTACCTATCTTGCTTGCTGTTTTAGCTCTTGTGTATAACATAAAAAAGGTTTATATTTTCATGCTTTAGAACTTTCATTAAGGTGGTTTGGTGTTTTGGGTGCAAACTCACTCTATTAGGCCTTGTTTGGCCACTTTTGTTGCCTCTTTGGTTAAGCTTTGGTCATCTTTGTATCTTGATCCCTTCATCACTGAAAATCAGTGTATTTTTAGTGTTAAAAAAGTCGGTTTGAAGTCTTGCATAGGGGAGGGACACCCCTCTCCCTTTATGGTCTTGTTTCCTTGAGTTGTGGCCCAAAAGGGTGACATGCATGCTTGCTTGGTTTTTGCTTCATTTCAGAACTTTTTGGGTGTTTTTAGGTCATGTGGGATCTCTGTTTTTGGCTGGATTTATGTCTCCTCGTATGCTTGTAATACTTGCTTTGTATTGCTCCATTTTGCTTAGAAGTGTATCTCATGATTAGGCCATGATTCTTGTGTGTGTTGGGTTGGTTCCATGAAGATGTTAGCACTTTTTTTTCATGCTTAAAACCTGTTGGTTATCCATTTGGTCACGTTTGACATGTTTGATATGGTTGCCATGCATTTTGGCTTGTGAGCCCTCAAGTACATGAATCACTAGCATGCCTTAGTTGATCCACTTTAATGAGTTGAAGTTGTTTGCCATGCTATTTTAGTCCAAGAATCATGTTTGCATGTGTGCATGCTTGACCTCTTTCATGCCTTGAGGGTGTACTCTCTTATGCCTAGGAAAGAGTCTCGGTGGTAGCATTTCATGAGAGGTATTGTAGCTGCCATTTTAGGAGTTTTTGGAGTCCCATTTTGCATGTAAAAATTCTTTTTTTTTTACTTGTTTTAATCATGCCATGAGAGGTCATGTTGATGGGAGTAAGTTGCCTCCTTTTTGTGCCTTAACTTTGGGACCATTAGCTTGCATGTTGGCATGAATTGTTGTCCATCATTTTGGGCACTTTTTGGTGCTGTCTTGGGGTGGACTAAGGACTGTCCCTTTATGATCCAAAGGCTCCATTGCATGCTTGTTTTATGTAAGTTGCATGATTGCTTCATTAAGCCTCATAGCATGCTAATCCCATTACCAAATTGGTCTATGTTTGCACCACATTTGCATCTTGCATGCTTGGCATTACACATTTGTCATGTTGGTTGCATAGTACTCGTTGTGCTTTACATTTTGGTACCATGTTGCATTTTGAGCCTTGTGAGCATAACATGCATTGCATCGTTTGGCTTGGGGTGTCAAGCCAAACATGAGGGTCAAGGGACATTCATACTCCAAGTGATGCAATGTACCTTGATTCTCGGTCACCGGGGCCTTTGACTTCGACATGATAAGGCTTCGGATCTCATTTTGTTTGTTGCATGCATCCTTACATTGAGTGGCGAATTTGATCCCTTGGGTCATCATGCTCCATTGATGGTTCAAAGATCGAAGGCCGTGCTTCTTTGAGTTTAAAATATGATAAGAAGCACAACCATGCCTACATGTACCTGAGACCCCCATGCCATGCACTGCCTGTTCTCTGTTTGCTGTCAAATTGTCTTCTGCAGGAAGTTTCTGCCGACCGGCAGAATTTAGTGCCGACCGGCAATATATGGAGTGCCGATGAATCCAACAAGTGCCGATGGGAATTTTGGAAGTGCCGGTGGGAATTCTGTCCGGCCGGTGGTGCTCTGCAGGATGCAAGGAACTTGCTCCAGTACTTGGGCAAATTTTCAGAAAGACAAGGAAGTACAAACAGAGGCGGCAGGAGTACAGTACGGGTTTTCCGGGCGAGACGGATTCGAGCATGCATCATTCGCACGTCCCGAGGCAAAAGCTGCGGCTGCCCTCTTCTTTCCTTTGCCATCTTTTCTTTTAAATTAAATTAGAAATCTTGTAATAATTTTATTCGTTTATTATTTTGGGACTGTAATATTTATTTGATCCCTCCGAGTGAGGGTAAAGATGTAATAAGTGTGTGTGGGTGGTGTGTATGTCTTCCAATCCCCATTTCTTTCTTCCCTTTTATTTACCCGCTTATGATGGTAGACTAGGGCATTTTTTGAAATTAGCATACCTTATGCTATGCATCCGTGCATTCATGCATTTGTATTACACGCATTAGGCTCGGTACATCATATTAACTGCATTCGTATTTCAAATTCCAAATTGAATACGTGAATCAATTGGTTGCATCTCATATGCCATATTTAGGTTAACCGAGCCTACTCTAATTACATTTTTGCATGCGATGCATTAGTCACTTTAACATGAACTAGGGCATGCATGTTTGCTAACTAGTTTACTGTTTTGGCACGGAGTACAATGTAAGTAGTTATGCTTTAGCATCTCGCATGCGTGTGAATGTTGCCATGACAGCATGTTTGCCATGCGGCTAAATGCTTACGTGACATAACTGCTTGAATGCCTGTGGATGAAGGTCGAATTGCCTAAATTAGGATAATTCATTAAAATTGCAAGTTTTAAGCCCACTCGATAGTGGCAAAATCATCTTTTCTAAAAGCCCACTTGAGGGTGGCAAAATCTGCGTTTTAGCCTACTTGCGAGTAGCAAACTATTTTCAAAGCAAACATGAAATGTTTTGTTCCAATTTGGGCGATTTGGTCTATACTTGTTTGCTGCGCGCATAACATAGTAATTCTAGGCTAATAATTGGTTTAAGAACACATAAAGTTTTCAAAAACGGATATCACGGTTAGTAGAGGCCGGTCTTCGGACCGGGCGAAAGGGGGTGCTCATAGCTGACCTTCCCCGATCGTACCCAAGCTCCCGAGCCGAGACAACTCCGGTGATGACGGACATGTGGCCTTCGGCACCGAGTCAGGGTTTCCTAAATTCTCCCATAAAAAATATTTAGGTTGCGACTCTGTATCTGGCAAAGCAGTCCATGTTTGGCACTTCTTTCAAAAATCTGTTTTCTCAAAACGATTTGCCGGATTTGAACTCTTTGGTTCAGACTTAGAACCGTGACAAATTTGAGAGTCCTTGAGCTGTAGTGACCCCAAATGAACGGAACGGGAGCTCGTTCCTCCCGGGGCGTTCGGGGACGTCTACACCCACACCCCTCTCTGGAATAATCAATACTAGAGAAGTGGTAAACCTAACCTTAAGCTCTTGAAAAGACTTCTCGCAAGTCTCGTTCCATACAAACTTAATGCCTTTCCTTATCGGTTTAGTTAACGGTGGAGCTAATTTAGAGAAATCTTTCACAAACTAACAATAATACCCAGCCAACCCCAAAAAACTATGAATCTCAAAAACATTCTTAGGTTGTTCCCAATTTTGCACATTCTTAGGTTGTTCCCAATCTTGCACAATCTCTATCTTAGATGAATCTACAATCACCCCTTCCCCGGATACCACATGGCCTAGGAACTTAATCTTTCTCAACCAAAATTCACACTTTCCAAACTTAGCATACAGTTTGCGGGCTCTAAGTAACTTGAGTACTACCTGCAAATGTTCCTTGTGTTCCTCCTCAGAAGGTGAGTAGATCAAAATGTCATTAACAAAGATGACCACAAAACGGTCTAGGAACTCACGGAAAATCCATTTAATCAAATCCATAAACACGACTGGTGCATTGGTTAGCCCAAAAGGTATCACTAAGAACTCATAATGACCATACTGCATACGGAATGTCGTTTTATGAATATCCCCTCTCTTACTCTCAATTGGTGATAACCCGATCTCAGGTCTATCTTAGAAAAGTAACAAGACCCTTTCAATTGATCAAACAAATTGTCTATATGAGACATTGGGTACTTATTCTTAACAGTTACCCGGTTTAGTTTCCGGTAATCGATACAAAGTCACAACGCACCATCTTTCTTTTTAGCAAAGAGAGTTGGTGCTCCCTAAGGTGCAGTACTAGGGCGAATAAAACCCTTATCTAGCAACTCTTGGAGTTGAATCTTTAACTCACTCAACTCGGCGGGTGCAAATCTATATGGTGCCATAGATATTGGTGTTGTGCCAGGCACTAAATCAATTGAGAGCTTAATGTCATGGTGAGGTGGTAAACTAGTGAGATCCTCAGAAAAACATTCGGGTATTTACAAACTACCCTCGGCAAATCGACTTGAACTTCATCACACTTATTACCCAAAAAGTTGGCAAAAAGACAAAAAAGTTGGCAAAAAGACAACTAAGTTCACTCCACCCACGCGGATCATACACCGGTGATAAGACTCTATCAACCCAGTCTCCCAAGAAATAAAAGCAATCACCGCTCAAGGTACATACAGTAACCCTTTGTGGGTAAAAATCTGACAGCCCGATACAATGATGTAGACATCCCATTTTTGACCGCTGTTAAGACTTGGGGCCACAGGTTGATCACTCGATGATGAAAGTTATGCTATCCAATCGCTCAATTTCTTCAGCAAGAAAAGCTTCTAAATCCCAACCTTACACCTCATTTTGACCAAAACTATTTTAGACCTTAAAATTCTCTTTTTTTAAATATTTTTCCAAATATTTCTATGATGTTTCGAGGCTCGCATTTCGTTAAAAATTGCACTTTTCGGTAAATCGAGTAAGGACAAAGTGGAAATAAATGGAAGAGAGGTGAACTCTTTGAAAAATATTTAAAAACATCTTACTTAGAGGTTTGAAGTTGCAGAAAATTGGAGGAGAGGGAAGAAAACTAGTTGGGAAAATGGTTGAGCTTGAAACCGTTGAGAGAGAACCGAGCAGCCTTCACTAAATCAGCTTTATCTCTTTTAACACTTAGACTTTAGATAGTTGGACTTCCGAAAATTCAATTTAGACTCAAGAATCTCCTAAAGCCGAGTCCGGATGAGGGAGATATGGCCGTTTGAAGTTAGGCATCAATCCGGTTAAGATAGAAATGAGCAACCTTCACTAAAATAGGCATATCTCTTTACACACTTAGAATTTAGATGTGAGGATGCTACAATTGGAAAGTAGACTTGTGGGGCTTCTATTTAGACTCACGAATGACCTAAAACCGAGTTCAGATGAGGGAGACATGCCCGTTTGAAATCGGACCTGGATGCAGATTTTAGTGGCCAGCCACTTTTAGTGGGTGGCCTGCTGGCCAGTTGTGCAAAATTTGGCCATTTTGAGTGTTTTGGCCTTCCATGTGTCCCCCACTAGTGGTCTGTTGACCACTAATAGTGTAACAAACCCGACCCAAGATTAAAGATAATCCATGATTTAATATGCCTAATATGATATTAAGATCAGATTTTGAATTAATTACATATGTGGTGCATTATTTGTGTTTCTATCTGTTTATTGTAGGAATATTTGTTTGAGATTTTGCTATATTTTGCGAATTGAAGGCCTTATTGGCATTCGGCTTAGAAATTGACTTGATTTATGTGTTAATTAGAATTTTATGGTAGATTTAATTGAAATTCGATTTGGAACGATTAAATTAGTTTGACTTAATGTCCATATATTTGACCTTAATTAAGTACACTTCTACTCAAGCCTACATAAGGCTTATATACCACACTTGAGCCTCTTTTTCATATCATCTTTAAGCCTCCAAGAGATAAAAACGTGGGAAAAAGATAAAGAGGACAAGAATTGAGATGAACCCTTGAAGTTGGTAGGAACTTGCTTGGAAATTGGAGAATTGCTCAAATCGTCATTAAACCCCAAGGAATTAAAGACTCTAGGTGAGGATTTTGTCCTTAAGCTTTGCATTCTAGACATTAGTGGAGGAATTCAAAAGATTAAGTGGTTAAACATGAGAATTGAGTTAAGGAAGTAAGAAAGATGATCATCCCATGCATGCATGTGCATTTCATGAAGTTTTATTCTTGTTGCAAAAGAATTTCCTCATGCATGTACTAAGTTTCACTTGATTTTGGGAATTCATCATAACTTATAACAATTAGGTTCATTTGATCATGTTTTGAGAAGCTCAAGATCAAGAAAATTCATGCATGTTATGTTCATGAAACATTCATAAAGTTTAAGTTGAATTTTTGAACAATTGGCATGCTTTTGGGCCTTGATTTCATGAAATAATCTTCAAAACATGATGTTTTGTGAGTTTCTAAATGTTTTCCAGAACTTTGGCCCAAGAGGATGAGTTTTGAAGTGTTTGGTTTGAGTTTGAAGCTTGGAGATCAAATCTGGAAATTCTAAAATTTGAATCTACGCTTGAGCATAGGAGTTCACGCTCGAGCGAAGCACTCTGAATGCGTGTACTTCCACTCGAGTGACATGATACTCGCTCGAGCGTGAAATGTATGTGCAGGGGGTTCAAGATTAGAGGGGTGATTAGAGAGGCAAAACTATGCTAATGGTCCACTGATGGTGGAAGTGGCTTGAGAATGAACAACAACAACTATCTGGGAATTGGAGAGTGTGTAGCTGGGTGAGGGTGAAGCAAGTGGCTCAAGAAGAAGTGTATGGCAGTACCAAATTAGGCAGCATCTCCCTCAAATCCCCAAAACTCCTCCTGTTGAACCTTGGGAAATGGATCCTATTTATAGGCTTTTCCTTGGTGCCAAGAGGACACCAAGTGGCCAAATAAAGAGAAGACATGTGTCCCAAAGGATCACACGGAATATTCTGCCTTGAGCCACCAGGCTGAAGGTGCCACGTGTCCCTCTGCATATACCATGTACTATCTGTTTGCCTCCGCAACTACATTTTTGAGCCTCAGCAAGTGCAGTTGCGATAGGAGTGTTTGCCTCTGCACTTGCCTTCTCAGCTTGAACCTCAACAAGTGCACTCGTAGTGGTGAACCTTGCCGCTGCACTTGCCTTCTAAGTTCTATTTGGCCAGTACATGCATTTTCAGGACTCCATTAGTCTGCTATCGATTATGTTCGTGCTCACCTCAGCGAAGCCTCCACTGTTAGCCACATAACCACAAACTCCCTAGCTTCCTAAGGCAAAGGCCACAGCTAAGCCTGCTATCAACCATGTTGTGCTTTAGTACCAAGCCCAAGGGGGCTTCCTTAGTCCTGCCTGTGCGATCAAGGTAGGTCCATGACCTGGGTAATGGAAAGGGAGTCCCTTATGCTCGGGCTGCCCTGCTCCCATCTTCGCCGGATTGCCACAGTAAACTGGTATCTCTGAGCCTGCTATCAGTTCCAACCAGCAAGTCTTGGGGCCTACTATCAGCGCCAAATTAAATGAACTGTGGGGCCTGCTGTCAACGCCAGGCATTAGCCTCTGCTTGCAGAGGGAAGTCTTTCTCAAAGACTGCTATCACTTTGGTAGGATATTCCCTCTACAACTTAGTTGTTGCAGTAGTAGTTGTTGCGATAGTAGTTGCTACGCTAGTCATTTCCCACGGCAAGTTCAAACGGCATGACCGAAGATATTAGAGATGGTGGCGCCGATAGAATGCCTCCGCAACTTGAGCACTGCAAGTATTTCCTCAGTAACTTAGTTGCCTTGGTCTTCTCTTTCCCTCGGCAACTCCAGATGATTGTGACACCGACATTACTTGGCATGGTTGCGGCACCGAAGATACTTAGAATGGCGGCGCTGAGACAAAATGCCTCAGCAACTCTGTCACTCTGCCACTCCATATGTTCCCTCGATAACTTCAAATGGTGGTGGAACCGAATTTAATAGGAATGGCGGCTCTGAGGCAAAGTACCTCCGTAACTCTGCTGCTGCACATGTTCCCTCGACAACTTCACTGCTGCAGGTATTGCCTCTGCAACTTGACTTGGGCATTTCTCCTTGCAAAGTCCATTGGAGCCTTGGTGGGTCGGAGCTCCCTCAGCTTACTTGCTGGCCTGCTTCCGTTGGGCTTTGGTCCACGTTCCCTTCTTATCCCTGGTCGCCTTCTTAGGGCAATCTTAGTGCTTATGTCCATACTTAGTTTGGGGTTTAATTTTTGACCCTCTACATTTTGCTCCCTGGGCTCGTGGAAGATACGCTCCCTGTTTCCTGCGTGTGCATGACGTCAGCGAGTAGCCCAAGGGTTGCGTCGGTTGGGTTAGAAGTTGTGACGGCTCTGAAAAGGTACCCTTTTGTCTGCCAAGTCATAATGGACCTAGGGCATTGTGCTAGCGCCCTTTGCTGATTTTTCTTTATAAATAATGCCCTTGGGTCCACCGGTCCCCCACTTCTTCCCAACACACCTTTGTGTCTCATTTGTCTTCTTATCTCCTTTGTCCCCTCTTTCCAAAGCTTTTTGACTTTCTGTACTCCCTTTCATGGCCAGCACGAGGTTTCTTGCTAACAGGGCTGCCCCACCCCCTACCTAGTGGAGGCGGGCCCCTTACTTCGGAGGGTTGGCCGACCTCTTCTGGAAGGCGGTTGATTCCTTTGTTCTTGACACCCTTTCTCTAGAGGAGCCTCTACTTCCTTTTGAGGAGGCTGCTTTGGAAGACGTGGACATGGTGAACCCAGTTTCTTTGCTACGGTTTCGTGTGGAGTGTGCCGACTTTCCACATTCTTACATCTACTATCGTACTCATTCGGGCCCTCCAACAGATTGGTCCCTTTGGGTCGATGACATTATGGTGGCTTTGAGCAGCGTCTGCGTGATGTTCGCCTTTTCAATGCCATTTTAATCTCGAAAGAGCTATCAGTCCGCATAGTGCTGACCAACATTGATATGATTGTCTCCCATTGGAGTCGTGACACCTACACTTTTGCCTCAGCATGGGGGGGAGATAACCCCAACCTTGGAAGATGTTGCCGTCCTCTTGCGCCTCAGTGTCCTCTTGCGCCTCAGCACCCGTGAAGACCTCCCCTTTGACCCAAAGTCTCTGACCCCTGCAGAGCAAGTCGATGTCACTGCTCTTCAAACCGCCTTTTGGGAGGCGCGGAAGTTTGGTTCCTGGTATGATCTTTGAACCGAGGAACTGCTCCAAGAGAGGCCCAAAAGAGATAAGATTACCTATCTTTCTTGGCTGAAGCATTTCTTTAAGGACTTGTAACCAGTCGTAGGGGACATCACTGAGGAGGGCCGTAGCTTCGTAGTTGGTCCGGGCTACCGAGGTGACTTGTATTTGGCGGCGTTCATCAGCTATTTTATCTCATTCTCCGTCCTACCCAGTAACCCTGCCGAAAGCATCAATCCCCTGGTATTTCCTTTAGCTGTAAAGCTTTGCAGCGGTAATCAAATTCCCCTGGCTCCCGTCTTTCTAGGTAACTTATATTTTCGTCTTGACCTCATCTATTTGGACATGGAGCGATCCATGGGCCGCTATGACATGTGGAGCTTTGTGCATACCCAGTTCCTAGCTGCCTTTTTCTATGAGAGATTTCCTGCCATGGGCCCCATCCCTAAGGAACACGAGCCTTTCTTTACTGATGAAGTCTTTGATGTAGAGGGCCACACTATTCTAGATGCAGAGGGTCAGCCTGTCACGAGGCAAGTGCGTCAGTCCCTCCCTCACATCCCTCTGTGGTCTGGCCTTGGCACCAACAGGCCCTTTTCAGACTATGTTGACCATATGGAGGAGTGCGTCTTCCGCCCTTTCACTCAGCCTCTTTCAGGCATTTCTGTTGTCCCTTTCTATATGTGGGCTTGAGGTCGTTCCGATAAATGTTGGGCCTGAGGCCGTTCTATAATTATGATCATGAAAAAGATTACAAATTTACGATGTTATATATTTGCTTTGATAATGGGCTCATTCATTTAAACCTCTTTACTGTATTATTACTCATTGAGCTTTGCTTATTTTATATTATGTATGTATATGTAGGTGTTCAATAGCATGGAGCCCAACCTTAGAGTCAGCCTTAGGAATTGTTTTTGAGAGCCCAACCTTAGAGTCAGCCTTAGGAATTGTTTAGTGTGATGCCGTTAGTTCTTCAAGCTGTAGTTTTGGTGAGAGAGAACAAGGCTGGCCGAGCTGAAAAAATACTAGGCCAATTTTTAGAGAAGTTCCTCGACAAGTCGAAGGTTGTTCTCCTTGCAAGGGTGCAAGTTGCTGCTGGTGCTGGCCACCCTCAAGTTGTAGTTGAGTCCCTCTCAAAGATACCGAACATTCAACACATGCCAGCCACTATCGCCACCCTTATATCTCTCAAAGAACGTACAGGAGATATTGACGGTGCAATTGCTGTGTTTGAAGACAACAAATCATAACAGAACGTACAGGAGATATTGACGGTTAAATGCCATGGCTGAAGACAACAAGCTCAATGTCATTATGACAACATGCTCACCATAGATGAAAAATCATGTCACTCACTACAGACATCAAACCATAACAGAATTCATAGCTTTATAAACAATCTTGATACTTGTCAAAAGATAAAAATTAAATAACATGACACAAATCTATTTCCTATGTTGCATTGCATGGACTCATTTATGGGTGCTGAATGTGGATATGAATCTTAAGTGTCAAATTTTTCCAGTTCCAATGTCCAAGAACACAAACACGGCTAATATATAGAAGTTTAGATGAAAAGGAATTTTAGTTTTTCATATGCAAATTGGTATAGAGAAACATTTATAGTAAAATTACTCAACCAAAATGACATTTACAGACTATTGATCAACTAGGTGGTTTAGTCCCGTTTCCAACAAACATGGCTAACCAGGCATAGTGGAAAAACAAGCTGGAATAGAATAAGAATGTATTAGAATCAAAGGAAACAGGTAACAATACAAACATAAGACTCAGACAAATAAAAAAATGGTTCACACAAGCAAGAAACTATAAAGCATATCTAATAGTGTAAGAATTTAATAATAGCGCTAAATAGAAGGGAAATAGAATTTTGAGTTTGATTCCACAGAAACCATTCAAAAGGCAGATATTGACATACCGCATGGCCAAATTCATGGAAAAGATTAACCACTTCAGAGAATCTCGACAACGCAGTATGAGAAGTAAGTAATGCCACAGGAATCTACATATAGAAATTGAGGATAAATCAGTAACATATTAAAATTATGATCAGCTTACGATACTTTTAACATATATGAGAAGTTGTGGACTATGTCTTCTACTACCCAACCATGTATAACATTTATATCAAAAAAACCAACACCTATATTACTAGAGACATAATGGCATCCAACTGAACCTTGAGAAGAATTTTCAAGTACAAAACAAACTCTCATGGTGGCAAAGAAATCCAACACAAAGCAGATATGCATCAGGCAACATAAATTTTTGCCGTTTTTTCTATTGAAAACTAAAAAAAAATGTAATTCTACCATGCTAATCAAACCTGCTTTATGCATTTGATCCTGTCCTTACTAAACAAAATAGAATGTATCCCAAAATAAAATGCTTTGTAGGTACCCAAAATTTGAGTTCAACATCACAACAACAATAAGTTTAGAAAACTCAAACTTAATAGCGTATTACAATCACCTTTCGTGCACCATTGACAAAAGAACCATTCTGAAGAGCCACAACACAGGTGTGACCATATTTTCCCTCCCTGTTTGAAGATACAACGTAAGTTCATTTCATTCTAAATCATATATGTGAACCACCCATAAATTGATGTCCACTAGAATTAATAAAACCATGAGTAATAAATGAACCTAGAGAACATATCAAGGTAGAAATAGCCCAAAAGTTCACTAGAAGATAAGTCATAGATTGAATAAAGGTGAACATCAGAGTGCCAAACCTCAGTATCTGCAATTTCTCAAATCTTAAACCTGCATGAAGCAAAGGAAGATAAGAACTTAGTAAATGAATTAGCCAAGCAAAGTACTTAAGTCAAGAAATGGAAACATCATGAAATTACCAAAAAGGTCTTGGCATATTTTCAAGATCCCTGACATGACCAAATTGAACGGAAAGTATTGTTTAAGAGCTCCAACGCCCAAATTAAATTGTTGTTCCTCAATTCTCTTCACGTAGTACAACAAATCCTCAATTCCAAAAGGAAAATCTCCTTCCTCTTTTTTCTGATGTACCAGAAAAACACATACTATAAAGACATAAAACACACTTTGGCATAACAAGATATAGACTAAGCAAAAACTAACCTTCAAGTCTTTTAACATACTAAGTTCTCTAGTGGCCAAGTCAGTTAAACTGGCAGAGAGTTCCTCTAAGAACTCATATACCTGAAAACAACAGCATCATGCTCATCAAGAAAAATCAGCTTTATGAAAGGATTGGTAGGAAAATATTACAAACAAACAATAATGGAATGATGATTCAAAATGAGAAATCAGTAATTTGGTCGGGAAGTTAATAACAATAAGATATTTTCCTTGATCATTTTTCAGCAATTTATGTACCATTGTAAACTGAAGAAATAAGTATATAACCAATCTGTAGGCCATTCTCAGTTCAAAAAATAAATGAATTGCTTCACTAAACAACACAAAAGTCTTCAATTACCCAAGAAAGTACAATAATACCAATGAGTATGATTATCTAATCAGTTGATCTGAAAATTAATCTTTACCAATAATTGTATTATCAAAGAAAGCATGGGTGAAAGCACGTAAATGAAATTACAATTACATAATAAACATTTAATTAGAGAATAAATCATCAAAAATGTTGTTTACTACAAGATAATACATCAGGAAGTGATATAAACATGTACAAACCTTTGAGGATGAGTTTGCCAGTCTATGATTAACAGCATAGTCTACATAGTTTGAGTAGCCAAGCAATCTAGCAGATTTATGGCGCAACTGAACCTAAATAATACAAGAACAAGACCAATGCCAACAGGCTTTCAGACAGAAACAAGCAAGAGCATAACAGCCAGAAAAAGTATAAAATATGATCTTTGCAAAGTAAACCATGGCTTTTCCAAAGGTTAAGACTTGGCCTAATAATCTTAAGGTTATGGGTTCAAGTCTTGAGGCCACCACTTTGTGCATTATGCCAAAGGTTAGGTGTGTACTCAATCTTTCCCTTCCCAAACACATATTAATGTGTACTAATTGGGCTTTTTTTTTTTAAACCATGGCTTTTCCGACTCTTCCATTTGAAATGTGGTAATATGGACAACAAGTACAAATAAGTTAATAGTAAATGGCTTAAATTTGCATATGAATAAATCGAGATCTATTGCTTCTATGCATTTCTTTTTCTATACATACTCTAAGATATCATTTATTTACAATAGCATATAACAATGTCGGACTTCCCTGAGTTGTCAATTGAATTATTGCTTTATCTTTGAGCATGCAATAATATATAAAATCTCGTCAGCAATACAAACTAGAAAATTAATGCTAAATTAGGGAATGCCGAATCAATTTGAATAGATAGATAAGGATGTCCCCTACATTTTTTTGCTTTTATAATGCCAAAAAAAATTTAGAAAAATAAAAACAAGTAGAACAGAACCATAAATCAAGTTCAAAATTAACAAAAATCCTGCTTCTTTTTCTTCTGGCATTGAAGGATTCTTTAATCAACTAAATATAAGAGCATTGATCTTACTTGTGTTCATCTGGAATTCGTCAAACCAAACCAAACCAAACCAAACCAAGCCTTAAGTCCCATCAAATGGGGTCAGCTACATGAATCCTTCTTCTCTACACGGCCCTATCAAAGGCCATTTCATTAGTCAAATTAAGTACATTCATATCTCTATTTATAACTCTAGCCAACGTTAATCTAGGCCTACCCTGTCCCTTAACACTTCTATCTACTGTTACAGCATTGCATCTCTTCATTACTGCCTCTGTTGGTCTCTGTTGAATATGACCAAACCATCTTAATCGATTCTCTCTCAACTTATCTTCTATCGGTACTACTTATACCCATTCTCGAATACACTCATTCCTAATTCTGTCTTGTCTAGTCTTACCACACATCCACCTTAGCATCCTCACCTCAGCCACACTTTATCTTATCTACATGTTGTTTCTTGGTTGCCCAACACTCTGTCCCATACAACATAGCTGGTCTAATAGTCGTTCAATTGAACTTACCTTTTAGTCTAGTGGATATTCGTTTATCGCACAATACCCCAGACGCACTTCTCCATTTACACCATCCCGCCTTAATCCTATGGGCCACATCTGCATTAATCTCTCCCGTTGTTGTGATAATCGATCCTAAATAACGAAAATGTTTACTCTTAGGCAATTCTTGGTTCTCAATCTTCACTTCCCCTTTGCTTTTATTGTTATTGTTACTAAATTTACACTCTATGAACTCTGTCTTAGTTCTGCTTATTCGGAATCCTTTAGATTCAAGAGTTTTTCTCCAAATCTTCAACTTTGTGTTAACTCATTTTCTAGTCTCATCCACTAGCACAATATCGTCTGCAAAAAGCATACACCATGGCATGTCATCCTGAATATTTCTCTTCAACTCGTCTATAACTAAAACAAAAAGATAAGGACTTAAGGTAGATCTTTGATGTAACCCTACAGTGATAGGAAATTCATTTGTCTCTCCAGCTGGCAATCTAATAGTGGTCACCACCCCTTCATACATGTTCCGAATTACGTCAATGTAACCCTTTGTCACCCCTTTCTTCTCTAACACCCACCATATTATATTCCGAGGCACTCTATCATATGCTTTCTTAACGTCAATAAACACCATATGAATGTCTCTTTTCTTTTCTTTTCTTTATACTTTTCTATTACTCTCTTCAAAAGATAGATCGCTTCCATTGTTGACCTACCAGGCATAAACCCAAATTGATTCTCTGACACCTCCGTTATATCTCGCAATCGCGGTTCCATCACCCTCTCCCATACTTTCATTATATGACACATTAGCTTGATACCTCTATAGCTGTTACAATTCTGGGCATCACCTTTATTCTTATAGATTGGCACTAAAATACTCTTCCTCCACTCATCTGGCATGTTCCTAGTCAGCAAAATTTTGCTAAACAATCTAGTCAACCAAGCAATTCCCTTTTTACCCAAACACTTCCAAGCTTCAATAGGGATATCATCGGGTCCTAAAGCCTTATTTGATTTCATCTTCTTAAGTGCAATCTCCACTTCAAAATTCCTAATCCTGCGATAGAACCTATAGTCTTGGTTTATCGTATTAATGGCTATTTCTTCCCCTATTGTCGTACCTCCATGTTCCTCGTTTAATAGTTTCTCAAAATAATTCTTCCATCTTTCCTTAATCTTTTCATCATTCACCAATACCTTAGAATCCTCACTCTTGATGCACTTTACTTGATTAAAATCTCTTGTTTTCCTTTCCCGTATCTTCGCAAATTTGTATACCCTCTTCTCTCTCTCCTTACTATCTAGTCTAGTGTATAGGTCATCATAAGCTTTCAACTTAGTCTCTCTCACTACTTTCTTGACCTCCTTATTAGCCAATCTATAGCTCTTAAGGTTTTCCTCAGTTCTATCATTCTGCCACTATTTAAAGAACTCTTTTTTTGCCTTAACTACCGCTTGAACCTCTTCTCTCCACCACCAAGTTTTCCTAGAGCTGGGTCTCGTTCCTTTCGACTCTCCAAGCACTTCCCTTGAGATTCTCCTCATACAATTGGCCATCGAGTTCCACATAGTGTTAGTATCACCTTCTAAGTCCCAAGTACCTTCCTTATCCATTCGATTCTTAAATATTTCTAGTTTATCCCCTTTTAGGTCCCACCATCTCGTCCTACGATGCCCACCATCCTTCCTAGCTTGGTATTGCCCTCTAAGACATAAATCTAGTACCAAAATCCTATGTTGAGAGACCAGGCTCTCTCCAAGAATCACCTTACAATCATTGCATTTTAGGCGGTCCACTTTTCTCACTAAGAAGTAATCTATTTGGATCTTAACTAATCCACTCTTAAAGGCTATCAAATGCTCTTCTCTCTTCTTATACATAGTATTGGCCACCACCAGGTTAGAAGCCAATGCAAAATCTAAGATACTCTCTCCAGTCTCATTTCTGTCACCAAAATCATATTTCATAACGTAGTTTATCTATGCCTATATGGCCATTAAAATCTCCACCTACAACCAGGTTCTCTCCTACGGGTACCTCTTGTAAGATCCCATCCATTTGCTCCCAAAAATCCCTCTTAATCTGATCATCTAATCCTACTTGAGGGGCGTATGCGCTAGTAACGTTCACTATATTCCCTCTAATAACTAGTTTAACTAGCATAATCATATCCCCTTTCCTAGTGACTGCCACTACACTCTCCACAAGATCCTTGGCAATTATGATGCTGTAGACGCGCCCGCGGAGGGGGGGCCTTATGCTACTACAGTTCGGACTCGCGATTTTGTTGTCGCGGTTCTTAATCTGAACCAAAGAGTCCAAATCTGGCAAATCGTTTTGAGAAACAGATTTTTGAAAAAGTAGTGCCAAACATGGACTGCTTTGCCAGATACAGAGTCGCCACCTAAATATTTTTAAAATGGGGAAATTTAGGAAACCCTGACTCGGTGCCGAAGGCCACATGTCCGTCATCACCGGAGTTGTCTCGGCTCGGGAGCTTGGGTACGATCGGGGAAGGTCAGCTATGAGCACCCCCTTTCGCCCAGTCCGAAGACCGGCCTCTACTAACCATGATATCCGATTTTGAAAACATTACGTGTTCTTTTTCCATTTATTAGCCTAGAATTACTATGTTATGCGCGCAGCAAACAAGTATAGACTAGATTGCCTAATTTGGGAATAAACATTGCATATCCGTTTGCTTTGGAAATACTTTGGATTTTGCTACTCGCAAGTAGGCTAAAACGCGGATTTCAATGAGTTGTTCCAACTCAAACAATCCAACCTTCACCCACAGGCATTCAAACAGTTTAACACATAAGCATTTAGCCGCATGGCAAGCATACTGTCATGTTAACATTCACACACATGCGAGATGCTAAAGCATAAATACTTACATCGTACTCCGTGCCAAAACAGTAAACTAGTTAGCAAAACGTGCGTGTCCTAGTTCATGCTAAATTGCCTAATGCAACACATACAGGATGCAATTTAGATAGGCTCGGTTAACCTAAGCATGGCATATGTAATGCGATCAATTATCACATATTCGATTTGTAAATTGAAGTACAAATGCAGTTAGCGTGATGTACCGAGCCTAATGCATGTAGTACAAATGCATGAATGCACGCATGCATAGCATAAGGTATGCTAAATTAAACATGTCCTAATCTACCATCATAAGCAGGTAAATAAAAGGGAAGAAAGAAGTGGGGATTGGAAGACATACACACACTCACGCACACTTATTACATAATTGCCCTCACTCGGAGGGTACAAATAAATATTACAGTCCCAAATAATAAGCAAATAAAATTATTACAGAATTTCTAATTAATTAAAAGAAAGAATGCAAAAGAAAGAAGAGGGTGGCCGCAGCCTCTGCCTCGGGATGCGCAGATGATGCATGCTCGGAACTCGGCTCGCCCGAAAAACCCGTACCGTACCCCTGCCACCTCTGTCTGTACTGCCCTGTCTCTCTGAAAATCGCCAAAACTCCAGAACAGGTCCCTTGCATGTTGCAGAGCACCACCGGCCAGGCAGAATTCCCACCGACAGTCCAGGATTTCCATCGGCATTATTTTGATTTACCGGCCATTCAAAGATTGTCGGCCGGCACTTCAAAGATTGCCGGCCGGCACTTAATTCTTCCGGTCGGCAGAAACTTCCTGCAGAAGACAGTTTTGACAGCAAACAGAGAACAGACAGTGCATGGCATGGGGTTTTCAGGCACATGTGAGCATGGTCATGCTTCCTATCATGTTTTGAACTCAAGGAAGTATGACCTTCGATCCTCGAGCCATCAATGGTGCATGATAACCCAAGGGATCAAATTTGCCACTTAATGTAACGATGCATGCAACATACAAATGAGATCCGAAGCCTTATCAAGCTGGTGTCAAAGGCCTCGGTAACTGAGAATCAAGGCACATTACATCACTCATAGTATGAATGTCCCTTGACCCTCACACTTGGCTTGACACCCCAAGTCAAGTAATGCAGTGCATGTTATGCAAACATGACTCAAATGCAACACGATACCAAATATGCAAAGTATGGCAAATGTCATACAACTACCATGACAAATATACAAGACTAAGCATGCAAGATGCAAATGTGATGCGAACATGGACCAATTTGGCAATGGGATTAACATACTACAAGGCTTAATAAAGCAACCATGCAACAAACATGAAACAAGTATGCAATGGGGCATTAAGCCATAAAGGGACAGATCTTGATCCACCCCAAAACAGTGGCCAAAAGGTGCTAAAAAGGTGGACAATCAAGCATGGGAGCATGCACACAAATAGACCCAAAGTTAAGGCACAACAAAGGAGCATCTTACTCCCATCAACATGACCACTCATGGCATGATTAAGACAAGTAAAAACAGAATTTTTACATGCAAAATGGGACTCCAAACCCTCCTAATATGGCATCTAAGGTGGCTTCCAAAAAAGCATATGCACCAAGGCTCATTCCTAGGCATAAGAGGGCACACCCTCAAGGCATAAGAGAGATCATACATGCACATATACAAACATGATCCTTGGACTGAAATGTGGCCCTAAATGATGCCAAATCAATAGGATGATCACAACCATGCATGCTAGAGGTCAACATGCTCAAAGCTTTCAAGCCAAAATGCAAAGCAACCATAACAAACGTGTCAATCATGACCAAATTGATAACCAACAGACTTTAAGCATGGGAAAACAATGCTAAAAACTTCATGGAACTAAGCCAACACATGCAAGAATCATGGCCTAATCATGAGATGCATTTCTAAGCTAAATGGAGCAATGCAAAGCAAGTACTACAATCATACAAGGAGGCACAAATCCGGCCAAAAAAAGAGGTTACATATGACCTAAAACATCCAAAAAACTTCTGAAATAAGGCTCAAGATGATCAAGCATACATGCTACCCTTTTAGGCCAAAATGTAAGGAAACAAGACAATGAAGGGAGAGGGGTGTCCCTCCCCTATGAAAGACTTCAAACCACCTTCTTTACTACTAAAAATACACTGGTTTTCAGTGGTAAAGAGATCAAAACACTGAAGTAAACAAAACCCTACCAAAAGGCAACAAAAGGGGCCAAACAAGGCCTAAAAGGGTGAGTTTGCACTCAAAACACAAAACAACCTTAATGAAAGTTCTAAAGCATGAAAATATAAGCATTTTTTATGTTATACACAAAAGCTAAATCAACAAGCAAGATAGGTAAAAGACTATTGCAAGTTTGGGGAATATAAAGCAAGATGCTCACCCTTGAAGAACCTTTGAAGAACAAATGGTCCAACCCTCTTCTTTTGATCAAAATCAGTCCAAAAACTCAAGAATCAACCCCCCAAGGCCCTCAATCTCGGAGCAAGGTATAATAGTGTGTGTAATGGTGCAAAAGTAAGGTAAAATCCACCTTTAGGCCAAGGAAACACACACAAAGGAGGAGAGAGAGGGAGATATAGAGATAGAATGTATCTATATCTCTAAGCTCTAGTTTTTGCTTCTAAGTCTCTAACCTAGAGCCAAGAGGAGAGCCTTCCTCTTATAAGACTCCCTCTTGCAAAGCTTATACAACAAGCTTGCTTAGAGGGAGATCCCTCCATACACGTGTATGGAGGGAGGCAGAGTTGGTGCCAGCTATCACAGCTGGCACAAAATATCTCCATAAAGTAGATGAACAGTGGTCGGCTGCCCAAAAATGTTATTTCGACAAAAAAAAGTGCCGACCGGCAACAAACTATGCCGACCGGCAATAAAATGTGCCGACCGGCAACAAATAGTGCCGATGGCAGAAAAAAAAACCAGTCGGTGGCCTCTAGCCACTGCCGGTGGTGTGTGGGGATGCCTCACAAGGCATTCCCTGCCCCTCCAAGGCAAAACACAAGTGTTCGGTGTGAAACCAGACACTAAACGGTCAAGTTCGGAGATACTGAGGCAGGGCGCGTGAGCCGAGACTTCCGGGAACTCCAAACGAACACAAACATGGATAGTCACCGAGTGTTCCAAGCGGTGACGTCCAAGTCTTGAGGACGGTCAAAAATGGGGTGTCTATAAATGCCTACCTCATTCTTGCATCTATCCTTACCATTATAATATAGTTTAAAACCGGTATCCTCAATTTCCCTAGCTTTCTCTCCCGTTCACTTAGTTTCTTATATACAAGCTATACTAACTCTTCTCCTATAATTTGTGTTGATGATGACAAAAAATTGCGAATTAAAAAAAGTGAATATACACAGGAGAGGACTGGCACTAAGCCACGGGGAAGGAGGAAAGACCTGTCAGAGGTTTGTTTGGGTGACTCCAAATCTGTATCCCAGAGTAGAAGATGTTTGGGAGCCCTATAAAATGATTTAGGGATAAGTCGCACTTCAATTAGAAGTCAAGTGCTTGTTTGGGATCCCTAAAAAGGATAAAATGTTAAACAATTACTAAAAAAATTAATATTCACTAATCAATTGGATAGAAAAAAAAGTCAGCATACACAGAGGGTAAAAAAACTAAAATGCCCTTGTTGACATGCAAACAACAATAACTACAACAACTCTCAACTGTGCAACCGTACTGACATGCACAAAAAACATGTCAGTACGCAAAGGGGTAAGAAAGTAATTTTAGTATTTTATACAATATTTTACTACATATATTTTTTCGTAAAAAGTTAAAAAGTTATCCCAAACAATCATTTTTTTCTTCTATTTTTTTAGATAAAAAGTCAAAAAATACACTTATATAGTTCATCCCAAACAACTTCCAACTGGACCGTGGGCTTTTGTGGATTCACTGCGGAGTCTATATCAATAATCAAAAGCATTAAATATGTAAGATTTATTGGGTACTTTATTATTGTAAAATATTACATTAATCGAATATCAATAAACACTTGATCATACACATTTGTGTCAGTATTTTTTTTCTTAAATCATAGTTACCATTGATACAAACTTATTATGATCAAGTGACTATTGATATCTTATAAACGTAATTTTTTGTAGAGATGAAATATTTAAAAGGTTTCGGATTATCGATGTGAATTCCGTAGTAAGCCAACGAACCCAACAATATGCATTAATTCGATTTCGAACTGAAGATAAGCTTGACCCAATGAAAGTTAGGAAACTTTCTATGAGGTGTATCATAATTATTGAAATCTCCCTCTTGTTTTTAAAAGGGTAAATTACACTATCTCTTTTATATTCAGGTATTTTTTGGTTTTTGATCCAGGGGAGGTTCATCTCCAGTCTACTGTGTAGATTGTACCATACTATTAGACTTGTGGAGTCCATCATGAATTTCATTTCGATAATCCAAACCGTTCAATGTGTAGAGCTTGCTAAATTTTTTATGCCTACAAAAAATCATGTTGATCAGATATCAGTAGTCTTTTGATCGGAACATGTTTTTGTCGATAGTAAATATGATTTTAAAAATAAATTGTTAACAAAAATATGTTCCGATCAAGGGGTCACCGATATCCGATCATGAAATACTCAACAAGTTCTACGCATTGAACAGTTCGGAAACATCGAAACGCGGCCTACCAGTACGCTCTAATCCATCAGTCCATACAGTGGACTGAATCGAAGCCTCTTCCTTTGATTAATATAGTTCAAAACTCATTATAAATTATATCACATTTTTTTTACATATATTTTTATAATAAAAAAATTAAAAAAAATCAATTAAAGTAGTCACTTCTCAACAGAGGTTTTAATCATTTTTTTTTTACTTTGGGCTTTTTAAGTTTTTTTATTTTTATTTTTTATTTTGACCCTTTATATTTTTAATTTTTTATAATTTATTATTGTGGTAAAAAAATTAATAAACGTGTCAAATGTTTTATACATGATATAATTTTCTGTAAATTTTTAACAAAATCGTAACAAAAATAATTAATTGTAATAAAATAATATTTCGAGAGGATTAATTATTCAGTTTCAAATTTTAAGATTTATTTATTTACTACAAATTATAATATCACTTATCTACGATTTTATACGTTGTTTCACAACAACAAAAAAAAAGAAAAAAAAAGAAAAGAAAATCACTTAATAAACAAACCTTAAGCCATCCCTTACTATAATTCTCATTCATAAATAAATTGTTAAGATAAAAATAAATAAATAAACAAATTGTCGGTAATTCTCATTCATAAATAAATTGTTAAGATAAAAATAAATAAATAAACAAATTGTTGATTGTTTTTACGACCCAACAATGGCTGGGCCAGTTTTGGTATCTCGGGGCCAATACGTATAAAGGTGAAGAAGAGTGAGGAGCATTGATTAAAGTCCAAACCACAAACACATCACAACGCACGTTAGCAAACAAATCCCTGCAACTTCGCATACATACGCCGTCGCCTGCAAATCGTAGAAGAGCAAGGTCCAAATTTGCACACCGAATCGAAGCTAGCATCAATGGCTCCCAAGCCGAAAGAGAAGCCGAAATCCTCGCAATCGCAAGCTTCAAAGCCTGCAATCGCCGTTGAAGATCTATTCACCACTCTCAATTGGCACATCCAACGATCGGAGTACGAGCAAGCCGTCAAAGTCGCAGATCAAGGTCATTATTCATGTTTGTATGATTGTAAGTTCATTTTGTTTGTGTTTTTTTTGGAAATTTGGATCGAATCTGTGTTTTTTTTTTTTTTGCAGTTCTGTCAATTGTCTCTAACGATGAGGACGCGATTCGTTGCAAAATCATGGCTTTAATCAAGGCTGATAGCATCGATGACTCTCTTTCGACTATTGAGTCTTCTCGAAGGCTTCCGATTGGTTTCAGTTTCTTGAAGGTAAAAAACATGAGCTTTGTTCACTGATTCAATGGTGTGTCTGTTGATTTAAGATTTTAAAATGTGTTTGTTGGTGCAAAATTATTAGTTTTTGTTATCATGGAGTGTAAAGCAATTTGAAGAATTTATGTTGATGTATTATTGGCCTTAGCATTCTTTGTTAAGCGCATGCTAGGCAGTTAGGTATTAAACAGATGTGGTTTAACAAATGTATGCTGGTTGCCTCATCTATTTTGAGCTCCTATTAGTATTCATGATCGAAATAATCCCATTTGGTAGGGTAGGTTTAGCAAAACTCTGCTTCATTGTATGAGTTTTTACTAAACATACTGTATTGTTTTTCTTCTTAAAATTTGTTTTTCAAGTATTTATTTCTTTTTCTCCTGTATTATGGAGAATCCAGTCTCAATAATACAACTAAGTTAGCTATGCAAGATGATTTTTGGAACACTTTGTATACAAATTGGCACCTATAAGGTAATTAGCTGCAATTTTTCACTATGCTTATATATGTGCAATTGTCATTAGTTTGTGCATTTTATTTTGGCTTAGTATTCTTTGATAGACTTTATAAGAGAGCTTAATTTGGTGGACGGGTTTTAGTTTTCTGTTGTATACTTCCTGTGTACAGAGTTTGTGTCCTTTTTGGCGCTTTTAGTTTTTTTAAGTACTTTGGTGATTTAGTGATTTTTACCTACCCAAAAGAAAAAGAAAACCATTTGGTTACTGTATCATGTGTTAACATATGTTTCGAAGGATTCATGCATTTTAGATTTTTTTCTTTGAATTAAATGTGAATGTTTATTTTCCTTATGATTTATCTGTATAAATTGTTCTATAACAGGCATTAGTAATCTCTTAATCCGTATGTTTGAACTTTTGTTGTTTCAAAATAGGCATACTGCTTCTACAGACAAAATAAGTTAAATGAAGCTTTAGTATCATTGGAAGGCCAAGAGGGAAGTTCTGCAACTATGCTGTTACAATCTCAGATTCTATTTCGTTTGGGAAAATTGGATGCATCTTTGGATATTTATCAAAAACTTCAGAAATCCAAGATAGAGTCATTGGAGATAAATCTTATTGCTGGTTTGCTTTCTGCTGGGAGGGCTTCCGAAGTGCAAGGAGTGATGGAGGCTCTCAGAGTAAAAGCAACTAGCAGCTTTGAGTTGGCGTACAACACTGCTTGTTCATTAATTGAAAGGAAGAAGTATTCAGATGCAGAGCAACTCCTACTGTCAGCTCGAAGGTGAGCCACAATGTTGTGTGTGAGAATTGATTAGAACTAGCTATTTGCTTTCTGATTACTATAAATGATACTGTAAACACCATTATTGTGATTTATTGTGTTACTTCTGCTGCTACTACTGTTGCCATAGCTATTTGTTTTTAAGACTTAGAAGTTCACTACTTTGTTACTATTAAATATACACCACGTAGATTTGTTGTTTTGATGGAACTATTTAGAAGAGTTGTGAGCACATAAATTTAATATCTGAGTATGCAAAATAGTGTTGCTTGGAAATTGCTTCTTGTGTAAATGAAATTGCTTTCTCTTCCTAGTCATCATGTTGGTACTTTCTCATTTATGTTTGGTTCCCTGACTCTTGTTAGCAGTCTGCATGGTACCAACGACTAATAACGGAATGGATATATGTCTTTAGGACCCTGTCTATCATGCACAACTACCTATAAAGTGTTGCCGACCATAACTCCTCGTAATGAATTTTCTTTGGCAGGAACACAACTACCTATAAAGTGTTGCCGACCATAACTCCTTGTAATGAATTTTCTTTGGCAGGAACAGATATGCATTATATAACCTAATAGATGGCTTTTAGGGCATCATTGTCTTGTACTTTGAATTGTAAAAACTTGATTCCAACTTCTAACGTAGGGTTAACATATAAGAGCTGGTTATGACCCTCTTTGTGTGGTAAAATCATGTTTTTTGTTAAGAAAGTTTAAATTTTTTTCAGATATGTGGAAAATATCCATGGTTGTTGTTTTAAAGTAGAAAAGACTATTGCCAAGGTATTGCGTAGTATCCTTCCAAATTGACATCATGTTCATTCTACCCGGTTTTTTTTTTTTTTTATCAGCAACAAACAAAGATTTATTAAGGCTCAAGCCCAAGAAAAAAGAAGATAAGGCATCCTCTTACAAGAGAAATGGAAAAACCAAAAAGAGAAAAAAGAAAATACAAAAATACCAAACTCAAAAACTACTACACAGAACAAACTGACACCCAATTGGTAGCAAGCAAAAAAAGCGAAATCCCTCGGAATATTGAGCTCGCCGAGACCCAAAAAGACGCCAAGTATCTCACCCTGTCCCATAAGTAGTCTATATCCCGGGCAACTCATTTGAAAACACAGGCATTTCTTTCCAACCAAACAACCCAAAAAATTGCAAAGACGACACCACTCCAAAGTACTTTAGCCCTCTTCGACCTTCCAAAAACTAATCAAATAATAACATTTGAGCACATCCTTTTGGGGCCACCCATATCACACTACCCAATCCAAACACCCTATGCCATAACCACCTAGCCACCGAGCAATGCAAAAAGAGATGATCCAAAGATTCTCCACTTTTACAACACATGATGCACCATTGAGGATTAAGATACCGCGAAGGTCTCTTCTTTTGCAATGAATCATTTGTCAGAGTGCCCCCATGAACCAAGATCCACATGAACACTTTCACCTTAAGAGGAGCACATGCCTTCCAAATCTTGTTATGAAATAGAAACTAAGGAACATGAGAAGTATCAATGATTTTATCAAGAAAGGACTTACAAGTAAAAGAATCCGACGAATGAATATTCTAAACCAACCTATCCTTCAACATTGGAGACAAAGAAACATTTTCAAGCCTTGACAAAAGAGAAATCAATTCTGAAACTTTCCTGTCATGAAGATTCCGACGAAAATTAAAATTCCAAGATAAAGGAACCACCAAAGAACCCGCCACAGACGCAACAGAACAATTATGAGATTAAAAAACGCCATACAGAAGTAGATAGGACTCAGCGAAGGACGTCGAACCCTCCCAAACATCCTCTCAAAATTTGACCATTTCCCCATTACCCACCCTCACAGAAATGAATCGGGACCAAACTGGATAAATCTGATAAATGGACTTCCAAGGAGCACGTCCGCTACCCCTCGAGACCACTTGAGAGTCCCTACCATTAACCTGAATCCCATATTTAATTTTAATAACTGCATGCCATAATAAACCACACTCATTGGGGAATCGCCATAACCACTTGCCCAGCAGAGCCATGTTTCTAGTCACTATATTACCAATGGCCAAACCCCCCTTCTCCTTAGATAAGGACACTGTTTCCCAATTCACCAAATGATCCTTCCTTCCCTCATCTTTCCCTTCCTATAGAAAATCCCTCATTAACTTTTGAATAGATTTTTCTACCTTGACTGGAATCTTAAACACAGACATGAAATAAATTGAAATTCCACTTAGCACTGTCTTAACCAGAGTGTACCTACCCCCACGAGATAGTAAAGCCCTACTCCACCCTTCTAACCTCTTTCCTATCTTTTCCATAACCGGATTCCAAAACACTTCATCCCTTGGGTTACCTCCTAGCGGAAGCCCCAAATACTTCATCGGAAATGTCTTTATACCACACCTAAGTAACTCAGCCACTCTTTGAATCAAACTTGAATCAATATTAATACCCGCAACCCTACTCTTCTCTAAATTTTCCTTGACACCAGAGAGCACCCCAAAAAGCCTAACCATCGAAAAGAGATTCACCATTTGGCTCTCGTCCTCCTCAGATAAGAAAATAGTGTCATCTGCAAACTGTAAATGTGTCACACAAGTCTTATCTCTACCGACCTGTAAGCCTTCAAACAGGCCAACCTCTTTAGCCCTATCCACCATCCTTCCTAACACATCCGCTACCATGATGAAGAGAAAAGAAGATAAAGGATCGCCTGTCTCAACCCTCGAGATGCCTTAAAAGTCTGCTTTGGTTTACCATTGACTATCACTAACATATTGCAAGACGCCAAACATCCCCTAATCCAGGACCTCTATCTCTCACCATACCCTTTCTTATCCATCACAAAATCCAAAAAATGCCAATCTACATGATCATACGCTTTCTCAAAAACTGCATTAAACACAAACCTCTCTTTTCAGACTTTCTACACTCCTCAACCACCTCATTCGCCACCAGAACCACATCTAGAATCTGTCTACCTTGCACAAAAGCCCCTTGAGTTGAAGAGATTGTATCCCCCTAAAGAAGCCCTCAATCTTTTTGACAAAACCTTTCCCAAAATCTTGTAGAGTGATGTCCCCAAACTAATTGGTCTAAAATCACCAATACGGATGGCTCCATCCCTCTTAGGAATCAAACAGATAAATGTGGCATTAGCACATAAATGAACCACCTCTGTCTTATAAAATTCCATGAAAACCTTCACCAAATCCCCCTTCACCACCTCCTAACAATCTTGAAAAACTGCCATTGAAAACCCGTCAGGGCCTGGAGCCTTGTCCCTCTCGCACTCAAAAACTGCATCCTTAATCTCCAATTTCTCAAAAGGCCTCTCTAACCAGATGGCACTTTCCTGATCAATAGGCCTCCACTCAATCCCTTCTATCCCAGGCCTGACTAGCTCATCCTTCGAAAACAATTTTGAGTAAAAATCAAAAATCCTTTGGACTATTTGCTCTTCTAAGTCCACCACTACCCCTCGCCTTACTTCTAATCTCTTAATGAACTTTTTCTTCCTTTTTCCATCCGTAACCCTATGAAAGAATTTTGAACTAACATCCCCTTCTTTAACCACTTCACCTTTGCTTTTGTGCCCAAAAAATCTGCTCTCTAAGAGTCAACTCTTCCAACTTCACGCCTAGCTCCCTCCTCTCTCTCCTCAAATCCTCGACCTCACTCCCCTGCATCTCCAAAGAATCTATCTCCTCTATTCTACCCATAACTTGAAGTTTAGATGATTCCAAATTTCCAAACACCTCCATATTCCAAAGCTTCACTCGCTCTTTAATGACCTTCAACTTTCTCATGAATTTAAAACCCTCCCACCCGTGACATCTAGCATTATTCCACCACCCCGCAAAGTTCTACTTAAATAAAGGATGATCCAACCATATATTCTCAAACCTAAATGGGACCCCACCTAAAAAGACAACTCTTGATCATAATAGGACAATGATGGGACACCAATCTTGGAAACGCCTCTTGTCTCACATTGGGGAAAACCCCCTCTCAACCTAAAGAAAATAAAAATATATCCAGTCTAGAACATACCTTGCTTTCCCTTAGATTAAACCATGTGAATCATGCATTAAATAAAGGAGGATCCACAACTCGCATCCTCTAATGAACCCATCAAAATCTCTTATACTCCTATTGATTCAACCACCATTAAGCTTCTCTGAAACCTTCTTAACCACATTGAAATCCCCTCCAGACACCAGTTAGGGTAGCATAATCCATATAACCCACCTAACTCCTCCCACAAAGCCTCTCTTTTAGCGGGGCAATTCGGGCCATATACCCCCGACAACCACCACTCACTATTATCTAGATTCTTGAACCTAACTGATAATGAAAACTCTCCAACTAATGAGTCACACTCAAAAACCACTCTCTTATCCCAAATACATAAAAGACCTCCAGACCTTCCCACTGATGGTACAAAAGCCCACTTTTTATGCCTAACTCCCCAAACACTTTTAATGAAATTCCTATTACAAGCTTCCACTTTAGTTTCCTGAAAAATGACTATATTAGGTTGATGCTTCCTCGAAAAATCCCTAGTAATCCCATTCTTCTTCCGGGAACCCAAACCCCTCACATTCCAACTAACAATCTTCATTGAGAAACATTGTCACCCCTAACCTCCTCATGTCTCCTATCATAATTAATTGTTCTCACCAAGTTCCTTAACTCCCTAGCCCCCTTTCTAACCAAAGCCCCTCCCCTTCTAACACCCCCCCTAGAGACACTAAGTTCTTTTCCACTAACCCCCTCTCTCCCATTTAACCTTACTAACGAAAGCTCCATAACTTGAAGCAAATGCTTGAAAAGAGGCATTTCATTTTCCTCAATAGGACAAGACGCATACTTGCTTAACTCCATCAACCAATGCTCTGTTTCAACCTCACTATCCCTCACTCCACTAAAAACACAGCTTTTCCTGGGCATATGATTAATAGAATCTCTTACTTGAGCATCATTTACTTGGCCTACAGGAATGTTAGCATTATAGAACACAGGACTAATAGTAGAGCCAGTTATCATGGCTCTAGAAATATCCGACAAGACTCCTTGATCATCCATTCCTTTAACAGAACCATTCAGACCCTGACTCTGAGATCCCCCTACCTCATTCCTAAGAGAAGAAAAGATTTGACTAGCAGTGTTACCCCTCTTAGATGCTGGAGCTGTGGTATCTTGGATAGCAGTGTCACTAACATGATCCATTGTTTTAGAGACACCCTCGACCTCCTCATTCTCAACAGTGCCTTGTTCCTTAAAGAGATTACACAGCTGGAAATCATACTCTTGTTGATCACCTTCATTGCCTTCTGAACCAGAAACAAACTCAGAGCTTGTCTCAGACCCATACATTTCCAAAGCTTGCAGTACTTCGTGAAGCTCGAAACATTCATCATCAACCTTACGACTCAACAAATTAGCATCGTTCACATCCTCTATCCTTTCATCAACCCACCCTCCATATTCCCCTCTGTTTTTCTGCAAATCCTCGACAAATCCATTCATGAAATCGGCTAATCCTAGCTGAATCTCGTCCCTCATTAGTCGAAATTGATTAGTCCTCGAAGAATTCATCTCGCGATTTACATCCACAGCCTCTCGTACCCCAGACGGCTGCCGATGCTAAGCCTCATCCTCCCCAATGGATCGTGTCTCCTCTACAAGCAAATCGGGTCGATCAGCATCACAGATCCTCTCTTCCGAACCATGAACCCCTTTCAATTGACCCACTAGGCCCAAATCAGTTGAATAGATCACATCTACACTTTGAGGCCCAACATTACAATCCATTTGCTACTTATAGATTGGCCCAGCTCTTGGAGAAAACAACCTGGGCCATTGATTCATAAACCTCTGGCCCTTATTATAAAAATCGCTTGGGCCCAAAATAAAATTTGGCCCACTACGCCCCACTGGCCTAGTTGGAGCCTCCCTAAGCCCCTTATCCCTTGATCTACCCTCCATCTCAGCCACCACACGGGAGCTAACCCCAGCCCTTTTGACTTCTGCACCTCTTCGATTTTTCCCATCGAAGCCGCCACGTGTCCACGCTAGCTATCCATCCTCTTCGTCTTCCTCGTCACCAACAAAAGATTCGCCAGAAAATTGTTGCCGGAAGATCGTTGGCCAAACTTCCCCATTATGTCCCACTGACTTGGACAATGGCTTGAGACGCACCATAGAAGATCGATCTCCCTCCTTGATCTCCATACAAACTGGCAGAAAACCACTATCAAAGCCTCTGACTTTCAATCTTACTTCAAATAGATTTTCCAAAGAGACAGTTCTTCTATCCACTTCCAACAAACCACCATATTTTTTACCTAAGTAATGGAATACCTTTTCATTCCAAAGGGTAAATGGCAAGTCACACACTGTAATCCACCCTCCATAAAAGACAATCACCTCTGGTTTAACATGCTTCACCTCTGACCACTTCTCCAAACTGATTGCCGCACCTTTATTGAAGAACCTCAATCCCTTATTTCCAATCAAATTCGCTTCCTCTCTATTACTTACCCAAAATAGAGCTCTATTGATTTGAAATGGCCAAAATGCAATACACTTCTTTAAATATTTGCTTAATTCCTTTTCAATTTGAGCCCAACTGCTTGAAAAATCACATCTTACACGGACTACCGCCCGCTCCATATCAGCCCTTAAATTGCCCGTTTGATTCTCAGTGAACAAATCAACAAACTTCCTTCCTCTGTTCACCCCTGTTTTCCTTTCCCAAGCCTCCTCCTTTGTCTCCTTGCTCTGAACTCCTTCTGTAACTCTAACCCCGGCATCCATACCTATAGTGTTCCTCTTGGGTTCATTGCAAATGACTTTACGAAGCATGGTAGGTGTATCCATCCATCCACTACCATTTTTCCCCGCCGGAATGATAATGTTGCATTTCTTGACACCTCTTTCCCATTTTGACAAATCAATAAAAGCACCCTTACCATTGGCATACTTCTGTAAACAAAACACAGCAGAACTGCTATGGTAATTGCTAAAGAAAGAGCCTCATTTGTAAAGTTTCCCCATTTGCTGTAGAGCTTGCACAGCCCAACTTACACCTCCCAAATCTATCTTCAGAGAGAAGCTTTGTAGTCGATTCCTCTATATAATCTCTACTAGACTCCCTCTAGATCTCTCGTCAACTTGGATAATGATTATCTTTTGTTCGATCCTCAATTCTGAGGATAGCTCCCTATACTCTCTCATCTCCTCAGATGCATGTACCAATTATTTGAAACTGTCCGAAACGAATGAGAGAGAGGGTCCGTAGGCCTCGCAAATCTATTACCCACTATTTGCATGCATTCATTAAAGTCCCTACCCGTTGTTTAAGACTGATATTTGATGAAGATTCAGTGAACTGGTAATTAGTAGAGGCACTATTCTTACCAGTATTTAGGAACATCCTGTAATAATGAATATTTATTCACTTTAAATCTGAAGCTTCAAAATAACAAAGCGAATAGTAGTTTGAAATTTCACAATGATGGCAAGTTATTTGATTTCATCAAAATAACATCTTACCAAGTTGGGTAGATTTAATTACTCGTTTTGGCCAATTATGCAATATTTTCTCTCGTTTAACTTCCTAATGTTTTACTACGTCACTTCTCAAACAACATAAATCTCACCACACATTGGAAGAAGATAAGTTTATATTCTTTTCTTTTTGTTGATTTTTTTTTTTTTTTTTGACAGAATTGGTCAAGAAACGCTAATAGAAGATAATTTGGCTGATGATGACATAAAGGTCGAATTGGCTCCCATAACTGTATAGTTGGCACATGTTCAACAGGTATGATATTGGCATTACATACATGTTTGTCTCTTCTTTTTCAAATGCTCATTTGTTATTTTATCCAAATTGGCTTATTTTTTTAGCTCCTCGGACACACAAGAAGCCATTGAAGCTTACACAAACATTATAAAGCGAAATCTGGCAGATGAATCATCACTTGCAATGGCATCAAACAACCTCGTATCATTCAAGGGTCTAAAAGACGTCTCTGATAGCCTAAGGAAACTTGATCGATTAATAGAAAAAGGCAGCGGGCCACAGATTTTCCAACTTGCTCGTGGACTTGACCTAAAGCTTTCACCCAAACAAAGGGAAGCAATATATGCCAATCGGGTGCTTCTGCTTCTTCACTCTAATCGGATTGATCAGGTCTTAAATTTCTCTCTTACCTTCTTCTAAACCCCTTCTCCAACGCTGTTAGGAATTCGAAACACTTAACCAGGATTAGTGAAACTCAAAACACAGAAACAGACAAACGCACAAGAAGGATAAATGACATGCACACATGAAGTGTTTATGTGGTTCACCCCAAGCTAGATCAATGTCCATGGCTACTACGATTTTCACTATAAATACATAGAAATAGAACAATATGTCCAATTAGATCCACGGTCGAGTGGTTAGTGTCCACTACTTATTAGGATCAACACTACTCCACACAATCGTCTCCTTTTCTCCCTTGTTTGTTTTAGTTTTATTTGAATTATTATTCAAATTTAGGGTATATTTGCAGGCTCAAGAACTTGTTGGTGCACTGCCAGACATGTTTCCTGATAATGTGACGCCGGTACTGCTTTAAGCTGCAGTTTTGGTGAGAGAGAACAAGGCTGGCCGAGCTGAAGAAATACTAGGCCAATTTTCAGAGAAGTTCCCCGACAAGTCGAATGTCGTTCTCCTTGCAAGGGCGCAAGTTGCTGCTAGTGCTGGCCACCCTCAAGTTGCAGCCGAGTCCCTCTAAAAGATATCGGACATTCAACACATGCCAGCCATTGTCGCCACCCTCATATCTCTCAAAGAATGTGCAGGAGATATCGACGGTGCAATTGCTGTGTTTGATTCTGCGATCCAATGGTGGTCAAACGCCATGGCTGATGACAACAAGCTCAATGTCATTATGACAACAAGCTCACCATAGATGAGAAATCATGTCACTCACTACAGACATCAAACCATAATAGAATTCATAGCTTTATAAACAATCTTGATACTTGTCAAAAGATAAAATTAAATAACATGACACAAATCTATTTCCTATGTTGCATGGACTCATGTATGGGTGCTGAATGTGGATATGAATCTTAAGTGTCAAATTTTTCCAGTTCCAATGTCCAAGAACACAAATACGGCAAATTTATAGAAGTTTAGATGAAAAGGAATTTTAGTTTTTCATATGCAAATTGGTATAGAGAAACATTTACAGTAAAATTACTCAACCAAAATGACATTTACAGACCATTGATCAACTAAGTGGTTTTGTCCCGTTTCCAACAAACATGGCTAACCAGGCACAGTGGAAAAACAAACTAGAATAAAATAAGAATGTATTAGAATCAAAGGAAACAGGTAACAATACAAACATAAGACTCAGACAAATAAAAAAATGGTTCACACATGCAAGAAACTATAAAGCATATCTAATAGTGTAAGAATTTAATAATAGCACTAAATAGAAGGGAAATAGAATTTTGAGTTTGATTCCACAGAAACCATTCAAAAGGCAGATATCGACATACCACATGGCCAAATTCATGGAAAAGATTAACCACTTCAGAGAATCTCGACAATGCAGTATGAGAAGTAAGTAATGCCACAGGAATCTACATATAGAAATTGAGGATAAATCAGTAACATATTAAATTATGATCAGCTTACGATACTTTTAACATATACGAGAAGTTGTGGACTATGTCTTCTACTGCCCAACAATGTATTCCATTTATATCAAAAAAACCAACACATATATTACTAGAGACATAATTGCATCCATCTGAACCTTGAGAAGAATTTTCAAGTTCAAAACAAACTCTCATAGTGGCAAGGGAATCCAACACAAAGCAGATATACATCAGGCAACATAAATTTTTGCCTTTTTTCTATTGAAAGCTAAAAAAAATGTAATTCTACCATGCTAATCAAACATGCTTTATGCATTTGATCCTGTCCTTACTAAACAAAATAGAATGTATCCCAAAATAAAATGCATTGCAGGTACCCAAAATTTGAGTTCAACATCATAACAACAATAAGTTTAGAAAACTCAAACTTAATAGCGTATTACAATCACCTTTTGTGCACCATTGACAAAAGAACCATTCTAAAGAGCCACAACACAGGTGTGACCATATTTTCCCTCCCTGTTTGAAGATACAACGTAAGTTCATTTCATTCTAAATCATATATGTGAACCACCCATAAATTGATGTCCACTAGAATTAATAAAACCATGAGTAATAAATGAACCCGGAGAACATATCAAGGTAGAAATAGCCCAAAAGTTCACTAGAAGATAAGTCATAGACTGAATAAAGGTGAACATCAGAGTGCCAAACCTCAACATCTGCAATTTCTTCAAATCTTAAACTTGCATGAAGCAAAGGAAGATGAGAGCTTAGTAGATGAATTAGCCAAGCAAAATACTTAAGTCAAGAAATGGAAACATCATGAAATTACCAAAAAGGTCTTGGCATATTTTCAAGATCCTTGACATGACTAAATTGAACGGAAAATATTGTTTAAGAGCTTCAACGTCCAGATTAAATTGTTGTTCCTCAATTCTCTTCACGTAGTACAGCAGATCCTCAATTCCAAAAGGAAAATCTCCTTCCTCTTTTTTCTGATGTACCAGAAAAACACAGACTATAAAGACATAAAACACACTTTGGCATAACAAGACATAGACTAAACAAAAACTAACCTTCAAGTCTTTTAATATACTAAGTTCTCTAGTGGCCAAGTCAGCTAAACTGGCAGAGAGTTCCTCCAAGAACTCATATACCTGAAAACAATAGCATCATTCTCATCAGGAAAAATCAGCTTTATGAAAGGATTGGTAGGAAAATATTACAAACAAATAGTAATGGAATGATGATTCAAAATGAGAAATCAGTAATTTGGTCGGGAAGTTAATAGCAATAAGATATTTTCCTTGATCATTTTTCAGCAATTTATGTACCATGGTAAACTGAAGAAATAAGTATATAACCAATCTGTAGGTCATTCTCAGTTCAACAAATAAATGAATTGCTTCACTAAACAACACAAAAGTCTTCAGTTACCTAGGAAAGTACAATAATACCAATGAGTATGATTGTCTAATCAGTTGATTTGAAAAATAATCTTTACCAATAATTGTATTATCAAAGAAAGCATGGGTGAAAGCACGTAGATGAAATTACAATTACATAATAAACATTTAATTAGAGAATAAATCATCAAAAATGTTGTTTAGTACAAGATAATACATTAGGAAATGATATAAACATGTACGAACCTTTGAGGATGAGTTTGCCATTCTATGATTAACAGCATAGTCTGCGTAGTTTGAGTAGCCAAGCAATCTTGCAAATTTATGGCGCAACTGAACCTAAATAATACAAGAACAAAACCAATGCCAACAGGCTTTTAGGCAGAAACAAGCAAGAGCATAACAGCCAGAAAAAGTATAAAATATGATTTTTGCAAAGTAAACCATGGCTTTTCCAAAGGTTAAGACTTGGCCTAATAACCTTAAAGTTATGGGTTCAAGTCTTGAGGCCACCACTTTGTGCATTATGCCAAATGTTAGGTATGTACTCAATCTTTCCCTTCTCAAACACACATTAATGTGTACTAATTGGGCTTTTTTTTTTTTAAACCATGGCTTTTCCGACTCTCCCATTTGAAATGTGGTAATATGGACAGCAAGTACAAATAAGTTAATAGTAAATGGCTTAAATTTGCATATGAATAAATCGAGATCTATTGCTTCTATGCATTTCTTTTTCTATACATACTCTAAGATATCATTTATTAACAATAACATATTGCAATGCCTGACTTCCCTGAGTTGTCAATTGAATTAATGAAGTAAGACTTAATTAATGAAGTTTTAAGTCTTCAAAACTTGCATCTTATAGACAAATTCTCTGTTTCTCTGTTTCCTATTTCATGTTCACTAATTAATGAAGTTTTATGATAAACTATGCATCTTATTTCACTAGTTTTGTGCTTTTTTATGAGAATCTTTCTTAAAAACAAAAAACATTTTTAATGTATACAATCAGTACTAAGTAGCTTAATTAATTACAAAATTTACATTATTGTCTTCCCCATTTTTTAGTTGCAAAACATATGTTTTATGTGAGATGATGCTCTAGTACTAGGTAGCTTATTTGATTTGCCTCTCTACTTAACAATCATAGATTCATGAAGTTCATATAGTTCATAATGAGGACTCCAAAATCATCTTCTTGTGTTCTTTAGTGAAATACTGAGGGACTTATTAGAGATCCACTTGAATTAGAATGTCCATTTAGTTTTTATAAATTCATTAGGTTGAGTAGACTCATAAGTGTGACCACCTCAAAATATGTATTCATCAGGTTGAAATTTTCTTTTCTGACATTGACATTGATGACATATATAAGTGAGTTCTCGTTGAAGCTTTTTGACACTTTCATTTCCTTTGTTGAACTAATACTTTGTAAATGGGATGAATGTTATACAGTATGCTTATATACTCTTAATTTTTGTAGGATCAAAGTAATGGTTTGTAACAGGTTGCATTTTATAAGCTACTGTCTACATACGGTTAGGCAAGGTCATATTCTTATATATATATATATATATATATATATATTATATTAAAAATAACTTCCTCGTGAAAAGTGTAATGATTTATGGCATGTAAGAAAATGTTGTAAAAGATTATATACAGCGTACAAAGTATGTCATAAATATATTAAAAATGACCTTCTACGGCATACAAAATTATGTCGTGAACAGTGTGATGATTTATGACATGCAAGAAAATGCCGTAAAATATTATACACGACATACAAAGTATGCCATTAATTTTTTAAAATAACCTTCTACGGCATGCAAAATTATGCCACGAAAAGTATGATGATTTATGGCATGACAAAAATGTCGTTAAAAATTATATACGACATACAAAGTATGTCATTAATGTTTAATTTATTACTTTTTACAACTTTACCTGCATGCCGTAAATGATGCTCAACTTTCCACGGCATGTCATATAACGGCATTTGTGTGCATGCTGTGAAAGAGTTTTTACGGCATACATCGCAAGTCGTAAAAATTCAATTTTGTTGTAGTGACCATAGATGAAAAATCATGTCACTCACTACAGACATCAAACCATAACAGAATTCATAGCTTTATAAAAAATCTTGATAGTTGTCAGAAGATAAAATTAAATAACATGACACAAATCTATTTCCTATGTTGCATGGACTCATGTATGGGTACTGAATGTGGATATGAATCTTAAGTGTCAAATTTTTCCAGTTCCAATGTCCAAGAACACAAACACGCACTACAACAAAATTGAATTTTTACGGCTTGCATTGCATGCCGTAAAAACTCTTTCACGGCATGCGCACAAATGCCGTTATATGACATGCCGTAGAAAGTTGAGCGTCATTTACGACATGCCGGTAAATTTGTAAAAAGTAATAAATTAAGCATTAATGGCATAATTTGTATGTCGTATATAATTTTTTACGACATTTTTATCATGCCATAAATCATTATACTTTCTATGGCATAATTTTGCATGCCGTAGAAGGTTATTTTAAATATATTTATGGCATACTATGTATGCCATATATAATCTTTTACGACATTTTCTTGCATGTCATAAATCATTACACTTTTCACAACATAATTTTATATGCCGTAAAAAGTTATTTTTAGTATATTTATGACATATTTTGTATGCCGTATATAATCTTTTACAACATTTTCTAGCATGTCATAAATTATTACACTTTTCACAACATAATTTTGTATGCCGTAGAAGGTTATTTTTAATATATATATATATATATATATATATATATAGAGAGAGAGAGAGAGAGAGAGAAGAAAAGCAAATGCAAAGTTCAATATATGAACACATGATATCACTAAAATGCCCACTTTAGTACTTGAAAAGCAAATTACAAGATTAGATAGCAAATTATATGTACAAGTGAAAGCAAAAAAATTATACACAACACAAGCCAGTCAAATGTAATTCGTCATTAGAAGTAGTAGAGAGAGCTAAAGAATCAATTAACTTGGCCAATATAGAAAGGCCTTACCCTAATACCAATTGTAGGGATTCGAAGAGCAAATGTTGCAACAGCATCAACGGTGCAAGCACACATTCCAAAACAACAGAAAAACACCCAACTTTCTGCAAAGCCAGGGCAAACTCAACAACCTGCAGAAAAATAAATCCATCTTAAGAGGAAATCTCTTCTTCAAAGCTTGCAAACTTATGATTTTTTTTGGAAAATATATAATAGTTGTAGGGTCATAACAGTTTTATACACTCTGCATCACTCAGCAAATTCAAAATTGAGAAATAAAAACAATTTATATGTCAGGAGTCAGGACTATTCACATGTATATATATATATCGTGCAACAAAAGAGTGAGAATGTATTATAAAAGCAAACAATTAAGACAAAACTTGTATGGCATGGGCATACCTTAAAGAATTTTCCACTAGCTAAAAGAATAAAACTTTCACAAACAGAATTGTAAAAGAGGTTATGAGTGAGTTGCACTTTATAAGGTGCCAAACATTAGCCTACTTTCCACAAAATATCACCTTATAGAACTACCCATCTCCCTACTTTCTTTTTGGAAGAGGAAATTGCTTATCACAACAAAATGGTTCTCCTTTGTAATTGTGAGGATACCACTAAAGTATTGTACTCAAGGTTGTTAAAATCGGGATCCTAAGTAGGATCGGTGAGAGGTTCTGGTGGATTGGATCGAGGATCGTAAGATCCTACTTTCTATTAAAAAAAAAGATAAAAATTAAAATTAAAATGATGCATATTAAAAATAAAGTGAAAAATCATAAAATCTACGATCCTACTTGCGATCCTATATGATCCCATACGATCCTACATGATCCCATGCGATCCTACTTGCGATCCTATTATAACATCGATCCTACAACGATCTAGATCATTTTGGCAAAGTAGGATCATACATGATTCGGATCGCGATTTTAACAACCATGATTGTACTTTCAATTGGAAATCCACAGGAAAGATTTAGGAATGTTATATACGTGGTGAGAGGGTAATTTGTATGAATAAATTGGACCGAGATTGGGTGATGGGCCGCTTTGGGCCGTAGTAAGAAAGGCGGAGTAAAATGGTTTTTTTTATTAGCTCGGTCCAAGAAGGCCTTGTTGTTATCTCGGTCGCCACGGCCAAATTGGTTAGTTCGGTCATGGCATGCAAAGCCGAGGTGGACGTGAGGAAGTATACTAAGCCCTCTTCAGGATTTGGTTTTGGGTTAGTTCGGCGTAGGCTCTTCTCTGGATAGCTCGGTTTTGGCATGTGAAGCCGAGGTAGGGGAAAAGCAAAGAATAGCCGAACTAACAGTTAGATCGGTTACGCCAGTCAGTCTAGCATGGCAATGTTATTTCGGTTGTATGGTAGCCCAGCCATGGTATAACCATCTCACTTGGTTTAAGCAGTGAGGGGGGTGTTGAAGGATAAGCATTATCCTTCAGGAGTATGAATCCTAGGAGGACTCTACATGGAGGAGTAAGAGTCCTACTTGGATTGTGCCACACAGAACCTATAAAAGCTCACAAACATCACATTTGGAGAGGTAACACATAACTTTGATTCTTGAATACACAGAGCTCTTGTCTACTTGTCTATTTTTGCTGACTTAGGCATTGAAGGGGTTTCCAGCACACACCCGCCGGCTAGCTCACGTTTGTGTTTTCAGGTAGTAAAGCGATGACGTTTGGAGGAGCGCAGACTTGATCAACAGGATTATACGAGAAGGTTTATTTCTTTCTCGTACAATTGGCGCCGTCTGTGGGAAAAACAGACAGGACAAAACCTCTTGATCAAGCTTTACCTCTTTAGGAACAATGACGCACAATGAAGATTTACCGCAGTCCGCCATCGACGGGCAAACACCAGATGGGGGTACAAGGCGTGAAGGACTACCTTCTATCCCTCCCATGGTAGACTTGGAGCCCCAACGGCATAACCCCAAGAGGGATACTAGGGGGAGGCGGAATAACAGCCCTCCTCACTCTCGTTCCCAAAGTCCTAATAGACAAAGGCGGAGGGTTGATCCTCAAGCTCTGGAGGACCGCGTGAAGGAACAAGACGAATTGATACGACGGATGGCGGCGGACATGGAGATTATAAAGCGCTAGATGAAGGGAAAGGAAGTGGTGACAGGAGAGGGGGCAAAAACAAGACGCCCCCTCGCCGCTCAGAAGACTGTGGAAGGCATTCAACACCATCACAAGCAGAGAATAGAAGCCTCAGGACAGGCGATACTCAGTCTAGAACCTCCAGAACTCGTTACTCCAGGTCTGAGAGAACGAGATCATTGAGGTCTTACACAGAGGGAAGTACCTACAGACCCTCGCACTCGCACCAAACATCATCCAAGCGGACGGTATTGCCAAGATCATCCGATTTGTGGATCATGCTGGAAGAAAAGGCACGATGGAAGGAGGACACCAAGGCGCACGACCCTCGCAGAGTTTCTGCCCTTCAACGATTGGTTCCTCGATCGCATGGAAGCGTCAAGGTTAGAATGCCATTACCACGCCTTACCTACGAACCGACGGACAAAGCATTAGCAAGGCTGCAGACCTCGCCGTTCGTTTCGGCAATTGAAAATGCGCCCCTACCTACAGGCTTCCTTCAGCCCAAATTCACTACGTACGAGGGGAAAACGGACCCCTACATTCACCTAAGCCACTTCCGCCAGGTTATGGCAGTATATCGGCGAAACGAGGCTCTAATGTGCATCCTCTTCCCGTCAAGCCTGTGCGATCTAGGCTTGACTTGGTTTGAAAAACTTCCAGAAGGCAGCATAGCCTCCTGGGCGCAATTGGCGGAGGCGTTTGTCACAAGGTTCAGAACAAACACCAAAACCCTGGTGGAGATTGACCAGTTGCTCTCCATCGACATGGGTGAAAAAGAGACGCTAAGGTCCTACAATAGTCGCTACTGGGAGACATTCAACTAGATTGGGGACTGCCCCACCAATCTCGCCATCGCACAGTACAAAAGAGGCCTTCCAGTCGGGAATAGACTAAGGGACTCGATCACCATGACACCACCCCTCACCATGGAAGCCTTGATGGAAAGAGTGCATCAGCACATCAGGGTGGAAGAGGATAATGCTCGTGCCAAAACAAAATCTGGCACCACCGCAGTGCCAGAGAAAAAGGCCTCGACAAAGGTCAACGCGGTAGATCGTCCAAGCAGAAACGGACGAGGCAGGCGAGACAACGGAGAGGACCAGGATAAAAGATGGTTGAGAGTCCGCACTGCCATAACCACGGTCTTCAAGAAACCGATCTACCGAATTTTAAGTGAAATACGGGATGAGCCTTTCGTCAGATGGCCAGCTAAGCTTGGGGAAGCTCAGAAGGACTATGACGAAAGATCACGGTGCACCTTCTACAAAGAAAAGGGGCACCGCACTGAAAATTGCACGCCATTGAGACAGCACCTGGAGGAGTTGGTGGCAGCAGGTCACCTGGATAAATACATTGGAGGAGGGGCCCAACCAGCCCCCCAGGACCATAACAACCCCAACGGAATGCCAATCGACGCCCCACCTCAAGGTGTTATCAATGTGATACATGGAGTTTTCAAACCTGAGTGTCTATGCGAGCTCAGAGGATCAATCAAAAAGGCTGAGCATTTAAGAGAGGTACAAAGTGCCCAACCTGCCATCAAGAAGGGGAAGACAGAGGCCACGAACATCATGTCTTTTTCGGATAAGGACTTGGCAAGGATATATTGCCCTCACAATGATGCCTTGGTTGTCACTCTCCGAGTCAAGGATTTTGACGTCAAGCAGATTTTGATAGACCAAGGCAGTTCATGTGAAATAATGTACTACGACACCTTTAAACAGTTGAAGTTACAAGATAAAGACTTGGTACCTGTCGTATCTCCCCTGATTGGATTCAACTTCATGCCAGAATGGCCCGTTAGCAAAATAATCCTCCCAGTCAAGGCAGGAAGCGTGACGAAACAAGTGGAGTTCTGGGTATTAAAGGTCCCCTCCACTTATAACATCATCTTGGGCAGAACATGGCTGCATGCCATGCGATTGGTGGCGTCATCCTACCACCAAGTAATGCGGTTCCCCAACGATACCGGTGTAATTGAAGAGGTCTATGGAGATCAGATTATGTCCAAGCAATGCTTTATCACGGTGAATGGCAGGCGCTGCCAAAGGATACGTTCATTCGATAGAAGAACCTAAGATGAATTGTTCACAGATGTAGGCAAAGCAGCTAATCAGAAAGCGGTGGAAGACTTGGTAGAGGTAAGAATAGATGAAAAGAACCCGGATAAGTTCTTTTTGCTCAGTTCATCATTGTCCAGCATTGAGAGATTAGAGGTCTTGGAATTTTTAACCTCTAATATCGAAGTGTTTGCCTAGACACCATACGACATGCCAGGCATTGATCCCAACTTCATCTGTCACCAACTCAATGTCCACCCATCCGCCAGACCAATCATTCAACGCACCCGTAGATCGGCACTCCACCATGCCGAGATAGTGGCTGAAGAAGTAGGAAACTTGTTGGAGGCAGGAGCAATTAGAGAGGTGCACTACCTAAGATGGATCTCCAACACAGTCGTGGTGCCAAAGAAGAATGGCAAGTAGCGTGTCTGTGTCGACTACAAAACAGTCAACAAGGCATGTCCGAAAGACAGCTTTCCTCTACCACGGATAGATCAACTGGTAGACCTAACAGCGGGGCACAACCGACTTAGCTTTCTGGATGCATACAGAGGCTACCACCAAATCGCCATGCATGAACCAGACCAGGAGGTCACATCCTTTACAACTCCAAGAGGACTATACTGTTACAAGGTCATGCCCTTTGGCCTAAAGAACGCAGGGGCAACATTCCAACGAATGGTCACCAAGATGTTTGAACCATTGTTAGGCAGAACAATAGAGGCTTACATCGACGACATGGTGGTCAAGAGCAAGGATGAGACTGACCATCTCAAGGACCTAGGCAAGATGTTTGAAATCCTGAAGAAGCACAAGTTGCGCCTCAATGCATCCAAGTGTGCATTCGGAGTAGGATCTGGCAAATTCCTGGGCTTCCTTGTGACCAACCGGGGTATAGAAGCAGACCCCTTCCAGATCAAAGCAATCCAGGATTTGGAGAGACCAAACTCAGTAAAAGAAGTGCAGCATCTCACCGGCATGGCAGCTGTGCTCAATCGGTTCATAAGCCGGTCATCGGACAGACTACGACCATTCTTCCATGCACTAAAAGCCAAGTTCGAATGGGATGAAGAATGCGACCAACCTCTGGAAAGCTTGAAAGAATACATGTTTTCTCCACCATTGCTGGTCACCCCAATACCTGGAGAAGAACTCTTCCTGTACCTGGCAGTCTTTCAGCACGCAATTAGCGCAGTGTTGGTCCGTGCGGAAGGAATTCAACATCTGCCCATCTATTATGTCAGCAAAACATTGTTGGGAGCCGAAACGAGGTACCTACCACTGGAAAAACTGGCTCTGGTCTTGATGATGGCCTTAAGGAAGTTGTCGCACTACTTTCATGCCCATACCATAGTTGTCTTCACAGCCTTCCTATTAAAGCTTTGTTTGAAAGGACGAACTTTTCTGGGCGAATTCTGAAGTGGGCAGTAGAGTTGGGGCAATACGACATCAAGTTCCAACCCAGGACCGCAATAAAAGCTCAAGCATTAGCGGATTTTGTCGCAGAATTCACGCCAGGAAGTCATCATATCTACCCAGTCGACCTGACTGATACAACCAAACCAGGAATAGAAATTGACGCCGGAATAGCGTAACCCCTGGTGCAGGATATTCAGTCAGACCCCATGGCAGACCAGAGTAAAGACAGCAAGGAAGAAGCAAACCATGCTACACCAAGCCAAGACTCACCAACAAATAAAGACTTGGTACAATCAGATAGCGAGGGGCAGACAGCAAGCATGGACCTTGAAGAAAACACCAGCAACATTCTTGACCCCACGACATCATCTGACCCCTCCACTTGCTGGAAGTTGTTCGTTGGTGAGATGTAGAAGCTCTTTGTGGATGGAGCATCCAACCGGCATGGTGCAGGACTTGGCATAGTCCTCATCTCACCAGACGGCCTGGTTGTGGAGCAAGCAATCAACCTTGGCTTCCCAACATCAAACAATGAGGCAGAGCATGAAGCACTTCTTGCAGGACTCAAATCAGCGTTCTACATGAAGGCCACCGAATTAATGGTCTACAGTGACTCACAGCTGGTGGTAAACCAAATTTCTGGCGACTATGAAGCAAAGGATGACAGGATGGCCAAGTACCAAGAATTGGTCAGAACAGAGATCAAGAAATTTGAAGTAGTAAGGATAGAACAGATTGGCAGGGAGGAAAACAGCAGAGCAGACGAACTAGCAGGCTTTGCGTCAATGGCAGATACATCCATCCCTCACCCACTACTAATTGACTACCTACCAAGGCCACGCATTGAAGACCCTGAAGTAGAAGAGGTATGTTGCGCTGAATTAGGCCCCTCATGGACGGATCCCATTATACTGTTCTTAAAAGACGGCATCTTACCGGAAGAAAAGAAAGAAGCCAACAAAATTAGAGCAAAGTCGCAGCGATTTTGGCTCTCCCCATCGATGGCATTGTACAAAAAATCTTTCTCAGGACCTTATCTAAAGTGTGTCCACCCCAGTAAAGTAGAAGCATTCTTGTTCGAAATACATGAGGGGGTGTGCGGAAGCCACCAAAGAGGAAGATCATTAACTTACAGAGCCATTTCACAAAGATACTGTTGGCCATACATGCAAGGAGACTCCGAGAAGTATGTGAAGAAGTGCGAGAAATGTCAGAAGTTCGCACATCAAATACATCAGCCGGCCAGAGAACTCCAACCATTGACCAGCCCATGGCCCTTTCCAATGTGGGGCTTGGACATAGTGGGACCATTTCCAACAGCACCCGGAAACAGAAAGTTCTTTCTCGCAGCAACAGACTACTTCACAAAGTGGGTGGAAGCAGAAGCATTGGCATCAATCAAAGAAAAAGATGTGAAGAAGTTCGTCTGGCAGAATATCATTACTCGATTCGACATACCTAAAGCCCTAATATCAGACAATAGCACCCAGTTTGATGGCAGAATCTTTAGAGGCTTTTGTGAAGAATATAAGATCGAATTCTACAATTGTACACCAGCATATCCTCAAGCAAATGGCCAAGCAGAAGCATCAAACAAGGTTGTCTTGGATGGACTGAAGAAAAGGTTAGCGAAGGCAAAAGGCAAATGGGCGGAGGAACTTCCTCATGTTTTACGGGCTTACCGCACCACACCTCAACGATCAACAGAAAAAACACCATTCTCCTTAGCCTACGGCATGGAAGCAGTAATCCCACTGGAAGTTGGCCTCCCCACAATTCGAAGTGAAAATTTTGATCCAGACCTGAATGGAGAAGCCATAGCATTGGAGCTCGACCTCGCCGAAGAAAGAAGAGAAAAAGCACTAGTCCACATTGCCTCATATCAACAAGAGTTATCTAGGAAATACAACAAAACAGTGCATCCAAGGCAATTCAAAATCGGAGATTGGGTGCTACGCAAAGTAAAGGGAAACACCCTGGTGCCAGGAGATGGCAAGCTAGGGCCTAATTGGGAAGGTCCTTACAAAGTGGTTGGGTTAGCAGGCAAAGGGGCATACCACCTAGAAGACAAGGACGGCAAAGCAATCCCCAGGCCATGGAACACCGCCAATCTCAAGTTATTTTATTTTTAGCTTTCCCCTTACAAACATGTGTAATTTTCTCTTTCCTCAATAAAATAAGTCGATTCTTTTCAGCATAGTTGTTTTCTGTAAAAGTTAGTTTTAGTGAAGTTAGGAACATTGCAAACATTTTATTCTAAGCTGGCTGAAAAAATCAACTTAGAGGTTGGCTGGATTAAACCAACACCTTTCCTAAGCCCAGGATAAGGATCCAGGCTGCAGGACATTTGGTCGGAATAACCAAACACTTTACTTTAGGTTGGCTGGAAAAACCAATCTAAAGGTTGGCTAGAAAAACCAACACCCTTCCTAAGCCCAGGATAAGGATCCAGGCAGCAGGACGTTTGGTCGGAATAACCAAACATTTTATTCTAAGTTGGCTGGAAAAACTAACTTAGAGGTTGGCTGGATTAAACCAATATTTGTTACTCTTCAGCCAAAGTAAGGGTATGGCTGAAGACGTGGTTGGCTGGATTGAACCAACTTTTGTTACTCTTCAGCCGAAGTAAGGGTATGGTTGAAGAGTGGTTGGCTGGATTAAAACCAACTTTTGTTACTCTTCAGCCAAAGTAAGGGTATGGCTGAAGACGTGGTTGGCTAGATTAAACCAACTTTTGTTACTCTTCAGCCAAAGTAAGGGTATGGCTGAAGACATGGTTGGCTGGATTGAACTAACTTTTGTTACTCTTCAGCCGAAGTAAGGTTATGGGCTGAATAAGTGGTTGGCTGGATTAAACCAGCTTTTATTACTCTTCAGCCGAAGTAAGGATATGGCTGAAGAGTGGTTGGCTGGATTAAACCAACTCTTATTACTCTTCAGCCGAAATAAGGGTTTGGGCTGAAGAAGTGGTTGGCGGGATTAAACCAACTCTTTGTACTCTTCAGCCGCAGTATTTATATCAGCTAAAGAGTGGTGGGCAAGTCAGCCTAGTCAGATTGATAAGCTAGGACCGGAATAAAGTATTTAAACCGGAATAACAGTTAGTGTAAAAGAAGATGATTCTCATTAATCAAGTTCAAAGCGATTACAAGGGAGGGGCTCCCAGCCCGGTTACAAGTCGAAGCAAAAAGAAGAAAAAGAAAAAATACAAAATCAGCTAAAAAGGTCATCTATTTCGACATCCAGCTCGGCATCAACCCGAAGTCCGGTTTCAGATGGAATTACAGTCTGAGTTGGGAGCTCGGTCTCGGCCTGGAGCTCGGTTTCAGCAGGTTGCTCGATGGTCAGATCTTCTACCGCAGGCTCCGCCCGAACTGATTGGTTAGCTGGAACATTGTCAACCAGAGTGTCAGTTGGCTCATTCTCTTCATCGTCGTCATCAGACGCTTCAAGGAATTGCTTCTGAAGATTGGCTGCATACTCCGCCAGTGAGGCCGGAATAAAATACTGAGGAGCATTGTAGACCTCGGTGTCGGGACCGCAACCGAGCTGCTCCACGGCCCCCCTCCAGCCGCACTTGAAGAACAAGTCCTTCGCAGCTTCACACTGCTAGATGTATGCAGCTTTGCCTTCCTTGAAGCCCTTCAGGTCGGCATCTTCAGCTTTCTTCTTCAAAACTTTTATTTTGGCGTCCTTAACACCCTCAAGTTTCGCCAGTTCCCATAAATACTTCTTTCATCTCGGTTAGCGCTCTTTGTTTGTCGGTATTAGCCGAGGTAACTAGTCCGGTTAGATGAGTTATCTTGGCCTCCAGCTCGACCGTCCTCTGTTGGGATTGATTTAGTTTGGCAGTCTTGGCTTTGGCTTCTGCCATGGCTTGCCTAGTTGTTTTCCTTAGCTCCAACACTCGCCTGTGAGTGATATTGTTTTTCTGAATGGCCTGCAAAAGAATTGTTTCTTTTTAACCGAGCTAAAACTTGGAAGAATTAGAAAGATTGAAAAAACCTACTTACCAGAATCATTGATTTCGTTGAAGACCGGATGGACTTCAGTTCGGTGTTCAGTTGGTTGTGGTGGTGCTCCATGTCTTTTGGAAGACACACACTCTTGGCCAGTTTGAAGGCCAGTACGTGATCCTTCTCTGCGACCACCGAGTCGGTGTCCTGGATATCTCGGTTCTGGAAAGTGAGCTTGGGTGCCCACTTGGAAGAGCTAGATTGGTCGGATCGCTCCAGCTGAGGGCTCGGTGGAAGGCTTGGTGGCGGAAGAATGGTCTCATCTTCCACAAGGCGCTGCTCGGTTAGCTAGTCCGGGCACGCTTATTCACCCAAGATGAAGAAGGCTGTTGAGAATGAAGGACCACAACTGCCTGTTGCGTTTGGCTTGGTGATGGTACCTCGGCCCTGTTTGTCTCGGTCAAGAGGGCCCTAACTCTGTTTCTCTTGGCCATTTCTTCTTCAGCGGTCAGTGGGATTAGTTTAATTTGTGGCAAGGTTGGGTCTGGTTCGGGGGCGTCCTCCAACAGAAAGTCAGTTACTCTAGCTTTTCGGTGACCGCTGTAACGGTATGTCGACTCAAAATTAAGAAGTTTGGCCCAACTTCTTTTTGGAAAACGAAGTGCGGCGCGGATAGTGTTCAGATTGGGGTAACTGTACAAGGATTGAAGATGGGCTGAATCTGCATAAAGAAGACAAACTGTTAGTTCGGTTCAGGAATAGGTAACCGAAATAAAACAAAGCATGCCAACAAACCGAAGTAAATTATACCAGGTTCGCCTTTATTCCAGTTTATACTTCTGCCAGGGATCTGGGCTTGCTGGTCTTCAAAATTGCCAGACACCCAGAAAAAGTCATCATCATGCAAGTCTTTGTCCGGTGTGTTTTTTATTATTTTTTCTCGGCGGCGGCGTATTTTAAGGTAGTAAACCCAGCCGTCTTCTTTTGACCCTATGGAGTACTGGTGGAAGATTTTGGCTAAGCCAAGGTTAATGCCAGCTCGGCGGTTTAGCTCGGATATGCCCATTATAATGTGGTATGAGTTGGTGGAAAGCTGGGTTGGGTATATTCTCGTTTGCCTAAGGAATTCACAAATTAAGGGTTGGACTGGAAATCTTAGTCCGATTTCTATTATTGATAAAAGGGTAAAGGGTACAAAGCCCTGGTTTCCCCAAGGTATAACATCTTTTTCGACTAAGGTTAGGTGGACACGTCAGGGATGTTATAATCCCTTCGGAATTCGGCCAAGCCACCCGGAGTGTTTATTAAAAACCTATACTTCCCCATTTATTTTTTAAGTTATGAATAAATTAAAAGTTGTGTTAGCCCGGTCGAAGACTGGTGCTGTGTAGCTCGGTTGAGCGCCCAAAGGAGTATCTGGGCAACCTAAGTCTGCAAAGTGAAAAACAAAGGTGTTAAGCACAGTTTGCTGGACCGTGCTACAAAATAAGAAGCAAGAAAAAAGATGTCCTACTTCGGCTATGTAGGATGTTACAGGTTCTATCTCGGTTTCAACAAGGTGCTTGGTAGCTCAGATGGATTAGTAGGTAATGTTAGACCGGTTGAGCGCCTAGGGGCAGCTTTCTGAGTTCGGTCTAAAAACTAAGAAAGCTGGTTTAGCCCCAAAGACCTAGATCGATGGAAATTAAGGTTTTCCAGTATGCTAAGTGCAGACTTGGTTCAGTTGGATACCTCGGCTAAGGTCTATCAAGAAGTGGTTTGACTTATTGAAACTACTGGTACCAACATGGAGTGCTAGTTCGGTTAAGTAGTCTGATAGAATGACATCGACTACAAACTACTTTTTAGTTCGGTTATATTGTAATTTTGGATTAAACTAAGTGTTCTGCAGACAGCTTCATGAAGTTCATGGGATTCTTATGAAGTTTTTCCCAGAAAACGCAAGGTAGAGCAAGAAAATATGTTTTGCAAAAATAGAAACAGTGTGCCAAGAATGAAAGAAAGCGAATGCAAAGACCACAAAAGCAAAACAGGTTTGAAAAACTTACCAGGTGAAGAGAAGTTGCAAAGGATAGAGAACAATGGAGGCAAAATGAGAGAAGAAATAGTGAATGGTGTAAGTGATTCAGAAGCAAAGGGTTGTTTTGTGGAGAGAGAAGGGGCAAAAGGCAGGAACTGTTCAAATTATGCGAAGTACGAGAACGGTGTGACAGCTGCAATAGGCTAATAAGGGCGTGCCACGTGTCATGGGAATGAGAAACGATTCAGTTGCTGTGATTGAAGAGACGTTTGAACCGGACAGGTACAGACCGGTGTGAGCCTAACTCGGCTGAAAAGGCTAAGAGGCTTAGTTCGGTAGTAAGGTTAAAATTTTTTAGCTCGGCTGGAAGACAAGGTAATCCCATCATGTTGCGCAAATGGAATTAAGGGGCAATTGAGAGGGTAATTTGTATGAATAAATTGGGCCGAGATTGGGTGATGGGCCGCTTTAGGCCGTAGTAAAAAAGGCGGAGTAAAATGGTTTTTTTTATTAGCTCGGTCCAAGAAGGCCTTGTTGTTATCTCGGTCACCACGGCCAAATTGGTTAGTTTGGTCATAGCATCCAAAGCCGAGGTGGACGTGAGGAAGTATACTGAGCCCTCTTCAGGATTTGGTTTTGGGTTAGTTCGGCGTAGGCTCTTCTCTGGATAGCTCGATTTTGGCATGTGAAGTCGAGGTAGGGGAAAAGCAAAGAATAGCTGAACTAACAGTTAGATCGGTTACGCCAGTCAGTCTAGCATGGTAATGTTATTTCGGTTGTATGGTAGCCCGGCCATGGTATAACCATCTCACTTGGTTTAAGCAGTGAGGGGGGTGTTGAAGGATAAGCATTATCCTTCAGGAGTATGAATCCTAGGAGGACTCTACATGGAGGAGTAAGAGTCCTACTTGGATTCTGCCACACGGAACCTATAAAAGCTCACAAACATCACCTTTGGAGAGGTAACACATAACTTTGATTCTTGAATACACAGAGCTCTTGTCTACTTGTCTATTTTTGCTGACTTAGGCATCGGAGGGGTTTCTGGCACACACCTGCCGGCTAGCTCACGCTTGTGTTTTCAGGTAGTAAAGCGACAACGTTTGGAGGAGCGCAGACTTGATCAACAAGATTATACGAGAAGGTTTATTTCTTTCTCGTACACGTGGAATGCTGTGAAGCCATCAAACAAGAAAATTTTAGATAGAATGACACTAATTAATCAAATATACAAGGAAGAGGATCTCTAATTAAGTTGTATTCATATTGTTTACCTTTTCATATATACGAACTACAATTTCCATCAAATTTGAAAGATACTGACTCTTTATAGAATTAACGGCCACAAGCAAACCATATTACAATTCCAAATATGACCACAATACCAAATGAACTAACAAAAAAATAGCAAAGACTTGACAGAAAAAAATATTGTCAATTCATAAATTTATAGAAAATAGTGAGGTATGCTAAAAAGCTAGGAGGTATTAAATCGTTAGAAAATTAAAAAAAAAACTAAAACAAAAATTTAGAGATGAAATAGTGTAGCATATCCATGTCAGGCATGATCGAGAGATGAAGTTGTGGAAGATATCGAATTGAGAAAATTTAGAGAAGAGTAGTGTAGCATATCCTCCGGGGATAAACTTCGTAGCTGCTACCAAGAGAGGGGTTATGACAAATTGTTGGCAAGTATTCCTCTATATAGAATCTTGAAGCACTATGCTTTCTAACAAAATTAAAGCTATATCCACAAAACATGAGTATGTTATTTTGTATGCTCTACTCTGGTTTAAAGAAAAAGGATATAAAAGATGCAAAGAACCAAAAAAGAAAATATCATTGTGCATGTGCTATCCATGATAAAATTGTTTCATGTCAATTTTAGTTGCTATGTTAGAGGTTAAAACAACAAGGTTGAGATATAATGACCAACCAATTCTTAGGTAACTCAATGTACCAAACAAATATAGGAAAGAAAAAAACAAGACATAAACATATTTAGGGTGTTTAATTCCCCTTCCTTTGCTTCTCTTCAACCAAAAACATAGGCCATAGGAAATCTTTTAAGCAATTTCAAAATTCAAGCTTGATTCAAACATGACATGAGATGTTTCAGGGGAGGGTGGCCAGCAAGCATTACTTAAAATGCTGGAAGGAACGGTAAATACATCTTCTACTTGGTTCACCTCGAAAATGTTAAATGATGAATACTTTTCAATCCCCATGGAGGAAGTGCATCTGTTGCAGCATTCTTAGGACCCTTCTATTGATGATTTGTCCAATTTTTTTTTTATAAATTTAAATTGAGATGTTTGCTGGAGTTAGTCTTCGTGAATTTCCTTGAAATTATTTTGAATTTGTAAGTTATTGGCTTCATGATTCTAAAGTTGGTTCTTGGGTAATGTTTGACCCCTCGTTGAACTAATTTTTGGATTTTGTAGAGATTCTTGAATATTTTTTTTTATATGTATAGGTGTTTTTTTAACAGTTTCAATGTAGAGGTGTTTTATTTCTGGTTATTCTAGCTTTGTATACTGGTGGCACCGCCTTGATGCCTTTTAATAAATGTACTCTGTACTTGTCAGAAAGGAAATAAATAAATAAAAAATCCTCCTGGCAAAGAAAGAAGGCTACTAGACTAGTATAAAATGAATAGAAAAGGAGAAGAAGAAAAAAAATTCACGAAACTCCTATTTTTGGTCCCGTTATAACTAGTTTTATGCACTTATTTTGGCTACTGCATTGGATTGCTGATTATTTCAACTTGGCAATTTATATATTGATTCATCAAGCTCAAAATTAGTTGGAAGAGTGGAGTCTTCTTTTCCACGAAAGGTTTGCTATTATAATGATTGAATAGTTAATTCCTTATATGTGATATCCCTATTCCGTAATATGTTAATTGGTCCTTAACATGAATGCGATTCTGTGTTTAATATGATTTTGTGTGCCATTATGTGAAAATATGTGGTTTTGAATTTCTATCTGTTCACCGTAGGAATATCTGTTTGATTGTCTACTTTGGAAATTAAATTGAAGGCCCTATCGGCCACCGAAACCGAAATTGGTCACGCCATTGTGATTGCATAATTTTTAGAGCCTACGGTGAAGTTTAATTGAAAAATTGATTCGGATCATAATTAATTGATTTAATTGATGAATTAGTGTCTAATTATTTATTATTATTAAATTGGAATTAGTGGGATTTGTTGTAATAAGGCACTACACCCTCAAATTTCCCTTTTAGCTTCATTTTGGCTGATTCTAACCTTAAGAGAGAAGAGAGGGCCGAGAGGGAGAGGGTTGAAGTTGATCATTGAAGCTTAAATATTTGAAGGCCAACTCTAGATTTGACCATAGATTGGAAGAATTGAGCCTCTAGGTAAGTGAATTCATGAATTTAATGTTGTAAATTGTGAATTCAAAGTTTGATTAATGGTTAAGAACATGAATTAGTTTGATTATAAGGAAATTCAGTTGTATTTGTTGAATTTAAAGTCAATAGATGCATGCATGTAGGAAATTACTATGAATTTCCATATTTGAGCACAATGTGTATGATCCATGTTGAATTTTTGGTTTAAGTCCATATATTTGATCATCTTTTCACCAATTAAGTTGAGGATATTGTGTATATTCCACATGCAAGTGCAAATCATGGAAGTATGAACCTTGAATGTTTGAATTTAGTGTGTTGGTGATGAGTTTGAGTCAATTTGGGACATGCATGTGTTTGATTCATGAAATTGAGCTTCATTGAGTTATAATCTGGGGTTTATACCATGTTAGTATAAGTGTATTTGAAGTTTGAGCTATTGCATGCAAGAAATGTTGGATGGAATGTCAAGTTGAAGCTCAAGAACATAGCTGGAAAACCCATAAAATTTGATGTCCGCTCGAGCGGGGAAACCGCCGCTTGAGCGTGAATTTCGTGCTCCCAGTATTTTTGTAGACTTGGATGTCTGCTCGAGCGGGGAAGTTCACGCTTGAGCGGGGAGCTATGTAGACAGACCTTCAGCTCAAGGGCCAGACTTCACGCTCGAGCGGAATTTTGATGCGTCCAACACTTTTGCAGACCTCATGGGTCCACTCGGGCGGGGAAGTCCACCCTCGAGCGGGGACCCTATCTTCTGAAATTTTGAAAAGGCATTCTGAGTTTTGTTTTCCGTCCTCTTTCACTTCTAAGTACTCTTAGGCATGCATTGAGCATTGTAATTGAGTTAAAGAGATAACAATGAAGCCTAAAGAGGAAAATGTGAATTTAGAACGGATTGAGTTGTTTGTGACCCTTTTGTGTTCATGGAATGTGTAGGGTCGAGCTCCAGGGCAAACTAACCAACCGATCACTGTGAGTAATATCTTAACAAAGATATCTGAAATATGTTGTTGTCCAAATTACTTACTTCTATGTAAGTTTTATAAGTTCGTTGAATCGATTGGTGGACAATGTTATTATGACCAAATGAATGGGCCAGAGGCCGTTTTGACATGAATAAATGGGCCAAAGGTTGTTTTGACACGAATAAATGAATGGGCCAGAGGCCGTTTTGACATGAATGAATGGGCCAAAGGCCGTTTTGACACGAATGAATGAATGAATGGGCCAGAGACCGTTTTGACATGAATAAATAGGCCAAAGACCGTTTTGACACGAATGAATGAATGGGCCAGAGGCCAGTTTGATACAAATAAATGAGTGGGCCAAAGGCCAGTTTGACATAAATGAAAATATGAATTGGGCCCAAGATCGTTTGAAGCATGTTGTTCTACATACTGTTTGTATAACTCCTTTATTTGATATTATTCACTAGACTTTCTCTCACGCTCATTCATGTGTTTGTAGGTGAGCCAAGAGAAGTCCAAACCCAGCTCCAACGAAGTCTATGAGGAACAACAAAGGTTTTGAAGAGTCAGCCCTTACGTCTCACGCACGAGACCCGTCTTCGCCTTTTGTCATTTTGTTTTATTTTGTCATGTGGGCGAAATCTTTGAATATGTTGTATATAGTTTTCTTAGGTTGACTTAGACTTATATGATCCTGTATGTACAAAACCTAATGTAGTACATATTTTGTTGTGAGCTATTAATATGCATATGTATGGTTTGTTATGATGTGCCATGTAAGCACAGCTCTATGAACAAAGTTTTAAACTACTTCTGTTTGGCCCCATTAACTTTGTTAATATACATTTGGTTTAGTTAGAGGCCGTAGGTAATCTCATGATTACTGGCCGGTTATGTCCTCAACCCACGGGGCGGGTTCGGGTCATGACATTATATTTTGATTTATGGAGTTTTCTGTCCAAGTAGTCAATGTCCCAGAGAAGGGAGCTCGAAAGCATCCTAGAGGTGACAATATTCAAGTACATGTTCATTAGTTATTGTGCAAGTATTGAAAAGCATGATGGCTTAGAAGAATGTGCAATTTATGCCTGTTTGGATGTGGTAATTTGCAGAACTCATTGTGAAAATGTAATATATAAAATAGCAATGGGTTAATTGTCTCAAAAAGCCACGAAAAAAGAATTTTATCATCTTCTTATTGGCCATATCATTCTCATGCTTTTAGTTAATAAGGCATAAGAAATGATCTAAACCATAGTACAGTACAAAGAATAAGAGTCTACTGAGCAAATTATGGCTTTGTGAAAACCCAATAAGCATATTGAGCATTAGAGAGAGAAATGGACCTGATTTGAGGAGATTTTCAGTGTAATCGTTGCCCCAATTCGTCCGATCGATGCTTTGTCTGTGTTTTTTTTTTAACATAGCAAACCCATGAAGAATGAAGACAGAAATAAAATTGGTTTAAAATTCGTTCTTCCAAAGTCATTAACTAAGGGTTTAAAACAGAAATAAAAACCTTTGACGTACTGTTCAATTTTTTAGCTTCAGTTGAGGTGTTTCTGTTACCTTTCAAAGTAGACAAAAGCATTCAAAAATGTTGAATTTTTGTCCTTATTATAGGAAAGATTAATTGAAGGACGAAGGCTAGAATGGACATTCAACTGCCAAATTTGGATGCAGAAAGAAAATATTCATCATGTAATGGAGCTTGTTATCTAATTGCTTTTGTCTAAAGAAATATGTAAATAACCATGAACTAAAACTTACATATATGCAATAGAGAAAAACTTATCTTACAATGTAAAGAAAGATCGAGTCAAAACCCTACGACGGAGAGATTAAGGGAGAACCAGAGCAGGTCAGTGATGAATTGTTCGTCATCGCGTCGTTGTTCGTCGACTTCTTCTTAATCAATGCCAATCCCAAAATTGAATCAATATCTCAATCAATAGCTCAATCAATGCAAAGGCAATTCTACAGAGCTAGGGCATGAACCCTTCAAATTTAAACTTTATGAAAAATTAAAATAAAAAACAAATGTCAATCAGACCAAAAATGAAAATCAAATACAAAAGCAAATCAGATTAAAAATGAAAATCAGATTCAGATCTTAGATAGAGAGGGCAACGCTTGTGCGATAGAGATAGAGATGGCACACCTTCTAAGACACAGCTCTCAAGAGAAGAAGCTCCCGAAAGAGAAGTCATCTGCGATAACTTCATCATCCATCTTCAACGTAATGTGAGAGGCAGGGATAGCCATGGAATTTTAGAGAGCTCGGCGAGAAAGATTGAGAGCGAGAGCTAGGGCTTTTGTTTTCGACAATGAAGATAGGGACTCTCACGTCCTTTTAACTAAATAAATAAATACCTAGCAAATATGAAGTATGGAAAATAAGAAACGATTATGAGTTAAAATGATAACAAGGGATTGTTTGGGAATTGTCAATTTTTGATTTTTTATAAATAAAATGTAAAATGTTTGTTGAGATTAAAATGATGTGATAAAAAAATGATGTGTTCCAAACAAAATAATGTGCTAAAATAACACATGCCAAACAACACCTAAATACCCTATCATTTTGAATAAATGCTAAAATTTTTAATTTACGTACAACTCAATTTGGTTTTGAAATTCAAAAACTGTTAAGTTTTTTTTTTTCTTATGTTTTAGTAAATGTTTTCATGTTAATTTTTTTTTTACTTTCTAAATTTACTTAAAATATTTCAATTTAAAAAGTAAAATATTTTTGACAAAACCTATTTTTTTAGCTAAATCCAAATATATTTGTTCTTTTTCATATTTAGTGAATTTTTTTTTTGGAAAAAAAAGTATTTTTTTTAATTTTTCATATTTAGTGAATTTTGTTAGATTTTTTTAAAAACATATTTTTTAAAGTATATTTAAAAAGTAAAAAAATAATTAAAATAAAAAATATTAATACAAATAAAAAAAATCGAAAAGCAATTAATTACGACATGCATTTAATGCATGTCGTAAACATAAAGCCGTAGAAGAATGTGATGAGCTCATAAATTACGTCATGCATTTTCTGCACTTTTTGTATGCCGTAAAAATATACATTTTTTACAACATACTTTTGTAGGGCCATTTCCCTAAATAAGCCAAATTATCAATTCAATTCTCAAACTAAGTTTAGTTTTGAAAGAATTTCCAAAATAGGCTAAAACGTGGTTCACAACCACGCTTTCAACGTTTGTCTCGTGAAAATGGCGAAATTGTAAAAGCATGGTTACAAATCACACTTTTAATTAAGAAAGCGTTGTTCCTAATCACGCTTTTAAATAAATTTTTTTTCTTTCAAAAAACGTAATTTCTAGCCACGCTTTTAAAGAAATTTTTTTTTCTTCAAAAAACGTAATTTCTAACCACGCTTTTAAACAAAACTGTGTTATAAAAAAAGCGTGATTAGAAACCACGTTTCAACACTCACAACCCACGCACTCACTCACAGCCACACCACACACTCTCTCTCCCTCTCTCTGACACATCACTCACACACAACTCACACTCACACACAACTCGCATCAAAATAAATATAAATTAATTTTAAGAATTAAATAAATATAAATAAATAAATAATATTTAAAAATAAATAAATTGTAAGAATTAAACCCTAAATCTTAAAATAAAAAAAAATAAATTTTATCTCTAAACAATAAAGTAACGTTTACGTTTTTAGTTTATGTTTACAAAAATAATTAAAAAAAATTTAATTGGAAAACAATTTAATTGAAAAAAATAATAATATTTGGAAAAAAAATATATTTCAAATAAATTTTTTTCAATTATTTGAAATATATTTTTTTCCAATTACATTATTTGAAAAAAAAATTATTATTTGGAAATAAATTATTTGAAATATATTTTTTTTCAAATATTATTTTTTGTTCAAATAAATTTTTTTTTCAAATAATTTTTTTTCATTTATTTTTTTAATTAATTTTTTTTTTCAAATATTTTTTTTAATTATTTTTTTTTTCAAATATATATTTTTTTCAATTATTTTTTTTTCAATTAAAATTTGGCCTAATTTTAAAATAATATTTTTTTTCAAATAATTTAATTGGAAAAAAATATATTTCAAATAATTGAAAAAAAATTATTTGAAATATATATTTTTTTCAAATATTATTTTTTTCCAATTAAATTTTTTTCAATTATTTTTTTTAATTAATTTTTTTTTCAATTATAATATGTGTGATCCCATTGTCATAAATAATAAATATAAATATAAATATTTTAAGCTTGAAAAAACATATTTTTTAGTTTATGTTTTTAAATTTTTTAAAATATTTTGTTCAAACTAAATGCATTTGTAATTTATGTTTTTCTAAAAATAAACAAAAATCAGTTTATAAAATTTTTGTAAACATAAACTAAAAACGTAAACGTTATTAAACATTACTTTATTATTTAGGGATAATTTTTTTTTTATTTTAAGATTTAGGGTTTAATTTTTAAAATTTATTTATTTTTAAATATTATTTATTTATATTTATTTAATTCTTAAAATTTATTTATATTTATTTTTATGTGAGTTGTGTGTGAGTGCTGTGTCAGAGAGAGGGAGAGAGAGTGTGTGGTGTGGCTGTGAGTGAGTGCGTGGGTTGTGAACGTTGAAAGTGTGGTTTATAATTACGCTTTCTTTACAATACAGTTTTATTTAAAAGCGTAATTAGAAATTACGCTTTTTTTTAAAAAAAAATTCTTTAAAAGCGTGGTTAGAAATCACGTGTTTTTTTTTTAAAAAAAATTATTTAAAAGCGTGATTAGGAACAACGCTTTCTTAATTAAAAGCGTGATTTGTAACCACGTTTTTACGATTTCGCCATTTTCACGGGACAAACGTTGAAAGCGTGGTTGTGAATCACGCTTTAGCCTATTTTGAGAATTCTTTCAAAACTAAGCTTAATTTGGGAATTGAATTGATAATTTGACTTATTTAGGGAAATGACCCTACTTTTACATGTCATAAAAAGATCAAATTGCATTTTTTTTTTTGTACAAGTTTTCACGACATTCATTAGCATGTCGTGTAAAGTTATATTTTACAACATAAAATATATGTCGTCTTAAGTACAAATATTTTATGACATATTTTTGTAAGTCGTAAATATTTATATTTTTTACGACATACTTTTACATGCTATAAATATATGAATTAACGACTTATATAGTATGTATGCTATTATTAGGGATAACGATGAAAATCCTATCCCATGAATATGCAGATCCAAACCAAGTACATAGATTTTTCTCCTCTTTTGTACCCATAAGATTAATTATGTGGGTTTTTTTGAAATATCCATAGGATATGGGTCGGGGATTGGGTACCCGCCCGTTTCCCATATGTTAGGGTTCTCATTCTCAATCTCGCCCTCACGGTTTCTCATTCTCATTCTCACAGCAGCGGAGGCAACGATCTCCATAGGTTTTGCAAAGGCAACGATCTAGCGGCGGCGATCTCCGTCGGTGTTACCACGGTGGTTCTCCGGTGTGGTGAGTTTCTCTATCTCGTTCTCTCGTTCTCTCTCTCTTGTTCTGTGTGTGTTTACAAATTCATCTATTAGTCACTTTCTCAACTTCCAAACAGAGTTGTTGCTTCACAGAGTTGTTGGTTTGATTCATGGAAATTTTAACTCAATGTTGTTTAAAGCTATGGATTTAAATCAGTTGTGAATTCTGATGCATTTGGAATTGTTAGCTTTGATTTCTCATGTGGAAGATGAAATTGATTTACCGGCTATTTATTTTCTTGGGACTTTGCTATGTTATGTTATGTTATGTTAAAAGGGTGTAGGGTCAAAATGGATTGCATAAAAGCTTTGTTACAAAAATGGCAATTCCCTCTGCAAATGATCAAGATCAATATAGCTACTCCTTAAGTTTTTAAGCAAATAGGTCATCTCTGTTTTGATGATTGGTTGCTTTATATAGTCAAACTAAAATGAGTGTTTTAACATTTCCATTGAATAAGAAGAGAGAGAGAGAGAGAGAAGAGAATGTTGGGTGGAAAGTTGATCCCTTTTAGCTTGTAGAGACAGAAATAGGGGTTTTTAGAGAGAGAAAGTCTTGGGATTTTAGGGATCGTTTCAGGTACTAATCCAATCTTTCAATTTTACTTTCATCAATTATTGATCAATACTGTTGAATTTTCACTTTGTTGTGTTGATCAGCTGTTGAATTGGCTAATGCTCCTCTGTTCATGTAAAACTAATAAAAGAATGGATCCATTCTCCTAAGATCTGAAAAAATAAAATAAAATAATGAAGAAAAGAAATAATAAGATTAACCAATTATGATTTGTCCAAATTATTGTTGATGCTAAAAAGTATACCCAATTTAGTCCCCATTGGATGGTGGTTTGGGAGGGGTAGAGTGGGTGGTTGTTGTTCTTGTTATATCCATAGTATGTGAGATTCATAGGACTATTCTTCTCATTGGTTTACATAAATCATTATCTCAGTAAATAAATAAATACATGCTTCTTTTGATGTTTGCCTCTTGCTCTAAAGGTGATTGTGGAGAAGGCTGAGAGAAGTGATATTCCTAACATCGACAAGAAAAAGTAAGTGAAGTTATTTTCAACTTGATAGCAAATTTCTGTCTAGCTAATTATTTTGGAAGTATTTATCCTTTGTTTGTTTATCACCCTTATGCCAACCATAGTTACCACAAGTGACTTACACGTTGTCCAACTTTGGCATGGAAATTTGCACACCTTTCTCATCACCTAGAAATTAATAACGGACAGGACCTGCAATACTCGTCTCGAAATGTAATATATGTGTGGAGTATTCTTTACTATGCCTTGAATAGCTCCTTCATGTTTTTTCCTTTCTCTTTTTCTATCTATGTATATATATAACTGCATGAAGGCTGAAGATAAGATTGAAATTGAAGAAAATGAACAAATGGAAAAATTTGCAGTCATGTTGATGCAGCACTAGGAAGAAGAATAAATTGGGAATTACAATTCCAAAACAACTCTCAATAATCAATTGTTCAATATTCATCAAGTCTAGTCTCAAAATCAAATTCAAGTTACCAAAAATAAAACCCTTGCAAATAATTTAATAAAAACTAGAAATAATCCTAATAAAGAAAATAAAATAAAATTCCTTTATTTTTCAATTGTTGTCATCCAAAGCCTTTCAGGTCCGCATCACATGTATGTGGTATTGGCTATTACATGCCTCTCGTTTTTTTGGAAGGGAAGGTGGGATGCAGTTGTTTTGTGTAACTCCTTCCACGTATCTCTCTAAGTTGCTTGCTCAATTTGAAGGGTTGACCCCAAGAACTCCCTCCTGAATGATGCAAAGTCTATGGCTCAGGGACAGTGATTATTTTAGTGTTTATTTGCTTTACTAGTATTGAAATCCTTTTGATTGATTTGAATAAGATTGTTAGGGACGTGATTTTCCAGGCTGACCTGATGTGGGTCAAGTCTTTTAATGGTAGGGAAAGCTTTTATTAATCCAGAAGGCAATTGACGTGAATGCTGAAAAAGCAGCAACTATTAGCATTTGTTTTCTTAAAAAGTATTGAATTTTTTCCACTCACTTGAATAAGATAATTCCAGATACCTTGTTCCAGCTGACCTGACTGTGGGACAATTTGTGTATGTGATCCGGAAGAGAATTAAACTGAGTGCTGAGAAAGCAATCTTCATATTTGTTGACAACGTCCTTCCGCCTACAGGTATCTACATTACAAGTTCATGTGCTCCATTGATGCTTTTTTTGTTTTCAGAATTGTATAACCCTTTTTTTTTTCCATAGCTACAACATTAGACAAGGACTTTATATTCATAGTTTATATACATATATATATATATATATATATATATATTCAAAAGATAGTAATTCTATTAGTAGTTTGGATCCTTATTAAACTAAATATATTTTGAATGATTTATACTTGTGATGTACACTGGAATTGGATGTATAAGCAATTATCAACTGTAAAGAGCAATTATCAACTGGAATTGGATGCATAAGCAATTATCAACTCCCTGTTTTTGTTCTCAGCTTAGTGGTCTGATTTCTGTGTTGCTATGGGTTGTAATATCTTATGGGTTACATATTTACTTGATTAAGATTAACCTTATTGGCAAAATGTTAAAAAAACATAGTGTACAGTATCTCCTAGCTTGTGCAATTTTCTAATATCATTGGACAGAGTTAAATGCTATCATTTCTTTTTTGAAATGGGTTATTTATTTATTTATGTTCTTCAGGATTTTTAACCATTGATAATGTCTGAAGTTGGAGCAAACTCCCAAGCAAACTCTCAAGTACCTGTTGATGGTTACCATCAATATCGGTTGAGAGTGAGACCTCTCTACCATCACAACCTCCCCTCCCAAATCAAAATGTCCTTGATGTAGATGATTCTGTCTTATAACACTTTCTTCAAACATGTTTTTTTACATTTTATTTATTCAAACAGGCTCTTATAACATTGTAAACAAGTTCTTATAACATTGTAGGGGAGAGGGTGAGAGTGAGAGAGAAAGAGAGAGATGGTTGTAATTTTTTTTTTTAATTTTCCACGTTCTTCCACATTTTTTTTCAATTACTAAAACTTATTTGATTGCCTCAAAATTATATATTTGATTATTATAAAACAAACTTTTTAATTAATTAATTAATGTGTATTTGATTTTGTTGTTGAATCAAATAAAATAAAATAAGAGTAATTTATATTTAGCTTTTGTTGTGAACCTTTAAAAAAAAACAAAAAAATAAAAAAAAATAAGTTGTTAACATTAAATATATTAAAGAAGAAAGAAAAAAGATTGAAGATATATTTAGCTTTTGTTGTGAACCTTTAAAAAAAAAAAAAAAAAAAAAAGAAGAAGAAGAAGAAAGAAGAAGGCGGCTGTTAACATTAAATATAAAAAATAAAAAATAAATAAAAATGGGGATTAAGGTGGGTTGGGGAAAATCCAAACCCATTAGAAGATGGGGAGGGTGATACCCTTAGGGAATGGGGAAAATTTATTATAGGGGAATGGGGATGGGGAATTAATATCCACCCCATTAACCCCCATTGCCATCCCTAGCTGTTATTGACAAAACATTAACGGCTTGCAAAAAAGTTGTTATTGACAAAACATTAACGGCTTGCAAAAAAAAAAATGTCGTAGAATGTACTAACTATGACATGCATTTAATGCATGCCGTAAACATGATGCCGTAAATAGTTAATTTTCTTGTAGTGAGGGCTAATTTATAGAAGTTTAGATGAAAAGGAATTTTAGTTTTTCATATGCAAATTGGTATAGAGAAACATTTATAGTAAAATTATTCAACCAAAATGACATTTACAGACCATTGACCAACTAGGTGGTTTAGTCCCGTTTCCAACAAACATGGCTAACCAGGCACAGTGGAAAAACAAACTGGAATAGAATAAGAATGTATTAGAATCAAAGGAAACAGGTAACAATACAAACATTAGACTCAGACAAATAAAAAAATGGTTCACACAAGCAAGAAACTATAAAGCATATCTAATAGTGTAAGAATTTAATAATAGCACTAAATAGAAGGGAAATAGAATTTTGAGTTTGATTCCATAGAAACCATTCAAAAGGCAGATATTGACATACCACATGGCCAAATTCATGGAAAAGATTAACCACTTCAGAGAATCTCAACAACGCAGTATGACCAACTTCCTTTTGAAGCTGAGAAGTAAGTAATGCCACAGGAATCTACATATAGAAATTGAGGATAAATCAGTAACATATTAAAATTATGATCAGCTTACGATACTTTTAACATATATGAGAAATTGTGGACTATGTCTTCTACTGCCCAACCATGTATAACATTTATATCAAAAAAACCAACACCTATAGTACTAGAGACATAATGGCATCCAACTGAACCTTGAGAAGAATTTTCAAGTACAAAACAAACTCTCATGGTGGCAAGGGAATCCAACACAAAGCAGATATACATCAGGCAACATAAATTTTTGCCTTTTTTCTATTGAAAACTAAAAAAAAATGTAATTCTACCATGCTAATCAAACATGCTTTATGCATTTGATCTTGTCCTTACTAAACAAAATAGAATGTATCTCAAAATAAAATGCTTTGCAGGTACCCAAAATTTGAGTTCAACATCACAACAACAATAAGTTTAGAAAACTCAAACTTAATAGCGTATTACAATCACCTTTCGTGCACCATTGACAAAAGAACCATTCTGAAGAGCCACAACACAGGTGTGACCATATTTTCCCTCCCTGTTTGAAGATACAACGTAAGTTCATTTCATTCTAAATCATATATGTGAACCACCCATAAATTGATGTCCACTAGAATTAATAAAACCATGAGTAATAAATGAACCTAGAGAACATATCAAGGTAGAAATAGCCCAAAAGTTCACTAGAAGATAAGTCATAGACTGAATAAAGGTGAACATCAGAGTGCCAAACCTCAGCATCTGCAATTTCTTCAAATCTTAAACCTGCATGAAGCAAAGGAAGATGAGAGCTTAGTAGATGAATTAGCCAAGCAAAATACTAAGTCAAGAAATGGAAACATCATGAAATTACCAAAAAGGTCATGGCATATTTTCAAGATCCCTAACATGACCAAATTGAATGGAAAGTATTGTTTAAGAGCTCCAACGTCCAGATTAAATTGTTGTTCCTCAATTCTCTTCACGTAGTACAACAGATCCTCAATTCCAAAAGGAAAATCTCCTTCCGCTTTTTTCTGATGTACCAGAAAAACACAGACTATAAAGACATAAAACACACTTTGGCATAACACGATATAGACTAAGCAAAAACTAACCTTCAAGTCTTTTAACATACTAAGTTCTCTGGTGGCCAAGTCAGTTAAACTGGCAGAGAGTTCCTCCAAGAACTCAAATACCTGAAAACAACAGCATCATGCTCATCAGGAAAAATCAGCTTTATGAAAGGATTGGTAGGAAAATATTACAAACAAACAGTAATGGAATGATGATTCAAAATGAGAAATCAGTAATTTGGTCGGGAAGTTAATAGCAATAAGATATTTTCCTTGATCATTTTTCAGCAATTTATGTACCACTGTAAACTGAAGGAAGAAGTATATAACCAATCTGTAGGCCATTCTCAGTTCAACAAATAAATGAATTGCTTCACTAAACAACACAAAAGTCTTCAATTACCTAGGAAAGTACAATAATACCAATGAGCATGATTATCTAATCAGCTAATCTGAAAAATAATCGTTACCAATAATTGTATTATCAAAGAAAGCATGGGCGAAAGCACGTAGATGAAATTACAATTACATAATAAACATTTAATTAGAGAATAAATCATCAAAAATGCTGTTTAGTACAAGATAATACATCAGGAAATCATATAAACATGTACAAACCTTTGAGGATGAGTTTGCCATTCTATGATTAACAGCATAGTCTGCGTAGTTTGAGTAGCCAAACAATCCAACAGATTTATGGCGCAACTGAACCTAAATAATACAAGAACAAGACCAATGCCAACAGGCTTTCAGGCAGAAACAAGCAAGAGCATAACAGCCAGAAAAAGTATAAAATATGATCTTTGTAAAGTAATCCATGGCTTTTCCAATGGTTAAGACTTGGCCTAATAATCTTAAGGTTATGGGTTCAAGTCTTGAGGCCACCACTTTGTGCATTATGCCAAAGGTTAGGTGTGTACTCAATTTTTTCCTTCCCAAACATATATTAATGTGTACTAATTGGGCATTTTTTTTTTTAAACCATGGCTTTTCCGACTCTCCCATTTGAAATGTGGTAATATGGACAACAAGTACAAATAGTAAATGGCTTAAATTTGCATATGAATAAATCGAGATCTATTGCTTCTATGCATTTCTTTTTCTATACATACTCTAAGATATCATTTATTTACAATAACATATTTCAATGCCTGACTTCCCTGAGTTGTCAATTGAATTATAGCTTTATCTTTGAGCATGTAATAATATATAAAATCTCGTCAGCAATACAAACTAGAAAACTAATGCTAAATGTGGGAATGCCGAATCAATTTGAATAGACAGATCAGGATGTCCCCCACATTTTTTTGCTTTTATAATGCCAAAAAAAAATTAGAAAAAAATAAAAACAAGTAGAACAGAACCATAAATCAAGTTCAAAATTAACGAAAATTCAGCTTCTCCTTTTTCTTCTGCCATTGAAGGATTCTTTAATCAACTAAATATAAGAGCATTGATCTTACTTGTGTTCATCTGGAATTCATCAAACCAAACCAAACGAAGCCTTAAGTCCCATCAAATAGGGTCGGTTACATGAATCCTTCTCCTCCACGCGGCCCTATCAAATGCCATTTCATTAGTCAAATTAAGTACATTCATATCTCTATTTATAACTCTAGCCAACGTTAATCTAGGCCTACCTTGTCCCCTAACACTTCTATCTACCGTTACAGCATTGCATCTCTTCATTACTGCCTCTGTTGGTCTCTGTTGAATATGACCAAACCATCTCAATCGATTCTCTCTCAACTTATCTTCTATCAGTGCTACTCCTATCCATTCTCGAATACACTCATTCCTAATTCTGTCTTGTCTAGTCTTACCACACATCCACCTTAGCATCCTCATCTCAGCCACACTCATCTTATCTACATGTTGTTTTTTGGTTGCCCGACACTTCGTCCCATACAACATTGCTGGTCTAATAGTCGTTCTATAGAACTTACTTTTAGTCTAGTGGGTATTCGTTTATCGCACAATACCCCAGACGCACTTCTCCACTTACACCATCCCGCCTTAATCCTATGGGCCACATCTGCATCAATCTCTCCCGCTGTTGTGATAATTGACCATAAATAACGAAAATATTTACTATTAGACAGTTCTTGGTTCTCAATCTTCACGTCTCCTCTGCTTTCATTATTATTGTTACTAAATTTACACTCCATGTACTCTGCCTTAGTTTTGCTTATCCGGAATCCTTTAGATTCAAGAGCTTTTCTCCAAATCTCTAAATCTCCAACTTTGTATTAACTCCTTCTCTAGTCTCATCTACTAGCACAATATCGTCTGCAAAAAGTATACACCATGGCACGTCATTCTGAATGTTTCTCGTCAACTCGTCCATAACTAAAGCAAAAAGATAAGGACTTAAGGTAGATCTTTGGTGTAACCCTACAGTGATAGGAAATTCATTTGTCTTTCTAGTTGGCAATCTAATAGTGGTCACCACCCCTTCATACATGTTCCTAATCACGTCAATGTAACCTTTTGTCACCCCTTTCTTCTCTAATACTCACCATATTATATCCCGAGACACTTTATCATATACTTTCTCAAGGTCGATAAACACCATATGAATGTATCTTTTATTTTCTTTATACTTTTCTATTACTCTCCTCAAAAGATAGATCGCTTCCATTGTTGACCTACCAGGCATAAATCCAAATTGATTCTCTGACACTTCCGTTATATCTCGCAATCACACTCTCCCACACTTTCATTATATGACACGTTAGCTTGATTCCTCTGTAGTTGTTGCAATTCTGGACATCACCTTTATTCTTATAGATTGGCACTAAAATACTCTTCCTCTACTCATCTAGCATATTCCTAGTCAGCAAAATTTTGCTAAACAATCTTGTCAACCAAGCAATTCCCTTTTTACCCAAACATTTCCAAGCTTTAATAGGGATATCATCGGGTCCTAAAGCATTATTTGATTTCATCTTCTTAAGTGCAATCTCTACTTCAAAATTCCTAATCCTGCAATAGAACCTATAGTCTTGGTTTATCGTATTATTGGTTATTTCTTCCCCTATTGCCGTATCTCCATGTTCTTCGTTTAATAGTTTCTCAAAATAATTCTTTCATCTTTCCTTAATCTCTTCATCCTTCACCAATACATTAGAATCCTCACTCTTGATGTACTTTATTTGATTAAAATCTCTTGTTTTCCTTTCCCGTATCTTAGCAAGTTTGTATACCCTCCTCTCTCCCTCCTTGTTATTTAGTCTAGTGTATAGGTCTTCATAAGCTTTCAACCTACTTTCTCTCACTACTTTCTTGACCTTCTTATTAGCCAATCTATAGCTCTTAAGGTTTTTCTCAGTTCTATCCTTTTGTCACTTTTTAAAGCACTCTTTTTTTTGCCTTAACTGCCGCTTGAACCTCTTCTTTCCACCATCAAGTTTCTATAGAGCTGGGTCCCGTTCCTTTCGACTCTCCAAGCACTTTCCTTGAGATTCTCCTTATACAATTGGCCATCGAGTTTCCCATAGTGTTAGCATCACCTTCTAAGTCCTAGGTACCTTCCTTATCCATTCGATTCTTAAACATTTCTAGTTTATCCCCTTTTAGGTCTCACCATCTCGTCCTACGACGCCCACCATCCTTCCTAGCTTGGTATTGCCCTCTAAAACATAAATCTAGTACCAAAATCCTATGTTGAGAGACCAGGCTCTCTCCAGGAATCATCTTACAATCATTGCATTTTAGGCGGTCCACTTTTCTCACTAAGAAGTAATCTATTTGGCTCTTAACTAATCCACTCTTAAAGGTTATCAAATGCTCCTCTCACTTCTTATACATAGTATTGGCCACCACCAGGTCAGAAGCCAATGCAAAACCTAAGATACTCTCTTCAGCCTCATTTCTATCACCAAAACTGTATCCACCATGAACCCTTTTATAGCTTAATTTATCTATGCCCACATGGCCATTAAAATCTCCACCTATAACTAGGTTCTCTCCTACGGGTATCTTTTGTAAAATCTCATCCATTTGCTCCCAAAAATCCCTCTTAGTCTGATCATCTAATCCTACTTGAGGGGCGTATGCGCTAATAACGTTCACTATATTCTCTCTAATAACTAGTTTAACTAGCATAATCCTATCCCTTTTCCTAGTGACCGCCACTACACTCTTTACAAGATCTTTGGCAATTATGATGCCTACCCCATTCCTGCGTCTATCCTTACCACTATAATATAGTTTAAAACCGGTATCCTCAATTTCCTTAGCTTTCTCTTCCGTCCACTTAGTTTCTTGTATGCAAGCTGTACTAACTCTCCTCGTAATCATAACATCTACCAATTCCATCGTCTACCAATTTCATCAAACCTCCAGAAAATGTCAACGGCAGTTTCTAATCACTAAATGACCTACTAGATGAATATGCTATTTCATGATTTCAAATAGAAATAAATGTATTACCTATACTACAGCAATATTGGTGAAAATTGTTATAAAATCTATTCTCTTCACGGATTTAGTTTCATGATTCGAGGACTTATGAAAGTAACATAGTGCATCATGATTTCAAACATCGTCTTAACAATAACCAGATGGTATATATCTAAAGGAAGTAAACTTCTCATCTCATTATGTACTCAATGAAGGTTTATTTAGCTATGCTTTTCATTTGACGTGTTCCTATGCTGAAATTTCAGACATATATGTTACCAATTATTCATTTTAGTTTGAAAGTCTCTTTCTAGATAATTGCATTTCCATGGCCATGGCATGTGTAACTTCTTAGGCAAACCATGGCAAGGAATAAGCACTGTGTTGCTGCAATATTCTTATGCTTTCTGAGGTTATTTCCAAAATGTAATTCTATAGTTGCATTACCACATTGACCAAATGAGAGAGAGAGAGAGAGTTTGCATGACTGAAGCAATGAAGGAAAAGAAGCTTCCAAAATTGTGATGGTACGATGACATGACACTAGTTTACATAAAATCATGATAAGGGTTGCAGAAGTTGTGTCTTTGTGCTTTGCCTTACCAGACTTTCCAAGATAGAAAGGTTGACTTCACATCTCCGTCCATAAGCCACAGCTACAATCCTCCTTGTCAAACCTACCTTCAAAGGTTTAAAGAATAAAGTAACTAAGCACTTCAAATTGTTGATTAATTGCCACAGATGGCTTAGAACCAATAGTTCATTATCTAATGGATCTTTCCGTTCTAGTACTCTATCCAAGAGTTGTCAATACTTATCAAATCTCTTTCTATCTACTGGAAGGCTATAGTATCAAACGGCAAAGAAATTGTTGAAAAAAATATGGCTTTTCCCAGATGAAATGAAAATTGGATTCATGTAACAAGAGAAAGATTTCACATTCCTTAGCCGGAAAGATATGTAGCCATGAAGGAAGGATGTAGAAAATAAATTTAAAGTCATATGTAGAATAATGAACTAAAAAAGGAATAAGGTTTGCTCTCATGAGCAAAACCATAACTACACAATGGTAATACATGTTATCTATGGTCACTGAAGTGTAACCATAAAGTGCATCCACCTGGCACTTGTTTATGGTATAAATTTTCAATCTGAAATTAGCAGGCAATATAGATTGCCTAGTTGCCAAAAGTACATCAGTATATGTACCATTAGCTAAATCACTTAAAATGCCTTCTCACGTAATTCACATAAACTTAAAAAAGCAAAAACTGCAACTACTAAGGTCTACTGATGTAGCAAAGATTTAATGTTCCTTTGTTTGTGGGAGGGGGTGCGTACAGTCTCTAGACATAGTAGTACCTTACAAAGCTCCAGTATAGGTGAAACGTGATGACTTCTCAGGGTGACCTTAAATTTACCATTTTCAGCTTTGTCTAAGCTCTGCAAACAAACATATCCAAAATTTTATTGTGAAACAAAACAGTAACAAATGAGAATGATTCATTCAGAATCCACACAGCAAATATATAAAATAAAATAAAAATGCACAGTAAAAAGATAATGTGTAGAAAATCTAAGTTGAAGTGTTGAACAAATAAAATATATAAATAAACATTTTAACCTCAAGGAACTCTGGCGGTAATCCAACTAGCTGTGTCTCACTTACGAGAAGGGACGTACTATCATCATTCAGATTTTGGATATATCGCCCACTTAGCTCATCTATTTGAGCACTTTATCGCTGCAATTCCTCTCTTTTCGTTTAAGTAAGGCTCAGTCCACTGCGTTCAAAGTCTCTGACCTGCCACTGAATAATTAAGAATAAGTATATGAACCCAACAGTTGATGCAGCCAAGAAGAAACCTCTTCAAATTTGAAAGACAATCCATCAATGACAAAGAGCAAGTATACAGATGGAAATATTGCTATTCAACAAACAAGAGGAAGTTGAAAAAATACCTCCAAAATAATAACAAATAAAATTCACAAGCATACCGGGCTTCTGAACCGAATCTAATTCTACCAACACTCAAATTGATTGAACAATATTAGGTAAAGGCCTTTTTCTATAAATGTTTATAAAATTTGAACTTGTTAAACTAAACAATCTACAAAAATAAATTAAACAAGTTTGTATGTATGAATTCCCAGCTTTTCCTAAGAAATATACAAAAAAAAGAAAACAAAATTTGGTCAACATGACCCCAGATATCAACCTCTCACAGCAGGACCTAGTTGTCTCAACTCTCTAGTGCCATTAAGATGATGCAAGAAAAATAATAAGCATTTCTACCACAACCACACTTTACTTCACATGTAAAAGTGCAGTATATAAGGGGGAAAAGAAGGAAGTGACAGAAAAAATTCATGCTAGTAATCACATTTGGAACACTCAACTAACAAGTTACAAGTATAGAATTTGATCCCAAATAACCATCCAAAAACAATGAAAATGAGAGTATACACCAAAAAGACTATATAAACTATTCAAGAAAATCATCATATCAAATGGTACGGAAAATTTGGTTCAAATTCATATCAGACACTGTGTATAGCGTTTAAATAAGTGCACTTTTTGACTTTTTAGACTAAAAAGTTGAGGGAAAAAAGATGGTTGTTTGGGTTAATTTTTTGATTTTTTATGAAAAAAAATGTATTAAAATATTGTATAAATTAGTAAAATTACAATTTTACCCATATAAATCCGCGTGTATGTCAGTATGGATCTGTGTACAGGAAAAAGTTGGAATTTTTTTTTTCTTCCCGTTCTTTTCCACCGTGGTCTAGTACAATATTTGAAAATTTGTTTTTTATTTTTATTTTGTTTGGACGTGTGTGGCAGTGATGCATGTCTCCATCAATGATATAAAAAATTGTTTTTAAATTTTTTTTTGCTTTGGACCCTTGATGGGTACTGTTCTGATATAATATTTTTATTTTTGTTTTGTACCATTAAAATATTGTGAATTGTGTTTACTTTTTTGTTTTTTTAGTAACTTTTTGGCTTTTTATCTTTTTCTCAGGTTGCCAAACTAGGCCTTAGTGTTCATCCATTCTCCCCTTGCTGCAACAGCTTTGATGACACGGTATACATCTTCACGTTTACTGAACAATTTGCATGAAATACACAAATTAAACATTCATTTATGTAACAATTAGTTAACATAATGATGTAGAACACACACCAAATTAAGAGGGATAATCTGGTTGTTGAGAGATGATGCTAGAAGAATTAAAAGATAGCACAAGAAGACTGAGACAAAGCCAAAAGGCTGGTCTTCTGGTTTTCCCTGGAGAATAGCTTACTAAAATTTGAAAAACTTATTGCACTGTAAATATATATATATATGAAAAACTCATTGAAACTCTTTCAGGACCCCTTTTAAATAAATAAATAAAAGAAGGCAAAACCTGCAACTCGAAACATGAGCATCTATTCTTCTCTCTGCTTCAGCGCTTGCTTTGCGCACATCTTCAGAAGTGGATACTAATTTTGGGAAGACACAAGATTGTATATGTGACCTGCATATTTTAATTGACCCAACATCATTAAAAAAAAAAAAAAAAACAACAACAACAACAATATATACATATACCAATAGGAACTATATAGTTAGTAGTAACTCGACATCTTTATAATCCTTAAATAAAATGGTAAAAATTATTTTTCCCTAGATAGAGAACCAACCATAAGAACTCCACGTAGAGTATTTTGCACAAGGGGGTTAAGATGCATATCACCAACTTGTTATCGCATATGCACATGATTGTGTTGGAAACAAGTAGTTGAGTCTGGCTTCAATGGGATGCATTTAAATTGTGTATTTTGTGTGCAGCAGCAAAATGTTGGCAGTCTTAACAGCCCCGTATTTGCCATAAAGAAAGTCAAAGCTTAAAACCGAAATGCATTGTCTACCCTCACACATACCTTTAAATTCATGTGAACCATCAGCAATAGCAATACCCCTGCCACCCACCACTTGTAAACTTGCTCTAATCCTAAACCTCAGCTCACATCACATTGCCAGTCTCGAAAACCAAAGTAACCTCAGTTTGAATTATCACAATTATCTAAAACCCATATAAAAAAATTAGGCAATTTTAGGTAAACTGTTCTGTTTTGACAAAAAGTTTCCCAATCCCTCCCACGTCAATTCAAGCACTACAAAAAATAAAAATAAAAAGCAGTAATTCTAATTAAATTGAGTCCTGAAATGACAAAATTAGTAATTAAGAATAAACTCATGAAATTTATAAAGATTTAAGTTTCAATAGGAACTATTATTAGAGTACCTTGTCAAGAGGAACTGAAGCAATTGAATCATGGGCCTCCTTCGATTTGGCAATGATGCGGTTCGCTAATCTTAAAATCTCGGGCGGAGAAAGATTGACCTGAACTGTAGACCCCGGGAGATCTAGAACAATACAAATTAAAAACAAAAAAACAAAACTGAATCAACTGCTAAGCCCATATACAAAAATAGCAAGTGAACACGAATCGAACAATATCACACCATATAAATATGTATATACACAGATAGGACCTTTCTTTTTGCGATTTTTCTTGAGGGCGTTGACGGCGAAGTTAACGGCGATGGCGAGGAGAGCGGCGCCGTCGGAGAGGGCTACGAGGTTGGTGTTTCGATTCTCTCTCTTTTGCTTCGACATTTTTTTTTCCTCTCTCTAGCGGTGGCGGTGACTTCTTCACCAAATATCTCTTTCTCTTTCTCTCTCACCAAACGGCAAATGCGAGGGATATTTGTGTTAATGATGACAAAAAATTGCGAATTAAAAAACGTGAATATATACAGGAGAGGACTGACACTGAGCCACGGGCGGGGGGGGGGGGGCGAGAAAAGACCTGTCAGAGGTTTGTTTGGGTGTCTCCAAATCTGTATCCCAGAGTGGAAGATGTTTGGGAGCCCTATAAAATGATTTAGGGATAAGCCTCACTTCAATTAGAAATCAAGTGTTTGTTTGAAATCCCTAAAAAAGTTAAAAAGCTAAAAATTATTAAAAAAATATAAAAATTAATATTCACTAATCAATTGGATAGAAAAAAAAAAAAAAAAAAGTCAGCATACACGGAGGGTCAAAAGACTAAAATACCCTTGTTGACATGCAAACAACAATAACAACTTTCAACTGTGCAACCGTACTGATATGCACAAAAAACATGTCAGTACGGAAAGGGGTAAGAAAGTAATTTTGGTATTTTATACAATATTTTACTACATACATTTTTCGTAAAAAGTCAAAAAATTATCCCAAACAATCATTTTTTTCCTCTACTTTTTTAGATAAAAAGTACACTTATATAGTTCATCCCAAATAACTTCCAACTAGACTGTGGGCTTTTGTGGGTTCACTGCGAAGTCTATATCAACGATCAAAAGCATTGAATATGTAAGATTTATTGAGTACTTTATTATTGTAAAATGTTACATTAATCGAATATCAATAAACACTTGATCATACACATTTGTGTCAGTAATTTTTTTTTAGATCATAGTTACCATTGATACAAATTTATTATGATCAAGTGACTATCGATATCTTATAAACTTGATTTTTTGTAGGGTTGAAATATTCAAAAGGTTTCGGATTATCGATGTAAATTCCGTAGTGAGCCAATGAACCCAACAATATGCTTTAATTCGATTTCAGACTGAAGATAAGCTTGACCCAGTGAATTAAGTTAGGAAACTTTCTATAAGGTGTATGGCAATTATTGAAATCTCCCTCTTCTCGTGTTTTTAAAAGGGTAAATTACACTATGTCTTTTTGATCTAGGGGAGGTTCATCTCCAGTCTACTGTGTAGATTATACCATACTATTAGACTTGTGGAATACATCACGAATTTCGTTTCGATAATTCAAACCGTTCAATGTGTAGAGCTTGCTAAATATTTCATGCCTACAAAAAATTACGTTGATCAGATATCAGTAGCCATTTGATTGGAACACATTTTTGTCGATAGTAAATATGATTTTGAAAATAAATTGTTAACAAAAATGTGTTCCGATCAAGAGGTCACCGATATCCGATTATGAAATACTCAACAAGCTCTACACATTGAACAGTTCGGAAACATCGAAATGGGACCCATGGTGGGTGCCACGGCCTACCAGTACGCTCCAATCCATCAGTCCATATAGTGGACTGAATAGAAGTCTCTTCCTTTGATTAATATAGTTCAAAAATCATTATAAATTATATCACATTTTTTTTTACATGTATTTTTATAAAAAATAAAAAAAATCAATTGAAGTAGTCACTTCTCAAAAGAGCCTCTAATCATTTTTTTTACTTTGGGCTTTTTAAGTTTTTTTTTTTATTTTGACCTTTTATATTTTAAATTTTTTATAATTTATTATTGTGGCAAAAAATTAATAAATGTGTCGTATGTTTTATACATGATATAATTTTCTGTAAATTTTTAACAAAATCGTAACAAGAATAATTAATTGTAATAAAATAATATTTCGAGAGGATTAATTATTGAGTTTCAAAATTTAAGATTTATTTATTTACTACAAATTATAACATCACTTATCTGCTATTTTATACGTTGTTTCACAACAAAAGAAAAAAAAAGAAAAAGAAAAAGAAAAAAAGAAAATCACTTAATAAACGAACCTTAAACCACCCCTTATTGTAATTCTCATTCATAAATAAATTGTTAAGATAAAAATAAATAAATAAACAAACAAATTGTTGGTTGTTTTCTAGATCCAGCAATGGCTGGGCTATCTCGGGGCCAATACGCGTAAAGGTAAGGAAGAGTGAGGAGCATTGATTAAAGGCCAAACCACAAACACATCACAGCACACGTTAGTAAACAAATCCCTACAACTTCACATACATACGCCGTCGCCTGCAAATCGTAGAAGAGCAAGGTCCGAATTTGCACACCGAATCGAAGCTAGCATCAATGGCTCCCAAGCCGAAAGAGAAGCCGAAACCCTCGCAATCGCAAGCATCAAAGCCTGTAATCGCCGTTGAAGATCTATTCACCACTCTCAATCGACACATCCAACGGTCGGAGTACGAGCAAGCTGTCAAAGTCGCAGATCAAGGTCATTATTCATGTTTGTATGATTGAAGTTCATTTTGTTTGTGTTTTTTTTGGAAATTTGGATCGAATCTGTGTTTTTTTTTTTTTTTTTTGCAGTTCTGTCAATTGTCTCTAACGATGAGGACGCGATTCGTTGCAAAATCGTGGCTTTAATCAAGGCTGATAGCATCGATGAAGCTCTTTCGACTATTGAGTCTTCTCGAAGGCTTCCGATTGATTTCAGTTTCTTCAAGGTAAAAAACATGAGCTTTGTTCACTGATTCAATGGTGTGTCTGTTGATTTAAGATTTTAAAATGTGTTTGTTGGTGCAAAATTATTAGTTTTTGTTATCATGGAGTGTAAAGCAATTTGAAGAATTTATGTTGACGTATTATTGGCATTAGCATTTCTTTGTTATGCGCATGCTAGGCAGTTAGGTATTAAACTGATGTGGTTTAACAAATGTATGTTGGTTGCCTCATCTATTTTTAGCTCCTATTAGTATTCAGGATTGAAATAATCCCATTTGGTAGGGCAGGTTTAGCAAATCTCTGCTTCATTGGATGAGTTTTTGCTAAACACATTGTATTGTTTTTCTTCTTAAATTTTTTTTTTTCAAGTATTTTTTTCTTTTTCCCCTGTATTATAAAGAATCCAGTCTTAATAATACGACTAAGTTAACCATGCAAGATGATTTTTGGAACACTTTGTATACAAATTGGCACCTATAAGGTAATTGGCTGCAATTTTTCACTATGCTTATATATGTGCAATTGTCATTAGTTTGTGCATTTTATTTTGGCTTAGTATTCTTTGATAGACTTTATAGGAGAGCTTAATTTTGTGGACGGGTTTTAGTTTTCTGTTGTATACTTCCTGTGTACAGAGTTTGTGTCCTTTTTGGCGCTTTTAGTTTTTTTAAGTACTATAGTGATTTAGTGATTTTTGCCTATCCAAAAAAGAAAAAGAAAAAGAAATGTGCTTATTGTCAAAGGATTGTATTTTTGCTCTCTTTCTACACGAGAGACACTATATGTTAAAAATTATGGATATTATGTTATTCTCTTCATAGAGTAAAACTTTGTTGAGTTTTAGGACAGGTTGTATGTTGTCGCTGAAGTTATTGGCCTTTTTTGGACAAAAGTGCTATAACTATTGAGTCGGTAATTGGCATCATTACTGACATAATTGTGAGAAAATAGGTGCAAAGTCATTGTTGGAACTTGGAGGTGAAAATTTTCCAGCGAAAAAAAAAAACAAACATTTGGTTACCATATCATGTGTTAACAGATGTTTCAAAGGATTCATGCATTTTAGAATTTTTTTTTCTTTTAATTAAATGTGAATGTTTATTTTCCTTATGGTTTATCTGTATAAATTGTTCTATAACAAGCACTAGTAATCTCTTAATATGTATGTTTGAACTTTTGTTGTTTCAAAATAGGCATACTGCTTCTACAGACAAAATAAGTTAAACGAAGCTTTAGCATCATTGGAAGGCCAAGAGGGAAGTTCTGCAGCTATGTTGTTACAATCTCAGATTCTATTTCGTTTGGGAAAATTGGATGCATCTTTGGATATTTATCAAAAGCTTCAGAAATCTAAGATAGAGTCATTGGAGATAAATCTTATTGCTGGTTTGCTTTCTGCTGGGAGGGCTTCCGAAGTGCAAGGAGTGATGGAGGCTCTCAGAGTAAAAGCAACTAGCAGCTTTGAGTTGGCGTACAACACTGCCTGTTCATTAATTGAAAGGAAGAAGTATTCAGATGCAGAGCAACTCCTACTGTCAGCTCGAAGGTGAGCCACAATGTTGTGTGTGAGAATTGATTAGAACTAGCTATTTGCTTTCTAATTACTATAAATGATACTGTAAACACCATTATTGTGATTTATTGTGTTACTTCTGCTGCTGCTACTGTTGCCATAGCTATTTGTTTTTAAGACTTAGAAGTTCACTACTTTGTTACTATTAAATATACACTACGTAGATTTGTTGTTTTGATGGAACTATTCAGAAGAGTTGTCAGCACATAAATTTAATATCTAGGTATGCAAAATAGTGTTGCTTGGAAACTGCTTCTTGTGTAAATGAAATTGCTTTCTCTTCCTGGTCATCTTGTTGGTACTTTCTCATTTGTGTTTGGTTCCCTGACTCTTGTGAGTAGTCTGCATGGTACCAACGACTAATAACGGAATGGATATGTCTTTAGGACCCTGTCTATCACGCACAACTACCTATAAAGTGTTGCCGACCATAACTCCTTGTAATGAATTTTCTTTGGCAGGAACACAACTACCTATAAAGTGTTGCTGACGATAACTCCTCGTAATGAATTTTCTTTGGCAGGAACGGATATGCATCATATAACCTAGTAGATGGCTTTTAGGGCATCATTGTCTTGTACTTTGAATTGTAAAAACTTGCTTCCAATTTCTAATGTAGGGTTAACATATAAGAGCTGGTTATCACCCTCTTTGTGTGGTAAAGTCATGTTTTTGTTGAGAAAGTTTACATTTTTTCAGATGTGTGGAAAATAACCATGGTCGTTGTTTTAAAGTAGAAAAGACTCTTACCAGAGTATTGCGTAGTATCCTTCCAAATTGACATCATGTTCATTCTACCCGTTGTTTAAGAGTGATATTTGATGAAGATTCAGTGATCTGGTAATTAGTAGAGGCACTATTCTTACCAGTATTTAGGAATGTCCTGTAATAATGAATATTTATTCACTTTAAATCTGAAGCTTCAAAATAACGAAGCGAATAGTAGTTTGAATTTTCACAATGATGGCAAGTTATTTGATTTCATCAAAATAACATCTTACCAAGTTGGGTAGATTTCATTGCTCGTTTTGGCCAGTTATGCAATATTTTCTCTCGTTTAACTTCCTACTGTTTTACTACGTCACTTCTTAAACAACATAAATCTCCCCATATATTTGAAGAAGATAAACTTATATTCTTCTCTATTCTTTGAATTTTTTTTTTTTTTTTTGTTGACAGAATTGGTCAAGAAACGCTAATGGAAGATAATTTGGCTGATGATGACATAGAGATCGAATTGGCTCCCATAACTGTACAGTTGGCACATGTTCAACAGGTATGATATTGGCATTACATACATGTTTGTCTCTTCTTTTTCAAATGCTCATTTGTCATTTTATCCAAATTGGCTTATTTTTTCAGCTCCTCGGACACACACAAGAAGCCATTGAAGCTTACACAGACATTATAAAGCGAAATCTGGCAGATGAATCATCACTTGCAGTGGCATCAAACAACCTCATATCATTGAAGGGTCCAAAAGACATCTCTGATAGCCTAAGGAAACTTGATCGATTAATAGAAAAAGGCAGCGGGCCACAGATTTTCCAGCTTGCTCGTGGACTTGACCTAAAGCTTTCACCCAAACAAAGGGAAGCAATATATGCCAATCGGGTGCTTCTGCTTCTTCACTCTAATCGGATTGATCAGGTCTTAAATTTCTCTCTTACCTTCTTCTAAACCCCTACCCCAACGCTGTTAGGAATCCGTAACACTTAACCAGGATTGGTGAAACTCGAAACACAGAAACAGACAAACGCACAAGAAGGATAAATGACATGCACACATGAAGTGTTTATGTGGTTCACCCCAAGCTAGATCAATGTCTATGGCTACTACGGTTTTCACTATAAATACATAGAAATAGAGCAATATGTCCAGTTAGATCCACGGTCGATTGGTTAGTGTCCACTACTTATTAGGATCAACACTAAAACAAATCCTCCACGCAACTGTCTCCTTTTCTCCCTTGTTTGTTTTAGTTTTATTTGAATTATTATTCAAATTGACGGTATATTTGCAGGCTCGAGAACTTGTTGCTGCACTGCCAGACATGTTTCCTTATAGTGTGATGCCGGTACTGCTTCAAGCTGCAGTTTTGGTGAGAGAGAACAAGGCTGGCCGAGCTGAAGAAATACTAGGCCAATTTTCAGAGAAGTTCCCCGACAAGTCGAAGGTCGTTCTCCTTGCAAGGGCGCAAGTTGCTGCTAGTGCTGGCCACCCTCAAGTCGCAGCTGAGTCCCTCTCAAAGATACCGGACATTCAACACATGCCAGCCACTGTCGCCACCCTCATATCTCTCAAAGAACGTGCAGGAGATATCAACAGTGCAATTGCTGTGTTTGATTCTGCGATCCAATGGTGGTCAAATGCCATGGCTGAAGACAACAAGCTCAATGTCATTATGCAAGAGGCAGCATCATTTAAGCTCAAGCACGGTCGGAAGGAGGAGGCTGCCCGGTTATACGAAGAGCTCGTCAAAAGCCACGGAAGTATTGAGGCTTTGGTTGGACTAATTAAGACCACTGCTCATTCAGATATTGATAAAGCGGAAGCTTATGAGAAGCAGTTGAAGCCGTTACCTGGTTTGAAGTCCGTTGATGTCGATAGTTTGGAGAAGACTTCCGGTGCAAAGCATGTTGAAAGCGTGCTTCATGGGGGGACTACCGAGCAATTTGAAGTGAAGGGTAAGGAAAAAGCGAAGAAGAAGAGGAAGAGAAAGCCAAAGTATCCAAAAGGGTTCGACCCTGCAAACCCAGGTCCTCCACCAGATCCAGAACGGTGGCTACCTAAGAGGGAGAGGTCGAGTTACAGGCCAAAGAGAAAGGATAAGAGAGCGGCTCAGGTGAGAGGTTCGCAGGGTGCGGTGGCGAAAGAGGCTGTCAATGCTAATGCAAAATCAAACCAAACAACCAACGCGAAGGCAGCCTCTTCGCAGAATGCAGTTGCAGAGCAATCCAAGCCTTCTTCCAAGTCGTCTAGGAAGAAGTCAAGGAATTAACCGAGGAATAGAACAATATTGTTTGTTTCGCTTTTTTGTTTTTTTGTTTTTGAGGAGAACAACATTTTGTTTTTGATGTCATCAGGGACTAAAATTTCGATGATCTTGTCATTGGCCTTCATGTTGTCTTTTGAGCATATACAAAACCTTCAGACCTGGCCATATGATGCACCAAAACTACAATTTTTTACCAAAATTGAGTGATTTGTAATTTTATTTCTCAAATATTTGTGGTTTTTAGCTTATTTACCGAACTTGGGTAGTTTGTGAATGTCAGAGTTTGAGAAACTTAGGAGACCTGTGTGGGAAATAAGATTCCAAATTTTTGTAATAATTTTGAGTTTCTTTGCTTTTTAACCTTTTGATTTTGTGTATCAACATGTGCAAATAGAAATTTGTTCAGTGACTAAACTCAGTAGGTCAATCAGTTTTGATGAACCAACCTTTCCCCTTTTTCTTTTTCTTTTTTTCAAATATTCTGTTGAATATGCTATGCATTTCACTTTATGCTATGGGGTGAGACTTACTATTACGCTCTGTTTGGTTGGAGGATTTATGGAGGAATTTGGAAAGGGAAAGGAAAAAGATATGTGAAATTAGGTGAAATATAGATATTTTTTATTCACATTTTACCTACCATTTCTATTTTTCTTTCTAAATCCCTCCTCAAATTCCCTAACCAAACACAGCATTAAGGTTTTTTTTTTAACTATATAAGATTGATGACATTTCCAACATCTTAACTGTGGAATTGTTGGGCTTTGCATAATCAATTAACAATACATTTTACCTAAAAAGAAAATACTATAGACGCAAAATACAACACCAAACTAATTTTTTTATTATTATTTTTTTTAAGCGTGTGTTTGGAGTTTTATTTTGGCTAATTTTTATTATTGGTAATCTATTCGTATCATATATATCAAATAATTATTGAAGGAAAATGTCGAGAATAGTGAGAAAGTAAAGAATGTAACATTTACAACGAGTTTTTTTTTTTTTTTTCATCTTTAATAAAATTAAAAAATAAAACTATAAAAAAATAATCATCATCTTAGGTTCTAATATATTAAATGGACCGTAAAAGTAAAAGTAAAAATAAATATAAATATTTTAAAAAAAAGATTCACTAAAAAAACATTTAAAAAAAATTAAATTTTTTTAATTTTTTTTTTTTAAATCTTATAAATTAGATTGATTTGAAAAGTAACTTTTTTAATATAATTTTTTTTAAAAAAAAACGAGTTATTGATGAGCTGCGAGAGCCGAGGTTGGTGTTGGTTTTTTTTTTTTTTTTTTGAACGGTGAGGTTGGTGTTGGTTGAAGTTGGTCTGTTGAACAGTAGAGCGGCCTTCAAATAAGTACAAGTGTATGGATGGTTTAATTTTTTTAAAATTGAATTTTTAATTTCTCATATTTGTTTGTTATTAATGAATATTTTTAAAATTTTGAGTAATTTTTTATTTTTATTTTTTTAGATGTATTTTACTTAGATGTATCTAAATAGTAAAATATTTGTGAAAAAATATTTTAAAAAATTAATAAATAAATAAAACTATGAAAAATATACTGAATTTTCTTATTTTTTTTTATATTTTTTATATGATTTTTTTAAAAAAAATGTTATAAATATTATATTTTGTAAGTGTATTTATGTTAGACATGTTTAAAATTTTTTTAAAAAAATACTTAAAATATTAAAAAAAATCAGTAAAAATAAAAAAATACAAAAAATAAAAGATTAAAATTTTCTAAAAAATAAATTTTGATAATAAAAACCAAACAGATTTAGCCTATGTTTGGGAAGTTGGGTTTGAGGTTTTTTTTTGCTAAAATAGCTACAAAAAATAAAATAGGTTTTTTAGCTCAATAAGATAAAATATCATATCCAACCCATAATTATTACATTCTTTCTCTCACAAAAAATTCAAAAAAGTCAAAAAAATCAGAACCCTTCCTAAACCATACTTTTTAACCTCAAACTAAAATTCAAAAAATTCAAAAAAAAAGCCAAAAACTAACCCCCTGCTCAGGAATCAGGATCCTCTCCTTGAGGTTTCTACTTGACTTTCTACTTGCTAGGCTATTGGGCCAACTTTTAGGCTCAATTTCGATAATCCAAACCGTTCATATTTTAAGATTTGTTGAATACTTCATACCTGTAAAAAATCAAGTTGATCGGATATCAGAAAGTATGTGTTCGAAAAACTAACTAAAAACTATTTTTTAAAAAAAATTAATAAATAGTTTTCCGAACACATACTTTCTGATATCCGATCAACTTGATTATTTACAAGTATAATATACTCAACAAATTTTAAATATAACAATTCGAATTATTGAAATTAGGTCTAAAAATGAACCCAATAACCTAGTAAGTAAAAAATTAAGTAAGAACATGAAGGAGAGAATCTTGATTCCCTGCCTCAGCAGTATTCAAAGCCAAGCCAACCCTTTCATGAGCTGAGCTGTGCTTTATTCTAGGTTGACTAGCCGTAGACGCCAAGAAACTCACATGGCCTCTAGTTTGTCTAAACCGGATGACGATCATGTTTGGATTTTTCTGTAACTTTTTTTTTTTTTAAAATTTTTTTTTTATGACTAAAATTGGAAATTTTCACAACACAAATGATTCGTTGCGCTTTGTATATGTCAATTGATTATTCAAACGCTTATTCGAATGACTGGTACAATCTTTATCACTCTTGTTACTGGATGATCGATCGGACGATCGATATGTATAAATTTAAACGATTCAGATAAGCCAATATTTGATAGATAGCATATTGCTCTTTTCAAAATATGCCTGAAGCTATATGTTTGATTGCCTCATTATTAGCGTTGCGTTTAGATATGATTTATAAGTTAATTTTTTTTATTTATTATAAAAAAATAAAAATGTGATGTGAAACAAAACTTGGCATTGCAATTTGATTTCCTTTAGCGTCCACACCCACCCATGCAGCTCCAGCTTTCCTTGTTTGTTCACTCCATGCACCATCTATCAATATCCTGTCAAAACATAAATCTGGACACCAATCCAAGTTATCAGTGACAACATAAGAACAGTTACAAGAACTATTTTTTATTAGCTGATGTGGAAGGTTCCGAGGTTGATTAATTCCTTCACTAAGATTTCTAGAAGTCCAGTCCAACTGATTAATAAAACTGATTGTGTGCGATGGATCTTCCACAAACGAATCATAAGCTTCTTTATTTCTATGCAACCATATTCCCCAAAGCACCTTAACAGCTTCTAAGATAAAACCCTCATCTGGTGCTTGATCAAACCATTGTTTCAACCAATCTGCCACTGACAGTTCTTCACCTTCATCAAAGTTTAATCCCAAGATAGATCCTCTCCATATATGTTTGGCAAAAGGGAACTGAAAACAAAGATGCTCAAGAGTCTCCTCAGTTCCAAAACATCTAGGACAAAGTGGGTTGACATTGATTCCTCTACTCCACAGAATTAGAATTGTTTTTACAGGCAGAATTCTGTGCAATAATTTCCACAGAAACACCCTTCCATCGCGTGAGTGTGGCATGTTCCAGCTAAATTGTGTTCCCAAGAGTTGCCAAATACCCTGATTTAACAGAATAACACCCTTCTTTTGTTGCTTTCCAAATAACTTGATCTGGAGAACCTGCTATACGGATATGGATATGGATATGGATATTGATGATATGATTCACCATTTCTGGTGGAAACAAAGATCGAATCAAAGGAATTCTCCACTCTCCATATTTAGAATCAATCGAGTGTGCAACTCTGAATGATGAAAACAATTTGCCAACACCTCTCCCGATTAACAGATTATCCATCCTAGGTATCCATTGATCTTCAAATGGGTCAATTGATTTGCCATCCCACACCTTCCACAAAATCCCTTTTCTCAGTAATTCTCTCCCCCAATCCCCAAGAACATCCACTCGATCGGTTTACTGCTAAATTTTTTTTATTTCGACAATATTTACTCAACATGACACGACTTGTAACAATGTTTAGAGTGGCTTTTATAGACGTATGTGTTGCCAACATGTTAAAAGGCTTCATGGATGCCACAAAGAGAGACATCTGCTCAGGTATTTCAATCTTATTGGTAGAACCTCATAACAATGTTTAGAATGGCTGTTCTAGACGCATGTGTTGCCGACATGTTGAAAGACATTAAAAATTATGTGTATGAGAGATGAGAGAGATAGAAAATAATAAAAAAATATATAATTTGAGGGTATTATAGTCATTTCACATCTATAGTTAATGGGTATTTTAGTCTAAAACCAGTGGGGGGTATATGGCTATTTTAAAAAAAAAGGATAAAATGTTATCAAGTCATACCACAGGTAAAATAGATTTTGTCCTAATTTTTAATATATAAATTCAATTTTTTATAAAATTAATATATATTACACATCATACGTCACAAATTGGAGTTGCACATGCATAAGTTAGAGTTACACTCCATATATATTGGACTTGCACCATGCACATGTTGAAATTGCACCCCACACAAATTAGAGTTGCACCCTGTGCAAATTGAAATTGCACCTATGCACAAGTATTTTTTTTTTAAAAATATTTATCTTTGTCAAACTAATTATTTGATATTGTTTGATATTCATTAATATTGTTCAAAAGATATTAGTGCAACTCCAATCTATGTTGGTGTGCAACTCATGGGTGCAAGTCTAACATGTCACAACCCCAAACCGCCCCTAGTAGGATGGTGCCGTGATGGCCAATAATCCGAGATTACCGAAGGCCACTTACAAAATTCACACACAATCAGAGTATAAATATATGGGGCTCACAAGTGCGGAAGCGATATATATACAAATCTAATTAGTCCATAAGAACTGTGCATAAGTCAAATGGAATGGCATACAACTTTACATAGCTTTACAACTTGAATACAAATAAAATGAAGTACAAAAATACATATTACATCTTTGTCGAAGGCCTGTCAAGCCGACATGCACAAAACACATGAACTACAGGTCAAGAAACATAATCTTCCAGATTGCCGACATCCTCACTGCCGACATAACATACATACAAAACACATATCTCGGCGTGGCCGACTTCTTGCTTGCTACCTACATATATACATAGGGAGGGTGAGCTTCGATACTCAGTGAATGGTACAAGTAATAAAGGTTTTAAATGAATGATAACCGAGGTCTTTGCAAAACATACATATCATAGCTTGTACAAAACATGGGATGAATCTAGTTCATCAACTTGATCTTACAAAACTTACTTACTTACTTTGGATGTTAATAGCATCTACATAATACAAGGGATGACATTCCGGACTTACAAGACCCACGCAGTAAACCGTCAGTGGCAAAACAAGGGAATAATCGACCCGGAATCGATTAGACAAACCACCCGCACAAGGCCGTCGGTGGGGCCATCCGTTCATAGACCGTCGATGGCAAAGATCTCTCATACTCAGTACTGCGAAAGTTTAAAGTCCTCCAGCACAAGAACCTTTAGTACTGCGAAAGTTTAGAGTTCTCCAGCACAAGGGACTTTCCGAGAATGTCATCAAAACAAAGCATACTTGATACATAAAAATAGGGGTAATCATTCATGCTTGATCAAATGCTTTTATCAAAACGAAACAAGGCTTTATCAAATCTTTATAACATAACTTTATTAAAAATACCACTCACATAGCTCTTCGGACGTCGGGATCAAGGCAAAGGTCCAAGTCCTACAAACACATGGCAAAGTCTACTGAACGTACTTCTCAAAACAAGTCTTACTTGTATGCAAATGACCTCGGGAAAACATGCTGGAAGTCAAAACACTGTTTTACATGTCAGGAAGACATGCTGGGTACCAACCAGGTCTTTGCCGAGGTCTCACACCTCCTGGCCGAGGTGTGGCTACCTAGGCTTCGGCGTGCGGCTGCATGCCGAGGTGCGCACAAGACAAACTAAAAGTGTAAGTGATCATGCAAGGTAGGCCAAGGTGAGATACGATGCTTGGCCTAAGTGTGAGGTCTAGGTAAGAGTGAGCTCGGCGACTACACTTAGGGAAGTGAGGTTTGGAGATCTGGGTTTCCACCCGTGAAGAACAAGAAGAACATGAACATGAAGAACATGAAGAACATGAATGCTAAAATCATAACTTCTTTATTACAAAATCTGGGATTTCATGCTATGAGTTCGAAAACATGGACCTGGGTACCCATACTTGAAGATCATATGGAAACAAATACAAAAACATGGATCTAGGCATGAGCTTTCGGATCAAAACATGACTTTTCTTGAAGAACACATGAATACTATTTTCTCTTTCTAAAACCGAACTTCAAAGCAATGCATGGCTTACAAATCATATTCAATCATGCAATGCAATAACATGAACCTAAAGAACAACATGAGCAGATCAAGAATCTAACCTTAGAACACGGATCTAACGGTTCGATCTCTAGGGATCAAGCTTGGAAATCTACTCTCCCTCAAGAACTCCTCTCCCTCTTCTAGAGCTTCTCTCTCTTCTTCAAAACAAGGATATAACAAATGATAGGTTTCTCTCTCTGCCGGCTGACTTAACACTCAGCTCGGACACATGGCAACGGCTGGTTGGTTTTCCTCAAAAAGGTGATAGATTGACAAGATATGTGTAAGGCAAAGCGTATCTAACAAGCTACCCGGCAAGGCACTCCGGCAAGTGATGACATCGGCTAAGGACAAAGCTTTGGCAACTAAGGTGACAATGACCTCGGCTATGAAGGACAACACTTGACTAAGCTGTGCCACACCTTGGCCTAGATGCGCCACACCTCGGTCTAGGTCATACCACTCTAGGACAAGATCACTTAGGTGCAAAGGTAACATCTCGGCATAGATAATACACATCTCGGCCTTGGTGATGAACACCTCGGCCTAGATAATGACATCTCGGCCAATATGTCAAGGCGAAGATGGAGATCAAACAAAGTGGTTCCAAGACAATTCTAGACTGAAGATGACCTTGGCTTGGAATGATCTAGGCTTAACTTAACTTAGGCTTGAGACACCAAGGAAGGAACATAGCATGCATACAACACTTGGACAAATCACATGAGCATAAAACAAGGCAAGATTCATGAATGCAAACTTAACAAGACCACATGATGTGAATGCACATGAACATGACTAAGCCATAAATGTGGGTTGTTACATCCTTCCCTTCTTAAAGAAGTTTGGTCCCCAAACTTCACTTACCTTGTTCCCAAAACGACTCCGGATGTCAAGTTCTCATCTCTTCTTATCATCTCTAGCTTTTACCTTGGGACAATCCTTAATACGATGACCTCTCTCACCGCATCCGAAACATGCTCCAGTTGCCCGAAGACAAACTCCAAAATGCAGCTTCCCGCAACTTGCACATGTTGGCCAAGTGCCACCTTCCGGATTCGCGTTGTTGGGACTATCCTCCTTTGTCTTCTCCTCGGCATCATTCAGGCCTGCCTCTTCTTCGTGATTGTCATAGGTCTGCCTCTTCTTCTGATTCTTCCTCGAACTTTGACTTCTATTCAGGCTGGCTTCTGCAAGGATGGCTTTATCTAACACTCCAGCATACGTCGGCATGTTGAGCAAATTAACCTGATCTTGTATTGGCCCTTGAAGACCACTCTCAAATTTCCTAGCTTTCCTGTATTCGTTGTCGACCATGTGAGGTGCATACCTTGCCAACTCGGTGAAAGCACGATCATACTCTGCTACTGTTTTGCTACCCTGTGTCAACATCTGAAATTCTGTGGTCTTGCGATCTCGGACACTGAGTGGGAAATGCCTGTCATAGAACAGCTCCAAAAATCTGGCCCAACTCGAGTCTAGATTACCTTCTCGGATCATCATCCACCATCTACGAGCGTCGTCTTCCAATGTAAATGCTGCCAGTGACACCTTCTGGGTGTCGGTGCTAGGAAAAACCTCGAACGACTTCTCCATTTCGAGAACCCACGCTTCTGCCTTCATCGGTTCTATACCTCCATGGAACTTCGGCGGTTTCATCTTCTTGAATTCTTTAATCAAGGTCAAGGTGTCATCTCTATACAAAGCTGGCTGCTGCTGCACTTATGGTACTGGAGGGGGTGGAGGTGGAACCGCATGTCGGCCATCTGTGTGCTCGGCCTGAGTGGAAGTGGTACCTGTGTCTTGTGGCCTAGGTTGTCTCAACTCACAGACCAATCCTTCGACCAATCTTTCTAATCTGTCTATTCTGTCCTCGAAATGATCTCGGCCAACTGGAGGTCTATCCCTTCTCATGATGCTAGAGGTATGCAAAATGTGACTCTTAAACAAAATGAGCAAGTAAACATGCATGCAAGTAATAAATGATCATGCCGAGATGATGCACACCTTGTCAAGTAGCAAGCAACATGATGCAATCCTAACATCATTCTAAGGGACATCCTATGCTCTTTAAGACTCAAAGTGTGTGAATAACGTACTATAAGGAACGCGTGCTCTGATACCATTCTGTCATGACCTCAAACCGCCCCTAGTAGGATGATGCCGTGATGGCCAGTAATCCGAGATTACCGAAGGCCACTTACAAAATTCACACACAATCAGAGTATAAATATATGGGGCTCACAAGTGCGGAAGCGATATATATACAAATCTAATTAGTCCATAAGAGCTGTGCATAAGTCAAATGGAATGGCATACAACTTTACATAGCTTTACAACTTGAATACAAATAAAATGAAGTACAAAAATACATATTACATCTTTGTCGAAGGCCTGTCAAGCCGACATGCACAAAACACATGAACTACAGGTCAAGAAACATAATCTTCCAGATTGCCGACATCCTCACTGCCGACATAACATACATACAAAACACACATTTCGGCGTAGCTGACTTCTTGGTTGCTACCTACATATATACATAGGGAGGGTGAGCTTCGATACTCAGTGAATGGTACAAGTAATAAAGGTTTTAAATGAATGATAACCGAGGTCTTTGCAAAACATACATATCATAGCTTGTACAAAACGTGGGATGAATCTAGTTCATCAACTTGATCTTACAAAACTTACTTACTCACTTACTTTGGATGTTAATAGCATCTACATAATACAAGGGATGACATTCCGGACTTACAAGACCCACGCGGTAAACCGTCAGTGGCAAAACAAGGGAATAATCGACCCGGAATCGATTAGACAAACCACCCGCACAAGGCCGTCGGTGGGGCCATCCGTTCATAGACCGTCGATGGCAGAGATCTCTCATACTCAGTACTGCGAAAGTTTAGAGTCCTCCAGCACAAGGGACATTAGTACTGCGAAAGTTTAGAGTTCTCCAGCACAAGGGACTTTTCGAGAATGTTATCAAAACAAAGCTTACTTGATACATAAAAATAGGAGTAATCATTCATGCTTGATCAAATGCTTTTATCAAAACGAAACAAGGCTTTATCAAATCTTTATAACATAACTTTATTAAAAATACCACTCACATAGCTCTTCGGACGTCGGGATCAAGGCAAAGGTCCAAGTCCTACAAACACATGGCAAAGTCTACTGAACGTACTTCTCAAAACAAGTCTTACATGCATGCAAATGATCTCGGGAAAACATGCTGGAAGTCAAAACACTGTTTTACATGTCAGGAAGACATGCTGGGTACCAACCAGGTCTTTGCCGAGGTCCCACACCTCCTGGCTGAGGTGTGGCTACCTAGGCTTCGGCGTGCGGCTGCATGCCGAGGTGCGCACAAGACAAACTAAAGGTGTAAGTGATCATGCAAGGTAGGCCAAGGTGAGATACGATGCTTGGCCTAAGTGTGAGGTCTAGGTAAGAGTGAGCTCGGTGACTACACTTAGGGAAGTGAGGTCTGGAGATCTGGGTTTTCCACCCGTGAAGAACAGGAAGAACATGAACATGAAGATCATAAAGAACATGAATGCTAAAATCATAACTTCTTTATTACAAAATTTGGGATTTCATGCTATGAGTTCGAAAACATGGACCTGGGTACCCATACTTGAAGATCATATGGAAACAAATACAAAAACATGGATCTAGGCATGAGCTTTCGGATCAAAACATGACTTTTCTTGAAGAACACATGAATACTATTTTCTCTTTCTAAAATCGAACTTCAAAGCAATGCATGGCTTATAAATCATATTCAATCATGTAATGCAATAACATGAACCTAAAGAACAATATGAGCAGATCAAGAATCTAACCTTAGAACACGGATCTAACGGTTCGATCTCTAGGGATCAAGCTTGGAAATCTACTCTCCCTCAAGAACTCCTCTCCCTCTTCTAGAGCTTCTCTCTCTTCTTCAAAACAAGGATATAACAAATGATAGGTTTCTCTCTCTGCCGGTTGACTTAACACTCAGCTCGGACACGTGGCAACGATTGGTTGGTTTTCCTAAAAAAGGTGATGGATTGACAAGATATGTGTAAGGCAAAGCGCATCTAACAAGCTACCCGGCAAGGCACTCCGGCAAGTGATGACATCGGCTAAGGACAAAGCTTCGACAACTAAGGTAACAATGACCTCGGCTAGGAAGGACAACACTTGACTAAGCTGTGCCACACCTTGGCCTAGATGCGCCACACCTTGGTCTAGGTCATACCACTCTAGGATAAGATCACTTAGGTGCAAAGGTAACATCTCGGGCTAGATAATACACATCTCGGCCTTGGTGATGAACATCTCGGCCTAGATAATGACATCTCGGCCAATATGTCAGGGCGAAGATGAAGTTCAAACAAAGTGGTTCCAAGACAATTCTAGACTGAAGATGACCTTGGCTTGGAATGATCTAGGCTTAACATAACTTAGGCTTGAGACACCAAGGAAGGAACATAGCATGCATACAACACTTGGACATATCACATGAGCATAAAACAAGGCAAGATTCATGAATGCAAACTTAACAAGACCACATGATGTGAATGCACATGAACATGACTAAACCATAAATGTGGGTTGTTACATAACACGTGTATAGGTGCAACCAATTTGTGTGGATGCAACTCCAACCTGCGCATGGTGTAACTCCAATCTACACGGGGTGCAAGTCCAATTTATGTCGAGTGTAACTACAACCTATACATGGGTGCAACTCCAATTTGTGCGAGGTGCAACTCCAACCTTTGCACAGGTGCAATTCCAATCTGTGCGGGGTGCAACTCGAACTTGTCTATATGTGTAGGGGTGCAACTCCAATTTGTGGGAGGTGCAACTTGAATTTGGGATGTGAGGTCTTTTTGATAATTTTAGGTAGGAACTGAAATATAATAAAAATAAGATAAAATAAAAGGGTGTAAAGAGTTAGAAGTATGGTGTAAGTAGAATTACTCGTCTTTTTTTCCTGTTAAAATTTCAAAAAGTCACCCACTATTCTGTGATTCTTTTCTCCCAACACCACCGGCAGGTAACTCCCCCTTGTTTTTTAATCTTGATAAAGCAAAAATTCAAAATACAGGTTCATTTCTGAAAATTCGGGTATGGGGACTTATTCTTCCATTTCCAGATTGAACCAGCCGAGGGTTGTCTTTTATGGAAAGTGGAAACAATTTTGTCCTCAAAATGTCATTAATTAAAACTTTGTCATAATAATAGCAAGAAAAGTTATCTTTATTATTATCATTAAAATGATAATTGGCAAAAGCAGCAAAATCCAATCAATTAAAATTGAGCATCAGTTTATCCTGAAAACAATAACACTAAAATATGTTGAGTACTATTATCCCATTATTCACGAGAATCCAATATTGAACATCCATCACACATATCATTAGAAGTTTTTAAATTATCGTTGCGAAGATTTAAATTGCTAATGCACCTAGCACAATATTCAATCATTAATGAATCTGTATTGCTACTGTTTTGTCCATAATAGATAGGGTAAATTACACTGACAGTTCCTGCATTTCTTTAGAATCACACTGTCATTCCTCTTGCTCCCTAAAATATCACTTACCTCTCCCACCGGTCAACTCTATTAACTAAATGTTAAACTTACTATACTATCCTTGTTAACAAAAGAAAAAAAAATTATTATTTTCTTTTTCTTTTTTTCTTCTCTCATATGCTTTTTGTCTCATCTGTTTCTATCTCTTCCCATCTATCAAAAACACCACCCCACCAAACCCACTTTCCCCAAATAGAAACCATTAATCCACCACCACTCTACCCATCTCCTCTACCACCACCACGTCAGCCTCCACCAACCACCATACCTACCCATTTCCACCCTCAGAAAACCCAGCCCACAATTGCCCATCATCAACGACATTACAATCATGATTGCTCCTTCCACCACCATGACAGAGGTATCAAAGGGAGACGCCACTATAACCAATATCTTCCCCTTCTACCTGAGAATGCCGCTACCATCAATACCCAACCATCCATCCCCATGTTACACCATCCCCTCTGCCATTCCTACAAAAGAAAAGAGGAGAGAAAAGTGAGTCATGGGAGAAGAGATGAGCCAACAGTACCGCCAGAACCCAACGATCTTCTAATCACTGATTGAGATCCACAACCCCATCCTCCATCCACAGGCCCCTCATCAACCCATCAATCCCAGCTCCTAATCAGCCTTCAATAGTAGCCCACCACCACAGCAGCCTCCTGTGAATGTAGATTTTGCATGAAAGTAATGGATTTGTATTTGCATGCCAAGTGTTTGATGAAAGTCCTCAATGAAGGTTGGATTAAGGCGCAGTATGCCTATGCATCTTTTTTGTTTTTGTGATCCATAATAGGTGTAGTTATAGAAGTTTTATTCAAAATTTGGTTCACAAAATACACCAGCAAATTTCCACTGTTGCATTTATTCTTATGTTAATTTTGACTTCATTCTTAAATCAGGGTAATTGTAGCAAAATGGCTTAAATTCAGTGGAGGTAGAATTAGCTGGTAATGGTTTTGGTTTTGGTTTTGAGAGTGACTAGAATTGGGTGGGTCGGAGATGATGAGGGCTGCTGTTATGTTAGATATGGAGCGAAATTGATTTTTGTATTATTTATATGAAGAAATTGATTTTAATGAGGGTAAAATAGATATTTTAGAATAAAATTTTGCTGACATTGACTATTTCCATTAGGTTAGTAAACAGTTGATTGATGGAAGGACTCTAGTGTTACAATAGTTTTTAATGCAAGGGAGGTCACTGGTATTTCGAAATCAACAATGCTTGGTAGTCCGAATTTTTATGGTCCGAATGGTACGAATGTGTCATTTTGATACATTCGAACTGTAAGAATTTATGTATTATTGATTGATGTCTGATTGATGTCTGATGTGTAAATTACAGATGGTGAGGTACTCATTATATAGGAGAGGATTGGGGAGTAGGTGAGTGTGTGTGGTAGGTGAGTTGAGTGGAGGTGGTAGGTGATGATATATTTTAACAGCCCCCCGCAAACTCAAGGAGGATAGAAACTAACCAACTTGAGTTTGGAGAGAGGAGCAAAACAAGAAAATACATAAAAATAAAAAAAGATAGGAGACACTGTATGGTCGTGTCAGACCATTGGGAAAGACACTGTATGGGGGTGTCATAACGTTGTAGAGGACACTGTATGGGGGTGTCATAACGTTGTAGAGGACACTGTATGGTGGTGTCATAACGTGGTAGAGGACACTGTATGGTGGTGTCAGACCGATGTAGAAGACAGTTTATGGGGTCATGTCGGACCGTTGTAGCAGACAATGTTGGGACAGTTGTTGGGACAGTTTACGGAGTCTTGTCGGACCCATGAAGGAGCTAACCGGAATCAATGTCGGGACAGTTTACAGAGTCTTGTCGGACCCTTGAAGGAGCTAACCGGAATCAATGTCGGGACAGTTTACAGAGTCTTGTCGGACCCTTAAAAGGAGCTAACCGGAATTAATGTCGGGACAGTTTACAGAGTCTTGTCGGACCCTTGAAAAAGCTAACCGGAATCAAATGTCGGGACAGTTTATAGGGTCATGTCGGACCGTTGTAAAAGGTTGCACCCTCAAAAGGTGTGCCCAATGTTGTCAAAAGGCGTGCCATCAAAAGGCGTGCCCAATTCATCAAAAGGTGTGCCGAACATGATAGCGAGGCACGTGGGCGTCTTGGCTTGCGTGCCCGTTTGTTGGCTGGTGGCAAGAGGCGCGCGATGCGCGTGGCTGCCTTGGCTATTTAACCAAGACGAAGGCTGAGGCTGAGGCATACCATTCTGAAACCTCTGAAACCAACCCTTCTCTGAAAAACTCTGCGTTGTGCTGAGAGAGAGAGTCTGTAACACTGTTGCGAGAGATAGTCTGTAATACTCGGTTGCTGAGAGAGAGAGTCTGTAACACTCTGTTGCGAGAGATAGTCTGTAATACTCGGTTGCCCAGAAAATGGCCTCGTCTTCCCGCGGTCTGCTCACTCTCTTTCCCGACCTCAACGAGTCAACAAGAGAGATAACTGGTGCGGTGGCACTGGAACCTCAACCAAGTGCCCCGGAGTTTGCTCCGTTGAACTTTCCTATGCGGTCTGTGGAGCAAAGAATGGCAGTGCAGACGGATGTGGAGGCTAATCAGTATACTTTGAAGTCATGTGTGGAAACCATGACTGCGGTGACAAACCTGTCGAACCGGCTGCAGAGTAGGGCAAATGAGGTGCAGCAGTTAAACTCTCAGCTGGCTCTGCTCCAACGCATGTATAAGGATGCGCGAGCAGAGATAAGCGTGCTAAAGGCAGAAAACAAGGAGCTGAAGCGGAAGGCCACCGTGATGTTCCGATTTGGAGGGCCGCCATATGCCGCAGTGGAGGAGCAGAGAGTAGTGATCGTGCCCAGTGGAGTGGGAAATACGGAGGCAACACCGGCAAGGGCCGCCCAGGACAGAGGCAAGAAGAAAAGACCGGCGGAATAGGCGAAGAAGTGAGGTCGGTTGGTGGCCGGCTGCAGAAAAGAAAACAAATTGTTTTGTTTGTTGTGGTTGTTGTTTTTTTTTTTTTTTTTTTTTTTTTTTTTTTTTTTGATGTAAAATGGTGATCGGGGTGAGCCCCTGATATGAATAAAATATGAGTGTTGGGCAAATTAGGAAATTGTTTGTTTTTTTTTTTTTTTTTTTTTTGGATTGGACGTGTGCCCCTCTTTACAAAACAAAAACAATAAAATAAAAGACAATAATAAAAAAAGATATATATATATATATATATATATATATATATATATATATATATATATATATATATGGGGAAGAATATAATGATGGGATTAAAAGGATGATGATAAAATATGATGAGGGGTTGAAAATAAAATAAAATAAGAAAAAATATATCGGTGATGGGCGGTGGGATCAGACAGCGGCTTTATGGGAATGATAAAATAGGGATGGCAATATTAAAAAAAAAAAAGAAAGAGAGGGTGAAAAGTGAGATGTTTAGGGCGGTGGAGGAGGAGTCAGAGAA